>NC_071355.1:219144192-219860859 GCF_943734655.1 Sabethes cyaneus
ATTCAAAATATATTATACTACAAACCCACAATCAGCGATTTCAAAATCGTCTGAAAAGTATTTCCCCAATTAACCAAGAGCAAATAAATAAATACATTTACCAGAACGTTTTATATAACAAATCAAGAAAATCGCAACTTGAAATTGTTTCTTTGAAAAGTTCTATTAACAACTAACAAACTAAGTCTTTGTGATTGTTGCATGAGAAGTTCACATTACACTAACAAATAAAACAGTCTTCAACCACCAAACGTTTCAGAAAGATTGCCTCATATGCGATGATTGCACAATAATGCCATTTGCTTATGCCGTGCATGCTTAATCACAACTTAAGTTAATTAACACCTCATCAATCAAGCCGGTAAGTACATGATTGCGCTATTTGACACCTGTGATTAATCTGGTTAAAAATAATCGGTTCAATTCAGTCAAATGATTGACTGCAATTGGTACATGCCTCGGGAAAACCTCAATGTAATCGTTTTTTCATCGCAATCTATCCGAAGCCTAGATTTTATTCGCCGGCCCCGGCGTGTGCCGCCAAGAGTGGGCCTATAAAATGAACCTATTGGCGCGTGTCGGGAGTCAATTTAAAATAGATTACTTACTTTTCAACACCCACCCGCATGAGGAGGTGGAGCTCCAAGTGTTCGGAATGGTATTGAAATAGTTTCGCTTTTTCTTCGTTCTGATAGTCGCCTTCAGGTAAGGAACGGTGACGACATACTTAGTCAAAGTTACACCGAGCTATACCTAGTATGCAGTAAAATCTAAACATAAGGGCACAGGGCTTGCAAAGCAGTGACCCAACAAGAGTGGCCATTTCTTCCACGCCGGGCATGCACTCTATGAACCTAAGGTCTAGGTGACTAATTGGCAGAATGAAACCGTTCGCTTGTAATTAATTTATGCTACACAACGCAACGGTGTTGTAGTACTTAAGTGGCGTGCTATTGGTACATAAATATCAAGTGCGCCATAGACGACAATAAAATTCTTCTGGTAAGCGCTTCTCCATTGACCACCTCATGACACGAGATGGCAAGACGCAAAATTTATTTATTTTCTAACTGAAATTCGATACGAAACAGTGTTTTCACCGTGATTAAGTTTCTGCAACAAAGGTGCGAAGGTGTTTTCAATGTTGATTATTAATTAGTTAGGTTCGTTAGCGCTAAAAAGCTAATAAAATGATTTATTTGTTTAGAAACTTTTGGGTCCGCGCTTATGATTTTTATGTGACCTAGAAAGGAGTATCGTTTTGCTCCGCAAAATGGCTTCCTTAATAGGTTTTAAAGCATGTTTGTGTTGCCAAAATTGCATCAACATTAGGAAATACTGTGAATAATGGCCTAGTGTTTAAAGAACTAGTAAGTGAGTAACGATTGATCGATGATATTCATATTTAGCCAAAAACATTTGCTAAGAGCTCGAATGTCGTGATAATTACGTGCCTTCTGGGACTGCATTTTGGTTAATTTAATTTATTTACTATTTGAAGGGGCTTTCAACCGTTGGTTGGTTCGCCCCAATTTTGGTTAATTCACTCAGCAACAAGAAACTAACGAAGGTCTGAACCTCACGACCGGTATCCGTAGAGCACCTGCTCACTGTTTTAGTGAGCCAAGCAGAAGGTAATAAATACTCTTAAGCATGGCAGAATGCCAGAAATGCAGTCTGCATCAGTCCTTGCTCTAATGATGTGACATAAAGAAATACTTAATCGAGTAAACTATATAATCAATACAACGATAATACTAACATAGGCCTACGTCACCTCTTCGTACAACCCTTAGGGCTGTATACCTTGTAATTTTTTGCATAGTTGTATCATTCTGCTATAGGATTCTTGTGTGGAAATTGGATGCACTAAAATTGTACAATGTCAGGATCTCGCCCGTAGGCTTTTGTATTTTGTTTCAATAAATCGAAAATTATCAATCAAAGTTCAATCAAAATTGTCTCGATTGTTGAATCACCAAAGCGAAATAAGGCGATTATTTGAATTATAGTGCAAACAAAAGACAGAATCGTTAGCTATAATTTTCACACTTCAGCTGAGCCATTATTTTACCAATACCGCAGCCGTTTCCGTTACCAGAAACAATTCTAATAGGAATAATAAATTACGAACCAGACGCCCATTCCACATTCTTTTCCTCTTATCGGAGCGAGTTAATCGTGCTTCGTTTCAGCGCACTCCGGGCACCCCCACCGGTGAAAATTTATGTACTTTCTCCTAGTTACGTGGCACCAGGCTGCCATGCTGCACAACGCGGCAGTAGTCCTCGCGTCGCTAGCATGCAGCACTTATTCCAGCTGCGGCGAAGATGATACACTTTATTTATGGGTTCTATTTAGTTTGACTGTCAACACCACATCAACTTTCATGGTTCTCGTCACCAGCATTAGCCGAAAGTTATGAGCTCGTGAATGTTTCGAGGGGGGCTTTATTTTACAGTGTCGGGTTTATGGAGAGGAACCGATGGCATGCATACATGCATTTTAGCAGTCGGCCTTCATCAGCTCCTGTTTGTTAGCGTCAACTGTCAAGCGTAGCGTGCAGTTGAAGTGCTTTGCAGACGAGGACTAATCGGATGCGAGGTCCTTCTGGGTGGCGCTAGAAATATTGTGAACACGTTCTCGTATGGAACACGCTTAATTGTGTGTCTGCCTCGGGGTGATGCTGGAGACTGGGTTAACCGCGATGCTCCTTCAGAGTGTGGTACAGAAATATCTTTCGTTACATCGTTTAGGATAATCGACACGGATCTAAACGAATTGTTTATGCAGTTTGTGTGGATAAGAGAATTTTATCCTTATGATGCTAGTAGTACGATGGAATCACTCGCAAAGCTGCAGTTGGTCTTTGGAAAAACATGTTGCATTCTTTCGGAAAGCATGCAATTGAAATCAATTTAAAGGTACCTAACCTAAAAGGGCTTAAACATGATGTAATCTATAGGTTGCGTGTCTGTTTATATATAACAAGGCACAAATCTTCCACATGATTGTGAGGAACGTGCTGCTCGAGCCAAAGATGCTGATACCTACTGATGCTGTTTATATAAATCGTAATAAGAATTTCTTTCGTAAAGACCGACATTTTTTTGATTCTAGAATTGAGTTGTTTTATTCAGACAGATATGCATTCAACTAGTTCGAACTAATTCGAAACAGACAATGGTGAAACCTGCAGGGGTATGAAATGGAGAAACCATCTGTCAAGGAGTACCCAGCATAGCTCTAGTCGTCCCAAGTTTCTACTACGAACCGTCTTCCAGCGACAATATCCAAAATGTTTGGAATACTTCCAATATAGGGTGCTGGATGGGTTCGTCTACGGCGGGTCTTCGTCTACTTTCCAGACATATGGACAAGAAACCAGCATTATAATCAATTTTGATGCGAATTACAGTCAAACTAACCTGGTATTGATATTTATGGATTGTGTCTTCGCTATTGAGGAAAAGATTATGTTAGAAAATTACTAATTTTCACTATTTATTCAAAAACTAGAAGTCCTCTTGGTTTTTCTACCAGTTTTGAGAATGACGAAGAGAATCTGCTGATCACTCGGAGCAACTACTTTAAATTTTGAGCTGTGTTTCAAACTATTTCCACTTTTTTATAGTAGTTGAGTAGCTCATGCACATGGCTCAAGGAATACATGCATAGGGATACATGAATACATGCACATACATATTTTTGTAAATAACTGCTGTCTGTCCATGATAAACGAAAGAAATTGCTTATGACGAAGTTAATTTTCGTACGACGAACTCTCGCAGGAGTAAAACCTACAAGGTATACAGCCCTAAGGGTTGTACGAATGGGTGACGTAGGACTATATCAGATCATTAGATCAAAGACTTATCCGCCTACTTAGCTTCGAGGTACGATGCTGGTCTAACAAGCCAGTCGTCGCATGTTCGAATCTCGGCTAGACGGTGCTTGCTTGATAGAGTCAGTAGGATCGTTACACTGGCCCCGTAATTTTCCTGTACTCTAAACAGCCGGCTGCGAAGTCTGTCGATAAAGAAGGGTAATGTCTAATGACGGTTTAAGCTCACGACTTTGCTTTTTGAGATCAAAGACTAATGTAAACTACATTTTTGGCATATGTATGTTTATAAGAAGCTGTGAGTGCCGTTGTTTAGGTGAATGTTTAAAAGAGAAGTACGAAATATTTAGATTCAATTCTTCATTGAATGCAATGGTGGCTTTGAAAATACGTGGACGAGGGTTCATAAGTACAACGCCTGCAACCATTGAAATATAGAAGATTTCTTTTAAAAATATTCTTGTGTGCATCATAAAGGTTGAAATAGTAATGAATGACCAGCCCACAGATTATTGTATTAAATATGATTATGCGTAGCTTGACATATTTCAATAAACTTACTTTTACTCGCTTGTGACCTTTAAAAAGGCCGTTGGTCACAAATAACATTAAAGCCAAGGCACGTTTATCGCAAATATGACGTGCCATTCGAATGTCCTTCTCTTTTGACATGAATGGCAACAGGCGCGTAAGTTAACGGCGTCGATTCACTGTCTTTTGCTCCGAGAAAGTTTTACTAGTTTACTTTCACAGCTTACCGCTTGTTACATAGCAGAAAATATGGCACATATGCAAAATTTTCTGTTTTATTTGTATGAGAGTCCTTATCCTCCTACCACAGGGGTGAGGGGTCTCAGTATACCATAGAAAAAAATCCTACTTTCTGAAACCCCCGCATGCCAAATTTGGTTCCTTTTGATTGATTAGTTCTCGAGTTATAAGGAAATTTGTATATTATTTGTACGAGTGCCCCCCTCCCCTCCTAAAGGGAGGAGGGGTCTTAATTCACCATAGAAAAAATTCTTACCTTCTGGAACCCCCACATGCCAAATTTGGTTCCATTTACTTGATTAGTTCTCGAGTTTTGAGGAAATTTGTGTTTCATTTGTATAGGAGCCCCCCCTCTTACGCCGTCCATATAACTGCTCTCTCGCCCCCTCCATAAAATTGCTGATCATTCTATCTTTCTAACGACATATAAATTGTTCAGTTTCGTTCAGTAGTTTAGTAGTTATTAGCATTTGAAATCTTTCATTCCAACGTTACACTCCTATTTTCGTTTTCACAAAGTGCTACCCAGTCCCAGATAGTAAACAAAGACGTAGTCCTACGTCAAAAAATTGTTCCAATGAGAAATGTAAGTTCCGAAATATTTGTTCGGGCTACATGGGTATACATGTATAGTCAAGATATGTCAAATTTATCTGGTGTAAAAAACTTGAGATTAAGTGGATTAATTCTTATAAAAACTCACAATAAAATATGGATCGTGTTTGCGTATGACGAAGAGGGTCCGTAACCCTAATCGGCTTTCGTTCAATGTAGACAGTGATTCCAATGCCCATTAGATCATTTCATCAAGAATTCATACGCATAAAAACACCAAGAGCTCATTGGTCTGTATACTTACCACATGACGAACCGTCTCCCAGCGACGATTTCAGAAATTTTGTGCCAATAATGGGCATTAGATTATTGTAGGCACTTAGGCAGTGATGCCAATGTTCATCATCATTAGGGGCAGCTCGGATGAAATATTTGAGTAATTTACTTATGTGTCCATGTCCGCCGGTCCGGCAGAACAAACGGATGAAATCAGAGATCTCCATTGCTGACGGTTACACGCCATGCCTTTTACCTGTCGCAAGAACAAGTTCTCGTCTACAGCCCGGATGTCGTTGGCTAAGCTGCGTCACCATGAGCCTCTGGATCTGCCTCTTCTACGCTGTCCTTGTGGATTCCAGTCGAGTGCTTCTCTGCAGACCTCGTTCGGTCCATTCCTCAAGGTGTGTCCGACCCACTTCCACCTACGTTCACGAATTTCTGTAGCTATCGGCCGCACTAAGCGGCGAGAAATATCGTACAACAAATGGATATCATCATTGGCGGGGGTGGTTTCTCCTTATTCGGTTAGACAGTTAGTCTCCTTGTCCCGCCTACAAGGACGTATAGCAGCCCTCTCCAGTTCGGCGTATCGTTGACGGGTAACTATCTCAGTCGATCTGGTTCGCGCTTGCTCTGTGCCGGCTTTGACCTCTCTTCGCTCGTCGATCTTCCTCCAAGTTTCAACCGAAATCCACTCCCTCCACCCGAAGCGCGCTTTGCCGAGGGTTTCATCACTGGTCGAGATGAAGGCGTTCTGGATGCCGGTACATTGCTCTTCGACGGTTCCACCAGATGGTAACTCCGAGGCTCGGGATTCAAGTTGTTCGCCAAAGGCGCTTTCCACCTCAGGATTCTCCAATCGGTGGACGTCGTAGTGGCACCCAACTTTCTCCTCCCGTCGTTGGACACATGCGACGCGGAAACGTATTTCAGTGATAACAAGATGATGGTTGGATGCGATATTAGCGCTGCGTTTGCTGCGTACATCCAGGAGGCTCCTTCACCATTTTCGGCTGATGCAGATGTGGTCGATTTGGTTTTCTGTTCGGCCGTCGCGGGAAACCCACGTGACTTTATGTACTGGTCTATGAGGGAAGAGCGATCCACCAATGACCATGTTGTTATTACCACAGAATTCTGTTAACAGCTCCCCGTTTTCACTCATCTCTTCTAGGCCATGGCGTTCCATGACGCGTTCATGGTCTACATTGTTTGAGCCAATTTTCGCATTGAAGTTGCCCATGTGGATTTGGATGTCCCCTTTCGGGATTTTCTCAACCTCGCTGTTGAGCTGGCTGTAAAAACTCTCTTTCTTCTGCAGGTCGGCAGCATCTGTTGGCGCATAACACTGGATATACTGTACGGTTTCTAACCCGTGTTCTAAATCTGGCAACGATTATTCACTCGTTTATCGTTTTCCGCTTCATCAGGGCCGCATGTGCCCCTGGGCTCAGTAGGAATCCAACTCCCCTTTCTCGAGTAGCATTTTCACCTCGTATGCCAAAGTAGAGCAAGACTCTTCCGGATGATGTCTTGTGTTCGCCAGTACCCGAAATTATACAACCTTGATATACTCAACATTGACAAATGTCCAACTTTCATACGAGCTGGTAGAGAGGAAATGGTAGATATAACAGGATCAGTCTCGAGTTGGCACAATGGCCCGTATCAAATGGGACACCAATATCTGGTTATTGCTTCATATATCTTGACTATTTAGGTGTCTCCTTGAACACTGCCACATTTCGCAATGCGAGATATGCGCCGGGTCGAGGCGATACATCTCCCCCTTGCTTATAGTGCAGCGAGTCATCACAGAAAGAGATTGCGACCAGCCGAAAGTTGTTGGACATCTTTTGCGGGGCTTGAGTTTGTAATAGAAAGAACAATAGGGATCCCACCGCTGTCACCAGATCAAACGCGCAGAGTGCACAGCCTTGGTTTTAGTTCTAGCGAGGTGAGCAGTTTCGTGTCTTAAATCTAGCTGATTTATTCTTGTGAAAGCCTGCTAACGCTAAGGTCCTGGACGATTTCGCCCTACTCTAAAACGCATACGGTACATGCGGTGGTTCGCTTTTGTAAACTTTTTTGTTAAATGAGAATGCGCGAGGTCGAGTGCTACATTCGAACCGACGATTGAATCATCAATCGCTTTGGATGTGGCTGAGTATGTCACAGCAGCTTTAATTGCGGAAGCTTTTTAGGTAGCTTGCCCACTAAAAACTATTAAGACGACAATAGGAACCCCATGGTGGAACTCTCATCTCGTGGAACTAAACAACCGATGCAGGAAAGCCCGGAATAGAGATTCTATCCGCAATGTACTGTTTGGTGACATAAATTTTAAGACATTTGCCATTTTCTTCTGCATCCAGTCTTGCGGCATGTTTCTAGTACACACATATCGAAAAAAATATGATAATAACGAAACCATCTTTTGTTCATCATGTCGTACACCCTTCGATACTGTAGAGAACTTGTCTCCATTCGTGAGACATTGAAATTTTGCATGGAGAAAGTTCAAAATGCAGTGTTTACACTGTGTGTACACTTTTTTCATCAGGTGTGCAAAGATCTGAAAAATGGCGTTGAAAGAACAGCTCATTCGCGAAAAAAAATTGCACAAGTACATCGAAAATGAGAATCTACCACATTCCGAGTTTAACGCTTTCTCGTGTCATAAAATGGTTCGAAGAACGTCTGACTGTCGAACGTGAGCCAGAATGCGGAGAAAAAAGTAGGCCACACCCACGTAGTTGGGGCCTGCAACGGGAAACCAAACTCCTCCGGTCGAGATGTAACAAAAAACTGAATCTGGGCAAAAATTTCATGCAGAAGGCCTAAACTCGAACTAAATTACATACGTTCAAGGTTCAGAAGGCCTAACAAAATACGGTCGCGAAAAGCTGCGCCCAGAAGTTATATGATCAAAAGTTAACGAAACTTCATTGCTGCGTTATGGACGACGACACCTACGTGAAAGCGTAATACTGGGCCATTATGAAGCAGAATTTTCTGAAACATCCTAAAGTAGTTAAAACAGTTGAAGAAATGAAGAAAGTATGGGTAAATATGCAAATCTTGTCGATTTTGAGGTTGTGCAAAATCTCATGGATGGGGTTAAGGCCAAAATACGGGGATTCGGATACGGAGGCCAAATTTAATAAAATGAAGACGCTAAAACTGATGCCCTGAAAGTTTGATAACAATCGAATAAAAACTCGAATTTTGCGAATTAACTTTGTGTGATGCAATTTTACCGTGGACACGCTTTATGGGAAAAATAGAATTGAACGGAACTTCTTCCTCATTTCGTAATAAGAAATTCAAGTACTAAGTTTTTAACAATTTTCCAAAAATATATAAAATTACAGCGAAAATTCTACTTATGATTTTCTTAGAAAAGAAGCAATACACAATTCTGGAACAAAGTTACACTTTTTTCCATCAAAGAACAGATTATGTTCCCTTTGCAACTTTTCTCAACTTGTGTAACCATACGAAACTAAGAATCACTGCTATTGAACCTCACAGAACCCATGTCCCAGTTTATGCACTTAAGCACACATATAATGCACGGTCAGTTACTATATAGCTTTCCCCTGCAGGGATATTCCTATATTTCGTAGCAATAACCACCGGAGGTGCAGGTCTTACCTTTTCCCACAGTTTTAAAAGCCCTATACGCCTTCTTGTTGCATGCACAATGCACACACAAAAGCTTTTCATTGAATTATACCTACACTCTCTTTCTTAACCTGCTCCGAGCAGCCGTAAACTTTTCGCATATTTCTCGATTATTCCCCAAGCAACTACTAGGTACTGGAGCAGCGATAGTAGAGTTTTACATATCACTGACGAAGGTGTACCTTTTCGTGTCATTCACGTTCACACTCACAATTTGCTCTTATCTTCGTCGGTCTCTGCATGATCCTTGTCTCCGAATACCACGCATAACAACTTTGCTATTGTGTCTACTTTCTATAATTTCAAAAGAGTCGGCAATTCCGTATAAAGTTGGTTTGTAAATCGAATTCCGTGTCGTTGACCCGTTTAAATTCCTATTTCCGCCCAACGGAGGGGAAAAATATGGTAGCTAGTAGTGATGGCGTTCATCAGTCCTGTGGATTCTAACTGAACCCCCCACCAACATTCAAACATTGTGACGTCTGACATATTTAATCTAGTAGGAAGCAACGTCATAGCACTTGACTTAATTTAAACAAATACCTACCATCAACACTGAGCTTTCCACGATAAAACAATTGTTGGCATAACAATATTTTTTTAGAAAAAAGTAATTCGTTCAACATTAATTCAGAGACTGGCAGTCTAGATTAAAAACAAAATAAAACAAAATCAGAGAGCAGCAAACTAAGCTAATCCATCTAACTTGCAATCCTAGCTTTCCCAGCAAGCAGTAAAATTTCACTACTCATATGCTCCTCGGAGCGACACTGTTGCGATTGCGACAGATTTAAAGCAAACCATTTTCAGCACGCTACTAGGTAGGTAGGTAGGTAGATACGTAGATGGAGCTTCCAATAAAACACATTCCAAAACGGTACCAGCTCGAATCCAAGTGAAATATGTTTGTGAGTGTGAGCATGTGCCTGTATGTGTGTATGTTTTTGTTTTTTTTGTTTTCAACCACAAGTGCTATTCCGCAGCAACCCAACAGTATTGTAGAATTTTCATGAACTTGGAATATTTTCTGTAAAAGTTTATACGCACGGGCAGCTGGTTTTCGCTAAAATATTTCTGCTACTGCATTCGCTAACATTTATCATAGATAGCTAGCGCAGCAAGTGAAATTTTCATGACCATGAGTGCGCGACAATAGTTTTTGCTTACTTACGGTCTGTAAAATTTCATGGCTCGTACACAAGCGCGGCTGGTGGGTACCCAACCGCCATGATGCTCCGTGGCAGGACGAATGGAATGGAGACGCACGGTGAAACTGGGCGGGAGAGACCACATTCTGGAGGCCGCTTTTTTGCTGTGCCGCCAAATTGTGTATGCAATTTGCTGGTGTGAATTATAGGATAATACTGTTCATAATCTCCCAAACCATTCCACAGCAAAACTTTTTTTTCAAAGCAATCCGTTAGAATGCACATAGAATAGCTCAGTTGCCGCTAGCACGGCAGTTTTGTTTTGAGCGAATAGCGTATGTGCTGTTGCTTGCATTTATCTTTGATCTACGAGTTTAGCGTGCCTTGGCACTGTACCAATGAACAAACAATTTTTTTTTTCAGATTATTATATAAATATAATATTATTTTAAATACTTTAAAAACTCAGCATTCAACACATTCCGTTATTTTTGCCAAACAAACATCAAACACAGTAAATTCACCTGTACAACACAGTCGTCAGACAGCTAGGGATTACACAACTCATTTTCCTCTGGAGGACTGTGATGCTGAAATATCCTCGTTACCGCATTCAAGCAAGCAACAATACTCAGTCTGTCTGGCAGTCTACGGTAACTGTCGACAGCTTGGTTCGAAGAAAAACTTTGAAGTAGCATATTTTGTAAAGAAAATAAAACCTAATATCACAATTTCGGGATCTTTTGCGCTTGACACACGCCACCGCACCACAGCATGATGGCAGATGTGCGCTACCTGCAATCTAGCCGATATCTTAGATTCCATTGTTGCTGATTGTTGTTATCATCCGGCATACATCACATGCAAAATTTAGCATAAATAACACTGTACGTGACTTACACAAACGGATACGATTTACGCTACTTTGTTGTTTGCAGTGCTTTTTCAAACGGAGCACCATCTTGAAGAATTAGGCCGGGAAAAGTAGCATAAACGGGTTCGTAAATATGCTGATTATTTTTATCGCATAATTTTTAGCTATTAGAACAAAAATTATTTAAATAATTTTTCATGAAAATTAATAGAGTAACCGTTAGTAAAAGGGTTACAAACAAAATAGTAAGAACAATCACTTTCCTTGATCATATTTATATTTACTTTGCGATTTACTTGGTTTTTGAGATGTAAATATTTCAAATTCGCAGTGGCTAATAGATACTGGAGGTATTCCAGGTTATTCAGGGACAGTGCTGTCAAGCCAGATTTGAAAACAATTAAACTAAATTCGAAAAAAACGTGTATAGGATTCTTAACTCTCGAAACTTGACCTTCTGTTTTATACGACAGACTTCGCAGCCAGCTATTAGAGTACAGGACAATTGCAGGGCCAGTTGCTACGATCCTATCCACTCTAAACAGCCTCTCCCAGCCGAGATTCGCACATACGACGACTGGCTTATTAGGCCAGCATCATACCTCGAGGCCAACTGGGAATAAGGCCTCCCAGGCCCATGTAGGCCTTATATGGGGCTGTTATAGAGCTTATTATTATCTATAAAATTGTTGAATTAAGTACTGCTGTATACAACGCACTTTCGGTTTACACTGAATGCTATTTATTCAAAAACCGCGCTTTGTGCAAACGAACGAATGTGAACAGGGAGTGCGCCGTAAATACTCAAGATAGAGAAATTCTAAATTTAGCAAATTTATAGATAATAATTAGTTCTATAAATGTTCCTTACAAAACTTTTTCAAATTATACTTAGCTGATGTAGCACAGTCAAATAAGTAAAATCTGTACACAAGAGCAGGACAGTCCTATATAGGGGTATGTCAAAATTGGATTTTTATTATCACTTATATTTTTTTGAGTATGAAAACTTATTGACATTTATATTTTTTCTAAAAACTCTATTAAACTTAATTAATTTGAAGACGATTGGTGAAACAAAAATGGAAATCCGTCGAGGAACAACCGAGAAACAACCTCCTTCCAATTACTGATAACGTGAGAATATCTGTTCCGTCAAAACGTATTGTCCACAGTAGTAAGGAAGCCGCTGAGGCTGAGCGGTCTACCTGTCCGTCGTGCCTCTGACAGTTCCTGTCAACAAAGTCGTGCTGATCCACGAGATCTCCCGACAACCAGTTTTGGGCAAGTCCGATGTAGTTTTGAAGTTGACTTCTCCTAAACCATTGATCACTTCTAGCTCAGCTCAATTAGTTTCTCTTCGATTATTATCATCTGAAGGTCATGCGAGATATGTTTGGCATTATAGAAGTCGTCAAGCCACAGTCGTGCGATTTCTTCCAACGACCAGCAGTCGTTCCTACTCTGTGTGCTGGTGCGGTGACAGGGTCTTCTAACCCAGTGACGCACGCTGGTGCAATTGTAACTTAGTTCTATTTCGGAACTTTCTATACACGCCAATAACGCGGATGGTGTTTGCGCGTATTATCAGAATGTGCGAGGCTTAATAACTATAGTAGAAGTACGAGTGCTTTATATCGAATGACTGCAACTATGGTGTAATAATGCTTACTGTATCCAGCTTAGGTGGGTGCATTGATTCCCTTCAACTGTTTGAATCCGCCTTAAAAGTGTATCGATGTGATCGTAGCTCGAGGAATAGTGAATAGTTACATTCCTCCTGATACAAGCAAGGTTGGAAAGTTTATCGACGAGCAAATCCTCACATACATGGAATACGTGACAAAGGGTCTTAAGACGATAGTATCCTTATTTGTGGTGATTTTCGAACTTCTATTTACTGACAGCCAGATTTCATCGGATTATTACCGGATTTTATGAACCACTGACGTCATAGGTCTACTGGCGTACCCAGACTGGAACACCCAGGGCGCCTGTCACACCGTCTCTTTTAAATTTAATATAAAAAAAAATATTTCTGTAACCGAATCAGAAGTTTTTCATTTAATCCGATACTGTTTTCGTGATTGATAAATTAATTGCGATAAAAAAGGTTGATTTTTCAAAATATTTTTTTCTTGTTTGTCAATTTTCAATCTTCTAATGATAACGTTATTCTTGAGTTACGACCAAAAAACTCATATCTCATCATCCAAATAGTACATTGTACAAAAACAATTTTGCAGAAAATGCCCTTATCCTGAAAAAAAAGAACGGAAAAGAGCACTAAAAACTGACAAAAACTGGACAAACGGGATAGAAAAAGAGCAAGAACTGGCATAAAGGAAACAAAAAAAATCGTGATACTATGGGAGGCAAATCGGGACACAAAATGGCAAAAAAGGGAGAAAAAAAAAAGAAAACAGCATAAAAAAGAAAACGAGGTAATAAAGCGGAGAGCGGATAGAGAAGAAGAAAAATGGGAGTTAGTAAGGAAAAGCGGAAAAGAAAATAAGGCTGAACTGGACTGAAACGGAACAAAAAAGGTCAAAACGGGATATATAAGGGGTTAACGAAAAAGAGAAAATACGGGAGCAAGAAAATTGAGAAACGAAATGAATATGGAAGACAAACAGAATGTCACAGAAGAGGAGCAAAAGCAGGACATAATAAGAGAAAGAACGGTACAAACGAAAGCAAAATAATAAAAAAGAGATAATGGAACAAACAGAAGACACACAAGAGGAAAATCATGACTAAGAAGGGCGAAAAAGGCGACAGCAAAAGAAGAGAAAGAGAAAACAGTAGGTGGAAAAAAGATAAACGAGAATGAAAGGAGGGAAAATAAGACACGTAAGGAAATAAGGTACGATGCTGGCCTAACAAACCAGTCGTCGTATGTTTTGAGCTCGGCGGTGCCGCTACAGAGTTAACAGGATCTTTGCACTAGGCCCGTAATTTTCCTATACTCTGAAGGACGTTCATGCACATTGCTTTTACAAAAAAAAACCGTGACAAAAAGGTGGGAAGTCGGAAAAAAAGAGAGTAAACAAATCAGAAAACATGAGAAATCAAAAAGGAAAAGAAGGTTAGTGAGAGAAAAAAAAGAAAATGGTTAGAGGAAACGAAGGAAACGGGAAAAAGAGGTAAATGGGATACAGGGATACCTCGATATAAGACAACCTCGTTGTAAAACAACGACAATTATATAAGACAATTCGATATAAGACCATTTTTACCTCGATATAAGTCAAATCCCTTTGACATAACTGGTAACGATACCAGAGCTAATTTTTCATTACAAAATCGGCTCCATGAAGATGTACATTATTTACATATAACTCTAAAAATTGAAAAAAATCATAGCTCAAATAATTATAAATAGTTCAAAATACGTAAACACACAACACAGAGTAAAATTGGCGACCGCCAATGCAAATTTTATTGAAAAAATCAAGTTTCGATAAAAGACAATTTCGATGTTAGACAACTTTTTGAAATTATAAATTGTCTTATATCGAGGTATCCCTGTATAAGAGAAGAGAGATGAAACAAAATGGGACTGGAACAGGAAAACGGGACAGAAAAATCAGAAAATGGGAAACGAAAAACGGACCAAGAAGAGGTATAACTAGAGGGAGAAAAGATGAAAAGCGAGAGACAAAAAACAGAGAACAAATTTGGCCTTTCAGAGCCAGAACCAGAATAAACGAGACAGATAAAAAGAAAGGGGCTACTAAAAGAAGAAAAATCGAGCAGACGATGATGAAAAACGAGAAGGAGGAGTGTTAGAAAAAGACAAAAACTGGAAAAGAAAAAAGTAAACCAGAAAGATAAAAGACGAAAAACGGGAATGAAAATTACAAATAATTAAGTGAAAAATAAGAGGAAAACAGGAATGATAATAAGAAAAAATGGGACAGGAAACAAAGAAAACCCGAACAATGATACAAAAAATGCGGGACAAAGAAAAAGTGAAACGAGAATGAAATAGGAAAAACGAAAGGAAAAAGAATATATATGAGAGCGAAAATCAAGAAAGCAGTACATAAAAGAAGAAAAAATGGAACAAATAGTGGAAAACAGCACTGGAAGAAAAGGAATAAGGGGTAAAACGTGTGTGAGAGTTATACGAAATATAGCAATCCTAACTTCAAATAAAACTCCGTGTCTAATATCGTTTCCATGTTAAAATGTAAGTCTAATTTAATGCTAATTTTATGTTAAATTTAATTTCAGTTTCAATTTATAATACAATTTGAATTCCAATTTCTAATTTCAAATGTAATTCCAAGTCTAACCTCAAGCCCAATTTCAATTCCA
Organism: Sabethes cyaneus; assembly: GCF_943734655.1. Classification (NCBI taxonomy): domain Eukaryota; kingdom Metazoa; phylum Arthropoda; class Insecta; order Diptera; family Culicidae; genus Sabethes; species Sabethes cyaneus. The sequence continues at coordinate 219,159,674 of NC_071355.1, forward strand.
GTTTAGAGCATAATTTCAAATCCAAAGTCATGTCCATTTTCAGCTTTAATTTAGTAATATTTCAAGTCCAATTTTAAATAAACGCTTCAAATTTTATATTAAGTCCAATTTCATATCAGATTCCAAGTGAAACTTTTAGTCCAAATTGCTCATAATTTGAACCATATTTAGATTTTAAGTCCATGTCCAGTTCAATTCAAAACTTCAAGTCCGAATTAGTCAGATTCAAGACTAATTTAATGCCCTATGTTAAGTCAAGCGCAGAATTTTGACTCAGTCCGTCGGTGTTTTCGTGTGATAACTGTAATAGACCTTGTTAGTTATAATAGATTTTTGTGATAAGTAACAATATATTCACTGTCCTTTAATTACTCGAGTTTCCAAGCTAAAGCATCCTTCTGAAAGGCCAGGTGCCTCACCTTTTGTTTATATCTGAGCACGGTAGTCTGTGCATCCGCATCTTCACGCTGGCTACACTACAATAACACTTCAACTCACCGGCGCTAGCACATTTTGGAGGCATATGGGAGGCAGCAATCTGTTCGGGTAAAAACCATTTATTGAAGGTGACAACAATATCAAACCAGTCATCATATGTTCGAATCTCGGCTAAGCGGTGCTGCTAGATAGAGTCAGTAGGATTGTTGCACGAGCCACGTAGCTGTCATGTAGTCTACCAGCCAGCTGTGAAGTCTGTCGATAAAGAAGGGTGAAGTCTTAGAAAGACGTTTAAGCCCAAGGCTTTGCTTTTGGAAATGAAAGCTATCTGTCTTTTGGGAACGAAAGCACTTCATTCTAATTTATCCGCTAAAAAATTATCAAAAACTAAAAGCTACCGTCCCATCTCCCAACAATTACAGAAAACATCATGTCTTGTGACTTTTTTTTACCAGAAAAAGCAAATATTTCCTATCCTAGTTCCCTTCATATCCGTTCATCTTGAGGCAGCCAGACTAACGATTGCAGCACAAATAGTCATCTAACCATGGTTCACTCGGAAGCAGCACTCTGTGCCGTTGTCCATACCTACACAACCTGCAATCGAGTACGCTCCTTGGCGCAGAATTCCGCTGTTGCTTCTGTAAAGTATAAAAAGTGCCTCACGGTATACACAACCGTACGAAACCGTTCACTGCCGAGGTATTGTTTATGCATTAGATACTGAATGGCTATTGAATACATACATGGATAACAAACATACGACAGCGATTGGGATAATGCTTGTACAGAGATGGTTGCAAGCGTGCTTGTACAAATAGACACGGTACCCGGTACGAATCCGATGTCAATCGGTTCGAAGAAATTGATTTCATGCATTTGAGCATCACTTACGGCATCTCTAAACAGTTTGTGATTGGAAATTTAAAAGACTTTTATTTGCTTTTAAAATTCCCGTATCGCTCAACTCCCGCCAACGCAACGCGCGTACCGGCAACAAGCTTTTCGCATATTTCATTTCGCTTCAAAGTACCTTATCCAACTAGCAGCGAACCGGCTTAAAACCGAATCATTGCCAAAATAAACAAAAGCATCCCGAAATTGAAAGGAAATTGCTTCAAAATTATTGCACTCAATGAAAACGTACTACCGCGCCTGAAATCCCCAGATAAAAGAATCGGTCACTAGCAAAAAAAAATCATCCACTCCAGAGCGCCGCGGAAATTCGCTGTTATGTCTTTTCACATGGCGGATGGCGTGAAATGCTGGGCTCGATGTGGAGTCGCGAGCAGCCCCATGCACAGTAATCTGTGGGCTATAAATAATAATATCGACAGATTGTGATGCAAAACATGTTCTCTGACATATATTGTCAGCGGGGCTTTTATTGTTGTAGACTTAATTAATTACAACTCGGCGAGTGCAACAGGTTTTTCGGTCCTTGCCGCTGATCCTGAGCAGAAGTTTTTCGTTTCGAATGCGTGTTTTCAACAATCATTGTTTGTAGAATTGATCCGCTTTTTGCACGTGGTCAAAACTAATCGACTCTAATTACACAGCTATCAACAAAACCATTTTACAAACGATGCTCGAGGGTCGGTTCAGGCTAAAAACGCTACCGGTGGTGTCGACGAACAATTTCAGACCTATTGGTTGTGGGTTTCCAGCATACAAGATAAAATATGAATCTGTTGAGCAATGGAAAACCGGAATGGGATGCCATAAATTCAAACTCGATTAACTGTTGGTCAGAAAGGCTGAGGATTATGTTGCAAATTAGTAAACAAGTTGGGTTCATATTTTATTGCCTAGGTAAGATAGGAAGGTGAGTTCTAACGAAAGGATACTGTATAAGTTCAGTTTTAAATAAATCTGGTGTAACCAATGAAACCAATCAGAAAGGCAAACAACAAATCAAACTAAAAAATTACGGCATTTCTTTCCGTATAATTTCACATTAGCACTTCTTGAAGTCGATACTTACAATGCCATCCTATCGTACAATAAACGAAAGCAAGTACACAGCACAAATGAACATATCGCGGACGGCCAATGCCGTGTTGTCTTCATCGATCAGCTGCCATCGAACAAAGCATGGAGCAGGATTCATCAGACTGATTGCCACATGATTAATTGCGCTTAGACTGACTTTTGATTTCACGTTCAGTTATCTGCAATTGATGGGGCCTAAATGATAACTCGTTCCCAACTGCCGTATAGTTTGATTTACTTTTTTCGCTACCACAAACAAAAACCCACAGTCGATAAAATGGCAAGACAGTGATTGTGGATTGTCAGGATTTCACACGGAAAACCGTGTATAGCTCGTGGAGACGCCGAGGATAAAGAACTTTCAGCGATTCACTATAAATGGTTTCCATAACCCTCTTCCCGACCACTACACAAACCATGACGATAAGCTTGCCAGAAAAAGATAATTAATTAAATCCATTCATCTGGTTTTAAGCAGCCGAATAAAAGAGAGAAAACCCCCCGAAGAAAGGGCTGCCCCGGTTTCCACAGGATTATCTTCGGCAATAATCGACTGTCTTGGCTCATCATTTTCTCCCCCGCTTTTTTCGGCCATTTGAGATGATGTGCTTTCCATCCAGTCTTCTTTGAAGCGCCGCCAGCAAAGAAGAAGCAGCTAACCCTGCCTTTGATGATAAACACATTTCACTTGTTTTTCCACCCTCATCGTCATAGCCCTTAATTATCGTCGTCGTCGACGCCAGAAAAATGATTACAATCTATTCAGTGAAGCCGTTTTGCAACAAAGACTACGGATCCATAATTTATGGGAAGTTTTTATTTACATCAAAAGCTCTGCTGCTCGCTGCTTGCTGACTGGAATCTTGCAACTAAACAAAGAAAAACAAACATGTGACAGTATGCGGTTTAGCTATTGATAGCAACCCGATCAGGAGGGCATAACAAAATTAAAACTGAACCTGTTATTTTTCGACCGATTTTTTGCTAACAACGGCTGTTATAATTTAGCTACTGCAAGTGGTTAAAATAACTCAAATTCTAACAAAACTGCTTAGCAGTGATAGCAAAAATATAACAAAGTTTGTTATGTTTTGAACAAAAGTATATCAAAATTTGTTACCATATTTTTAACAAATTGTGTAATAATTTTGATAAAACAAAAACTTCTTTACCTCTGTCTGCTATATCGACATTTTCCCGACCTTATTGACAAAAATAGTACAACTATTTATCGGGAACATTTACCAACAGAAAAAGATTTTCACACATTTTTTCAATTTCAAAAACCGCACCCTATCAGTCGGAATTGAACTCACGACATACCGCACACGATGCCATCGTCTTAACCACTGTACCAGAACTACTCTTGAATGTAGGTAGTTTAAATGCTCATATGATTTGACCGATAGCTTATTCTGTCAGTTGTCAGTTTTTGCTGTTCGAGCTGTCTATAAATAGATCTCTTTTGGTACGAGACTGTGATCAAGAAAAAAGAAATCGAATCCGTTTTATCAGTGTTGCACCGTTCTGACAGTGTTGCTCGAAGTGGTTTCAAATATACCAGAAAATAAATTGAAGTGAACCTGGCCATTCAAACTTTTTTTTAAATGAGTTTTATATTTCAGGTTTGGATTCTATAAATGTTATTGGTGATTTTGGTAGGAACCAACCACAGTAAAGGTTAAAAACAATTATGAACCTAATTATTTTAGTGATGCGTGGAAGAAAATATTTCTCAATTATACGAGGTTTTGTTAGTACAGGATTGGAGAAAACACTTGTTGCTTTTCAATTTTGTAAACAAGACGTAAACCGAGAAAAAAACTAAAACATTTTATTTTATCGTTAATTATTTTTTTCATAATGTGTTTGCTCGATTACGTTTTGTTCCAAGCATCTACCAACAAAATAAAAGTTTGAGAGATTTTCTTTTTAATCCTAATTCGTTGTTCGTTTCAATTCGTTGTTAGAACCTAATAAAGTGCAGAAAATACATAAAAGATGGCTTAACAGGAGCGGCATTTTGCATCGAGTATAGTTCTAACTGCAATAGTTTATGATTTCAATTTATACACTTGCTGTTGTCGGATGCTTAAAAAAATTGTTATCCAAACAAACAAAAAAAGTCTAGAATTGACGACAAAATTTTCTTCATGTAAAATTGATAAGTATAAGAATTCGCTATATGTAATCGTTATTTCGTTCTGATGCACTGAAACTGAACACTGAAAACTGAACAACTGAATAGGACTTAGATTGCAATTTGCAATTGCACTTGAAATTAGACACGAAATTTTACTTTGAATTTCATTTGAAATTGCATGTCAAATGGACATGGTATTGGATTTGATATAGGACCAAAATTTAAACTTGAAATTGGACATTAAATTCTAATTAAATTTACAATTCAAATTGAATTCAAAATAAACATGAAATTTGACTTGAAATAGTACTTGAAATTTTACTTGAAGGTAGGCTGGTATTGCATGTAAAATTTGGCTTGAAATCAGATTTGAAATTACACATAAAATTTGCGTTAAATTTTATAGAAAAGGTATGGCACGTTCCCCACTGTGTGTTCCGGGCACACCAGTGATGATATGTAACATTTTTAGTAGTGGCCAAAGCCCTAATTCTCCTATATAACTCAATGAGTTATAACTATCAGAATCTGTTACAAACTTTAAACTTTTGTTTTCACTTCTTGATCAGTTTATTTCCGATTAGTAACACAATGTGTTATAAATATCAGAATATGTTATAAATTTGATGTTATCTTGTTATGCCCTCCTGATCGGGAACCTGTGAAATTTTGTTATTAAATTATGCATTTTATAATTTTACAGAATAATCTCTACAAATGGTTAAGACAATGTGACAATGACAACTAAAAACGCAATGATTAAATTTATAACTTTTTATTCCCGACGTTTTTTGAATACATTTCTTTCCATCGCTGTGGAAAATTTTATTAAAGCTTTTTACAAATAATATTTTCTTCTAAATTTCTGGGAAAAAATTTACTTGTTCACTACCTTTTCAGTTATACGATGCACGATGCTTGGTTCAAGAGTTATGAATGTTCGAAATAAACGGTGTTCGTCGAAATTGAACACTTCTGATCCGCTAGTACCTAAATTATACGATAATTATTAAAAGTCCCGAACAGTTGTGCACATGTTCATCGCTATCATTTCGCTTGCTAAAGCTTTTTCAAAAATTTTCTTCAAGATATATGACATTTTGTTCAGATAAATCAATTAAAATCAGTTTCTCAAAACAAGGTACAATATACAAACAGAAGTTTGACGTTCCTATGGGATCACCATTATTTCATGTCGTTACTATGCAGTGCTATAATTTTGAAAATAATTTAACAAAATACATAGAACGAACTACAGTAAGACGGATTGACAGCCAATTTCTATTGGCAGATTGCCTAAAATGTGAAAGGGTAAGAAATAGCTTCAAAATCTTTGCGTCGTTCAACAGTTTTCACACTCAATTGTACCTTACCGCGAAAATTGATGCGGAAGGTGTGTTAAATGGTCATAATGGGAAGGAGAAAAGACAACGGTACTGCCATTAAACTGTTTCCTGTAAATGTAAAAGGTGTTTTTACAGAATGCTAAAATTTTCAGTTGGCAACACTTTATAATATGGGGACATTTTTACAGTTTTCATATCCATTTTCCATATCATCACAAAGAGACTGGCACCTTGTACTTAGTTTTTCTTTCGAAAATCATGTCTCAATTCGAGAAACTCTTCGCCAGAGACGTCGCATAGTGCATACCGAAGATGTTAATCTATACCTATAAAGAAGGATTTCTGTCTGTCTGTCTGTCTGTCTGTCTGTCTGTCTGTCCTCTGTTCCTTATAGAATCAAAAACTACTGAACCAATCGGCGTGAAAATTTGCATGTAGAGGTTTTTGGGGCCAGGAAAGGTTTTAGTGATGGTTAGAGACCCCTCCCCCCACTAAGAGGTGGGGCTCCCATACAAATGAAACACAAATTTCTGCATAACTCGAGAACTAATCAAGCAAATAGAACCAAATTTGGCATGTGGGTGTTTTCGGTGACAAGAATTTATTCTAGGGTAATTTGAGACCCCTCCCCTCTTTATAAGGGGAATTATAACTCCTCTCCCCTTTAAGAGGGGGGGTTTCCATACAAATTTCCTCATAACTCGAGAACTAATCAAGCAAATGGAACCAAATTTGGCATGTGAAAGTTTTCGAGGGCAAGAAAATTTTCTATGTTGAATTAGGACCCCTCCTCACTTTAGGAGGGGGGGCTCCTGTACAAATGAAATACCAATTTCCTCATAACTCGAGAACTAATCAAGCAAATGGAACCAAATTTGGCAGGTGTTTGTTTTTGGAGACAAATTTTTTTTCTGTGATGAATTGGGACCCCTCCCCACTTTAAGTGGGGGGGGGCTCCTATACAAACGAAATACAAATTTCCTTATAACTCGAGAGCTAATCCAGCAAATGGAACCAAATTTGGCATGTAGGTGTTTTTGGAGGCAAGAATTTTTTCTATGATGAATAAGAACCTCTCCCCACTTTAGGGGGGGGGGGCTCCTATACAAATGAAATACAAATTTCCTCATAACTCGAGAACTAATCAAGCAAATAGAACCAAATTTGGCATGTGGGTGTTTGCGGTGACAAGAATTTATTCTATGGTAAATTGAGACCCCTCCCTCTTTATAAGGGGAATTGTAACTCCTCTCCCCTTTAAGAGGGGGGGCTTCCATACAAATTTCCTCATAACTCGAGAACTAATCAAGCAAATGGAACCAAATTTGGCATGTGAAGGTTTTCGAGGGCAAGAAAATTTTCTACGGTGAATTAGGACCCCTCCCCACTCTAAGAGGGGGGGCTCCTGTACAAATGAAATACAAATTTCCTCCTAACTCGAGAACCAATCAAGCAAATAGAACAACATTTGGCATGTGGGTGTTTTTTTTGGTGACAAGAATTTATTCTATGGTGAATTGAGACCCCTCCCCTCTTTATAAGAGGAATTATAACTCCTCTCCCCTTTAAGAGGGGGGGCTTTCATACAAATTTCCTCATAACTCGAGAACTAATCAAGCAAATGCAACCAAATTTGGCATGTGAAGGTTTTCGAGAGCAAGAAAATTTTCTATGGTGAATTAGGACCCCTCCCCACTTTAAGAGGGGGGGCTCCTGTACAAATGAAATACAAATTTCCTCATAACTCGAGAACTAATCAAGCGAATTGAACCAAATTTGGCATATGTGTGTTTTTGGAGACAATTTTTTTTTCAATGATGAATTGGGACCCCTTCCCACTTTAGGAGGGGGGGTCCTATACAAACGAAATACAAATTTCCTCATAACTCGAGAACTAATCCAGCAAATGGAACCAAATTTGGCGTGTAGGTGTTTTTGGAGGCAAGAATTTTTTCTGTGATGAATTAGGACCTCTTCCCACATTAGGAGGGGGGGCTCCAATACAAATGAAATACAAATTTCCCCATAACTCGAGAACTAATCAAGCAAATAGAACCAAATTCGGCATGTGGAGGTTTTTGGAGGCAAAAATATTTTCTACGGTGAATTAGGATCCTTCCACACTTCAAGAGGGGGGGCTTCTACACAAATGAAATACAAATTTCCTCATAATTCGAGAACTAATCAAGCAAATGGAACCATATTTGGCATGTGGGTGTTTTTGGAGGCAACCATTTTTCCCATTATGAATTAGGACTTCTTACCTTTTTAGGAGGGGGGGGGGGGGCTCCCATTCAAACGAAATACAAATTTGCTCATAACTTTAGAACTAATCAAGCAAATGGAACCAAATTTGGCATGTGAGAGTTTTAGATGGCAGAATTTTTTTTCTGTGGTGTATTACGACCCCTTTCCCCTTTAAGAGGGTGGGCTCCCATACAAATGAAATACAAATTTCCTTATAATTTGAGTACTAATCAAGCAAATGGAACCAAATTTAGCATGTAGGAGATTTTTGAGTCTTGAATTTATTTTATGATAGTTAGAGACCTCTCACCCCTGTGGTAGGGGGATATGGACTCTCATACAAATAAAACAGAAATTTTTGCGAAGCTCAAAAACTAATCCAACTCGAGAAATTCGAGACTCTTCCATAAAAAATTAATCAATAACAAGACCACAAAAACTATCTATAGTAACACTAGATCATTCAGGACGAGCCGGTCGCGAGTGTTGCCGGTGACCCGCCGTCGGAAGCGCCGCCCACTGGGGGGCTTGCAAAACTCGAGATAGTGACAAAGATCATCCGAGATTCATGATTTATGTACAACACAGGTTAATTTGTGGCAATACGAAGTTTGTCGGGTCAGCTAGTATTGCTATAAAGCGTAGTGTTGAGGAATACGCAATTGAGTCAATAAGACACCATACGAACCGTTGCTTTTCAAGAGATGGCGCTTTTCTAGTGGTAGTAAAATCAAAATTTCTCACTTATCTATATTTATCAAGGGTTTATTACTAATTCCCGTCGTAGTAAGGAAAGCCACTCTAATTTTCATCATTTCTTAGGTGGATTTAATGAATGCTCCAAAAGTTCTCGTGCTGATTTGACACAAACACACTTACCTTTCGATCCGTGCCCATTGAATTCACTAAAAAGCGATTATTAAAGCATTTTATTCAAATTACGCAACTGACTTTATATCTTAAATTCGTCCTACCGTTTTAAAATCCGTCCATCAAAATTTTTCATCGTCCGAACTAAAAATCACAATAATGTTTACGAAGCTAGCACGCATGTATTTGTGTAGGACAGCATGATAAATGTTATTATGAAAAATTTCGGCAGGTCATGCAAGTTTTACCGGCTGCAGAATAACGACAATGCGTTGCGTGAGTTATTTTCATTTTATGAATGACGGAAATTGAAACGATTAGTCGACATTTTCTTCTTCGTCGCACGAAAAAACGTAGCAAAATTTGGCTGCTGGGAATTCTTTAATGAAAAATGGAATTTAAATAAATCTCAGCTCACTTTGATTGATCGCGTATGATAGTCAACAAACTAAAATATTAGGGAATAACTAATTTTGCATTGTGTGTCATAAAATTCGCTGATATTTTTAATAATTTGTGTTGGAAAGGACGGGAATAGGCAATTACGCCGAAGCAGCAACATACCCTGAAAAACAATCACTAATCATATTTTATTTGTGGTACAGTTACTCTGTTATACTTAATTTTCATGACTTCTGTCTAATTTTGATAAAAAACAAACTTTTCCTATACCTCTCCGTAGCATCTTACTACCATTCATCCGAAAACCCGGAAAAGTGATTTGACACCATACGAGAGCCAGAAGCTGAATATGTTTGCTGCATTTCAATTCGAAAAAAATAACTTTCGCAACATGAACGTAATAAATAAAAACAATATTTATCAACTATTTATTGGTTCAGGTGTCAAACGTTATATTGCGATTAGCGATAATCACCCAAGTAGCACACTTCAGGTACATTTAGTTGAAGTAACCGAATTACGACTGAAATTAGTCATATTTCGGTTACCACAACAACTTTATAACAACCGTGCTAGTAGGGCACAAAAGAAACTTAGCTGCTTGAGAGAGTAATGTTGCCGTGTTGAGTCAATTTATTGAGCTGTTCCGAAATGTACAATATGCGTTACAAAGTAATAGGAAAACGTTTATAGTTTCAAATATACTCTCTCGCATGGCGCATGATGAAACACTGGTGCCAGCTTCTGTTATTTATTATCAGAAACTAGAGGCGGTGTCCTATTGTACTCAACAATTGGAGCTGTGCCCATCCACTTAGTAGGATATGTTGCAGAAAGATGTACGGGTTTACGAGCAATTCAACTTGTGTAAGAATTGACGATGCACCGCCATTGGGTGAGCCGTGAGGTGAATCCTCGTGCAATTATCGAAATTCCTAAAATATCCTAAAAATATCTCTTTTTGCTACACATCTTGGGTTGATGGTCCATTTCTCTTCAAAAATGATGCCGGCCATAACGTAACAGTTTATGATGACCGCTACAGAGTTATGATTACCGACTTTCTAGTGCCACGATTGCGTACCTTCAACGTGGAGGAGCCGTAGTTTCACAGAGTCTACACAACATGCCACATAGCGCGGGCTACAATTAGTCTGCAATATTATCCGATTAAATACCGTTGGAGTATTTTTTGTGTAGCTATGTGAAATGGTTAGTCTACACCTATAAGCCGCAAACTATTGACGCCTTGAAGAACAACATTCGTAACATTATCACTTATATACGGTTTACAACGCTACCAACAGTGATCGAAGATTAGATATCTTTGAAGCAATCGAGCTAACCAAAAAATCCATTGTGGTCTGTATCTAGGCTAGCTAAACAGTTGAAATTGCCCAGAAATGCCGCATGGCGCGTTATCAAACGGTATAAGGAAACATTGACGGCGATTCAGAAGCCTCAAGCTAATCATCGGAGTGGAACTGTCGAGCGGAAGCTGCGTGGTAAGATTTTGAAGACCATCAAGAGGAATCCCAATCTGTCGGACCCTGATTTGGCTAGAAAATTCGGTGCTGCCCATAGTACCGTGAGGAGAATTCGACTCCGGGAAGGAATCAAGTTGTATCGAACTAGCAAACAGCCAAACCGAACCATAAAACTGAATAGTGTTGCCAAAATCCGTGCTCGAAAGCTATACGACCTACCTAGCTAACCAAGTTCGACGGCTGTCTTCTGATGGACGATGAAACTTATGTCAAGGGTGACTTCGGGCAAATGCCAGGGCAAAAATGTGACTTGGCAACGGCTGGGGGGATGTTTCAAGCAAATTTGAATTTGTTTTTGCCGAAAAATTTCCACGCAAATTTATGATTTGACAGGGCATTTGCAGCTGTGGCAGAAAAACGAAAGTTTTCGTTACAAATAAGATAATGATGTCGGAACTGTCCAAAAAGGAGTGTCTCCAAAATCGAATTTTGCCATTCATTCGATCCCACCATCATCCCGTGATGCTTTGGCCAGATTTGGCAAGCTGTCATTACAGCAAAGTCGTTCAACAATGATATGCAGAGAAAGGGGTCCAGTTTGTTCCGAAAGACCTTAACCCACCCAATTGTCCCCAGTTCCGCCCTATTGAGAAATACTGGGCAATCATGAAGAGGACACTCAAGGCAAAGGGAAAAGTTGTCAAAGACATCAATCAGATGAAGACCTGATGGAATAAGATAGCCAAAGCGATAGACGATGAAAGTGTGCGCCGCTAATGAGCCATATTACAGGAAAAGTTCGAGAATTCCTTCGAAACCGTGACGATTAATTTTATCCGTATTTTTTCTTAAAAGTGTGAAGAAAATGCTACATTTTTGTAGGAAAAGATCTTGAACTCAATTATAAATAACTGAAATACACGCAATGATTTTTGTTCCAATACAATCTGAAGCAAGCATTACCATCAATTATCTCTGTTCTATTTTCCAAGTTTTTCCAAGATAAAAGATGTGTTCTTCTTAAAAAGGTTCAAAAATTATTTCTCGTAAAGTTCAGGTTGCTGCAGCTAAATCGTGCAGAATTTCCGAAGTTGGGATATTAATACGAGTTCTAAACAAAGTTATATCAGAAATAAACTAATCCGAAATAAAATTAATCGTTGTCAGTTGGGTCGATGTAAATGTGTGGCAGGTGGAAAATACCAGGCAACAATATATGCATCAACAAAGGGGTGCGTACTGTATACACGTTGCATAACAGCAACTCCGATACGAAGATCTGCCGATCATCCTTATTTATTGGTCAAAATGGGATACTAATTCACAATAAGGCACACATCAGGCATCAGAAAAAGAAATTTTTATAGCTTATATTTCAACCAAGCAAAAAAAACCCTCTTAGTTCATTTGAGTGTGGCAAACATGTCAATCGATATAGCACCTTGTTACAGCTCATCGGTTCCAATAATTTACTACATCCATACCATCTAAACCATCAAATTCAATCTTGGCAACTTTTTGCAATCTAATTTTGACCGAACCATTTTGAGGTAAATTTACCTTTCTGAAAGTAAACACACCCAAAAGCTGTACGGAGAGCAGCATGTATAGAATATGGTTTCCTATCAAATTATTTCAACAAAGTTTACCAAATTTCGCTCTCAAACGAAACTTTTGGGTGTACGACACATGCTGCTACAACAACAACAACAAGAAAGCTTTTCCACTTGGTCGATGTGCCAATGAGAGGTGTTCGGTGGTTGCCATCTAACTGCACCACAGAATGATTCTCTGGCTCACCTTCCACCGGTCTCGCCTTCCCGTCGCCGCCGCCGCCGCCGCGCTGCTGGCTGTCACCATGGAGCTCTCTATAAAGTTTCCCTCTTTTAAATTAGCCCAAGTTCGGATAATACGGTTTGTAACCGCATTTACCTAGCTTGTGTTCCACCTGCACGTGCCCGGAGCTCGTTCCTTTCTTTGTTCTTCTCCTTTACGACTGACAATAGCTAATGACTTGGCAGAAAAAGCTCACCAAAGTGCTTTTCGCAGGGAGCAAATCCGTAACCGTAGCAGCATCATCGTTTCTCGACTACGACGGCACAATGCGGTGATGGTCCAATTGGGGTCACCTAATGAAAAACCAGCTTACGGACGAAAATGTGAAATAGATGAAAACCGCACCAGTTACACTTACAACTAACCACTTCAGGTAGCAGGCTCTATGTACCTTCTTCTTCTTCTTCTTTGTTACGAAATTGTCTTTAAGGGGCCCTTTCATCTTGGTGCATGGCACATTCCCACCTGACTCCGGAGCGTTTTCAAGTCGAATAAAAAACAGACGACAGATGAAAGCGAGGTAAAACAATTGCTTCGCTTGCTTCCGTACTACAACGGTAAGCAACCTGCGGCGATGTTTCGATTGTATCGAGGTAGGTAAGTTTTCGCTCAGTAAATGGAAAACCTGTTTCAGTAAACCCTGGTGGCGGTTTTTAATAGGTTTAATTTTAATCGGTTGGATTACTGAATATGTGAAATGTTTTTTGTGTGCTTGCAGGCTAGATAGCTCGAATACCGTTGGGCTGTCATTATTGTTGAACATATTGAGATCTTATTGTTGTATATAAAAGGTACATTTTGTAAATAAAATTTATTTTCAAATTGTTCTGTATGGCCATCTGAGGAATAAATTATATTCTTAGTCACAAAATAAAATGAAAACATGCCAGGTTTAGTATATACTAGCTGATTACCCGATCTTACTCGGGGTCTTTGTCTCTCAGTCACTTGTACATCTGTTGTAACGAAAATTCTCATGATGCAAGAAGCAAAAAAAATTCTTCTTTTGAATCTGTTTACTACCTTTGTCAGTTCCCCTCCTGTTGTCCTCCAGCCACTTGTGAATCTGTCTTCCTCTCGATAATCCCAATTAATCGACACAAAGCCTTTTTTACATTTTTCAACCTCCCCCTTGTTAAAGGCCACCCTATTCCCCGTGTCAGAAATGTAGCCACTTGTACAACTGCTATTGTTCTAAAAGAAGCATTTCATATAATCGTTACATTTAAAAAACCTTATCACTTTAGAGCTGTGTGCGTGAAGAATGATGCATCTATTTCGATTATGGCATTTGCATTTTAGTTATCAAAATGGTATCCGAGTAAGAGGCGCAACGCATCCAAATTTTGCTTATGTAGCACGAATATCCGAATTACTCACACATTGAGTAAACGATATAACTTGTCTACTTGTAAGATGGCAGTGCTTGAAATCGTGACGATAAATAAAACAAGATGGCCAAAGCACGACCTTGGAAGCTGTACACGACGATGCTGACAAAGTTCGGTGGCTGACGAAAGTTACGTCAAAGCAGATTTCAAACAACTACGGCAATCAGGAGATGCAATGTGGCAGACATTTTCCAGCATATGAAAACTGTTTAAAAGCAAAGCTGTGGGCTTCAACGTCTTTCTGAGGCTTTACCCTTCTTTATCGACAGACTTCGTGGCCGGCTTTTACAGTACAGGACAGTTACGGGGCTAGTGAAAAAATCCTACTGACTCTATCTAGCAGCACCGCCTAGCCGAGATTCGAACATACGACGACTGACTTGTCAGACCAGCATCGTACCTCGAAGCTAACTGCGCGGGGAAAACTGTGTCAAATGTTTGCTAAAAATTTCTGGCTTGGAAGCCTTGAAAATCTACATTTTTATTGCAACCGGGACCAGTAACCAGATAATTTACCTGAACGAGTATTTGCAAAAACACCTGCTGCATTTCCTCGTCGTCATGAAGTCGGGTTGGCTCGTGCTATTTCAAGCAGTAGTCTTCATTCTATTCGATCTTAGGCCACTCGTCGCTAATTTCCCAGGCGTCTTAGAAGTCTCAAATCCCTTTCGAGCTGGTCGAGCTGGTCGAGCCATCTTGTACGTTGAACACCTCTATTCCTGGTACCGATGGATTATTAAAGAGAACCATTTTCTCTGGTTGCACTGTCGTACGGTATTCTCGCGACGTGTCCAGCCCATCGTAGCCTACCCTCTTTCGTCAGATGTACGAGATTCCCTCCTAGCAGAGGCTTTAGCTCGAGATTCATTTCAGTCTGTAGACCGCCGAATATCGTCACAGCTTCAAGCCCATAGTGAACTACCGATCTAATAAGGGTTTCGGCGGCGTATGCTACTTGAGCGTAGCTTTTTGAGCAGCTTGATCGTAGTCTCCTCACTAGTGTTGTTATCTATGGTCACCAGCGATCCCAAATACACGAACTTATTTAATTAGCACTTCTATTTCATCACCATGAACAGTTACCGGCCGTGGGAGGCACGCATTTGTCTTCTTTAAGCCTCTTCTTCTCATTTTTGGTCTTCGACGCATATATTTTTAACCTAATCTTTCTTGACTCTGCTTTCATTCTGGCTTAAATTATCTCCGCCGTCGTAAGGTGGCTATGACGTCAAAGTAAACTGTAAAAACTAAGTGTTGGTTATCTTTGGTAAAAGCCGGGCAATTTTGATGCCCGCTCGTCAGATCAACCCCTCATCCTTGCGCAGTATGGATCATCGTCAATAACGATGTTTAACAGCATGCAGAATAAGTATTGAATCAGCTTATTTCAACCTTCATCGCATCTCGAAGAGGCCCCCCAGGATCTGCACGAACACGAAGCACATCACTCGATCCAGTTTATCCGGAATACCGTTTTTGTCCAGTATCTGCCATAGCTGGTCTCGATCGACTGTATCATATGCTACTTTGAAGTCAATAAA
Organism: Sabethes cyaneus; assembly: GCF_943734655.1. Lineage (NCBI taxonomy): Eukaryota > Metazoa > Arthropoda > Insecta > Diptera > Culicidae > Sabethes > Sabethes cyaneus. The sequence goes on from NC_071355.1 coordinate 219,175,367, forward strand.
GCGGTGATGTGTGGGCACGCTCCCGACTTTTCTGCAAGATCCGTCGAAAGGGAAAAAATTATTTCTAGTAGCGCGACACTACATGAAACACGCCTGATAATTCTCAACGAAACCTTGTGGAATCGGTGACAACCAGCGTAACACGAAGTTTTCATTATGTCTCCATTACTAAATTTAAACTACTAGAAGAACAAGTTGTAGCGTATGCTATAATAACGTTTTAAAATGGTATGAAATAACCTGATACATACTTCTTTCAATTGTTGTTTCATTAGACTTAAATTTTTTGCACTTTTCTGGTAATAGAGAAGTTCTGATGTATGTAATGTTATACTATTCTATAACAAGCCGTGTTGCTTGGGTCTCCATTGTACTCGGTCCTGGGCTACTGGTTGTCAATTCGTTGCGCGTCTCGACACACGCAAGTCTGTTTCAACCTGGTCGAGTCATCCAGCACGTTGGGCTCCTCTATTCCTGGTGCAGGTTGGGTCCTTGAAGAGAACGGATTTCACTGCACAGTCGTTCGGCATCCTTGTGACGTGACCGATCCACCATAATCTGCCAACTTTCGCAAGGTGCATGATGGGAATTTCTCCAAGTAGTGCCTGCAACTCGTAGTTCATACGCCTACGCTACTCTCCGTTATCCGTTTGTGCTCCGCCAAAAACAGTCCGCAACATGTCTTATGTGAGCAAAGTTACTGTCTCAAGTCCGTAGAGGACTACCAGTATGATTAGCGTTGTATACATCGCCAGCTTTGTGCGGCGACTCCTTGATCAAAACGTCTTGCGAAGGGAAAAGTAGGCTCGATTCATATTATTGTCAGCGTTGATCAGAGTTTTCAAATGTACGAGCTCATCAACCACTTCCAGTTCATCGCCGTCAATTGTCTGTGTCTGTGACTGTCCGTGGGAGTCAAATGTTGTTTTCTCTGGAGCCTTTTCCTACCATATATTTGGATTTCTACGCATTGATTAGTAACCCAATCCTCCTAGCTGACATTTTTAGTGTGGCGTAGATTGCTGCCGATGTCCCAAGATTTGTAGTAATGATGTCGAGGTCATCTGCGAAGGCTAGGAGTTAGCTACTCTTGTCGAAGATCGTTCTTCTCGTTCCGATGCCCGCTCGTCGCCTCTCACCTACAAGAGCAATGTTGAATAACATACAGGACAGTTCAACCCCTTACCGCAACTCTCTGCGCGATTCGAAAAAACTCGAGAGAGCCCCCGAAACGCGCACGTAGCACATCACCCGCTCCAGGATAGCTTTGATCAGCCGCATCAGTTTGTCCGGAAAATCGTACTCTGGCATTATCTGTCATAACTTTTCGCATTCAACTGTATCGTATGCTGCCCTGAAATCCACAAAAATATAATGCGTGGGCACGTTGTACTCCCGACATTTCTGGAGAATTTTTCGGAGATTAAAAATTTGATCCATATTAGCACGTGCTCCCATAAAGCTCGCCTGATACTGCCCTACGAGTTCTCTTGCTGTTGGGAATATACCTTGTAGGGGGCGTTGACCAGCGTAATGCCGCGGGAATCACAGCAATCTAGCCCATCGCCCTTTTTGTAGATGGAATAAGCCACGCCTTCCACCCACTCCTCTCTTAGTTTTTCTTTCTCCCAAATTCTTGAAATTATCCAGTGAAGTGCCGTTGCTAGCGGTTCTTGGCCATTTTTGTAGAGTTCTGCTGGAAGTTGGTCCTTTCCGGCGGCTTTCCGGCAGCAGACCGATTTCTCGACGGATTTCTATGAGACCGGAAACCATAACGCTGTTATCGTTTGTAGGAACTTCTAGGTTAACTTCCGTTGCGTCTCCTTCTGTTATATTGCCGTTAAAATGCTCAGCGAAGAACTACTTCCTTCGTCCCTCACATGTCAGGCTTCGGTATGAAGCCCTATGGCGTTTGGTTCACCTTCACGTAAAACTTCTTGTAAAACGATCCTAATGACTCTATCTAGCAGCACCGCCCACCCGAGATTGTTTCCCAACGCCGTACCTCGAAACTAACTGGATGGTTGGTAATCTATGAGAACGTGATCAATCTGGTTCATTGTACGTTGATCAGGTGATCTCCGGGTGGCTTTATGGATACCTTTGCGTGGGAAAAAGGTGCTTAGTTAATACATTGTTGGCTGTTCGTGTCAGTTTGCAGGCTATGGGGTCATATCCCTACCGACCTGGGCGTTCATATCCCTGATGATCATTTTGATGCCCAGTGGCGAACAGCTATCGTACGTTGTCTTCAATCACAAGTAGAATGCTCCCTTCTCATTGCCGGGTCTATCTTCGTGCGGGTAGCGCATGTTGATGCTGTAATTGAAGAAACGGCTTTTATCTTCCCTTTATCTTCAACTGACAAATCCTCTCGTTGAGCCCCTTTCCAATCGCATTCACGCAATCTTGTATTCTGCCCAACGTTTCATAACCCGATCCCAGTTCTGGCAGGTAGTGTCCTGGTAAAACTGGGCCTACTTTCCGCGAATCTTCCGAACCTTCTCTGCTTCGCAACAAATTTTCAGCAGATGTCGATTTTGCGGAGCCCAGCGAGCTGCAATTCCAAATACTGAGTTTCCATTCGTAAGGATACTTATTTCGTTGCCTAGGTCGATGCCGACAGTTAGTTTTAGTACCGAGACACCATGATTCTTAATTCATCCGGACGCTGACATAAGCCGCTCCTAATCTAGGGTACAACCACTCTTTGGTTCAGTAGTCGACAAGTCATCAATAGCGACCCTAACATAAGAATAGACGCTTAAAACTGACAAAACTATTCATCGTTGCTACACTCAGCGTTCGCATGAATGCCTCCTTCCCTGTCGGTATACGACTTTAGTTTCTACTAGGGTTGATTACCCGATCTCCACTAAGGTTGCTGATATTCCGACTCGTACCACGAGGAGGTAAAAATAGGAGTTACTGGATTAAAAACTAAGGACCACGGTATGGTTTATTTTATACTTGCAGGTACGCGAGGTACCGATGTTACGCATTATCCAGCTTTTTAGCTCTAATTTATCTTCTCTTTTTCATTCATATCTTGCTGAAGCATTATTTTAATTGCTTTTTCTTCGTTTGTAATAATCAATCATTTTAAATATGCCTTTATTCATTTTTTAAGAAAATTTTCGATTAAAGGTTAGAACGATGTAAATGTGCTGTGATGGTACGTCTGATCTTTTAATGACAAGGTAGAACATCAAAGTAATTATTCATTAGTATTCATATTGAAGGCCATTTGATTTCCAACTAAGCGAAATATAGTATTACTGCTTTAATTGACTGCATTCATATTATTTTTAGACTAGATTCTACTATAGAAACAAGACTATCAATTTAAAAATGTATTTTCATCGATTTGGCATTATAGAAGCACCACATTTTCTTCCGCAGCTAAACCCTTCAATAATACGAATTTGTATTTCACATCAAAAATAGCCCACAGGGCAGCGTATAATATTATTCGCAGAATTTATTCAATTTAAACATTTCGAAGAGTGCCATTTCATCACCATAATCTGAAAATGACTACTGTGTGTGACCAGCACTAACTAAATCACGCTCCATTTAAACATGAAAGCCACCCATCTGAGCACATCCTGTCGTTCAGCAATACATAATCAGTAGGTGGAATAGATTCTCCGCACAGGACGAGAATAGCCCCACCGCTGCGTTGTGCTGCTGGCACCCACGCTTCCGAAAAAGCGTGCTTCTTCCGTGCTGTAAATATACCGTTTAGCGTCGGTCCGGGGAAAAGCCGGATGTGCCGCTGACGAGCAGAGGGAAAAGTCATCAAATTTCAATTTCTCGCCGATCAAACTAAATTGACTTCAACAATAACACTTACTCGCTCGGCTGGAGCCTCGTGTCCGGAGATCTGAAGCTGAACTCATGGACCTATGAAGCGACCGGAACTTCGAGCCAATCGCAGAAGGAAAACCGAAAGTAAAAAAAAACACGCTCGGATGGCCGACTGACAGCTCGAGAGATAGAGTCTATTAAATGCGGTGCTAAATCCTCTCATAATCACGTCTTTGCGCGATGCTGTGCAATTTAAGGCGGATGTGGCAGCACTCAGTTTGAAAATTGTTTGTCCAAGACCGGGTGCCAGAATAGGCGACTGAAATAGGGAAGCAAAGTCGCCCTGATCTCTATTAATAACTAATTCAGTTTTCTTATACAGACTCTGTCGGGCAACCGCACAAGTAAGTAGCGCTCCCATGTTCCCCACACACACTGAACAGACGCTGAACGGAAGGATGCGATGATGAAGAAAAGGTAAGCTTCTTTTCTCTGTATGCAGACAGATAGTCCCCGGTGGTGATATCCGGATTGTGTGCCAGTAGTGGCTTACCTACTTTGACTGGTACTACCGACTGGTCGGTGGAAGCTGGTGCTGACTTTCAACAAGGATCGGATTTAAATCGGGACATCGTTTACCTAAGCCTCTACAGAGAAATTGAACACAAAATAAAACCGACCGGTCGTAAAAATCTTGCTCTGCAAGTAGTGCTTTTGCCACCTTAAAATGAATTTATGAGGAAAACTAAATATTTGAAAAGGTAAAAATTGAAATCCTTCATAAATTGTAGTTATTCATTGCTTTTGTGAGACATAGCTCACAAGATATTCTCAATACAGAAAACCCTACAAACGTAATGTTCTCTCCTTGGTTTCAATTACGCCATCTGAACATAAAACTGTACTTGTTTTGAGTGTGTTTTCCAATCCAAAACTGGACAATAAAAAAGATACATTATTCAACGATATAATTAAATCACTCGAATCCATAGCCGGGCACAGCATGTTGAATGCCATAACCAAACCGCTTATCACTGCAACTTATAAGCTGGTTGGCTCGGCTGGTAGGACCGTCTCGGCGAATTCGAAAAAAATCTTTCCACCCCATTCTTCGTTTGATTGGCTTGTTCTGGTTTCGTCCGTCACTCGCACCCAGCTCGAACCCCACCGAGAGCTTTTACAGCGCTTTTCTGCTCACACGGCCTATTATAAATAAAACCCCGTTTTCCCGGTGGAATAATCCTCTTTTTTCGCGACATGTACGATACGGGAGCTATAAATCATTTTTTCGATTTCTCCCCGCACTACCCACACGTACGATACACGTCGCGACGTAGTGTGTGAGTATAAGTATGTGTGTTTGTGGCGCATGTGACTGCCAGCAGGGGTAATATCTTTCTTCGTATTTCGCTTCGTTTGTTAGGATGCTTATCAGTCTAGTTTTGATACTTTGTCCTTTCATGGCTTGAAAATTTTCACCCAACGTAGTCGCTGGAACCAGGCCGCTTTTCACAATACAATACAGCAGAAGGGATTTTCATTTTTCAGGCCTCACATCCACTGCGCTATTGTGTAACTCTGCAAGTGTGTGCAATATAGCCACGTGACAGAATTTTAGGTTCAAATTGTGCTCCCAGAGCTTAACGACTGCCGGGTTGTGCACCACAAACAGAGCGTAGAAAGCATCAACTTCAAAGGAAAATTGTTGTTCTTATCTTCTTAGTAGATTTATATACGGATACCCTGGAGTGTGGAAAAAGGTTGCAAGCGAATATAAGCGATCCTGCTGGGAGCAATGAGCGCACCAGGCCAGGCTGGTGGTAAATCGGGAAGCAAGTCTCGGTTATGATGACTCGCCTGTTGTTTGGGCGGATGTCAGAGTGCAAAGGCTTACAAGTCAGCAGCAGAGTTCTCCCGAAAACACCGTAAGGGAAAAGAATAACAAGCGGATTTAAGGCTTGGCGAAACAGTCAAAGTCACAACAATGTACATTGTATAGGCTTCCAGGATGATGGAGTGTCGCAGGTCTCCGGGGAAGCAGCAGAGTGAAACACAAAATGAAAACTCATTTCAAAGATCTGCCATCTAAAGGCGACCTTCATTATGCTCTCTGCTGATTACTGTAGCAATTATGTCATGATGCAAGGCTTTTGTTATTAACAGATTGTTTTTTTATTGACCGATCTAACAGGAATCCTCGTCCGAGGAATGTTCCACTAAGGATCCTACAGTGGTCTAAAAACCAAGTTTCAGTTTCAGCAATCGACTTTAAAACAGTACAAGTACTCTTTAACATCATTATTTGAGTTACGTCTAAATATAGCAGACATAAAACACTTGTACATCTATTGCAGAAACAAATTAGCCAACAGGCAAATAAAACTCAATTAATTCAGCACCCTCTCCCTTTCCGACAGTTAAATATTTCATGCACCCGGAATAGCACTGCATTAAAAAAAGCTACACTATAAAACGTTACGGTTCTCGATGTTCACAAAACGGCAGGTTAAAATAAAAAATAAATGACCAAACACCACAACCACTGAATTTATTTTACCACAAGCCAAATGACCGTAAATTATAAAATATATTTTAAATGAGACGGTCCACAGACCACGAGACTGGCCGCATTTCGCCCGGTGGCCTATCGGGAAAAAGATGAAGATATATCCACGAGGAGAAAAACATGAAACAGCGACGCCCACCGAGCGGTATAGCACCGTTTGTACCACACCAACGCCGAAAAATAATGATTCAAATGAAGCCATAAATAGTTGAAATGAGGGAATTTATTTATCAATGAACGAAGATAAGAGCTGAAGTCACTACACACCGAAAACGCGTGCAAACAGCTGAAACTCCTCCGGAGCAGAAAAGATGAAATTAGTATTTAATGTGCTTTCATTTGTAAGATTTTCGAAAGATCCCCTGCTTTCCTCGTACCTACCTACGTATACTCCTCTTTTCGCGTACATACTGTAAGGCAAACGTTACTTCCGTCTCATTACCGTCTCACTCCTTATCGAAACTGCGCAAGCGGTGGCATTCATTGCTTCTAGATATACGCACAACTTTTGCAGTTTGAAAGTACACACCCAAATCGTTCAGTTTTATGAGCACATTTTTTTCGCATTATTGATAGGACAGAAAAGAATCAGAGCATAGTAAATGTCAGGATAATTTCGCCTTGTTTTTCGACACAGTCCGTTAAGAACTACTTGACGAGTTTTGACTTTGTTATCTAGTTTAATGGTCATCGGTAAAGGCGTTTGTGATTGCTTTCGTAAATTTGGTTTTGTGCTTGTAAAAGTTCAAAGCTTCTGCTATCGGTCATTCCTTCGGTAGCCTTCCAGCCTCGTAGCTAGAGGACGTTGTGAGGGTTGGAAGCTGGGCCGAGGCCATGTTCGACTGTACTTCTTCGCATGATACTTCTTGATGATGGAGGTAACTTCCGGGTAGTACTTCGTACTCCACGTTCTCCGCAAACCCCAAAGGAAAGAACAGCGGCTTGGTTATTCTCTTTTCTTCAATCGTCAGCATAGAAGGATCATCTTTGAGAAATATTTGACGTCATCGTTTACCTACTTGCTGGAGAAGTACCCGGTCCTCTGCCATTCGTTGGCGTCCAGCGTCAAACCGGACTCTACATGCATTATGACCACGATGTTGCACTTCACCGAAAAGATGTTTTTCTCCAGCACTTTCAGCCACGGCTTCTGGGTGATTGCCTGTTGCTCAGACTCGGCCAATTTCGATTATTGTTTCCGCATAAAAATATCTACCCGGGCTTGGTACTTCTTCACCGTTTGGCCGGTCGCTCCGGTCCAAGGCGCCAATGAGGCCCCCTTTCTCTCGGTATTCCTCCTCAACTTCTGCTGCATTTTACGCGCGCGCAACTCCGTCGGGCAACAGGAAGCTGATTTCGGTTCGACGCTCTCGCCTTTCCCCAGAAGGGGAAACCAACTTCCATGATGAAACTGACAGTACGAACAAACCATCGAACGTAGTTACCCGACTGTTTTTGCCATAGCTGCAAATCAACGTTGTCAATACAACAGGGTTGCTACGATTGGCGATGCACAGATGAATTCACGTGTGCACTCCATTAGGTATACGGACGATAGGTATACGATCGTTAGGCATAAAGTACGTTGGGTATAAATACATTAGGCATAATGGACGTTATACATACCAGACGGTAGGCATAATGGATGGTCATAACGGAAGTTAGGCAATCTGCCGATTACTTACAAAAGGTCCAATCGACTCAGTTTAAAAAAGCAATGCTCGCGTAACTTTTCAAACGGACCTAAGTAACATTGAGAGACTCTCTTTGGCGTCCCTCTCTTCTGATTATTACGGCGATATGAATGCATTCCAACAAAAAATTTCCTCACGTTTAGCTAGATAATGACGCTAGCAACCGATTCATGCAAAGCTGGTGTTTTGAAGTACATTTGCATTACCGTGGGAGGTGAAAGAGAAGAGGCACGAAGAGAATCTCTCATTGTTACTTAGGTCCTTTTGAAAAGTTACGCGAGAATGCATATATGGTGAATCGAACTACCTACGATTGTCCGAAACACAAATGATCGAATCACGAATGGCTGAAACTTAATTGGACATAACAAATGGCACAGTAGATCTAATGACATCAAACATAACCGAAACGCGAATGGTTGAATCACAAATGGCCGAAACACACATGGTCGAATCACAAATGGTCGAATGTCATAAAAAATATTCGCGTTCTTCGACCAACTCAAATGTCAAGTGGCATATACTGTCCTTACTCGCTGCAGTTCGGTCGGACTCAACTAAAGAATCAGTAAACCTAAGAAAATGCATGCACCTAAATAGAGGTGATTTTTCTCGGGGGGCTGCCACCACGCCGGCCATTTGAATTTCGGCTATTTGTTGTTCGGCCATGCGATATCAGCTCGGTGAGTGGATCCGAGGGCCAGGGAAAACTAACAATAGTCGGTAGACCTAGGAAAGTGAATAAACCTAGAACGATATGACTGAAGTTTTTGGAGCGTCTTAGTAGAATACGAAACCTAAAATTAAATAAAAAGAAGAAAACTTATCCATTTTAATCCTGCTATGTATATTTTATTCACGACAGATACGTATTTCGCCTACGACTCTTTCGAGTTCGAAAACAGACACTGAAGCCTGCAAGTCGGAGGCGAAATACGTGTTTATCGTGAATAAAATATACATAGTAGAATTAAATTGGATAAGTTTTCTTCTTTTTATTTAATTTTAGGCTAGACCGATATGTTTTCTGCGGCGCAGGGCTCCCTCCGCGCTGGCCGGCGCTTCCGATGGCGGGTTGCTAGCAATACTCGCGGCCTGCGGCTGTCTCGCCCTGAATCATGAATGAAAAGTCATAAAATATCTTTAGCGGTATTATGTCAAAAGGTCTTTATGCCAAATGCTTTTCTTCCAGATGGACCATTATGCTTATGCCAACGTTTTTATGCCAAACGACGTTATGCTAAACAGCATTATGCAAAACAAATCTATGTTAAATGGGCGGCCCCGGTTCTCATTGTACCGTGAACGAGCGATGATTGACTCAAGTACGTATTCATAGAAAAGCGAAGTTTTGTAAATTATGTTCAACGTTCGTTATGCTTATCGTGCATTATGCCTAACGTCTATTATGTCTAATATCCGTATGCCTAAAGTTCGTATGCCTAACGTTGCGCACCCGTGAATTCACCACCAACATGCAGGAATGGTTCGATCACTTTGACTCAATTTTGATTTATTTCACAGTACCGTCTCAGCAGATCCAAATATGACAAAGTTATATGTGGGACATTTTTAGAGCAAGCTATTATCAATAATTCGTTCATTTAGTCACTGATGAGTCTAGCATTGTAGCATCGTAACTACAAAAGATACAGCAAAACTTTGTTCAGCAAAATTGTAGATAATAACTAGTTCTACAAATTCCGGTATATAACTTGGTCATATATGACTCGGCTGAGATGGTACTGTCAAATGAATCAAAATTGAGTCAAAGTGATCGAACCATCACTGCCAACATGAACAATCGTTAAAATCAGTTCATTTTTTCAATGCATAGGTTAAGAACAGGATACCATAATCATTAAAAAAAATGGAAAAATGGACTACTCCATTTAGAAGCGTGAACGTTCAAAGAACTGTACCCCGCCGCGTCGAAAACGGACATTGTGCGGCACTTTGTGGACGCCTGATACGCCCGTTCCGGCACCTACAACATCTTGGCACAATTGGACAACAAACAGAGCATCGAAATAAAGCCCGGTTCCGGGCGGCCGACGACCCTAAGCGACAAGAAGCTCTAAAGAATGTTGAAGAGGAAGACCAAGGGAAAAGTGGCTACATCGCTGCGTGTGCTTGGCCGGGAGGTCAGTGCAGCCAGCCAAACAGTGAAAAAGGTGAACATAGAAATACATGTCAGGAAGCGGCAGTCCCATCCAGTGGTCTCGGAGCTGCAGGCAATGACGCAGCGGCAGCGGCGGAATAACATGGTCAAGACGATTTTCCCGGCGAATCGTAACGTGGCGCTGGTGATGGACGACGAGACCTATCTCACCCTGGATGGTAACGACTGGCAAGGCACCTCGTATTTTATTCCCCCACGAAGGAAGTGAGCTCCGAGGTGAAGTTCATTTCACACACCAAGTTTCCCAAGAAGATGCTACTGTGGCTGACAATCAGTGAGAAGGGAATGTCAAAACCGCTCTTCTTTCGCTCTGTACTGACCATAAACGGGGAAATTTATTGTATGAAGTACCTACCGGAAGTTGCGTCATTCATCAAGAAATACCATAAGGGTGAAGACGCGATGTTCTGGCCGGATCTGGCGTCGGCCCACTACTCGAAGCGATCGTTGGAGGATATGGAGCGGCTCAATATCGAAGTTGGCGAACCCACCCACCGTTCCCCAGCTACATCACATCGAGAATTTCTGGCCATACCTGAAGCGTAATAGCTAATGCAATAATTTTGTTGCAAAAACTTAGGAGGAATTGATAAATAAAACGAAAAAAGGACTCAAAAACGTGTCTACACGTGTCTACGTGTCAGTTAATTGCCGAAAAGCCGCTCGCAAGGGCGTAGAATTTTCCATGGGAAATTTATCCAATCCAATTAGCTGTCTTAGTTGTTGTATCTCCATCCGAAAAAGTCCTTTTTTTTTAATGCACACGTTATAGACTCCCAGTTCACCTCGAGGATGCGGGTCTAGCCAGTCGTCGTATGTTCGAATCTCGGCTGGTTGAGTCAATATGATGGCTGCACTGGCCTCGTAATTGTCCTGTACTCTAACAACTGGCGTGCGAAGTCTATCGTAGAAAAACAGAAGGTCAAGTTTTGATAACGGAATGTAGCACCTAAATTTTGTTTTGTCTTGCTATAGGCTGAAGATAATGGGGTCCACCAACTTTGGACAAGGCGACCGAGAGAGGCGGCCTGCGAGAGAGGCACTTAATGACAAAGCTGAAAGGGCGAAATTATAACCGAATATTTGATAGTTTGTACTAAATGTCATTATTGTGCAATACATTGGGTCAATCTCACATGCCCCAAAGCTTCGCAGATGACATCAATATCATCGGTTTTTTAGACCTACCTTGTCGCTGTATGTGGGGTGAATCGAACTAGAAGTTGGTGAAAACCAACTTTTCAGATTTTTTGTTATTGGGGTGAGAGATTTTCGGTATTCGGCTCCTCTCTTTTCATTCCGAATTGCCTGTAAATTCTTTTACTATAACCGGTCATCCATGCAACCTTGTTTCGCCTCATTTCATTACTAAGAGGCACGTTTTCCGCACGGTGAATCATGGAGATTACTTCGACTTTGAGTCGACGAGAACAGTTTTCTTGAATAGAATAAGATCAAACTAAACTTGATTTAAGATATTCAGTCTGTACGATGTTAATCGAAGGCGGTGCAACAATAAATAAATAAAGCACAGATGGAAAGAGGCCATGTTGTGTTTAAAATAAGAGTTCGAAATATTAGAGAAAACCCGCTTGGTATTCCTGAGTTATCAAAAAAATTATCTTTGTTTATTATCTATCTTTGTTTTAAAAAATAACCAATAACTAACTTATACTAACTTTACCCAACAAAGTTCGCTTATCTGAAGCTCCTAAAACGGTGCCAGCTTACGAGTGTTATTAGTTTTCCAAACTCCTTCCCAACACCGGTTGAACTAGTGGCCTTACCATAAAATCAGATATGACAAATCTAATTTTTCCACTTTGATAGAATGGAAGCCCATTGTCGAGCCATATGGCAGCCATCCGGTATTTACTGGCAGCCTTCCAAAAGGGGAACACTCACGGAACACATGCAAACAACCGACAACTGCGAACGGATTGGTGCCACAGTTGCTCGTTCGCTCGCGCGTTCCTCATCCTTCAAGCCATCCCGAGTAATATTTTGAAATTCCAATTTTATGTTTCTGTAAACACACGATGAAAACATCATTCCCATTCCAATCAGGCAGCAAAATAAACTGAAATCAGAACAAATAGTGAACACGTCGTTCTCGAGAGTAGTTGTAGCTTGGCTACACATAGTAAGCCCGTCAGCGCTACCCAGCATCAACCAGATTGACTGGATCCCATGTGCAGTGCGACTATACACCCGGCTCCAGCAGTAATCTGCATGGGACGAGTGTGGCAACTTCCGTGTTATGGCGTTGCCGGTTTTCTGAGTTTATATTTATTTTAAAAGGTAGTTTGCTGGTTTTCCGTTTGTATATAAATAAGGAATCGGAAAAACTGTACCGCTGAGCATGGCAACCGTAGAAATTAGCGGGTAAAACTTTTCGAACAACTGTACGATGCTACTTCAAAAGTCAACATTGTTCGATTTGATTTCTGCCGGAGCACTTTGGTGGGATGATAGAAATTATCAACCAACTTCTTTGTATGTTTTCCGAAACGGAAGTTTATGATTAGCTTATTTTTTCATCTCACTATTTTACTTCTGGCGGGTAAACATTCGATTTTCGAACGTCAGAAATTAACATCCATTTCTAATCGCAAAGTTACCCATGTTCGATGGCCATACATGTGGAAATGAAATGTTTTTCTATCGAGATTAAACATAAAAGGTCATCAGTTTTTACCCTCTAACGTACAAAAGTGTGCAGCAATCAAGGCGAAAAGAATGAGAGATAAGACCCGGAAAATTCGAAGCGCATACCAGGCCATGCCGTTTCCGGCACGAGGGTGGTCTTGTTCGATCCCCACACTTCAATAACGATGAATAGTCGTTTAGTTGGTATGAATAGGTCATATCGTTATTAATCGGAATAATGGATTTTACTTTCTCCTCATTTTTACGAGCAAATTGTAAAAGTTGGCACGCAAGCAATTCCAGATTGGACTGCTTCAATTTGTTTGGTAACAATTATTACAGATTTCCTGATATCATTCAGAGCACGCTTTGGTTCTACAACAACCGAGAACGCCATTCTCACCGGAACCATTACCGTTCCAGGAAAGAGGACACGAAAACAAGCTCAACTCTTCCGATACCTGCCGCTCACGTGACAATCATTAAACCCTTCCCGGTCGGTCGGTCGGTATGTGACCTGCAGCAGTGACAAGCAAGCGGCAACGATTCCGGCTTTGATTCCTCGGTCAACACTAATCCTTTTCATTGTGATGGCAAGCAGTTTTTCTCGTTTGCACATGATTTCCGTCTTCATACTATTCTAATGGTGGTGAGCTTCATACAATCCGATGAAAATTAGAAATTCAAATGTACGTTTGTGTATAAACTCATTTATTTCAAACAACCAATCTTGTATTTATTTTTCAACAGAAATATTAACATTTTTTTCACGGAGCTGGCAAACTCCACGATTAATTCGTGAGTTTTAGAATTTTTCAGTAAGAGAAAGAATTCCCTCTCGCAAGGTGAATTAAGTCGAGTTTACTGTGTAGTGCTTCTTTCGCACTCGTGGACTACTGCCATCGACGAGAGGCCCTGGGAAACCTTTCCGGCAAACAAAAACAAAATGGGATTAGTGAGCATTGTTACAGTCATAATCTTCTCCACCGCTTCCCCTCCCCCCCTCTACTATTTCGTCTGGGCGACAATCGCTTCTCCCACGACTGTGCTATCACTGAAAGCATTTTTTTCCTTGAAGTGTTTCCCAACTGGGTATAACTAGCACATTGTTACAAATGTACTACTACCAAGTTTTCAGAGTGACATTTTTTTGTTTTTAGACGTGCGATAATTTTAACACAGACTAACGGACGTAACACTGAAGCCTCATTCCATCGCTAATAAAAACGAACATTTCAAATTTTCGCGTAAGCCAAGACTCAAACAACAATCGCTGCGCGAGAACGCCACCCACCTGCGCTGGCGCTGTTGTCAGATAATATACAAGTAAATTTAAAACATTGCTAAATTTATAGCAACGTACTCTGCGTAGCGCAAAGGCTGCACCAGGTGATGCTAGGGTTTTTTCCAAGTTTTAGGGATGTCATTGAAACGATGTTTTGTTAGACAATTTGTTCGAAGTGTAACATCTGTTAGTCAGTGGTTATCACCATGGTTTTAACGTGCCATGATGTAAACGATATCTTCGCTAAACACGAAACATTGTAAGTTCGTTTTTTGCGATTTTTGAAACATGCTTTTTATGCTTTTATTTTTTCATGATTTCCATTTTTTAGAAATACGTAAAACTACTTATGCACTTGTAATTGGAAACGATATTCGTCTTGTTTTGCATAGAACATATGGATATACAATCACTATAAAAGTTTTGATTTAATCACGGACTAACAGACGTAACACTGAAGCCTCATTCCGTTCGCTAATATAAACGATCATTTATGTTCACTTAAGCCAAGACTTAAACAACAGTCGCTGCGCGAGAACGCCGTTCGCCTGTCATGGCACTGTTGTCAGATAATCTACACGCTAAAAAAATTTGACCCACTTTCACAAAACTGGAACAGCTCAAAACATACGTATTTTTACACACTATTTTGAGTAACTCTTACTCCTGTTATGAGTTTAAGAAGCTCATTAATGAGCAATATTTACTCAAAAAAGAGCGCCATTTCACCCAAAACTGAGTAATACTTACACAAATTATGATTAAATGTAACTCAGTTATGTGGTCGGCCTAAACTACTCAGAATTGAGAAATTATCAAATTGCTCAAATTTTTGGGCTGTTCCACTTTTCGTAAAAGTGAGTCGGATTTTACTCTTTTTTGAGTTGAAACTCACTCATTTCTTATTCATTCGTGAGTTAAATTTTTTAAGCGTGTATATCTACATCTATATACCTTTATAAAAGTGAGCGTGAGTATGTTTGTATGTTTGTGTGTTTGTATGTTCCATAATAACTCCAGAACGCCTGGACCGATCTCCACCACACATATTCCTTGATATAAGGGAATCATCACTGAAGGGTTGACAAGCAGAGAAGAGGGGCAGGGGATTCATAACAGCGGAGAGACCATAACTGCGAAACACCTGGACGGTCCTTCATCAAACTTGGCACATATGTTCCTTGGCGTAAGGGAATCAGAACTCAGGTGGTTGACAAAAGAAGGGGGGTCATAACATGGGGGGAAGTTCATAATAGGGGGGAGACAATAACTTCGAAATGCCTGGACAATTCTTTATCAAACTTGGCACAAAAGTTCCTTGACATTAGGGAACCAGCACTGGGAAGTTGACAAAAGGAAGGAATCCCTAACAAAGGGGAGAGATTTAAATAAGTAAAAAGGGCAGCGTTTCTCTTGCATTTAAACTGATTGCAGTTGTGCAACTGACTTTGAGAAAAGATGGGGGTTCCACCGAGGAGGAATATATGGTAAATAAACTTTTGTTTTGTTTCCGTTATAGGGATTTTCATACAGCAAAACGATGCCCAATTAACTACGTGACAGGAGAGGAAGCTGACTGGGAAGGAACTGACGTGTAGGGGGACGAGGAACGTGAGTATAAATGTATGTTCCGCCAGAGCTCCAGAACTTCTGGACTGTTGTTCATCGTTGTTTGTCAAAGACATGTTTTTTGGCATGATTCTTTTCTGCCGGGGGTTTGACAAAAGAGGAAGACGGTCTCTTGCAAGGGAAGAGAAAGGTTCAAATGGGTAAAAGGGTCCGTTTCTCTTGCATTTGAAACGATAGCAGCTATACAAGTTGTTTTACTTCTGAAAAAGGAAATGGGTTGGCCATTAAAAAGGGGGTGGTTAAAAAACATAAAAAGGCTTTGTGTTGATTTACAGGGATTACCGAGAAGAAGACAGATTGACATGTGGTTGGGGGACAACGTGAGAGGAATTGACAAAGGGAGTAGACATATTCAAATGAAAAAAAAGGGTTTTGTTTCTTGCACTAACAGAGTTTTCATTACAAAAACAGACGTACAAGTGACTGAGTGACAAAGTGGCCCCAAGTGAGATCGAACAATCAGCTAGTATACAAATAAATTTATAGCATTGCTAAATTGTATAGCGACCTGCTCTGCGTAGCGTGAATATTGCACCAGGTGATGCTAGTGTTTTTTCCAAGTTTTAGGGGTGTCACTGAAACGATGTTTTATTAGAAAATTTGTTCGGAGTGTTACGTCTGTTAGCACTGTTTAATGTTTTACTAAAGAGATCTACTAAAGGCATGCTTCAAGCAATGTTGCAAATCGACCGAGAAGTCAACCATGCCTGCGTATACGCGAAAAAGTATGAAAAACATAGCATTCAACGCTTACGCTGTACACGCAGGTGTAAAATAAACAGCCGCCGGTGCTGTGTTTAGACATTCTGCTACCCACATACTCGCGTACACACATCCTTACATCGTCTACCTGTATAGCTTATTCCCGAATCAAAAAATTCGTGGGGAGTCAGCTGCCCGTGAGACTAGTAGCGCACTGGGATACAAATTTTGCACTACTTTTCTTCTTCTTCATCATCTTCGCCCTCGATTATACTCACGGGTGGGAGTACGAGCCGTCCTGACTAATCCGTGTCAGCAGATCGGGCTGCAACGACGAACGATGAGCGACGACTGTAGCTGTTAGCTAAACACATAGTCGCAAAAACTGGTTGCAATGCATGAAGAAATAAAAGCACAAGTTTTAAAGGGATGCTTATGCCGGCATGGTCGTTAGAATGAGTACGTGTGTGTGAGAAAATTAGACCACACGAATGTGGGCTTCGCAACACTGGCTTCAAGACTATTCCAATAACAAACATTTTCAGATAGAAATTACTTTCGAATCCTTAGTTTCAATCAACTTACTGCAATTGTTAAATCTGCTCAAACCAACAGCAAACTTATACAACCTATCCTACCCAACCACCTTACCTATATAAATTGAAATACTTAAAGTTTACGAATAGACCAATTACCAAAGTACCAAGCTTTCACAACTTGCAGCACTGGTTGAAGTCGAGCCCGTCTAGATCTAGAAGTAATTCAAACATAGGACATAATGCGGCAAGTTCTATCGGAAAGGAACCGACATTCGGTCAAAGTCGGCCAGAAGCCGGCTTTATAACTGGCTAATTTTAAGCTTGAAACTTATTAAATTAAATTGAATTACTTTAAACTAGGTTATGAATTGATCCATGTCATAAAATCAGAAGTCTCTACAGTCGACGGTTACTCATCATGGCTTTCACATGTCGCCAGACCACGTTCTCACCGACCCGGATGTCACTGTCTAACCTGCGTTGACATGAGCCCCAGAATTTCTTGGAACTCCGGAGATCGTATAGTTCAACGTTGACACGCTGACCTCAGGCATATGGACACAGCATATAGTATGCTAGGTATAAAGGATATTAGTAATACCCAAGCAGAACACTTTTGGCACTTTTAGTTGATGAAACCTATCTACGGCTGAAATCCGTTTTAAATCAGTTGCCACAACTATTTTATAACAACTGTGCTAGTAGGGTACGGATACTTGGCATATGGATGCAAGGCCGAATGGATCCAAGGCCAAATGGACACAAAGCTGGATACTTACTTAGATGGCCTTAAGTCTTATGACAAGGCCTGCGTAACATAATTCGTCCATCTAATTCGGTCTATGGTAGTTGATCTTCATTTCCGCGGGCATCCAGTGCTCGTCAGAGCTCGCTCCACCTGGTCTTGACATCTCATCAAAGATGGTTCTTAGCACCCGTCGTTAGAAAACTACGAGTTTTCGTAGGTCCTTTTCTAGCAGTGTCCACATTTCATTCGCCCGTAGAGAACACCCGGTCTAAATTGCGTTTTGTACAACTATGTACGGAGGCTCAGATTGTTCGACCGCAAGTGTTTGTGAAGTCCGTAGTTGACCTGACTTCCGCTGATAATATACCTTTTAATTTCACAGCTGGTATTGTTGTCCTCCGTCAGCCGCCCAAGGTATGCGAACTTGTCGACTACCTCAAAATCATCCTGGCGAGTACTGCCTAAGCGGGCCCTGTCGCGCTTCATCTCAATTCAACCTTCTTTGCTTCGCGTTTTAGCAATGTTCTGTCGACAGCAGTTTCTGTGTTCAGTCCACGTCGCCTGCAAAGCAAATAAATTAACTGCATTTATTAAAATTCGTGCTCCGCGTTTTAATCACCGCTCGTCTTATCACCCCTTCAAGCGCTATTTTGAAGCAGGTTGTTGGAGCAATGTTGTTGGAGCAGCCAGGATAGATCATCTCCGCAGTCCCCTGCGAGACTCGAATGGGTATGACAATCCACCCGAGATTCTCACAAAGTACTGGATCCCATCAATCGTAGCCACGATAAGTCTAGTGGTTTACACTATCATATACGGCTTTGAAATCGATGAACAGGTAATGCGTAGGAACTCGGAATTCGCGGCAATTCTGGAGGATCTGCCGCAGGGTGAGGATTTGGTCCGTTCTTTCATGAAGCCGGCCTGATAACTTCCCACAAATCCATTGGCTATTGGCGACAGTCGCTGGAAGATGACTTGGGAAAGCACTTTGCAGGCGGGTTCAGGATACTGACCGCTCGGTAGTTCTCACACTCCAGTTTATCGCCCTTCTTGTAAATAGAGCAAATAACCCCGTTCGAAATCTTGACTTCTTCAAGTTCGCTTATCAATAGGGGTGGCACATCTCCGTTGCTTGTTGCACCAATGAAATCATTTCCTCCACTATCATGGTCTTCCGTCTGCACGCCATTCAAGTGTTCATCGTAGTGTTGCTTCCACTTTTCGAGCACCGCACGGTCTTCATTCAAAATACCTCCATCTTTGTTTCTGCACATTTCGGCCCGCGACACAAAGCCTTTGCGAGATTGGTCGAGTCTCTGATAGAATTTCCGTATGTCGTGAGAGCGCTCGCTCAAGTTCTTTGCACTCCGTTTCATCCTGGCGGCACTTCTTCTCCTGAATAAGATTAAGAATAAGGTTTGTTATCTCCGCTTCTGTTTGCATCGCTCCACGTTCTGACGGGTGGCTCTACACAGCGTTTGCACCCGCGCTGCGTTCTTTTCATCCAATATCAATATCCTCGTCACACTATTCGTTACGTCGATTCGGTGTCACAGTGTGTTACTCGGCTGAGACAGTAATGTCAAATGAATCGAAATTGAATCAAAATGATCGAACCATCCCTGGTCAGAAATGAGTAATCAGAAGTGAGTAACCAAAGTAAGTAGTGAGCAGAGAATATTGACTAGTGAATAGTAAATGGTGAGTAGTGAGTAATAAGTAGTGAGTAGTTAGTAAAGAGCAGTAAGCGTTGAGCAGTGAGAAGTTAGCAATAAGAAGTGAGTAGTAAGAAGTATATGGTGTATTTTTTTTGTATGCCAGAAGGGCATTGGGTTAAAAGGCCACTGCGACTGTCTTAATGATCGTCTTTTGTGGTCTTTTATGGTGTAAAGTAAGAAATGAATAATGAGTAGTGAGAAGTGATCAGCGAAAAGTGAGTAGTGAGAAAACAGCAGTCAGAAGTGAGTAATCAGAAGTGAGTGCAGTGCAGTGAGTGCAGTGCAGTGAGTGCAGTGAGTAGTGAGTGATGAGTAGTGAGAAATGAGTTGTGAGAGTGACTAGTGCGCTGTAAGAAGTATGCACTATATACCACTATGATACCACTATACCGGTTATTAGAGTACAGGACCAGTGCTTAGAAATCTCATACTCATCCCATCTCATTTTATGCAATACGCCTGAAAAAAGACTATTTAATAATTCGTCTCACGTTTCTGATCACTGGCGAAGTACACCAGAAGTGAGAAGCAACAAATATCATTCTGAACAAAATAATTTAAAAAAATCCCACAAAAAAATTTGTCGGATCACAGAAATAGCTATGAGTGGACCGTGAAAAGCTTTATATTTTAATTCTTTGACATCCAAAATGCTCCCTTTCCCCTATGTTTGTGCTTTGATATACTTTCATACTCAAAATATTGTTATTTATATTTATCTCGCTTCTTTCAAGCTTTCCTCAATAAATTTTTATACATCTTCTGGTTGTATTCTCAGCGAATAGCGCTCCTGTCGAGTCATCATCGGGTTAAAACAATATTGTTGTTGAAAGAGAAAACAAAACAAAATTTACTGACGTATATGGTATATGTTTGAGCGAATCTGTGCTGCTGTAGGTTTTCAGTACATGTTATGTGTTTGTTGTAACCAACAACGACGATTCGATGAACATCACAGCGAAGAAAAATATAACAATTTCTTTTTCGGGATCCACTAACCAATCGGTCTCTCCACATCTTATCGTCCCATCTGATTCGAGATGATGTAAGTGGAACTGAAATCATGCTCCCGGTTGGCAACCGGGAGGGATGAGTTAAGGAACATCGAGCTAAATGAACATCCGTTTCCCATTCGCATTGTCGGGAGATGAAATTTGTGGAACGATAAAAAATCATCCTTCGAGGCATTAGTTTCAGAACTGCAGTTGTGCTGTGGTGGACGACAGGCAGACGAAGAAACTACCGTGGGGTTGGGCGGAAGGTCTGGGGCCTCGTGTATTTCTTCGCTTTTCCGTGTCCGCTTATTATTTAATTTCATCAGATAATTGAATCTCGAAGAAAAATGTCGTTATTAAGTATCATGGCAAATTACATTACCCCATGGGAAATTGTGCCAGCAGCGGGTCCTTTCAGCAGATCGGGAATAATGCTACATATTCTTCCCTACGCTCTGTGATAGTAGGTTGTAGGGCAACGTGATACGATTGTTGCTCATGGTTCTGTTCCATTGATTGCAGTTCAACATGGAAGTTGTGCAGCTGTGCTGATGCTGGTGATGAGTGAGCGGATTAAGTGGGTCATATGGGATATAATAGGTTGTCATTTTTTAATTTCATTGAACCGCGCGTATCTGTTGATTCGAGTAATTATGGGTTAATAGTTCTTTTTTTCGATTATCCGTTGGAATAATGTGTCCGAGCAAATTACAGCTGTTCTTAATTTCAAGATTTGGGATCATTTCTGCAAAACATGGATCGTGTAAAATGATGAATCCTTTATTATTATAATATTATACGACGTGAAAACAAAATGAATACTCAAACAAGCTCTGTTAATCATAGTTTTGTTCATGTTTAATATACCCCAATATTCTGGAACATTTTCCCATAACATTTACAATTGAGACATAATCTGTTTTTTCTTTCACGGAATTGTGAGCTAGTAAATTACATCCACGTGCAGTTCTGGAAGAACTGATTGTAAAGGCCATTGCGTATCATATTGTCCTTACGATTAAATGATCCAAACGATTTCACTGTGTCTTACTTCAGCTCGAGTACAAAACTACTGCCGGACATTAGGAGAGCAAAAGACAAATCACTAACTTTGCAAACTCTCTCAACGGGATACGATGAGAAGGGTTGTAGTTTGCATCTGATTTCTTATATTTAATAATTCAAATTGACAACTGAAATGAATATGATTAGTCCGAATAACGGATGTCTGAAACCTACTGCAAGTAAATATAACTTAGCTCTTGCCGCTTCATCACTGATCAACGCTCGTACTCGTAAGCCAACTCTACCCGTATCTATCCGGAGTAATTGTTACCGAAGAAAAGGACATTTCTCATTCCACTCTGCTAAACAGGAAGAAGCGTTTCCGGCAAAAGCGACACTAGCAGCGACAGCGACTGCGGGAAAACTCGGTCTTTACCATCCGTACAAAGTCATCATTTGAAGGTTGAAATGAGAGGAAGCACAGGACCGCTGAAAGCGCGTATCGAAGCGTCACAGTGGGCTGGAGTCCTCGAGTCGTTTTTGATACAATAAATTCTCCCGGGGCTGATTTATTCAATGATTTGATTATACGACTGACATTTAAAATGCAAACTCGGTGTCGTGTAGCGGGCTGCCTTCGTCGGTTGCTTTTACCCGGTTCAGCCTTTTGTATCAAGCGCGCCTGTCTCAGTGGTGTGGCACAATTCGACGAATTTCTGCTACTAACGGAAGCAAACCAAAAGCAAAAAAAAACTGACGTGACGCCCTACAGCAAAGCAAAAGCAAAGTACTTGGGCAAAAAAGCAAGTTTTTGAGCATGAAATCATCATGTAAATGGCATGTACTGGGCTTATGGTAAGCGACAGACTCGAGATCTATTGGCTTGAAAGGAAAGACCACGATAGTGAAACAGAGAACTCTCCTCCGGAGGCAAGCAAAAGATTGTTTGCTTTCAAACCAGTGGGGACCGGATCGGTTGCAAACGCGCTAGTGTAGCAGGAAAAGAGTGTTTTGTTTACGTTCTGGGAATTGAATGGTTTACAATTACATGCTTTTCAAACACCGTCATTTTGCTTGTTCGCTGCCAGTATGGTTTTTTTTCGTTCTTCTCCAAGCTGGTACTTTATGCAGCGCAATTGAATGCCGCTGTAGAAATTGAAAATTAACGTTACTCTTTTCAAGATAGCAATGAATTCACATGAATTTGAAATTTTATGAGTTAGGCATCTCCTGACGAGGCTCGATGCAGAGTGAAATATTATCGATTGGTTTTCGTGTCACAGAAAACTAGTAAAATTATTTTACTAGAAATTGAAATTGACTAATTGGAGATATTTATTTTATTAAAACAACAAATTTTTAAGTTATTTCGATGACGCGTAGATTTTATCCTTCAATCGTACCAATATGCACAACAAAATTTAATGCGCGTATGCTGCACAACTACGGAAGCTGCTTAAAATTTATTATTTATTTTACTGCATATTTTATTATAGTGGCCATAAACCAAATTGATCAGGACGATCTAACAGTAAAACCCGAATTAATCCACCTAGCGGCGTGACCTAGCCTTTCTACTGCCACAATAATCATTATTTAATTTCTCAGGAACATCTATAATTAACTTATTTTTAAATATCCGTTCCGTATTCCTCAAAATCCTTATTTGCCAGTAAAATTCACAACGTATTGCGTAGAATAATTCTATTTTCTTTCCTTGGGTGCATAAATACTTGTAAGCGTCATTTATGTTATTTGATGAACACCTTATTTAGTTTTATAATCGGTCGGCCTTAACTTTCGGGTTTCAGAGCCACATACGAAACTTGTTTTGAACTGACAATATGAAATATGTGTTCATAGCAGATTTTTTGATATTTTTTTTGAGTGGTTTTAACCCAAAGGGTAGATTTTTTTTTTGATATTTTGATATTACATAATACCATGCGTTCAAAAGTTAGCATCTTTGAAAAACAAGAGTTCAGAAAAATTATTATTATACTTCACTTTTGAAGAAAAAGGATATCTACACCAAAATGATTAATCTCAAAATGTTACTGTTAGTTTGCTTGGCTTCAATTTTGCAATATATCTGAATTAGAAAAAATAACTGAATAGAGCATTAGATATGAAAAAGAGAAATTGAACTTTTTCTTAGCTAGCGCTCCTTCAGATAATTATTTTTGCATGAAAATCAAAACTTAAGCTTCTTTTGCATGTACTTTCATGAAAAGATAGTCATTAACTTGATCACATCGTTTTTACAATGTTAGAGGGTTAGGAAAACAAGACGAGGTCGAAAAATATTGCAAAAACTGCGCCATAAACATGCTTGAGAAAGGGAGATATGATCGATATGATGTCCAGTGCTTGTCATTTTTGATTTATTTATTAAAACATGATACATGACATAAGACATCTGTCCTTTAAAATGTCACTAACGAAAACAAATCTTACAAAGTTACTACCGTGCAACGTTTACTTCCTATTTTTCATATAACATTTCTAAGCTCTAGTATCTATGGATTGAAAAGAGCATCTATTAATGCGCAAAATTTGTATAAATTTATTTGGAAAAATCAACTCACTAGTATTTTGATCCTATACACCACTATACTTATATACTTAAATTAACTGCTTTTCTCCGCTTTTTGCTTTTCTTGTATAATTGTGAGTAACAGCAAGTGCAGAAAATGACAATTGAAAACTTTTCGATTGAATCCCACTATTTAATATTTATTTGCGACAGATACGTAGTTCGCGTAAGACGTGCAGGCTTCGTAAGTGTCTTATTTCAAAGCGTATACGTATCTGTCGCGAATAAATATTAAATAGTGGAATTTAGTCAGTAAAAGTTTTTTTTCTTTTCTTTTATTTCAGAGTTCGTATTCCACGAAGAGGCTTCAAAAACTTCAGACTATTGACATGTTTCGCACTTTTCTTGAATTTCATTGCAAATTTAAAAATTGCAAATTGTCATCACATACACATACATACATACATACATACATACATACATACATACATACATACATACATACCTACATACATACATACATACATACATACATACATACATACATACATACATACATACATACATACATACATACATACATACATACATACATACATACATACATACATACATACATACATACATACATACATACATACATACATACATACATACATACATACATACATACATACATACTCACATACATCACACACATTGAATACAATCAACATTTGATTGATATGTTTTGATTTCACACGTTTTAACGGTTTAATATACGGTGCTTAAGTGTTAAAGTTTGAATAACTTTTGAATGAACCGTCCGATTTCAAATAACTCAGTTTCGTTTGATAGATCTTAGCAGTAATTTTCAAATAATAATAAAATATGTGATGTTTCACATTGAATTAATGCTTATATGTTACAAAAATATGTTTTAAATACTATTTTTTCACATTTCTTTCTGTAACTTTCAAACTACAAGTCCAATCGTCATGAAATTTGGAAGTTAAGGTTTTGCAATGCCCCTCTTTCATATGCAATTAATTGTTCAAATCGGTTAAGGGATCTATGAGATAATGAAGTTCCTTATTTATCGTATTTTTATACATAACTTTTGAACTAAAAGTCCGATCAGTATGAAATTCAATAGCGACCAATGGGACACCTAGACCTTTCATTTGACACTAAGAACATTAAAATCGGTCCAGCCATCTCCGAGAAAAGTGAGTGAGATTGAAAGCGTTACATACACACACACACACACACACACACACACACACACACACACACACACACACACACACACACACACACACACACACACACACACACACACACACACACACACACACACACACACACACACACACACACACACACACACACACACACACACACACACACACACACACACACACATACATACACACACACACAGAAAATGCTCAGTTTTCGAAACTGAGTCGAATGGTATATAACATTCGGCCCGCAGGACCTTCTTTCCATTTCCGGTTTTCCAAGTGATTTCTATACCTTTATACTATATATTTATATAGTAGAAAGGCAAAACCTAAAACTTTCCGCTTACGAAAATATATTTTCAAATTAACAAAGCTAGCTGACTGATTTAGCAATTTACCGGAGCAAGCTTTGTGCTTTATAGGGACTTTATAGCGAAAAGGATAATAGGTTTTATTGCTGCTTTCAGCAGAGTATGGTATGACTACCTGAGCTTACAGCCTGATTCTTAGAAGTTATAAAAACCTTCTGAAGTGTGGACCAATTGGTCGGAAGACAGTTTTATAACGGCCATCAGAAAGTTCTAGTGTAGCTCATAGTTTTAAAAGCGCTTTTATGAAATTGATCAGGAAAACCTCTAGTAGAACGTAATAAAACTTAAATTACTGTTTGGGATGGTCGCGGTTGCAACTCGATACTAAGGAAGCAGACAGGATAAAACACGTACGGATGGGACAGATATCGGATCGGATTGGATCTAAGTGACAAGTTTGGCTTTTAAGGTCGTTACCGCGGCTAGTGGAATGAGACCCCATCTCACTCTTAGACGACACCAGTTTATTCCCTCGAGCAGCACGCCTAGGATGTGGTGAAATCGGACCGTGTGCTCTGCTAAATTTATATAAAATACCACAGTATCCGAAAGCAATTTCAGAAAAACAAACCTCTCTTTTGCGTAGAATTCTGCTTTACCGACGACCATACCTCTAGTGGAGTGGCTCGAGGCGTGCAATGAAGCCTTCTGTCTATTTAAATAATCTACGCACTTGCTGGCTCTGGTGAGCAAGATTGGTTATAAGGCCTCTAAAAATTTAAATGTATGGAGAGGCATAACCCCTTTCTCCGACAAGCACAGATGGTCGTAATGATAATGTCCATACAAAAAAGATGGTTGTCAGTACGAAAAAATGTTCACGCTCAATGATGAGTTAGGCCATTGCAAATTATTTTGAAAGTTTTTGTCACCCCCTCCTCCCCTTTAAAATTGGCTTTAATAATCAGGAGGGGGGAGGGGGAAATTGTTGGACATGATAGAAAAATTTTATTAAAAAATCTACTGAAGTTTTTGAAGTGTCTTAGTAGAATATGAATCCTGAAATTAAAGAAAAGAAGAAAACTTTTTCCAAATTAAATTCTACTATTTATATTTATTCCTGACAGATACGTATTTCGCTTACGACTTACAGCCTTCATCCGGGGTGGTTTTTTAACTCGGAGTTTCGAGAACTAGCCTTTTAAATGAATTACCTTGGAGATTGACTACTGGATAGTTACTGAGGGCTGGCAACGGTGCATAAATTTTCGTGTGTTGACATTTGCAGCTCAGAAATAAGAAAGCCGACAAGACAGATCCCATTTGGAGGGGATGGAACAGGATTGGATAGCGTCAAAATGATAATCCAGTTCTTTGGTTTATTGTCGGTGCGGACAAAGGTAAACCTAATGCAGACTTATTTGAACTTATTTGAACACTAAGCACTTAGTGTAACTAGACGTGCCTGTTTTGCGTCCGAAGATGGCCGAAAGAATGCAGTAGGCTGAAACGCGTCACGCATAAAACAAACATAGTTATCATTTCACCGAAAAGAATCAAGCAATCTCAAATCATAATATTGCGGTGATTTAACGTTCTAACTTATTTGAATTTAGTTGTAACTTAATCAACGATGGGTTGTATCATTTCATTTTTTTAAGATTTGAAAATTCTCCTAGAAAATTTCTGCAAGAACTCGGTTATTCAATCAAAAAGAACAAATACAATGGAACTGAGCTTTCGGTTTGTGCCACCCATTTTTTAACAGTCATGGTTTTAACTCAAAAACTAGCCTAATCATTGATGTAGGTGGTACCCGCAGCCGCACTCGTTCGGTTAGTACCCGAATGTTTTACTCACTAAACTACTGGAGCCCGTTATATTAGGAAGCCTAACATCTAATTTTGTTGGGCTAGGGCTAGGGCTAGGGCTAGGGCTAGGGCTAGGGCTAGGGCTAGGGCTAGGGCTAGGGCTAGGGCTAGGGCTAGGGCTAGGGCTAGGGCTAGGGCTAGGGCTAGGGCTAGGGCTAGGGCTAGGGCTAGGGCTAGGGCTAGGGCTAGGGCTAGGGCTAGGGCTAGGGCTAGGGCTAGGGCTAGGGCTAGGGCTAGGGCTAGGGCTAGGGCTAGGGCTAGGGCTAGGGCTAGGGCTAGGGCTAGGGCTAGGGCTAGGGCTAGGGCTAGGGCTAGGGCTAGGGCTAGGGCTAGGGCTAGGGCTAGGGCTAGGGCTAGGGCTAGGGCTAGGGCTAGGGCTAGGGCTAGGGCTAGGGCTAGGGCTAGGGCTAGGGCTAGGGCTAGGGCTAGGGCTAGGGCTAGGGCTAGGGCTAGGGCTAGGGCTAGGGCTAGGGCTAGGGCTAGGGCTAGGGCTAGGGCTAGGGCTAGGGCTAGGGCTAGGGCTAGGGCTAGGGCTAGGGCTAGGGCTAGGGCTAGGGCTAGGGCTAGGGCTAGGGCTAGGGCTAGGGCTAGGGCAAACTACTCAAATTACTCATAATTCTTTTATTTTGTAATAATGCGCTTCAAAAATATTGAAAATGAAATTAAAAACTAATTTTATAAGCTCGCATAAAATAATTGTACAATTTCACTTTATATCTAATCTACCCAGCTGTGTATAAATCGTGCAGTTGTGCGTAAGTTGTCAAGATATATGCACGTACTCGTCGTTCCAAAACAGTGCAATAGCATATGCAGCGGAAGAGAACGAAAATAAAATGCTGGACAATAAATAATGGATTGATCTCTAACATACCGCTACACTGGTAGCGTCGCCCTAAGCTTCGTTGTCATGCAGAAGCAGGGACAAACACCGCTGGGATGGCATTCGCTACGGGTTGTACCGGAGGTCCGTTTGGTCGTGTCTTAGCGGTCATGAGACTGAAGGCGACCTCTCTCTCTCTCTCTCTCACTCGCTATGCTCTGTATGCGGTGTGCTCGCTGCTGTCGTGATTGGACACGGCGAGGAAATGCACGTTTCGTGGCACAAGTCCCATTAGCGTCGGTCGGTACCAGGAGCCCAACCCGGGAGTCGCCGCTCTACGTGACGGATAAATGAATGCATGTTGTCGACACCAGAGCCAAAGCTCGACCCGTCGAAGTCAGCTTTCCGTCCACCGTTCGTTCGCTCGAGGACTATCGTTGGCAAATGTCACCGACCATGCCGGAACGGGTGCAAGAAAAAGATGCACGGCGTAACAGGATTTCGATTGCCGTGTCATTTGTTTGTTCCTTAGCTTATGTTTGTAGTCAGGGTAACGTTTACAAATTTATTACGCTAATGGAAGGCAGTGATTGTGAGTTTTATGGCGATTTGGATTGGATTTTTTGGCATCCAATGAAATATTTTAACGACTTTCGGAGTCGTTGCTGAAACAGTGGATTTTTTTTCTGATAGCAGCCGTTTAAAAGCCATTTTAGAATATAGAGACAAATTTCCCGAAGTCAGATGGAATTGGACTCAGAACAATTGGAATTTAATGTGATCGCACACGCAAACCAAACAATGCAAAAAGCAAACGTTGCTCAGAAGGAAAGTATATTATTCTGCATAAAATATGGGAAATCTGTTCGCCAGTTTTTCCTTTTGGATTAGGCGAGATAAACGAACCGACGATATGAACTGATGAAAAATCATGGAAAAACTCAGTGAGCATAAAAACGCCCAACTGAAAAGAATACTAAGCCTGGGCTTCATACACATATTTTTCGAATAATTACTGCTGCTTTGTTCTCCGTAAGCGCTTGCTTTTTGGATTTTCTCCTATCGTCGTGTCACAGGCATCATACTATCCGAGCTGCACTGGCCAAACTTGCTGCTTGCCGAGAACAAGCATGCATGCATGTAGTAGGGTGGAAACACTAACGATACGGGGTGCCGGCGAAGTGCATTGTTATGCAAATCCTTGAGAAAAATTGCAGGAAAACGTTAGGACCGAGGAAAAAATACAAATTAACCCGACAACGGTAACAGTAGCTGTGAAGGCGGACATGTTTCTCCGTTGTGTGACTGAATGACTTCATCAGAGTTCCCGTTTGCTGTCCACTGCTGGCCGGCTGTTGTCCTCGGATGTATGAAAATAAGGTGCCATATTGAATGTTAGAGCGTCGAGAATGCACCGTTCCTGGCGCTCGCCCCCC
Source organism: Sabethes cyaneus (assembly GCF_943734655.1). Classification (NCBI taxonomy): domain Eukaryota; kingdom Metazoa; phylum Arthropoda; class Insecta; order Diptera; family Culicidae; genus Sabethes; species Sabethes cyaneus. The sequence goes on from NC_071355.1 coordinate 219,205,095, forward strand.
GGGGGGAAACAGATTTAATCTTGTTGTTCTGTTTTTCTGCTAACCCGGTGCGGTGCTGTGCTGCTCCATGATGGATTGCGTTGTTTTTATGGGTAAGCAGCACACGTAATGAGATTCGGTCGTAATGACGACAACAGTAGAAAATGTTTGTGTGGTGATTAGTGTTAATGACATATGGAAATACTGTTTCCCGTGAGAAATGGCAAACGAATAAGGAATATTAGACGAAGCTGGTATGTATCTCAAGGGTATTTGTTTCTTGCGTTATTCGAAAACGCGAGGGATAGTTATTGGTAGTAATTTAATTTGCTGATCAAATATATTTAATGAACAATTTTTGCCTGAAAATAGTAATCCTGAGATGGTCATGTTTGAAAATCATAATTTTACAGATTCAGATTTTTTTCAGATGGAAATTTAAGTTCAACGATTGAAAACGGCATCAAGTTCAAAGCGTAGACAAATTGTGTAAGAGTTAGTTTTTGGATGAACTGGCACAGATAACTGAACTTTTATTCGGTTTGATTGCGTTTTGGAATTGAGGCTTTTTTAATAGTTTGTTATGAATTAGGTACGAGACTACAAGATCATACTGGTCAATAATAACCACGCAACTCCATTAGTTTGATTTCAGTGGAGATAATACCATACCTGACTAATAGTTACATAAATACTGATACGCACAGATTACATTTCACCAACAGGAGTATTTTTAACGGCTGAAACGAGCCAACAGCCACCGTTCATAAATGATACCGCTTATGGAGCAGACTACACCTGTAGTACAACTCGATTAATTGATTTCCATTCATTATGTCAAAAGCAAGTAGTGCTTTTCGTTATCGCTTAATTCAGGGATGGCAACAACGGTAGGTATGTTGTGCTACTGCTGAAAGTGAGCAAAATACAATCGAATGAATTGTTTATGGTATAGTAGGTATACCATACCACCGGCCAGCCAGCGAATGGGTTGGTTTCCATGCCGACGGGACGGGAAACGACTTCATGTTCCTGCGAGAGCATGTTGTAATGTTTTTGTAACTGTAGCTAAGTTGTTTCCACATGAACTGCCATCGACTGCGTACAAGTGATTGCAATTTGTTTCATGATTATAAAATTGGATTTTATCTGTTACGGCTAATTCAACTGCAATACTGCAATTGAACGTAATATTTCAATTGAAAATTTACAGTGTCTGTTTTGTTTAATTATTGGGACGAAGACAGCAGAGCCTTAACGAGAGAATTAGAACCACTATTAAGTTGCGATGGCAGACAAAAATTTTTGAAAACTTCAGAATGTTTGTCTGCTTTTCCATTTGATTCTGCTTCAATTACAAATTCAAAGAACATTCATAAAATCATTCATAGAACATTCGCACGAGAGTGATTTAGTTTTACGATATATTTTAAAGTGAATATGTTGTTCACGAAGTACTTTTTACTCATAAAATTTTAGAAGATCTTGGCTCTACAGATATCCTCATAACTAGAGAACTAATCAAGTAAATGGAACCATATTTGACATGTCCCCCATAGGAATTTAGGAAGCAGGAATTCTTTTTATGATGGTTTGAGACCCCTCACTGCTGTTGTAGGGGGATGAGGACTCTCATACAAATAAAACAGAAATTTTTGCGTAACTCAAAAACTAACTAATCGAACTCGAGAAATTTTAGACTCTTTCATAAAACATTAGTCATTAACAATACCACCAAAAACTATCAATAGTACCATTAGACGATTCAGGGCGAGACGAGTGTTGGCGGCGACCTGCCGTCAGAAGCGCCGACCACTGCGGGGGAACAGCTCCCCGTAGAGATCACCTCTATCTAGGTTTATTTATTTTCCTAGATCTACTGACCTCTATTACTTTCCTTCCGTTGGGTCACCCCTGCGAAATGGTACTTTCTACGAAAAGATTTTCCATGAAATGCAAGACTCAAAGGCAATTACTCTCCCGAGTAAGGTTTTTCGCGAAATGGTATTCTACGAAATTCTAACCTCAAATCAAATTTTAGGACCAAGTGTACCAATCCTACGCTCCATGTAACGAATTTAGGAACTGGCTTCGACTTATTAAAACCCAGTCAATTCATGGCAAGCCGCGTTGGTCAGAAAATAGAACGACCAACAAAGCAAAACAAGACCTAGGTGGTACATTTGCTTCAAACTTGATCTTCTGTTTTTATACGACAAGCTTCGCAGTCAGCTGTTAGAGTACAAGACAATTGCAGGGCCAGTTGCTACGATGCTATTGAGTCGCCACGCCACAGCCGAACGAGATTCGAACATACGACGATTGGCTTATTAGGCCAGCATCATACCTCGAGGCCAACTGGGGGGAACCCAACCAATGGCAAACAATGGCACAAAATAAAACAAAACAAAAACACCTAAAGAATGCGCGGGCCAGTTTCTCCAAGGGTGCGCGTAAACACAACTTTAATCAAATCGTACTGGTTGCTTGAAGGTTTGAAGAACACAAAAAAACACGTAAACGTTTCCGCGTTGTTTACAGCGCAAAGTGACCGATTCTATTCCTTCAACTGACAAAATCGACGCTAAAAGATTGCCGCTCTGCGAGATCGACGTATGCCCACCGCTGGGTATGAATAAATTCGCAAGCAAAAAGGACGGCAGAGGCACTTAACGCATGGAACGGAATTTTTGCTATCGCCAAAATAGACAACAACGACGCTTATTTCTCCATTTGAAATCGTCTAAGACGGATGGCAACTAAAATTTTGGAATTTTTTTCTCAAGCTGTCAAAAAAAGACAAAGAAGACAAGTCTTCTTCATGATCTGATTTACCGAAATTAAAGATACATTATCCATTGTTGAAAAAAAAAATTAGTGTACATTTGAAAACGGTCCGCAATCGGCTGTTTGGCGAAGCTTAACTTTGATGTCAGAACAGCAGCGTTGTACGACCATCACATCAACTTTGCGAAAGCATCAACTTTGCAGCTATTTTTGTACACCAAGGAACTCAAAACCCCGAAGAAATCTCAGCTTGGACGCACTGAGACAGATTTGTCGGGTCGCGGTTTTTGGGTACAAATGGGATCGAATGGGTATTCAGGAACGATTGTGTTTTTTTTTTGCGTATTGTCCATCTGCATAACGTTTTTGTAGAAACGGGATCAAAATTTTCTTCAAACATTCGCTTAGTGCATCTTAATTGATAGCCAAACCAGAGGGTTTGTTTTTGAAGGCACGAGAAAGAGAACGATGTCCTTCTGCGTCCATAATTTTGGCTGGTCTTCCACTACCTTGCTTGCGAATAGTTGTTCGGCATATTAGGATATGGTAAACAGTCGAAGCCGCAACATATTCGCTTTTTAAATGTTGTACCGCATACTTTTTACCGAGATTTCTGTGGTAGTTCGTAGAAATGTACAACGCGCTCCCGAAATGCTTCTTGTTTCGACATCATTTTAAGCAAAACAAGGCAAGCATAAACAGAGCAAAAAAATATTGACAAAAAGAGGAGAACGTCGGTAATGTACTGCTCTGCATCTATCACATTGATAGAGTAGAGTTTATCTTCTCGGTGGTAGAAAAAAGTAGTCATACAAATAATATTGTCGCATGGGGAAATATGTGATGCGTATACGGGAGTGATAAAATTGGAACATTAAAACAAAATTAGATATAAGACTACCTAATATAGCGGGAGGCGGTAGTTTAGTTAGTTAAACACTTGGATACCAATCAAGAGAGCGTAGATGCGAACCTCACCTACCATTACCCCAATATATTTTTGGTCTATATCGAATTTTCTGGTACATCCATTTAATCATTCTTCGTATCAGACGCTTCCTCCCTTCCAAAAATAATTTACGTCATAACCGCATATAGTCATATACAAGTAAATTTAAAAAAAGATAAAACCTCCACCTTATCAATGACCACCCTATCCCTCATTTTAGAGTCCCCTCTTGCCACCCAGCCACTCGTACAACTGATATCAGTCCAAATGCAAGAAAAACACTCCCCTTTACCCATTTAAACCATCGTCTCCTTGTAAAAGACCGCCCTTCCCCTTTTATTAATCACCCTGCGCTGATTCTTTTATGTCAAAGAACATGTGTGCCAAGTTTGATGAAAAACCGTCCAGGCGTGCGAGAGATATGGCAGAGTATGTCTTCATACTCACATTCTTCGTCCCCCCTGTGGACCTTCCCAGTCAACTCGCTTTTTAACACGTTGTCAATTATGAATCTTTTTGCTTTCTGAAAATCCCTATTGCGAAAGAAAAATAAAGCCTTTTGTCCATATGTGATTCCTCGGTGAAACTTCCCTCTTATACTGCTTACTATACTTTTATACCTGAAATTAAATAAAAAGAAAGCTATTCCATCCAATTAAATTCTACATTCTAAATCTTTGTTTCTTCGCGACAGATACGTATTTTGCGTACGACTTGCAATCATTAAAAATATACTAGCGGATTGCCCGATCTTATTCGGGCCCTTTTGTCTCTCAGCCATTTGTACATCTGTTATTGTAACAAAAATTCTCATAATGCAAGAAACAAAACCCTTTTTCTTCATTTGAATGTGTTTACTTCCTCTGTCAGATCATTCGCCTGTTGTTGCCCAGCCACTTGTATAACCGCTATCGATCTAACTGCAAAAGAAGCGCACCCCTTTTCTTCCCTTGTAAGAGACCACCCTCTTCCCTGTGCCCCTCTGGGCTTATTCAAGTTGCGCAAGTTTGATGAAAAACCGTCCAGGCGTTCCAGAGTTATGGGGGAATATACATTCATCACGTTCACATTCAACCAGGTTCCTCCTTTCTCGCCTCCTCCCCCTTTTGTACCCCCTTTTGTCGCGTTGCCAATTATACACCTGGTTGCTCTCTGAAAATCTCCACAACGAAAGAGAAATAAAGCCTTTTTTCCATAAACAGGTCGGATTAGATTATCCGGAATATTGAAAAAATCGAGCCACATTTTTTTAAATTTTCTAATCGATTATTGATCCAAAATCAACATGATTATCATTATTTATTGTATGTGGTGCATTTACGAGACCAAAAAAAATAGCCTGAATGGACTGAAATAAATGAACCTTATAATGGGATTGAAGCCAAATTTCTCATCCTCTGTAGTAGATCGTAGTTGGCATTTATCAAACGTTAAAACTATCTTGCTTAAAGTGTACATATTGCCTCTCTAATAAACTAGTGTAGTTGCAATCCATCACTATATCATTTACTGTCACCAGCTAAAATGTATCAAGGTTGGCAAAACAAATCTGGAATGCTTGTTTTCCCATACTTTGTTTAAAATAAAAAAACGAAAACTTAAACTTCCTCATAATCGAGTGATTTTTTCCGGATAATCGAATCACGGATTATCGAACGTCCGGATAATTGAGTTCGACCTGTATCTCTTCTCAACGCATCCCCTACTAGCACAGTTGTTACACACCAGTTATGGCAACCGATTTTTGACTAATTTCAGTCATAAATAAATTTCTGCAACAAATAAGTGCGAAAAGTGTGCTTCCCTCTCTAGTTAGGGACCACCCCCGTGTTAGGGACCGCCCACCTTTTTTGTCAGTTCAGCTCCCAGTGCCGGTTCCCTTATGTCAAGGAATATGTGTACTAAGTTTGGTGGAGAATGGTCAAAGCGTTTTGGTGTTACTATTTTATGTCTTATATTAAGTCGAAATTGTAGTTCAAATTTGAGTTCAATTTTCTGTTGAATTTCTAGTGAGGCTTAAAATCTAAATTGGCCCAAATTTAAATCCAATTTCATGTCCAATTGCATACCAATTTCGAACCAAGCTTAATTTTAAGTCCGATTTCGAATCCAATTAAAAGTTTGAATATCTTAATTCTAATTTGATGTCACATCTAATATCATGTCTTATTTCCAATCTAGTTCCAAGACCACTCTGGTGTGCTCATATTTCTATGCAAATTGTCTTCAACTGAACTTCATTTAACACATCACCATTAAAGAGAGCAAAATCTTCCACTAGCAAGCCATAATGCGGGAAAAGTGACCTCAAGTAGATGCAAAGCAATGTCAATTCCATGGCTTCTATAGGCACCACGCCGGTGAGAAATTCCAGTAACAAATCGATTTATGATTTGTTTTCATTTGTTGTTCATAAAAGGCAAGCAGCGAAGCTTGACGGTCACAGAAGTAGCGTTGGTAATAAATTAATGTATGAATGAGTGAACAAATAGACAGCGTACATGACTGTTTGCCAGTTTCAGGCCCATGCTGCTGTTGGCCCGTGGCAAAAGAACGAAACGATAGTCCCAGCTGATGGAAAACATAGCAAGTGCTCGCCTCCTACTACATATTTCTGAATGTAGTTGTATACACAGCTAGCCATATAGGCATGCATATTCATAAAACGTACCGGCTAATGAGACTTCAATGAGCTTTGTGGTTTGTTTGTTTAACGGATAGGTAATAAACCAGAGGTTTCCTCCGGTTATCTGCGTGGCCCAGTTGCAGTGAAAATATGAAACGAATGATGGGTTTATTAGTATTGATTATGCATTAATCATGGTTTCTGTATGAAGGGATATATAAATCGGCTCATTAAATACGGATCACTCAAGGATTTGAGTTGCAAATATTACATAATCCGATTCGGAATCCGGTCTAGTGTTTACACAATAATTGTGATGCTGTTCCCAAAAACTTTCAAACTGAAACAAAAACTGCTTCCAAATATATTGTAATCAGATTTATCTATGAAAACGATTTTCGCTATCAATTTTATTTTGTAATAGAGGAGCCGAATATTCTGTAACTTTTTACTATTGGCACAGGCTTTCTAAATTAACTTTTACAACTCAAATCGTGCTATACTATCCCTGTCCATTTTCGATAGCAAACAGAAGGTGACGCTATCTGAAAAACAAAACGACGAGAGTGAAAAATGGTGATGGAAAAGGTTCACCCAAGTCCAGATGTGGAAAGGACACAAAAGTTTTTCATCATGCTTCTACGATCAGGGATAGTTAGTTTGAATGTTTCATTCGGAGATATTTTGTCAATAAGTGGAAACTGATTCACTGAGGTAAGGCTCCGAAACGAGAAACCGAAACTTATGCAGCTTCACAATTCGGACACAAAATGTGCCAAGACTCAAAGGCAAATAAAATAAAGAACATTCTCTTTCAGAAAGCTAAACAATTATTGCTGTGGCACTGGTATTGAATAATCCATTGAGCTGTCGAATAACTCACTAAAAGTTTTGTTTTTAAAACTTTCTAGGTTCTATCCTCATCCGTAAAAAGCGGAAGAAACCATTTCCGTTCTGACACAAAACGCAAAATGTCGAAAATATGCTAAGCTTAAACTATAAAATTAGCTCGAGGAGCATATAGATAATACCGAAACTGTATCTCTTTCTTTACGGCATTGCCAGGATATCAGGTCATCAGGCTTCATACAAATCCGACGCCGCTGGCTGTCTGCTTCACTCTCTCCTCAGGAAGCGAAAATTTTCATCGAAATGAATATTCATGTTTGCTTTTGTTATATTCTGCTTTTTGCACGACTGAACTCTGTGTGTTGTTAGCTTCCCTTAAAAACCGGACAATTATCATTAGCAAAAGTGGTCCTTTTGCCTCCTACAGACAAAAAACGATCGGTCCCTTCCGCCGTCGCCATCTTTTATTTGTAACTGTGCGATCCGTATCGTTCCAGAATGAATACCCGGCCGGGTGGCAGCGACCACTTTTTACCCAAATTCTCTGTTGTGTCGCAATTTATTATGGCCCAGTAAACCCTATCACAACTGTCATGTGCTGCCGCTCATTTTTATCGTCCGCAAACGATGATAAATTCCAACTGGTCTTATGTCAGCAGAGCATCGCTTCTTCGCTACACCGTACGCTGATGATTCCAGGTCTGATGGTTTGCTTTTTTGTCGTCAACCTTCGTCCCATTTAGCATCGATAAATTGAATGAAACGACCCATCAGTTTAGTTGGCATAACGGGCGGCCGCTCCCACTGTCTGCTGTCCTTCCGTCAAGTCCATGTACAGTAACGTACGGCGGTTGATGAAAAGCTGCATGTTCGGCTGCCAAGCTGAAAAGCCTTTTCGAATTTTTTGATTGCCACAGCTGATTGTGTATGATTTGCTCAATTAGAAATTCGGTTCCCTCTACCCCAGAGCTAGCTAGAACTGTTTTTATTTGGGTCATCGTATAAGAAATATTGACCGAAAGCCGGACTCAAGCGTTTCGTTTGACATTCGGCATGGGGCAGTAATCCAATTTCACGACTATTTACACAGATATTCACAGTACGGTGGGTTGGAATATTTTTTCCCAGCTATTGGGTCAAATTTTTAGTTAACTGAAAGCTTAGATTCGCGTTGGAATGAGTTGGGATGATGGAAGTGATTAAAGGAATCAACTAAGGAATGCTTACAATGCGAAGCATGAGAAAGTTATAATCTAATCTGTGCAATGAACAAATTTCAATCTAAAACTTACACGGAAAATATATTTCGCGTCAAATTCAACGAAAAGTAGAATTTGATGTCTGAAAAAAAGAGCTGATTACTGGATTGCTAAAAATTGATATTTTCAAAGACGGTTTTAAGTATAAGTTACAAATTGACATATTTGTTAATAAGACTATTTAAAACAGAACACTCAACGATATATCACCAGCAAATTTTAAGAGTTTCATGGTGGAATTCGAAAACAACTCTTTTACAGCTGCTTGCAGTACGCTTCCAGCTACATAACCGAGCGAAATAAAATACAATATCAGTCTTGTTAAGTTGTTATAGTTATTGTTTATTTATTTATTTGTAAAAAAAATCATCAGACTATTGGTAGTGTTCATGATATAAACACATACGACAGTAAATACATACAATAGTACAATTACAAATTTATCAACTACGAGAGAGTCGTCATTGAAAGTTATTAACCCTCAAGTTGAAGTCGAACCAAACATATAGTTCGTTGAACCGCATTGCCATAAATCGGTTAGGATCGTACAGTCCGTAGCTTAAACTCTGTCGACTGTTAGTTTCGTAATGTTTATCGTACTTTTTTGGCCTTTTCAGTCTTTTACGAAAGTTAGAACTGGCTTTTTCAATTCACTCCGACGTTTCGACTATTTATTTTAGTCTGTCTGTCTGTCTGTCTGTCTGTCTGTCTGTCTGTCTGTCTGTCTGTCTGTCTGTCTGTCTGTCTGTCTGTCTGTCTGTCTGTCTGTCTGTCTGTCTGCCTGTCTGTCTGTCTGTCTGTCTGTCTGTCTGTCTGTCTGTCTGCCTGTCTGTCTGTCTGTCTGTCTGTCTGTCTGTCTGTCTGTCTGTCTGTCTGTCTGTCTGTCTGTCTGTCTGTCTGTCTGTCTGTCTGTCTGTCTGTCTGTCTGTCTGTCTGTCTGTCTGTCTGTCTGTCTGTCTGTCTGTCTGTCTGTCTGTCTGTCTGTCTGTCTGTCTGTCTGTCTGTCTGTCTGTCTGTCTGTCTGTCTGTCTGTCTGTCTGTCTGTCTGTCTGTCTGTCTGTCTGTCTGTCTGTCTGTCTGTCTGTCTGTCTGTCTGTCTGTCTGTCTGTCTGTCTGTCTGTCTGTCTGTCTGTCTGTCTGTCTGTCTGTCTGTCTGTCTGTCTGTCTGTCTGTCTGTCTGTCTGTCTGTCTGTCTGTCTGTCTGTCTGTCTGTCTGTCTGTCTGTCTGTCTGTCTGTCTGTCTGTCTGTCTGTCTGTCTGTCTGTCTGTCTGTCTGTCTGTCTGTCTGTCTGTCTGTCTGTCTGTCTGTCTGTCTGTCTGTCTGTCTGTCTGTCTGTCTGTCTGTCTGTCTGTCTGTCTGTCTGTCTGTCTGTCTGTCTGTCTGTCTGTCTGTCTGTCTGTCTGTCTGTCTGTCTGTCTGTCTGTCTGTCTGTCTGTCTGTCTGTCTGTCTGTCTGTCTGTCTGTCTGTCTGTCTGTCTGTCTGTCTGTCTGTCTGTCTGTCTGTCTGTCTGTCTGTCTGTCTGTCTGTCTGTCTGTCTGTCTGTCTGTCTGTCTGTCTGTCTGTCTGTCTGTCTGTCTGTCTGTCTGTCTGTCTGTCTGTCTGTCTGTCTGTCTGTCTGTCTGTCTGTCTGTCTGTCTGTCTGTCTGTCTGTCTGTCTGTCTGTCTGTCTGTCTGTCTGTCTGTCTGTCTGTCTGTCTGTCTGTCTGTCTGTCTGTCTGTCTGTCTGTCTGTCTGTCTGTCTGTCTGTCTGTCTGTCTGTCTGTCTGTCTGTCTGTCTGTCTGTCTGTCTGTCTGTCTGTCTGTCTGTCTGTCTGTCTGTCTGTCTGTCTGTCTGTCTGTCTGTCTGTCTGTCTGTCTGTCTGTCTGTCTGCCTGTCTGTCTGTCTGTCTGTCTGTCTGTCTGTCTGTCTGTCTGTCTGTCTGTCTGTCTGTCTGTCTGTCTGTCTGTCTGTCTGTATGGTCCTTATAGAATCGTAAACTACTGAACCGATCGGCCTGAAAACTTGAATGTATGAGTTTGGGGCCGGAGAAGTTTCTTATGAAGGTTCGTGACCCCTCGCCCCTCTACAAGGGGGCCTATTATTCAAATAAAACACAATTTTCTGCACAAGTCAAGAACTGTTCAAGCAAATGGAACCAAATTTAGCATGTGGGGATCTTCGAGGCAAAACTTTTTTCTATGGCGGTTCAAACCCCCTCCTCCTCTGAAAGGGAGGAGCTACTACACAAATGAAACACAAATTTCTGCATAACTCGACAATTAATCAAGCAAATGGAACAAGATATGACGTGTGAACCAATTTGGTATAACTTAGACATGAAAATTCCGTTCTAATAGTGCTGGAAAGCTGACTTGAAATTAGACGTTAATTTGGAATACTTTGCCTGAGAAGTTAAATAGTACTTGCGATATGGATTTTTTAGATAAATTGGTTTTTTTTAAATAAATGTGGCTATAATGCAATGGAGACGCATGTTGTCTTGTGCTTATCTTCATGAAAACAGATATTTTCGATAAAAAAGAGCCAGAAGTACACATTTTCTAACCACAAATAATCGTATCATTGCATATAACAACAACGCATCTCCATTGCATTATCGCAGCTTTGTTTCTTTAAATAAATGTATCTTAAAAGCAAAATGCAATCTTTAATTTTTATGTATTGAATGTATATCTACTGTATGAATTGATGTGCATTTCCAGCAAAAGTATTAAAACTAAAGATCTAATTCCTATTTAGTATTATTTTAGCAACTATTAATCCCAGTTGCTGAGGCGTCTGCTGATATTCAATTAAATGTAACCATCTACCGTTTCAGTGGCACCAAATACTATTTGGTATTTGGTATAGAATGAATTATTGAATACCCAATTACCAAAATTATTGACATACTTCTAGTAAAGCGGAATCATTGTTCGCAAGATTTCACATTGCAAACCCCACCAGTTGATCGGATTACTGTGTTAATCCGAAAACCTCCAACTTAGATTAGGAATTTTCGATCCATCCTCTGCTTCAATCTGATTACGGAAGCAGCGGAAATCAATCACAACTTTTCCGATACTATGCTGGCCTGATTACAATCACGCGGGCGCCCACCGCCGCCGAAGCGAGTTAACCAGCATCACAAGGTTAAACGATGAGGCTTAATCGGAAATATGCTTTGAATATTTTATGCAAATATTTGTAGGTTAGATCGAACACACATTTCGCAAATTCAAGACTGGGGAGGGACCATCCCACGCATTTCCTCCATAATCACTTTATTCCCAACCATCGTGTCTGCAGGCGGAAAGATAAAATTATAGATATTTATCATCACGCGACAAATGTGGCTCACATTTTCTACAGCATATACATATCCAGCCACAACTGACGCAACTTCCGTCGTGGCAGATGTCACCGGCAGTTGACGTGAAGCGGTATCCTGAAAATTATTTTATTTCATTGCACATCAATCTTGATTCTTTATGAAATTATGTCGAAAAGTAAAGCCACCCGGCAATCGTAGTCGTATAATCGAATGATACTTCCATTCGAATCAAATCTAAACCAATTGACGGTTAATACCGAGCCCCCGTCGCTTCTTCCACTTCTACACGGACACCATCAAAATTCATATTTCATTTCATGTCGACATCGGTCCCGCCTTCTCGCCCTGCCTACCGCACATTCAGCATGTGCATTCCACTTTTCCAGATCATGTACGAACAATATTTCACAGCGGCTTCTTATCTCGTGACATCGCCCTGCTCCCGTTCCGTTCGAGATCAAGTGGTGCGGCACGAGCTCAACGGAAGCGCGCTTCCCGCCAGCTACTGCAGGTGGCGGCACATAAGCGTTCGGCTACAGGAGAGAGCAAAAAAAATCAATCTTACCGTGCTATGAATCTAATATCAAACATGATTGGTTTTCGTGCGAATCACGCCAACCGTTCAGCACGGAATTCATCAGAATTGTCGTGTTATGCTATTTGCTCAGCCCAAATGACTGCGTAAGTTGTACCTCGTTCCCACCCTCCAGATACCCTCTGATTATCGCAATTGCAAAAGATCGTGTTTGTTGCCGTTCCACAGTTCGTGGAAAAAAAATTCGAGTTTGGAAGCCGGAATCGTAGCTGTAATCAATTATTCAGGTAAAAAATTTGGCAATGTTTTGTGTACTGTGTATAAAAAATAGTATTGTAATAATTTGGTCTAACCGTCTTCGAGAAGCAGACGTCCACTTTTAACACCAGCATTTCTTATCTCAATCAACTCGGTCAAATGATAAATGTGATCCGGACCTTCGCGTCTGTCGTTGGTTTCATATTTTTCTGTCAATGTTATTCTATTAAAAACGTGAAAGTAACTACCTATGTCCATGCGCCGAGGGAGCAGTTATTCATCGGACGATTTTTGACGCTCCCCATAGTTCACTGTTGATATTACAACACTCATCCCACAATTTTTTTTAATAAATGATTAAAAACTTTCATCGGTGTGTTTTACGTCGCATTTCCTGTAGAAATGTGAATTACAAGCTTCACTGACAATTCTCAAAGCCACAGACCTTGACTGACACACCGTACGGAAGTGTTCTTCCGAAAATAAGCCTCAAACAGCCAGGTATAATTCACAGAACTAACCCGATTGTCTCTCCTAGCTTCTACTAAACGTAGACAAGGACACGGGAAGTCTGGGCACCAGGAAAATACCCTCCGGTGGAATTTTCACACCCAAACGCAGGACGGACCGTTCGTCCCCGAACAAATTATCTTCCGACGTTGCAATGGATCTACAAGGTATAATGGCAGAAGCCAAAGCCAATATGCGTCGTGAGTGTGAAGTGTAAGTAATTTATCATCTCCTTCCAAAGCCGCCGGTCTGGAAGACGGACCTAAAAAGTAGCCGGTTCTTTCACCTACATTTGGTAGAGTAAGAATTCCCTTTTCGGAGTAGCATCTACTCGCCTAGAGTAATATTTCTCTATTCGAAATCAATACCCATGAAAGTCGCTAACAATAATAGTTATCATTTCTTATTCAAAATGCGGTGGAAAGTGACAGAGTAATTTATCATATAGATTCACATGTAGAAGTGATTTTTTTTTTATTTGTACCTAAACACATTACAGTTGTTATTCCAAGAAAAACACATTATATTCGTCTTTGTTAATGTTACGCAACAGAATATGTGAGGAATTTTTTCTGAAAAACTTACACAAAGCGCAAAACGAAGTTTGCAAATCACATCCCATCACTCAAGCGTTCGATGATTTCCTCATACCATGTCGGAAGGATTATTCAGATGAAATTTTTCTATACACTGTTAATTTGCTAGCTCGCTGTTATCTGGATTGTTGAAAGTTTTCCAATAAATAACCTGCCAACCATAACTATCCACCCATATGGGGTAACCAGTTTTATGGGCTATAGCCAGCCTCTGGCGCTCTCTTCAGAAAAGTTCTACCGGCAAACTGCGAAACATTACTCAATACGCAACATTAATCATTGAAAGGAACCATTTGTCTTAAATGAGATGGACCAAGTTTTTTGCCCGTCCTTCGAAAACTCGAGACCAGACGGACACGAGATGAGAAATGGAAAAATCGCTTCTCTCTCTCTATTAAAAAAAATTGCTATATTTCACTCTCGGTAGGCTGCCTACTAGTTACATAATGAAAGTTTGCTCTAGTTCGAAGAAAAGTTCCGGAAAAAGTAGGACAACTTTTGTAATTTTAAATTTAATTAAGCCCGACTGTAGCCGGCGACGGCTCGGAGGTCAACACGATTTCATGTGGCAGTCAACCATTTGACAGAAAAAAATTGTTAGAGATTTTTGCAATCAACTGTTGTTACTGCCCTTGCCGTTGCCATCATCATGGTTTATTTTGGATTAGTTTCAAATTACTATTCAGTAGAGACTTATCAAAAAGTGTTCCGTTTTTAGAACCTCGCATTCGGTTATTATTCGATAGACTTCACCGTCTGGATTCGAAAATACAACTATTGTTAGGCAAAATGTGCCCAATCATTGTTTCAAAATTATCTTATGAAATTGACCGAAATGTCTCAGACTTTCATGATTTGTTGTACACATAATGTAACATTGATAACAATTAGCTTATTTCTGCGAGACCACCACACCAAGCTTGCACACCAATTAATGTTTACAGACGCTCACAGTCGTCAATAGAGAACGCACAACGAAATATAGTTTCAGAACATCCGCATGAATAAGCTTGCAGCTATTCACAAATAAAAGAATAAAAGGACTGTATCAATAAAAAAGCAGTGGACCCAGATTGCTTCCTTGAGAATTTCTTGACACTTTGGAAGAAGCATTTTAACCAATCTTAACTCGCAAAACTCACATTTGTAAAGGTACGATTTCGACCACAAAGCTTTCCACGGAGCTTTCCAGTAAATGGCAGAAAATAAAAATCTGTTTCCGACCCGAATTAATGGTCTTTTGCATACATTACGCAGCGTGTGCCAAGCCTGTAGGAACACGCGAACTGTTAAACAGGTATTTATAAAGATACAGGGGACGGACAAAATAATTAAGATGGGCAAAATATTGTCGAAATTCAAATTTGTATAACTTCTCTTAAAGATATTTAGATGTAACTGATTCAACTGGGAAATCTTTATATTTTTTTGTTTAGAAATATTAGAAGATTTGAGGTAACTAGAGACAATGTTGCGAATCGAGTGAGAAGTTAATAATGCCTACTCACACGCGAAAGAGTATGAGAAGCATAGCATTCAACACTTACACCGCTCACGCAGCCGTAAAAGAAGCAGCCGCCGTTGCTGTGTGCAGACATTCTGTTTCCCACACACTCGCATACGAACATCCTCACATCGTCTTTCTGCATAGCTTATTCGCGAGTTAAATAATTCGTGAGCAAGTGGAACATTGAAATACAAATTTTGCATTACTTTTTCTTTTCTTCTTCATCTCCGTCCTCGATTCTACTCACGGGCAGGAGTGCGAACCATCGCGAGATCGGGCTGCAACGACCCACACACTACCACTACGGCATCCTCCTAAGTATTAACCGTCAAAACTCCTGTGAAAAAGAGAACAATTGAAATCAGCACTTGCAACTACAGCGACATGCGGGACATAAATGCATGCATGCAACCTTAGCACTCCGGTCCAAAAGATGACCGTAGAGCAGCGACAATGCACGTTGAAAGACCTGTCAACTGCACGAGGAAGGAACACCGTGGGTCTGCATGTCCGAGTGCTGTGGTCCTATGGAAAGTGTGTCAAAAGATATTACTTCGAGCTCCCGGAAAAGCCTGACGTGGAAAAAATTGCTAGTCGATGTAAATTCAGTACCAGCCGTGACACAATCTGCGAACACTTCCTGTTCGAGCGTATTTTGTTTGCCAAATAAGCAGCATATTCCGGATAGAAGCGATAGTCATCGTTGTCTTCAGAAGTGGCCACCTCCACAAAGTTCAAGATTTGTTGTCCAGATAGATCACAGAACAATCTGCTGACGAAGTCTGTTATGAAAAAGCTGAACCCACTGACGATTCCAGGTAACGTACCTATCTGTAATCGGTCTAGACTTGAAGGCTTAGTGGCGTTTAACGACAATTATCAATCGCTGGGTCACAGTCATGAAGTAAAAGTGGAGAAAGATTCTCGTGATCTCCAGACATACTACCAGCCACATAACTGTATCCTGCGGCCAACCAGTAGCAGCACGAAGCTTCGTGTTGCATTCGATGCGACATGATAGGATCCATCAGCCACTGTAATCTGTTCAAATTCTCATTTGATACAAAAGAATTCAGTAACTTCGTTTCTCGCTGTAAGTTTGCTTAACTAGGTAGACCATTATCCGGAAGCCGTCGAAGTAATACTGAACGATTCCTACATGAACGACATCCTGCCTGTTTCCAACTAGATCAAGTTGATTAAGATATTACTGTATGTTGAGAGGTAAGGTGGATGTCCCTTAGGAAAGTATTGTTCTAAAGCTTAGATCATTTAGAAATGGGGCACTTCCGAATGCGCGTAATTTTTAATCATTCTTGCAATCAAAACACTTTCTAAGGCAAAAACGTCCTAATATACTAATAGGCTAAAGGTACTAATATTATATTTTATGTAAACAAAAACAAACATCAATCATCTTTTCATCAATGTTAATCATCAATGTTAACTTTTCGCTTAACGCAATGGATAATGGAAACTACGTTGAAACCTTATATACCGACTTTAGTAAAGCCTTTGATCGCATTGATATACCAATGCTTCTCTTCAAATTGAAAAAAATAGGTATACATCAAGAACTTTTAATATGGATCGAATCATATCTCACATACCGCCAGCAAATTGTTAAATTTAAAGGAAAAACATCTAATCCCATTCAAGTCACTTCTGGAGTCCCTCAGGGGTCTCATTTAGGACCGCTATTGTTTATTTTATTCGTTAATGATATCTCACTCGTTCTCAAGAATATAAAAATCCTTATTTACGCCGACGATATGAAATTATACTTAGAAATAAAAAATGAGACAGATGTCAACACATTTTGTAACGAAATTCAAATTTTTTATAATTGGTGTAAGAAGAGCTTACTTCAACTAAACGTGAACAAATGTAAATTAATTAAATTCAGTAGGAAACGAAATACACATATAACCAACATCTCCCTTGGAGATCAAATGATAGAAAATTGTGAACGAATTAGAGATTTGGGAGTTATTCTAGACTAAAAATTAACGTTTATAGATCACTATAATACAATTACTTGTAAAGCAAGCAACATGCTCTCTTTCATAAAACGCTTTAGCTTTAATTTTCGAGACCCATACACATTAAAAACACTTTACATTTACTACGTTCGTTCAATTCTTGAGTACTGTAGCGTGGTATGGTCTCCGTTTGCCAATGCACACATAAATAGAATAGAATCAATACAAAAACAATTCTTGTTGTACGCACTCCGTAATTTAAATTGGACGAGCCTTCCTCTTCCGTCATATGACAACCGCTGCAAGCTTATAAATATCGAAACATTAAAGGCGCGTCGTGAATTTGCAATGGTCTCATTTGTTAATGACATAGTCTCACAACGTATTGACTCTGCCGAACTCTTATCTAAATTAAATTTTTACGCACCTACTAGAAATTTACGTGTTCGTACACTATTTGCCACGGATCATTATCGAACTAATTATGCTAAATTCGGGCCCATAAATCAAATGATGGTGCTATACAACCAACATTGTAATTTTATTGACTTCACAATTAAAAAAACCAAATTGAAGCAATATTTTAGGACAATAAGTAATTCAAGTCAATACCCAAGCAACACAGCTTGTTATAGAATAGTATAACATTACATACATCAGAACTTCTCTATTACCAGAAAAGCGCAAAAAATTGAAGTCTAATCAAACAACAATTGAAAAAAGTATGTATCAGGTTATTTCATCCCATTTTAAAACGTTATTATAGCATAAGGTACAACTTGTTCCTCCAGTAGTTGAGATTTAGTAATGGAGATATAATAAAAACTTTGTGTTAACATGTTGACAAAAACAAACATTATTCGTTTGATATGAGCTGTCAAATAAATTCATGTTATCACAAAACATCTCAAAACCTTAATAATAACGACACATGTTTTCAAAGTACGTTTATAGTACTCTTAAACGACTACTTTCTTTAAAGAACTTGTTTTGTGTGTTACTTGGGTAACAACAGAAAACTAGCAGAAACGAGCAAACATAAATAGAATATGTAATCGATTGATAACATTAGGTTAAGCTTGTATCACGGTCTACACACGATTGACTGCAAATAAATAAATAAATAAAATCAGCCGGTACACACTACCTTCCGTCACGGTTTTGGCCAGCCCGTTCCAGCGATTCTTCATCTGAATAATGTCGCTGGTGACTGCTTCTTTCATCTTCAGATTCCGTTTCATTATTGCACAATATTTCTCTATTAGACGAACCTGGAGAAAAATCGGTGGATTCAGCTTTTTGTGACTCCATTGTCATTGTACCACTGAAACCCGTCCTTGTTGTAATGGCAGCTGACTAGAGCTGGCGAGACCGTAACTGGATCGTCTTACTTACTTACTTCATTAACGACGGTCTGTCATCGACGCTGCGCCGAAGTGGCCAAGTGACCAGCCCACCGCAGCCTGCCACATTGTACTACCTTCACAATATCAGCATATTTGTATAATTGATACAACTCGTGGTTCATGTGTCTGCGCCCCACTCCATTTTTCATTTTGTACACCAAGTGTAGATCGCAGAATTTTACGCTCAAAAACCCCAAGCACTCGTCGACCAGGTTCCTTTAGCGTCCATAATTAATGTCCATACAGAGCCACTGAAAGGGTTCACTTCGCGGCTTACATCGTTGTCACATGTCACAAGAGTACCAATGTATATGAATTCCTCAACAATTTCATAACGTTCTCCATCCAGCTCCACCTCGATTTCAACACCGTTTGGACTCCCACGTTCTCTGCCAGCAACCATGTACTTCGTTTTGTCGGTCCCAATCTCATTGCTTCCCATTTAAAAGGCTTAAAATTCCACTACTCTACGGTTAATTCCGGAGATATCGACTTAATTCGCAAAATCAAGAAGCATGTGAGATTTTATGATGATAGTCCCGTTCCTTTCCACGTATGCACTTCGTATTGTAGGTACCTTCCAAGACAATGTTGAATAGCAGGTTAGCGAGTGCATCCAATATCACGAAAGCGGCTGTGGTGTCACCGGCTATGCACCGTTCAACGTTCAGCTTATGTTCTAGTATTATCTGGCACAGCTTATTACGTTTGACTGAATCGTATGCCGCCTTAAACTCCACAAACAGTGATGAGTCTGCAAGTTGTACTCCCGGAACTTGTCTGGTAACTGACGCAGGGTAAACAACCCCAAGTAACATTTCGGGTTTTATTACACTCTTATGATGGCATTTAAGACCAAAATTGGTCTTGAAGACTACCATAAGAGTACAATAAAACTAACATTGTTGCTTGGGAACGCCGAAGCGAAGAAGATCATGGGGCACCTGTGGACACTGGGATAGAATGATCCTATGGAAAGCGATCCGAGTGGAACAGTGGACAGAGTTCCAGACATCGTTAGGAGAACTCAACAACCTCGAGCGCCGAAGATGCGAAACAAGTTGAGCTTCGAGTTAAGTTGAGTAGTTTATAGCTACTGTAGGATTTGGGTAGATAACCTTTTTTACTGTTTAGTCTACAATCTTGTATTTGACTCCGACGAGATGCTTTATTAACAGTAAAACTAGGCGGGCAGCCCAGTAAAATTTTTTATCCAAAATTATTCTGAGGAGTTTGACATCATTACTGAAGCTCACTCTAACGTCTAACACCAATCAGTATAGGGAAAGTAATAGTTTTCTTAATCTGGTGAATGATGACGACTGTTTTTGTAGGATTTTATATCAAGCCCGTCGTGTAAACATCATAACATGGAGGTCCTAAAAACAATTTGACAGCACTGCCTCAAACTTTCCTCAGACGATAAGTCCTATGACGACGTAACCGTAACTAAGCTGCGATGTCTTATGAAAGAATGCGTCGGTCACCAGAGTCCAAAGCAAGGGGGAGAAAACCGCTTTGTGGACAATCTTTGATCACCGAAATCGCGACCGACGTATCTTCCAATGATGCTGTGATTTCTCCGCTCGAAAGCATTGCTTGAATCTAGCTCATTGAGTGTGGTCATTTCCGATTCGAAAGAGAACCGTAATAATTGAAATAAAGGACGTGTAATCGAAAGCTCCTTCAATATCAAGGAAAGCACAAAGTGCCGTCTCCTGGTAATTGAGTGCTTTCTCAATTAACGTCACTACACAGTACACTGCAGTTTCGGTTAATTTGCCGTGTTGGTATGTATGTTGATTTCCATGTAACGGGAGGCTCTTTAAAAACTCGTTGCGGTTATAGCTATCTGTGATTTTCTCCATCAACTTAAGAAGCGTTGATGCCAGACTTAATGGTCTGAAAGCCCGTTATAGGGTTAACAAAACAAATAAAAATTATTGCTCAAAAGTAATACGATCTTCTTTCTTAACTTTGGGTGTTCAATAACCGGTGTATCATAAATATTTAATTTAGGGCTATTCATAAATCTGTAAACATATTCGGCACATGTTTCGTATAAAACACGAACAGTCAGTAAAGACCTTCTAATACCCAGAATGTTCGTTTTTCTAATTTTATGGCCAGAAATATAACACCATTTGCATCTCCCGTTTTTTCTACCTATGAAACAACTGTTGATGATTTCATCAATTTATCAATACTAACTCAAGAGCCAACCTGATAATGTGTAACGCATGACAAATGTTCTGTTACTGCCACTTCTACATTTATGACATTACATTATCGGAATCCATCATGCCACCATGCGTGTCTGGCAGAATTTATAGACAACTACGCCATACCAGAGCATATGTTTAATACATTAGGTTCAACGGTCGCACCTTTGTATAATACAATCATAACAAATATTTTCCATCAAATTCTCACTTTTTTGGCGAATTTTGTGAAATAGATACAACAAGTAATACAATGTAGAATGGATACATAAACGGTCCCGTCGAGTTGATGCCCGTCTTCAGCCATGACGAGAGCAGCAGCATCCGACAAAACGCAATCGAAGTGTAGCTCGAAGCACTTATGAACGTTATGAAAATATATGAAGCACACGATGTGACAACACCAGCCTCATCAGTTATCGGTAATTCCATTCGATAATGAAGCCTTTGACAGTGATCATCAACAACCGCTTGGTGCTGCTTCACGACCCAGCAGGTGAGTTCAAGTGCCCTCGATAAATTCTGTGACATCACACTCTAAAGCTAAGAACAATAGAGAACCACATTCACGCAATCTGCCATCGACAGGTACTGGCCCTCAATTGCCGACAGGAATTCTCGTCTGGCGTACGGTACTTGGAGCAGTAGCAGTGTGAATATGTCACACGCAGGCAGAAAATTTAGCTCTGCATTTCCTAATTCAATAGGCACTCGAAAGCAACAGCTGGATATTTGCGGTATTGGGAACATCCCATTGCCAGCCCGTGATTATTACAACCCACACCGCGCCGGTACGGTAACCCCACAGACAATGCTTTTTGAATCTGATTTATAATACTTGTATGGTATATTTCCGGCTCACACCGTCCACCGAAGGACACCGAGACCCGATTGGCATGTCGTGCTACAATAATAACTCTCCAAGTAACCTTCGTTTCACGCTAAAGTGAACAGCGGCATTTATCAGTTCGACACGTTTCGATGACCTTTCGGGCCGCATAATTATGTGTCACTTTTGTATGCATAAAACTACGGTTCATTTCCTCGTATCGATGTTGCACTCGAGCTAGGTGAAACCAAAATAAATGGATGGAAAATCCGAGAATTCGACATTTACTCCGGAAAAGTCATCAGCGAAAATCCTTGAAGCCCCTCGGGGAGGTTGCTTTGGAACACCTGGGCTTTCCATCAGGACGCGGTGCATCGTACCGGCAAGCGTACATCACTTGGCACCGAAGGCAGTACACATGGGTGTCGACGCATCGAATGTGCAAGCGCAATATTGTGCGATTATTGCACTGTCAATTGATTTGTTTCGTGGTTTCATAGGCGGTTAAGCAGGAAATAAACCGTGCGTCGTCTCACTACCCTGCAGCGAAAGAGAAGCCTGAATCGTTGTTCTGAGAGAACATTCGGGTTTTGCTCATTTCATCCAGATATCCTATAGTGTATGGCACCAGCTACAGCGGGACCTTGGATCCGACCGTTTCGCCAGAAACATTCAACACACTAATGACCAGCAAATCAACAGCTGTGACTTTATTGGATACGCACCAGGGCTTCGAATTGATGGCGATGCGGTTAGGATTCCGGTTTGCGGAAATTGCTGACTAATATCGCAAAACGGGAACGTGAACGCGCATAAAAGGATGCCGGTGTGTTTGCTGTGTACGGAACCAATATTATGATGGAAATGCTTCACAGTCAGGTAAAAAGTACACAGGGAATGCAGTGACAGGGAGTGCAGAGGTGAAGCGCAAGTGGCACTCGCTCTCTGTTTATCGCACAATTTCAGAAAACAAACGCTTCGGTCGACCTAGAATAATGAGGACCAGGATAAATTGGTATATTGTTATAATTAAATTTTAATTAAATTTTAAACACCAGCCCTTCCAGTGTACCCTGGCTTTTTTGGTAGCCGTGATTCGGGTGCAGCTACGAAAAAGATGATTTCATTCGGAGCATCGGAACAAAATTGATCGTATTTCGCTGGTGGGTATGTTATTTTCTTTCTGACACATCACTGATCTGGGTCAACTGTGATATTGTAGTTAATACGCTTCAACGAAACAATCGCTGGTTGTTAAAGTTGGTTCAATTTGTCTTTTTTATGTTCATATCAACTTTTACTTTCCATGCATGCCTGGGCTTTAGGTTAATGGATCAGTGACATTATACTAGCGTGCAATGATTTTGGGAAAGCTATTTCTACTGAGTTTAACTTTCATTAAAGTTTATCTCAATGTAGTATAATATGTCTATATGAGGGGTATATTCCAATTTAGCTTGAATCTTTTCAATCAATATTTTTTAAAGCTTCAATCGCAATCTTTTCTAAATTATGTTTGTTTCATATCCTATTATGTACTTCAAATTTGTTTTAATTTGGCTTGAGTTTCACTCAATTTTGTTCAAGTGGTGTCAGGTTTTTTTATTTCAGCTACACTGCACTATGGGCGAAAACGAGCCAAAAAACGGACGCAATTAAGATACGGCCTGCAGGCTGATAAAATATAGGTGATCTTATGAAAATTTTCCCGGAGAATCGCGTGGTGCCAACCCCTTTCCTGTGTGTCATTCGGATGGTCATAAAAAACTAAGACAGTTAATTGAGTTTGATAAATTTCGCATGGAAGGTAATTATATTAGCTTACCTGCAAAAAAAATCTCGGCCCTGGTGAGCGGCCTTCCGGCAGTTAACCGAAACATTCGCCATGGCGGACGAAAACATGCATGTAGGCATGTTTTTGAGTTCTTTCATCGTTTTATTTATCAATTCCTTCTCAGTTTTCGTTAAAATTGTTGGAGTAGATCTTACGCTTCAAATTTGCCCAGAAATTCTCGATGAGACGCAGCTGAGGGACGTTAGGCGGATTCGCCGACTTCGATATTCAGCCGCTCCATCTCTTCCAATGATCACTTCGAGTAGTGGGGCGACGCCAGATCCGACCAGAACTCAGTTTTTTTATCACCATCCGAAAAAAGTCCAGTTTTTTAATGCATACGTTACATTAATAACCATGTTGAAACAACCTTAACTTTGATCTAAATTGAATCAAAATTAGAATTAAAATACGTAACTTTATACGTAATGTAACTAACACAGTTCTTTAGCTAGAAATAAAAATTCTGTTCATGAAACTATTCACACTTCATTCTATCAGAACACATTAAATTAATTTTCGTAAACACATTTTACTTATTTTTTGTCCATAAAAACTGTTATTTAAATCAAAACAAAATAAATCACGCAGGTTTGAGCCTTAAGTCAATGCGGCAAAAGCTATTACAACTCGGATAATAGATTTTTAGGTCATTTCTGTATCAATTTTGTGTCATTTAATTAAAAATAATGACGCCAATCATTTACTATCATTTTGTATCACATTTGTATGTCTTTAGATAATTTTTGTACATTTTTATATCATTGTTGTAGTATGCATCTTTTTTTCATTTTTTGCCATCATTATACTATTTTTATGTCATTTTTGTATCATATTAGTATTATTTTTGTACAATTCCTATATCATTTTTAATATATGTGATTTTTCGTTATTTTTATGTCTTTTTGAAATCTTTTTGTGTTGTTTTTGTTTCATTACTGCGATACATTTCTTTTCATCATTTTTGTATCTTTTCTTCTTATCATTTTTTAATTTTTTTGAATAGTTTTTGAGTTATTGGTTCGTCAGTTTCGTATATTTCCTTTGTTTTGCTTGAACTTATGCTTCCTAATTGTAATACGTTATTTTCAGGCTTGATTTTTCAGATATTCAGATATGGTGACGACAAACCTCACCAGCTAAAACGATTTTTCTCTCTATATCCAATGTTCTCAGCGGTCTGTCTTTTGTCCTTTGGTTTGTCATTTTTGTAACATTTTTATGCGGTTTTTTGTATCACATTAGTACCGTTTTTAAATCGCTTTTCTATATTATTTTGGTCGTTTTTGTCTTTTTGTCACTTTTCCATTAGTTTGAAAGCATTTTGATGTCATTTTTTTTGAAAATTTTTATGTCTTTTTGGAACCCTTTTTGTGTCTTTTTTGTTTCACAAAGTTTTGTTTGTATTATCTTGTTGGGGCGAACCAACTAGCAGTTGAAAGCCCCATTAAAATAATAAATAGAAAAATAAACAAATTTGTGTTTGTAAAGTTAATGTTTCATTTTGGCGTTGTTTATGTTTTATGAAGTAATTTTTATACCATTTGTGAATTATTTTGGTAAACTTATCTGTTTGCCATTCATTTCGTTTTAGTGTTATTGCGCTGTCTTTATTGTATAATTTTAAGGATACGTCCCGTGTAAATCAAAACCGCGTAAATTCCGAAATTCGCGTAAAAAACCAAAATTTCGCGCAAAAAAAACTTTGTGGATTTTAACACTACGTGAAAAAATAGACTGCATATCCGCGTAAATTCCGAAAATCGCTTTAAAAACCGCGTAAATTCCGAAATTCGTTTAAAAAATCCGCGTAAATTGCGAAATTCGTGTAAAAACCGCGTAAAAAGCGACTTCAATGTATTTCATTTCTGTGTCAATATTTTTGTTATTTTTAAATGGATGAATTTTTGAATTTTTTAATTTTTTAATCATATTGAATTATTTTTCTTTCTCTTTTGTAATCATTTTAGATCCATTCGTATTTGTTTTTATTTTTGAGTATAATTTTTTGCCATTTTTGTGCCGTTTTTTTTTGTATCTTATATTTGGAATGGTCCTTTCCGTATCAGTTTTCTGGTTTTATTATTGCGTTCCTTTGTGTTTGTTTCCGGTATCATTTTTATTTAACCAATGAATCGCTTTGAATCATTTTACTGTCAGTTTTGAATCATTTTAGTATAATGTTCAAATAATTTTTCATTTCTAGGCTGGTTTTTTTGTTATTTTTGTGCCTATCTGGGGAACCTTTTCGTGCCTATTTTTATTATTGCGTTCTTCTTCTAAGAAGGGGAGCTCCCATACAAATGAAATACAAATTTCTTCATAACTCTAGAACTAATCAAGCAAATGAAACCATATTTGGCATGTGGGGGTTTTAGAAGGCAGGAATTTTTTCTATGGTATTATGAGACCCATCCGTCTTTTAACAGAGGGGGGGGGGGGGGAGATTTTTTCTATGGTAGATAGAACCTTTGCTTTCTTTAAGAAGAGGAGATTCCATACAACTGAAACTTCATAACTCGAGAACTAATCAAGCAAATGGCACCAAATTTAGCGTGTGGGGTTTTTTGGAGGCATGAATTTATTTTGAATTCATTTATTTTATGATGCTTTGAGACCCCTCATCCCTGTGGTAGGAGGATAATTCATTACCATTTCAACCTTTATGATGCACACAAGTGATTTTTAAAAGAAATTTCTATGTCTCAAATGTTGTAGGCTTTGTACTTATGAACCCCCATCCATGTATTTTCAAAGCCGCCATTGCATTAAATGGAGAATTAAATCTGAATATTTCGCTTTTCTCTTTTAAACATTCACTAAACGCGTGCAGGGCGCTATATCTCTGCATATTAGTGTTAATAGGAGGAAATGCTTATCAACTTAGGGACTAGATTGGTACACTTCATTGTACCTGATTTTTAATTTCAGCTATAATAAATTTAAATTTGTCACGAGGTTTTCAAGCCACCGTAAATCTCGCATGTGTATAATATTTCTCGATATAAATTTTCAAACTTTGGTTCATTATGTAGTACCATTACCATTATATTTCATTTATAAAACAGTTGTATTTTTTATCTTAATTTTCTTAATTACTGGCTTTACACGAAAATTTCCGAATATCCAGGTTAGTCTACAACCGGTACTTACATACTGAGAATCTTGTCGTATGGTAATTTAGCATCGTTTGCTTTCGTGTCTCGCTCGTTACATTTTTGCGACAGCGGTTGTTTTAGGACGCCATTTTGAATTCATTTGAGCACACTTAGCAATGGTGCGTTCACCAACCGGAACTTTTATTGAAATCTTATAAACGTGTATTTTAATCGTAAAATCGGTTACTTAGGAACATCGCGCGTTATTTCTATCATATGAATATCAAATATCAAAAGCTTGATAGCTTTTATACAGCTCCTTAATAAAGTAGTCAGAGTTTTTAAGCAAGTTCTATGATCGAAGGATGCCAAAAGTATCTCGCGCAGTCAATGTTTTCGATTTAATTGCCAAAATAAACCCGTTTGGCTCGGGACAGCTTTCGTGCATAGCAACAAATGTCTATCGGTATTTAATAACTGACCGCGCGCGAATTCGAACGAATCGAATATGTTGATAGCACATAACTTTCGGTGCGGTAAACTGATGATTTCTCATAGTTTTTTCCTATATCGGTATGTCGGATCTCCACAACCTGTTTCGCAATGGCCACGTAACCAAAAACGTCCTCAAATCATACGCGAGCTCGAATGACAGTGATCGCACTCGCACCACCCGCCTCGGTGGATCCAGATCAATTCCTTTCTACTAACAATAACTCCTTCCTGTGACACTTGTGGATGATGCAGAGGATTCCTCGGTCTCTAGTAGCAGCAAGTGTCGGACTAACATTCCTTTCCCTCCCAAATTGACCTGCATGGGCGTGGCCAGCTTTGCTATTGATCATCACAAAGAATTAGTTCACCAGAAAATGCACACTGAGAATGATCTGCTACTCCCAAGCATAATTCTGAAGGTCCTTTGTACAATCTCAGCTGATCTAGATCAATCGCGGGCAACTCACGGGCGGTCAAACTATGCTATGCTATGCTATTCTTTCTCTTTTAAACATTCACTAAAACAATGGCACTCATAGATTCTTATAAACATACATATGCCAGAATCCAGAAATGCAGTTTACATAGTATGATATAGTTCTACGTCACTCTTTCGTACAACCCTTAGGGCTGTATACCTTGTAGTTTTTAGTATTTTTAGTTATTTTGGATTTTGGAATCAGCTTTTTTTTATAATGGCCCACCACTACCCTCACACCAAAAAGCTCTAAGGACGAGCCCCCTGGTAATGGACTCATCTAATGAAAAGAAAGTAAATAATGAACAAAAAAACCGAGCAGTGTAATTTATTGGTGTGTTTGGAAGTAATGTATACTGAACAAAACTAACATCAAAAAGGGATTCCCAGTGGAAGTTCATTCCTTTGAAGGGATCCCAAAAAACTAAATAAATAGATACAAATATAATTAACAAGTTAACTAGACATTTATACAGAGAATCTTACGAAAATTATCTTGTGGTTGATACGAAACTAAATTATAAAAGTATTAATTTTAGATTTGAAATACTGTTTCAATCTTGTTTTGAATAGCAATCTATTATTGATTAGCTTAAAGTGTTGTGGTATTATATTATACGCAGAAGGACCATAAGAAGATATTCGAGTTTGACCAAGGGTACTGAGGGCTCGAGATCTTCCCAAGTTGTTTGCATACCTTGTGTTGTGGTCATGAGTTCTTGCCGGCAGAATAATATTATGATGCATGTTTGAATTTTTCTGAACATCGTAAATAAATAAACAGGATTGCAACTCACGCAACCCTAGTATTGGTAAGGCGTTATGCATGAAGTTCTTGTATAAGTCGAGCGTTGAGTAAAACTGTGGAAATGTATAAATTATTTTAAGGCATCTGTTCTGTAAAACTGGCAGTTTCTTAAGTTTAGATTTGCAGGCTTGGCCCCAAACAACGACTAGATACTGCAGGTGAGAATGAATGCACCCAAAATAACATTTGATCAATGCATGCCGCGGAACAAACGGTCTGACTCGATACAGTAGCCCACAAAGAGATGATAGTCTTCGGTGAATATGATCTATATGGCTTCCCCAAGAAAGCGTAGGGTCTAAAACCAAGCCGAGATATTTGAAAGTTTGTACTTCGTCAATAGCTATCTGACCAAAAGATGGATTTATGTGTGCGGAAATTTTTTTCCTCGGCGAGCGGAACAACATGTATTTAGTTTTTCCTAAATTCAAAGATAGAAGATTCGAGTCGAAAAACTGTATAAGGATTTTCAAATCATCATTTATATCAGAAATAATAGTGGAAGCATTACTACTTGGATAGAACATTGCTGTGTCATCCGCGAATAGTCTCGGTATTCCTTTAAGAGGCAGGTTTCCGAGGTCGTTTATGTAGATGAGGAATAAGAGTGGCCCGATATTGCTACCTTGTGGGACACCAATATTATATGTTTGCAGAGAACTTCGCGAGTCCTCGATGGCTACATATTGTCGCCTGTTCTTTAGGTAGCTTCGAATAATGTCATTTGCTAGACCCCGTATCCCATAAGATTCTAACTTTTGAAGCAGGATAGCAGGAAGCTTTGTCAGTCATTTTTGCTACTTACCGTTTTGGGCGTTTAGTTATTGATTCATTTTTGCGATTTTTATATTTTTATTCTTTTTGATTTAGTTTTCTGCATTATCTAAACCATTTTTAGACCATTTTTGAGTTACTTTATATTTTGTATAAGCTTTGTTGATATTTTAGCGGACTTTTTGGTGCTCATTTTGCATTTCATTTCAATTTTGCATTATTGCTATTCCACTTTATAGTAATTTTAGAACTATTTTTGGGTCATTTTCTATCTCTGGGTTAACTTCTCTGTGACTCTCTGACAGTTTTTCTTTTTTGTTTTATTTCATACATTTGCACTCTTTCTTTTCTGTTTCATTGTAGCGTTATATGTGTGTTATTTCTTGTATCATTTTTGTAAAATTCTTGGACCATTTCGAATCATTATTCTGTTATGCCTAAGCTTTTGTACCCAGTTTTGAATGTTTTTGTTATTTTGTTCCTTTTTAGGATCATTGCATCTTTTCTTTTCATTATCGCGTTATCTATAAAAATGAATTTCGGACTGTATGTCACTCAGAGACTCGGAAACTACTGAACCGATCAACATGAAAATGTGTAGGCAAGGGTTTTTAGAGCGGGAAAAGGTACTTATGATGATTAGAGACCCCTCCCCCTTCTAAGAGGGGAGCTCCCATATAAATGAAACACAAATTTCTGCATAACTCGAGAACTAATCAAGCAAATGGATCCAAAATTGACATGTAGGGGTTTTAGGAGGCAGGATTTTTTTCTATGGTGAATTAGGACCCATCCCCCTTAAAGAGGGGGGGGGGTCTCATACAAATGAAATACAAATTTCCTCATAACTCGAGAACTAATCAAGCAAATAGAACTAAATATATTAAATGCTATCAACTTTATTTTATTTAACTAAGCAAACTTAACTAAACTGTTTTCTACTTTATTGTGAGGAAAAATTGAAAATTTGTGTTTCAAACTACCCATGGTTTCATAGTTACATAAATGCCAAAATAAATCATCTAATGTTAAACTCCTCAGAAACTTGCAAAACTCGAGATTGTGACAATGGTCCTCCGAGATTTATGTGCAGCACAGATTAATTTGTGGCAATACAAAGTTCACCGAACGGGGTCAGTCCCGGCGTAGTGGTTAGCATTCACGCCTCTCACGCCAAGGACCCGGGTTCAAATCCCAACCCCGTCACGAATGACCCAAGCTGGTTAAAGTGACTATAATAAAAAAAAAAGTTAACCGAATCAGCTAGTTCAAAATAATCTTTGCATCGTTTTGTGTCATTTTTCTAATACTTTTCAATTCTTTTTGTTTCACGTTATCCTTTGGTGCTTATTCGCCCAATTAGTTTCAACATACGATGCTGGTCTAACAAGCCAGTCGTCGTATGTTCGAATTTCGGCTAGGCGGTGCTTGCTAGATAGAATCAGCAGAATCGTTCATTGGCCGGCTACGAAGTCTGTCGATAAAGAATGGTCAAGTCTTAGAAAGACGTTTAAACCCAAGCCCCAATGTTTGAATAAATTAGCATTTAATTGTCAATTTTTATTATTATTTTGTGAATCTTTGTGTTTGTATAGTTTGTATATTTTTTTATCATTATGTGTCACCAGATATTTGCATCATTATTTTACCTTTTTCTATTTGCATGTTATTTTTGGTAAAATATTGTTCAACTGTGCGTCATTTTAGTTATTTTTTTGTGTCAGTTTGTTTTATTTTTGTATCATCCTTATGTTATTTGGTATGATTTTCGTTTCATGAGTTTTTTATAGAATCTGTAAATCGAGGAAAATAACATTTTAAATTCCTCAAGTTGTTGAATTATTTTTTCGTTAAACTATGCCCATGCAGAAAACCGATACTTGATATTACGCTCTTTACATTTATGCCTTTACATTTCATGGCAAAGTACAAGAAATTAAATTTAGTAAGAGTATTTTGACCAAACTGTAGCTTTAAGCTGCGAAATTTTATTCCCAGGATAATAAAATGTGAAGTTCATGCCTGCTATACATTTTAGTCTAGCAGCTGATATAAAACTTCAAATTAAACATTGCAACATCTTAGCCTTTCTACAAAACACACCAACACTTTCGCAAGAATTCATTCTCCCAGCATCCTCCTTCGAGTGAGCTTCCTGCTTTTATTGCAGCAGGACAGCCAAACAATCGCCAAACCGCAATCCACCGGAAAAACATACTGCACTTGCATTACTTTTAACTTTGGCTTGCCAACCGGGGAAAACTTTTGCCTTCCGTTTGCCAAATTGTGCAGCAAGTGAGACATCATAGTCGCTGCCATATCTCGCGGGTGTTTGCGCACTAACTTTTGACCCATCGTAGCTTTTCCTGCGAGTTTGGCAAAGAAACGCCACACCGCGGAAGAGAGAGAAAAAAAAACCATTTGTGGTGCACAAAAGTTTAAGCCGTTTTCTTCTTCTCTACGCTTGCTTTGCATATGTAGACTTAGTACGGAGGCAAAAAGTGATGCGATCCTCATTCCCCGTCCCCTCCTCCCTCCAGGTCTCACGACGGCATCATTGAACGCCCCAAACCGCAAAGCTTTTATGACACAGGTACCCAAGCGGATGTGTGCTCGGCTCGGAGACAGGTTGGTTCAGTGCTGGCCCGGCAGCCCGAGACGCGATGAAAAGATCTTTGTTATGTTCAGCACATGCACCCGACAGCGAACAACAAACTTGCACAAAGTTGACGATGCGGTCAAAGTGCGTCCAACCTATTTTACTTGTCAGAACAAACGTGCTGCAACACAAGATCCCGGACTTAGTGGCAACTGCTAACTTTAACTCGTTATGCCAAACCATAGTTTATGTGTTAGCGGGATTTCAGTTGGTCTCCATCTAATAGCAAACGAGCGTCGAACAAATACTGTTTTTGCCTTTTATGTGTACCGGACTGCACTCGAATGACCCGATAATGTTGGCAAATTAGTGAAGGATATCCCAAGCAACAATGTGAGTTTTATTGTACTCTTATGGTGGCCTTCTAGACCAATTTTGGTCTTGAATGCCATCATAAGAGTATAATAAAACCCAAATTGTTACTTGGGATGTGTTATATTGAATATTTTTGTTGGAAATTTATAGGTGAATAAAATTATTACACCATAGTCACTTTCCTACTTGCATTTAACGTTAACAATATAAATTGTACGTTATATGTTTGACGATAGTTTTTGTAGCTGTTCGTAGTTAAAGAATTTATTCACAATAGTTCAAAATAAATTAAAATTCAACAAAATGTGAAAATATATTGCTTCTTCCCGATATTCATTAAAACATAGACGTTTTCCGGTTTTTGAAAGAACAATCGCTATTCTTTTTTCTCACAAATACTTTTTTAGTTATAGTCGGGTAAAATTTAACTCCAATCTAACATGCCCATAGAAAAAAGCTCCAAATCCACCTATTTCAAAGTCAATTTCGAAGTTACAGCGTCAGTGCACATTGTCTCTGCAGCAGCCAGGCAGCGATACAGTAAGCTTCTCTAGAGTACCACTTTACTACATCGGCAACAAACCTTTTCAGCATACTAACGGAGTCTTTCTTTTTTGCGACAATGTACAACAAACTTTCGCAACAAAGTTTATATAAGTAGGTTACATGAGCGCATGAAAATATAAACAACCCCGGTCCCACCGGTATGATAATATGTTAACTCCGGCATAAGTTTTTCACAGCTAATTCTCACTGCGCGTTAATGCACTTTATGCTAAACTTTTTGTCGCAGCTTATCTCGACCTAATTGACTGCTCTTTAGAGCAGATCTCTTACGGTGTTACTTTAAACATAAAAAACGAAAAATAGTTTCGGCATGCGCATACATAAATCCGAAGATAATACTGCTATCAGTGGCAGAAATGCTTTTCGATTCGCTTTTGCCTTCGTTCATTCCCATCCCATTTTCGATGTATCGAGAAAAAAGAGAGACTGAAACGATAAAATGTAACACAACCCTTTTTATCCGTTTGAAATTCCATCTTATTTTCGCATTTCCCGATGAAAATTTGCAACCCTCTGCGTCCTCTCGCAAGCAATCCGCTTGACGTTTCAACGAATAAAATGCGGTTAAGCTTCATCTGCAATTTTCCCGCGCTTAGCTACGGGATTGAATTTGCAAAATTATGTTAAAACTTCTTATGGGAGAATTCAATTTAACTTTTGTGCAGGAAAAAAACGAATACGTGCTATCAGGAATGACGCTGTCGAGAAGAAACGAACGAGTAATAGTAAAAATCGGGAAACGAATCGGAAGAGCTACTGCTACCTACGTAACGTACACTGAACGGGTGGAACGGTTTGATTGAATACGAAAAGCAGCGACTGTTCCAAGGAAAGCAGGAAGCTGTCTGCTTCTCTTTTGCTTGATGAACAAATTCAGTCAATGGGGTGTTTTTTTATTCCTTAAGCTGGAAACAATTTCAACGAATGCAGTCTGTGTCTGCCTGTTGATAAATATTGACAACCAATTGGATGGAATTCAATTTGGTTACGAAGAAAAACGTTCTCTCGCAAAGAAAAGACTGATTGAATTTATACAATTATTGCTGGGAAAATCGAAGTTTACCTCCCTAATATGACGGGTTGTAATCTCATGCATGCTATTCATTATTATGTTGCAAAAAGTGAATCTTTCACCCATTTTAAAAGCTCACACAATCTGAAGTTTGCGACCTAATTTCAGTGCTAGTGTTACATAATTAAAAAATACTCAGTTTTATAGATATATAGATACATATAGAGTGTAAAAATTCTATTTTTTAACTATTCATTAGCTAAAGCTTGAGTCATTTAATATCTGGACGCAAAAAAACAGAACCGTGCTGCTGAAATAAATGTGTTAAGTACTCAAAATAAAGGTCATTTATTGCACTTTAAAAACGAAACTACGAAAAACTCTGATGGTTTTCATGAAACTTTGAACTTTTCTTTGACTATCACTCTGTTGATATTGTTCATGCATACTCTGTTGACTAACTTGAGCGGCCATTTTGTTCCACCATCTCTTTATCTCTGTCACATCCCGATTCACCTTTCCATTCTGCTTCGACATCATCTGGGGTAGTTGGGTTGATTGAGTCCTTTTAGAAGAAAGTCACACCGTTGCCTCTATTTCTCGAGCTTTATTAACATGTGATTCAAAAGCATTCATTCACTTAATTAAAAGATTTCCAAACATTAATCTATTTCAAAAACTAAGTGTTTATGAAATATAAGGCATGACCATCTCTACCGCTCTTCCATTACTATAATTAATTTTCGGTTGGCGGCATTATCAAGTACCAGCTGCTTGCCCGATCTTACTCGGGCAAAGGGGCCTCTCAGCCATTTGTACATAGTGTTATTATAACGAAAATTCTCATAATGCAAGAAACAAAACCCTTTTCCTTCATTTGAATGTGTTTACCCTTTGTCGGCTCCCCTATCCTGTTGTCCTCAGCTACTTGTAAATATGTATTCTTTTCAATACAAAAATGATAAAATTAACTGGTAATAAAATAAACAGTACAAAAAAGACACAACAATTGACCAGAAATTCCACTATAACTCCAGAATGTCTAAGCCGTTCTCCACCAAACTTGGCATACATATTCTCTAACATAAGAGAATCAGCACTGGGCTGTCCCCAACAAAGGGGAGAGGTCCAAATAAATAAAAGGGGTAGCGCTTCTCTTACATTTGGACCGATGATAGTATTTGCGCACGTGGCTGGAAAATTATAAGGAGGGAGTACCACATAATGATACAATAGAATCAGCATAGGGGGATTGACTAAAGAGAGTGTGGGAAGTTTTTGACAGGGAGGAGATCCAAATGAGTAAAGACGCTGCATTTCTCTTACATTTGGAACGGTGCAAGTGGCTGGATGACAAGATGGATTGATCTAAAAGCGGGGGTGAGTCAAAGGGAAAGTCAAAATAAGGAAAAAGGTTTTGTTTATCTTTCATTTATAAGCCTTTCGAAGAGAAAACAAATGTATAAGTGACTGTGCGACGAAAGGTGGCAGCTCACCAGGAGAGAGAGAGAGAGAGAGAGAGAGGGGCAGGAACTTCAAAATGAGAAAAAACAGCTTTGTTTGTTTCATTACAGGAATTTCAGAAACGAAAAAAGGTTTCAACTAGAATACAAAAAAGGGAAGTCCAATCTAAAGTATACTATGTATGTCTTACAGTGAAG
Source organism: Sabethes cyaneus (assembly GCF_943734655.1). Lineage (NCBI taxonomy): Eukaryota > Metazoa > Arthropoda > Insecta > Diptera > Culicidae > Sabethes > Sabethes cyaneus. The sequence goes on from NC_071355.1 coordinate 219,240,406, forward strand.
GACCAACTGGATAAAACCACATTAAAATAAATGAAAAAATATGTATGTCGCACATTATGTTATATTGCTGAATCGATAACAAATGTACAAATGGTTGAGTGACAAATAACAGTTCTAAATACTTATAGCTAGCTTTAAAGCCATGATATAGCGATTAATAAAGTAAATTTGTTGTGGTCGCTTATATTACCACGATAAAATTAGTTGGCTACGACACAACTCTTATAAACTTCTTAAAAGCGAGGCGTAGCAATACAATATGGCGTGCGGTTTATTTCTAATTTCCGTCGTAGTAAGTAAAGCCATTCTAATTTTTATCATTTGTTGGATAGATTTAATGAATACTCCAAAAGTTCTTGTGCTGATTAAACTAAACACACTTATCTTCCGATTCGTGAACTTTGAAATCACTGAAAAGCGATAATCAAAGCATATTATTGAAATTACGCAACTGACTTTATTTCTAAAATTCGACGTACCGTTTTAAAATCCGTCCATCAAAATTTTTTATCGTCCGAACTAAAAATCACAACAATGTTTACGAAGCTAACGTGCATGTATTTGTGTAGGACGGCATGACAAATGTTATTCTACAAAATTTCTGCAGGTCAGGCAAGTTTTACTGTAGAATAACGACAATGCCTTGCGTGAGTTATTTTCATTTATGAATGATGGAAATTAAAACAATTATTCGACCTTTTCTTCTTCGTCCCACGAAAAAACGTAGGAAATTCGGCTGGCAGGACTTCTTTAATGATAAAAAGCATTTAAATAAATCTTAGTTCACTTCGATTGATCGCGTATGATAGACAACAAACTAAAATATCAGGGAATGATTAGTTTTGCATTGTGTGTCATAAAAATGCTGATTTGATGAATAATTTGTGTTCGATAGGACGGGAATAGGCAATTACGACGAAGCAGCAACATACCCTACCTATACAAAATTGATCTTATTGCAGTTACTTATCAAACCAGTTCTGTTAGTTTTATAGTACTACTAGCTGACCCGACAAACTTCGTATTGCCACAAATTAACCTGTGTTGTACATAAATCATGAATCTCGGATGATCTTTGTCACAATCTCGAGTTTTGCAAGTTTCTGAGTTTCTGAACTATGAATGCATCCCAGGTAACCAATAAGCATCACCAATGCTATTTAAATATAGGCCAATAAGCATCGCCTGAAATGCTGCTTAAATGCTATTTTGGCAAAATATACAGCTACTTTACTGATAACCTTCTTATAGTGCTGACAATGCTAATTTACAGCTAATTACCGACACGAAGAATTTGAATACAATTTTGGATGCCAATTTACAATACCTATGCAGTCAAAAAGCTAACATACAATAACGTGCAGTATAAAATGCCAGATACGCTGAATTGCTGCTTACTAGAGATGGTCGGGTATGAAAATTTGAATACCCGAACCCGACCCGTACCCGATTAGGAAAAAAAATAAAAACCCGTGCCCGACCCGAACCCGCAAGTTTATTTTTTTTGATACCCGAACCCGACCGCAACCCGTCGGGCACGGGTACGGGTCCGGATACCCGACAATCTTTAGTGTTAAACGAGGTCAATAGACCCGACCCGACCCGTACCCGGTTTCAAAACCAAACCCGTACCCGACCCGAACCCGCAAATTATTTTTTTTCAATACCCGAACCCGACCGCAACCCGTCGGGCACGGGTACGGGTCCGGATACCCGACAATCTTTAGTGTTAAACGAGGTCAATAGACCCGACCCGACCCGTACCCGGTTTCAAAACCAAACCCGTACCCGACCCGAACCCGCAAATTATTTTTTTTCAATACCCGTACCCGGCGGGTACGGGTACGGGTGCGAGTTTCGGGTAAATTTTCCGCTACCCGACCATCTCTACTGCTTACGTTAAGGCTTATTAGTTACCTGGGATGGGCAGTTTAATATAAAAATTTGCAAAATTTCTGTTTTATTTGTATGAGAGTCCATATCCCCCTACCACAGGGTTGAGAGGTCTCTAACTATCATAAAATAAATTCAAGACTCAAAAATCTCCTACATGCTAAATTTGGTTCCATTGGCTTGATTAGTACTCAAATTATAAGGAAATTTGTATTTCATTTGTATGGAAGCCCACCCTCTTAAAGGGGAGATGGGTCACAACTCGCTTTCTAAAGAGGAGAGGGGTCCTCATTCACCATAGAAAATATTCTTGCCTACAAAAACACCCACATGCTAAATTTGGTTCCATTTGCTTGATTAGTTCTCGAGTTATGAGGAAATTTGTATTTCATTTGTACCATAGCCCCCCCTCTTAAAGTGGGGAGGGGTCCTAATTCACCATAGAAATTTTTCTTGCCCTCGAAAACCTTCGCATGCCATATTTGGTTCCATTTGCTTGATTAGTTCTCGAGTTATGAGGAAATTTGTATTGTACTATACGTACGCCATCCAAATTGATCATCGTTTAAACAGTAAACAAACAGTAAGCAGGGATGGCACCTCCTCAGAAGAAAAAAAGAGAAGAGAAAAATTCAAACTGTGCTCAGTCTTCAACGCGATTTATTCTGCTCCGTTTCATTTTAACTTTTCTCTTTCTTGCTGAACGCAGCTGTATGAGCAACCGCACACTGTGCTACTCATTGAGGAGAATGTTAATACACTTTGAATACGTTGATGCGATGCGCTGACGTATGACAACTACGGGTAGTTTTAACATGGGTAGTGCGTTGAGAAAAAACGACGATTGTCAGTAGCGGTCATTGCCATCAGAAAAATATTAATCCATTAATGCAGTTGAATCATGATTCTTACATTTAGTATATTCAGTTGAGTTTGGCTGCCCGTGAACGCAACTGCATCATATGGTTAGGCATGTCACAACGGCAACAGTGCGAAAAATGTTATTTAGATATGGCAACATTTGAATACCCATACATTTGCTTCTTGACGCGTACCAACAGGAAAGTCCCATTATAAACAAAGGCAATTCTCCGCTAAGATTCAAAATATAACGACTTTTGATTGTCTTGACGCCTCTGAGTCTATAGTTGCTGTACGCGCACCGGTTGTTTTGTTTCCACGTTTACTGCTGTAGCTACTGAGAGGACCGGGAGCAAAACCGAAAGTTGCTCATTTAAAGAGCGCATTAAGAAATTTTTCTGCACGTCAGTTTTTCTCATTGTGTTTAGTCTGTTTCTCATTGTGTGGATTTACTTCTCATTTCTGAAAGCAGTTCTGCTCATTGTGTTGAACAAAAAAAGTTGCACTTTTTGCACAATGAGTGAGGAAATAACAAGCCTGACAGTAAGAAATGAGTCATAAGAACATAGCCAAACTCTTCCGTCCGCCGCGATGCACAAGCACCAGCACCGTCAATCGGCTGCACATTTTATGCTGACCACGCTGCTGGTGGTCCGGCATCTTACTGTGTTCGGCAAGGGTCACATTACAAGCATTACGTACATAGCGCAATTAAACAATTAAATATAACCTTTTTCCGATACCTGCTGTCTCGGTAGTCTATCTCGTTTTAACATTAAGAAACATTGTAAACCACCAAGTATCGATTCCAAAATATCGATTCGTGACGATGTCACATTTCGAGTATAAATAGAACAGTCTTTGAATAAATGAATTGAATTGATTCCTATCCATCTTTAGGCTAGGAAGTTTTTATTGCGCCCCCTTGGCCTTCCGGACCTAAGGGCTGCGCTAATAGATGACATTCCGCTTCTAGTGACCCCCTAGGCCTTTCGGACTCACGGGCTGTCTCGATTCGAACTTACGATGACCGGCTTGTTGTTTGATATTTTCACAGTGAACAATTCTGACGGTAAATAAATAAATAACAAACAAACAACAAACATACATACCAAAGTGTTACAGAATGAATTAAGTGTAAAAGTTGCTGTCAGCTTCTGCAGCTGATAATTTTCCATTTAAGCACCTGCGAGTTCAAATGTAACAAACTTTCTCAGAGTTCTCGAACCAAAATAACTATTTACCAGAAGTCGATTTCACAAGATAGATAGTGCCAAAATCCTCCATTTATCTCATATCGGGTAAACGCACATTCATTCAAGAAACCGCATCCCCCCGTTTCCGAAGTAATAGAATTCCTATTATCTTAATGGGAACCTTGCTCGCGCATAACCGGCCATGTCCTATATGCGTTTACGTCCGGCAATAATGGTGCGGGCCCGGAATGGTACTGCTACAGCAGCCATAATTCTGGTAGGTAGGTACTACTCAGTATCGTTTCGGAAAGTAACGCAAGAGTTTCTCGTCCTTACCGCGATGAAGCAGCCAGCAAGCAGTTCGCAGTCGGTGTGGGTGGCTGTTCGCTAATAGGTTTTAATTAAATAATGCTTTTAGCGGGTCACCGTTGGCACCTGTTGTGTAAGTGATAGTGTCTAATAATAATAATCAAAGTGCCTGTAACTCGGTGCGATAACGGCACCGTAGATGATATCGCTCTGAGACGCCATTTCCGCTCTGGTATGGTAGAAATTGAAATGAATGTACCGGTAATTAGGACCAAATATGATTATTTCTATCAGCAATTTTGATCAGGCCCGGATCGTGTAGAACACTTTAACATGTCAAATTGGATTATGACTCAATAAATGTGAATGATACACGTGTTTATTATATTGATGTTTATGATTAGTTTATTTTGAGATAATTTATCAGCTGATAAATCTATATTAAAAAGCTTTCTAACTGAATATATTTTACTTATTACTTTGCAGTATTAATAACAAAATGTTTTTTATTGATATTCAATTATTTTCGAGTAGTCTCTTATGTTTATTGCCAGTTGACGATAAGTTTTCCAGCTGTACCAAATTGTTTCCATCAATCACGGCAGAAGTGGACCGAAACCTATCCCATATTTCTCTGCTTAATACATAACCTTTCTGGGAAATTGTTGACCGTGTTGCAACTGCTGTGACATACGATCAAATCGTTCCTGGTTTTGCGGTGTAAGCACTTATGTGTAGTTTAAACGATCTTAAACATGTCAACATAAGCTAGGTTCACTCACACGTACACCCCCGTAGTACATTCATCTAATTCTTCTAGGTTTATCGTGTTTCTCGTCCTCCATCGCACAGTCGATGGCTTCCGAACGACCGACTGAGAGAATTTTCACAGAAAATAAAATCAACATTAAATTTAGCTTACAATGGCAGGAAAAGAGCAAACATCGCAAGTAGATTTCCACTCACTTAGGAATCGGTACTTTTCGACTCAACCGTGTCGGCGCTGTTCAACAACGGCATGAAGAGTGAACACTTCTGTTAGCAGCTCTCTGCCGCACGGTATGGCAGCTATTGGAAGCCACTATCACTAAGTTAGCTGGCGAAAAAGTCATGTAGGATATATTTTGCTACTTTTCCGGGAAACTTGTACTTGTATGCGGGCACCTGTCTGGTTGTTTTTGACGGGGCGGCTGTTGGCTGGGTGGCTGAGCTTGACGCACGATACACTACTAGCTAGGTGAGGACGTTGGCGTTGGTGTTTTCGTTATTTTCAAGATGATTGGAGTCTTTGCTGAGCCAAGACAAAACTTTTTGTTCGTCAGCAGCAGCAGCAGCAACGTTACAGAACACAGAGGAGAAGAAGGAAATAATATAAACTTGTTCGAAGAAGTTAAAATTTAATTTCACTACAGTTTTTTTAGTTTGTCAGTAGTTGCCAAAGATAACTACTGGCAGAACAAGAGATGCATTCGCGCAAAGCTCGGTGGCTGCTGCTGCTGCTCTGCTGCAGTGCTCATCGTCTTTTTCCTGCAGGATGAAACTGTTGCTGTGGGAAAATTGAATGATAGAGAATTGTATTATCCAGATTCACAATAATTGTCAGTGTACGAACGGAACGGTAGATAGGGCATAATCCAGTTGCAATACGATTTGGATGAATTTTCTGTAGCATAAATTATATTGTAAAACAATTTTAAGAGTTGGAATTGTTTTGAGTTTGTGCCGCTCTTGCACAAATAATTAGTTACGGAGCAATGCAGCACCATTTAAAAAGGAGTAAACTGCCACAAAAAGATTAGACAAAAAAGCTATTCTAATTAAATGTCTATAATGTCAAATGGTTCAATTGAGGATTTTAGTCCACTTGTTTTCTACCAACCCAGCTTAAGAACCAAAGTGATAGGTGCATATTTCAGTTTGATTCAAAGTTCTTTCCTGGCACTTTGTTCTCAATATCTAAGTTATTCTCAACTGACCTTTATTATAAATCTGTAGGTTGAGGAGTTGCCTCATTGTACAAAGATAGTTTTACAAAGTCGGTGAAGCATGTATACATATCTTCAAATTTTTAATCCGCAAACTTTGCAGCTAGCTGTACAACATAATAGCGGGACTTGTAGCGGTGCTACAATATTATTGACTCTTTCAGCCTCTCCAGCCGAGATTCAAACATACAATGAGTACACTTTAGTCTTTTTTACACGATTGTGTTTTTTCATTTATCAAGAACGATGCAGCATAGGGACCAGTCACAAATTACGTAACCCATTTTGGTTCTCCTCCAGATGTGTTCCATACATTGTGGATGTTCTTTAAGCTGCACCGTTTTGGGTAATCGAAAAAAAACAAAATATGTAAAAAAGACCATACCATACCATACCATACCATACCATACCATACCATACCATACCATACCATACCATACCATACCATACCATACCATACCATACCATACCATACCATACCATACCATACCATACCATACCATACCATACCATACCATACCATACCATACCATACCATACCATACCATACCATACCATACCATACCATACCATACCATACCATACCATACCATACCATACCATACCATACCATACCATACCATACCATACCATACCATACCATACCATACCATACCATACCATACCATACCATACCATACCATACCATACCATACCATACCATACCATACCATACCATACCATACCATACCATACCATACCATACCATACCATACCATACCATACCATACCATACCATACCATACCATACCATACCATACCATACCATACCATACCATACCATACCATACCATACCATTCGGGAGTACAACATGTAGACTCTTCATCAATGTTTACGTAATTTAAACCGGCGTACGATTCAGTCAAACGAAATGTACTATGGCAGATAATGCTAGAACATGGTTTCCGACAAAACGACGAAAAGCAAGGGGATGCACTCTCTAGCTTGCTTTCCCACATTGCCTTGGAATGAGCAATACGAAGAGCAAATGTGGAACGAGGCTATCACCGCACATGCTTTTTGGTTTTGCGAATAACGTCGATATCATCGGAATCAACTGTAGAGTAGTGAAAGAGGACTTTAAGCCGTTTAAATGACATTGGGACTTATCATTAACACCGCAAAACGAAGTACATGGTTGCAGGAATGTGGGAGTTCAAATGGTGTTGATGCCGAAGTGGAACGGAATAGGGAACGATATGAAACATTGGAGGATATCATATACCGGAGTAAGCCGCGAAGTAAAACATCTGATTACAGTCGCGAATCGGAAACAGTTCTTCGATGAACACCTAAATGGCGAAGTTGCAGAAGGCGGAGGAACGGAAGTTATTGTCCCAGCACGGAATCGGGTTGCTGAAGACCAGCAAAGCCGCCCGTATGAACCAACACTAGGTTATTTCAAAGATTTGGGAGGAGAAGACGCTACCGGGGGTATGAATGAAAGAAGTGGCCCCATCCCAAAAAGGGTGATCGGCTCGACTACTACAACTATCGCAGCATAACACTGGTAAACACCACCTACAAGGTACTCTTCCAGATCCTGTTACGCCGGATGTCACCAATAGCACAGGGATTTGCGGGGAATTACCAGGAGGGTTTCATGGGGGCACGCACAACTACGGACCAAATTTTTAACATCTAACAGATCTTGCAGAAATGTCGGAAGTACAATGTGCTCACGCATCACATTTTTGTTGATTTCAAAGCAGCATACGATACAGTTGATCGAGATCAGCTATGGTAGATAATGCACGAACACGGTTTTCCGGATAAACTGGCACGACTGATTAGAGCTACATTGGATCGAGTGATCTGTTTCGTCGAGTCCCTTTGAGGCGGTAAGGGTTGAGACAAGGAGACGGCTTTTCCTGCATGCTGTTCAACATCGCTCTTGAGGAGGTGATCCGACTAGCGGGTATTGAAACGAGAGGCACGAGCTTCACCCAGGTTAGCCAACTTCTAGGCCTTACAGATGACTTTGATATCATAGCCAGAAAGTTTGTGACGGCGGAGGCAATCTTCGCCACAATGAAAGCGGAGTCTAGGAGGATAAATACATAAATGCGTCGAAAACCTAATACATAACAGGAAGAGGATCAAACGACACAAACGTGTGCCTCCCATGAACGGTAACCGTTGACGGCGACGAACTAGAAATGGTAGATGAATTCGCATATTTAGGATCGATGTGACTGCGGACACTTCTAGGCAGATCTAGCGGCTCATTCAAGTGGGAAATCGGACCTACATTTCCCTTTGCAAAACGCTACGACCAAGAAGCATCCGCCGCTGTACGAAACTGATAATGTACAAAACCCTTATCAGAGCGGTAGTTCTTCATGAACTTGAAGCCGTGTTCGAGTGGATGGTACTACGAACGATATTTGTCGGAGTACAAACTGAAAGCGGAAAGTGGCAGAGGCGCGTGAATCATGAGCTACAGGCACTGCTTGAAGAGCTTCACATCGGTACTAGGCTACGGTGTACCGGACACGTCGTAAGAATGCCGGGCGACAATGTGACGAAAACAATTCTCTTCAACAGCCCCACCGGCACACAGTGGTCCCATTGGTATCAAAAAACGCGTTTTTTAACTGCACCGAAATGGTTAAGTATGTACTGGTTAAGTATGTTCAGAGAGAACGATTATTTGATTTGTCCCCCTAAAAGTAAGATAAAACATTTATTTTTTGAACAGTAAGAGATACAGCAAAACAATGTTCAACAAAATTTTTGAAAATATTATTGTAATGATTTTTGCCAAAGAAAGTAACCTTCTAGCTATTATAGTTTAAGATATAAGGAACAATTTTTGTGGAGACCATACGAAAATCAATTTTTGGACCACAGTTCTTTCTACAGTATTTATACACATTTGACATGTTCGGCAAAGGTAAAAACCTTGTTACCCCGATCAAGTAAGTGTGCAAAATAATTAATGAAAATATATAATCCAAGTAGCATGGATTATTATTAGAGATTCAGAAAAGTATTTTCAAAATTCGTTTTCGCATGAAATTTAATTACTGCAATTCAAGGTGTACAAATTTGGAAGTGTATTTTAAGATACTTCATCCTCACTATCGCTGTTATTGTACATATCATATGTACTGCCCAACAGTTGCAGTACATCTTCGGGGGAAATGGCGTTTTTGTTATTTGGTGCCGCGGCACCAGGACCAGAAGGGCTCAACGTGCAAGACGCCTCGACCAGGTCAAAAGTGGTTTGCGACTTCCAGAACGCCTGGAAAATTGGTGACGAGTGACCCAAGATCAAGTTGAATGAAGACGATTGCTTGAAATAGTATGAACCACCCCGGCTCTACACTGAAGATGACGACAACGAGCCGCGAATCGGGCCTGCTACGAATTCCGTAGTCAGCTGATGTCCCATAGTTCGCAGACTCACACAAAATTGACGCTTTACAGTACACTAATTCTTCCGGTGACCCTTTACGGATATGAATCATGGACCGTGGTTGGCTGGGCACATGACAAGAATGCCCGACAAAAGAGTATTAGCTAATCTGTTTTCAGCAGAGAATCAGGTAGAGGCCGTTGACTTCGAGGCAGACTCCGCACCTGACAATGTGCGCTGTCGAGGACGATGCACATTCAGCGGGTGTTCGAGGGGATTGGAGAACGACAGCACTGGAGGATCATAATCCATTCGGCGTAGGATCGTTTTTTTATAGTCGCTTTTTCTTAATTTATGTAATTGATGAAATACTCGCTAAAATAGAATTGAAATCATAAATCAAATATTTGATAATCAGAAAAAATGATGAACGGTTGCGTTAAAACGGATAATAATTTATTTTGCGGTGTGACAATTCGTTCAGTGCCTCATAATTGTGCAACAATTGTATTAAAAAAATGAGTATGCATGGAAGCTACCCTGTACCCAGCTCTTAAAAGCCAAATAAAGCACATTCCTTTCACCCTTAAATCGAATGTATGCACTTTCTTTTGTTTCCAAAAATCGTAACATCCGCTTCCCATCCAATTTGACGCAGTCAAACCGAACAGCTTCCCAGTTAGCTCGGTATAATTTTGCCCGTTTATTTTACTTTCAAGTGAACACTGCTTGCATGTTAGGTGAAAATCTGAACTATTCATCTAAAAAAAACTTTTCCTCCAGTCTGCAATCAATCAGGTCGTCGGAAAGCTGCTCGTACACCGAACGGAGGACAGGCAAACTGGTGGAAAACGCAATTTTCCAAGAGTTATTGCCGAAAACGAAGATGTAATATCTTGGGTGAGAAATCGTTTCACTTCCCGATGCCGTTTCGGACCGCGGCACCCGTCGTCCCACGACGGCACAACGAACGACCCAATGCTCTCCGCCGCGGCAGTAGCGGAATTGAGTCGAAAAGCGAAGAATGGTGGCGTGAAGCACATTTCCCAATTCCACTCTAAATCTGAAGGATATTTATTTTATTTCAACTCGCTTCAGGCATTTCCCATCGTTTTAGATCCGAGGAGGAGCCGTTCGGTCCATCCTTTTTCCACCGTGCCGGTCTCAGTGATTTCTCGCTGGGTTTGCCAATATGGTTCGGTTTACCATCACCCTTCGTGCTTGCAGAATCCTTTTACAGCTACTAACCCACCTCCGTCTTCGTATCAAATACCTCGATCTCGAACCTTAGAGGCGATGGAAAATGTTTGTTTTATTATTGAAAAGTAATAGCAAAAGTAGAGAGGATTTGCGGAAAACGATTTCGAGATTAGAAGAGTTTTTCAATTTCAGCCATTCATTGTTATTGTAATGCGATGCTAGAGATGCGAAATTAAAGTGGTGTTGTATGGATATACCGATCCTTGATGACGGCAATGGACGGCACTCCATTTCGGTCGACTGACGCTTCGTTCCGCTCACCGATATCGACGTCCTTACAGCTATAGGATGTAGCGAAGATTTATCTTCGATTGGAAATTGTACTTTTTGTCAGCCCACCGCCGCCGCACCGATTGACGATAGCTCGAAACTCCCGGCTGATTAACTATTGCGATTACGATCGACAAGGAAATTTTGTTCGTAAATCTTGAGGCTGACGTTTCGCCTAGCCTAGAGCCCTGGGGGTGTTTTGAGTTGGGTGCCACAGCAAGGAAAGTACAAAAATCAACCGACTAACCGCGTCGGAATCAAGTTTCAATCCTAGAATACGGTTGACATTTTTGGTGAACGTATGAAGGTGGTTAGTTTCATTTGAAAGTTGAAATGATTTTCTTTCTTCATTTGAAATTTTTTAAGGATGTTTTGAATTCATCTTTAATGAAATATCATCCAATATTACTGGCAAGCATTATTCGTATATTTGCGTGATGAAAAATGTCCATTTTTTATTTTTACAAAAATCAGATGACATTTATAATTCACAGTTTGTACGGATTTCGTTGCATTTTCATTCATTCATTTCAAATGAATTTTCAAACATACATTTTTCTAATTCCCAACTAAATTTTGAATAATTGATTCAGTTGTTACCTTACCTCATTTCAACCTATGAATCATCATATCGAAATGATTGCAGACGATGACTTCCCAACTTACAGTCCATTTAAGGGAATCTGTGGAAAGAGAATGTAATAAGCTATTTTATTCTGCCGGAATTGGCAGGTACTTTTCATCCGGCTAAAATTGTGTTCATCACAAAACTGTTCACTCCTCATCCTATTTGTGCCAGTTTCACGCTTTCTGCGTGCTTAGTAATTATTTTTGTGTCAGATCGTTCTACTTTTGACACCTTTCACGAACTGGTAATTAGTCATCAGCGCACAGATTCTCCGTTTCTATCAACCTTTCGAATGGCTCTACTGGAGCAAGGCGGGAGTAGACCGCAGCCCCGGGCGCAATGGCAGCCACGGAGGGTGGACGGTAGGAGGAAATCAAGGATTTGAGGAGAGTTTGCGGAACTGATGAAAATTTATAGACCCTCCTAACCCACTAAGCTTTTGCTCTTCGCAAAATAAGCGGGAATGACGCCGATGATGACCGCAATAACACTCTTCGTCCTCGCTTCTGCCGTTCCTTTTTTTTTCAGGGCAAAACGACGGGAGAGACACGGGACTACTCCTAACGATGAAGTTTTGCTGATGTCGTCGAAACTCGTTCAACGATGACGGTGCGGCACACGGTAGCCAAGTGGATGGACTTAGCGGCGGCGGATCTCTGCACACAGCCAACGGTAGCAGGACGGAAGCTTAAATGATGTTTACACAGCTAATTTGGAATTTATGGAAACGCGGTATGAATTAAACAAACAAATCTTGCCGGCTGAAAATACTGGTAAGTATTATAGTTAATTTTGGTTAGCCGTTTGTTTTGTTTAGCCGCTGCTGGATGGTTGTAATTAGTGAGCGAGAAATTGTGTTGTTCGCACGTATTCAGGATAATCTTGCTGAGTTCATGATGTATCTAAATTAGGGTTTTATTAGTGGTGCAATCTTGTTATTACGGTATTATGACTTAGCACAAGAGAAGCATTTTTTTGTTTGTTCCTCTACGGTTTTCACGCTTACGAAACTATGTTAATTACGGATATAATTTTCGACAGAGTTGAAGTAGCAGATACCCTCAATCACATTTTACCGCCACTCATCGATATTATGTTCAGACACAATTGTGATCGAATAAAATTGGTTTAATCAATTTCTAAAATGGAATACTAAATTCCAATCAAACTTACTAATGCCAATCAGATTTTGATAAGCAAATAAAAACTTTAGGCGCTGCCTTTTTCAGTTTCTTGTATGTTTCAATTTGTTAAAAGTTTTCTGTAGAGATTGCTGGATAGAAATAAGAAATAAGCACTTTGATGTTATCCACGGATCCGATGTATTAATTGATTGACACACAATATGCTTTTTTTTTGTTAAATTTGTTAAACCAGCATCGTACCTCGAAGCTAACTGGGTGGACGCTCTCTCCAATTAATTATTCTTGACATCAGACACTTCTTTTCTAAAATAGTTTACATCATGACTGTGGCTAAGAGTAAATCTGGACGCTCCTCGTGCATTACCGGTACGCCTCTTGTGGTAAGAGCTGTAACCATTTGACGTAACTTTGTTTATATGTTTATGAAGAACAACTGGTGCAAGCTTCGTCAAAATATTCCACCACGTTGCGGAGCAGTGCAAAACGGAACTCGAACGACGCAACACCTGGAAAACCCAGAGTGGTCTGATTCAAAGTTGGCGAAAGTGCTGAAATGCCAAAATCACCAGTGGGTAATATTTTAACAGGTTATAAGGATAAACTAGGTACAGAAAGCCGACAAAGAACTTTTAAGAAAACCGAAACTAGATACCGATCGGGGAATGTCGTCGTGGTTGGGCCGCCTTTTGGCATTCGCCCATAACTTCCGTTTCAAAAAAATTTTCGGAAATCTAAATTCATCGTTGGAAAGGTCTAAGAATAAGCTATACTTATGGAAAATCTTAAACTGATTACTTAAAAAATAATAAAGTTATAGGCATTTACTTGAAGACAAAAAATGTTGTCATAGTCGGGTCATGTTGTACAGGTTGGACCACCGATGAAAAGATAAGAAATACGTATTGAAATTCTATAGAGTAGGGCGGGGCATAAGTGCGACGTTTGAAGTTGTCATCAATTTTCGTGAGATATAAAGAAGGACAACAACATAATATATTTTATAGTGATGCAGTAACTCAATGTCTTCACATTCAACTATAAATCATCTGCGGTAATAGTGTTTTGCAAAATAAATTCTGCTTTCTTCTGATCAAGTGCAGATTCGAACTTTTACCCCACTATCGGGGCAAAAGTGCGAATACCGCGGGGCAAAAGTTCGAAGCTAGAATCCATGAAATTAACCCAGCAGTTGCTAACAAAACCATATTATTTTCAATCTGCGTTATGTTTCGGTAAGGAATATTTTCAATTTGCACCTTTTCTATTTTGCGCTGGTGTATGGCAGCCTCCGTTAGATCGAAACTTTTCCAAACATATGTTTTTGTTTCATCAGCGGTAATACATTGTTTTTCTTCGGCCAACACCTGTAGAGCACACAGTTTTCTGCAGATCTTTCATTTCTAGTCTCTGTAATATAGTGCCTAAAGCTATATATAATTAGCTATACATTTTTGCCTCATCCATGAATCGTACTTTTGCCCCGTCCGTGAATCGAACTTTTACCCCGCTAGGCGCTTGACGGGGTTAGATTTAATTACGGAAAAGCGCAATATATTTTGTAAATTATTCTCGCCGTATTTTCAAAACAGATATGTGAGTGATGTAAAACGCTGCTACAAATTTTCAACAAGTAATATCCTCCAGTTGATATTGTATTTGCTGTATAGCGAAAATTTACATCAAAACCACCCTAAAATAACATTTGCACATAACTCAGCAACTATGCTTCGTAAGCAACCTAAGTTTACGTTAGATTAAAGCTGTCAAAGTAGTCACCCATCCATACCAATGTAGTCAATTTACTCGGAATCTGCACCGATGAATCATTGAATCGCACTTTTACCCGCATCGCACTTTTACCCCGCCTTACTCTATAGGGACATGAAACGAATAAACTCTATGAACAATGGTCCTCATACGTACAAAAACCCTATTTTTAATTCCATTTTTGCGAATTTTTTGGCGATCTTGTAAAATCAATATTACCGCAATCGCCTTTTCCGAAGTGTATCACTACAATGAAAAATCAATAACAATCTAGGTTTTTATCGTATTACCTTTGCTTTATTTCATCATATTTCACGCGTCTGACGTTCTCTAGCGAATATTGCGCTTCTGTGCTTAAAATTATGGTGGCCCAACCATGACTACGTAAGTGGCCCGACCTTTACAATAAGCGCTTTTGTAGCATTTCGCCTTATCCTACCCAAATACTTAACTGGACGGTATTTTTCAATAGTCTTCGTATGGAGCACAACGCATTTAATACACTTTCAATATTCATCTCGATAATTGCATTTCATTAATCATTTCTCGAAGCAAAGTTCACTGCATCCGGAAAACTTTTTTTGTAAGATTCAATCACTGAATTCAGTACGCGTGTTTTGAATACACGATTGAAACTTACAATATGTGAAAAGTTAGCTGTCACAGTAAGAAGTTTTACAATGCTTGTAAGCAGATATCACGAGTTACTAAAACTGAAAAAATCGTGATGGCCCGACCATAACAGAGGCCCGACGCTAACGACATTACCCTACTAGATACTAAAACTAAGTCCAATTCTAACATCTCCATCCGGGATATGGCTTGAAGGTACGATGCCAACTATCATACCCCGCGGAACAACCTCGCTCGAGAAGGCTCTAGATCTTACAGTGACAGCAAACATCTGAATCGGCACTTGAAGCAGAGCATTTGAGAGCCAAGAAGCGTGCTAGGCATTTGTACGAACAAGTTTTGACGAAATTTGTATTTTAATGGACGACGAAACAGACGTGAAAATGTATTTCAGGTAACTTCCCAGTCAAAAATTTGGCATTGCAAATGGGCGCGGCGATGTGCCAGGCAAGTATAAATTCATGTTTGCTGATAAATTCACAAAGAAGGTCATGATCTGGCAAGGAATATGTAGCTGTGGGCTGACGACGGAGCCTTTCATCACTTCCTCAACAACTGTTCATTAGTACGTTCAATATTAAAATATGCAGTTGTAGTCTGGGCGCCGTTCTATCAAAACAACATTCAACGGATTGAGTCTGTCCAATTAAAATTTGTTCGCTACACCTTACGACTTCTCCCTTGGAACGACTCCTTGAATCTTCCAACCTATGAACACCGCTGTAACCTAATCGAGCTTGCTTCTCTGGCTGCACGGCAGGAGGTTGCTAAAGCAACTTTTATTTCTGACAGCTTAACCTTTCAAAATAACAGTTCAGATTTACTTCGGCTCCTGAACATCAACATCCGTCGTCGGCATCTCTGATCTCACCATTTTCTCAATCTTCCCGCGTCGCGCACCAATTATGGTCAAAACGAACCTCTCTCTGGCATGTGTCGTGTGTTCAACCGTTGTTATGATGTATTCGATTTCTATTTGTCTCGTTCTATTCCTAAACAAGCTTTTTTACGTGCTTTAAAGTAAATTATGTCATTGTACCTGTGTAGTGTTAGCCGTTAGCATACAGATAATAGTTTTTAATACGTATAATAATTTTAAGTTTCCGGGGTATGAAATGGGGAAGGCAAATAAGGAGCGTCCAATATAGCTCTAGCCATCCCAAACCTAGCGCCTCCACGTGGCCATACCTGGTAATGCTCTATTGAGTAGCCATGTGCGATGCTGGGTGGTTCCCGCCTGCCTGATCTCAAAACCGGGGTTTTGGGCAGACAGCGAGCCACTCGGCCTTGCTAAGAGGTAAGCCTAATATAAGTTATTTTAATTATTTTTTTTTCGTTTTAGCTTATGAGCTAAAAACTATATAGTAAAAACTTTTACCAAAACGAGTTTTAACTGCACATGGATACCAGAATGAAAAAAGCTAAATTAATTATAAGAAGCACTTATGGAACCTCAAAGGACGTTACTCTATTCCATACGAAAGACTGCTGGTGAGATTGTTCCATTTTTGCACATATATACCACATTTCATCTTAATATCATATTATTAATAGTATTATTATTGATATCATAAATGTGGAAGGCTGGATGAAGGAGTGGATTGCCAACCTGAATCCTTAAGGTCTGAAGCAAATATGGCACTGCTCAATTCAAAACAAACAAATCATCACGTGGGTTAAAGTTGGTACAGCGCAATTGATTATTACATGGAAGGATCCTAATGCTGAAAGGCGACTCTTATAATCCCGAAATGCGCACAAGTGCCTCTGCTTGTGGGTCCGCCCAATCCCTTTTGGCCCTTCTGTAAGAGCATTAGTGTGAAATTCATTTGATAATCAAATTTAGATCTACTGTAATTCTACCTACATACATTGGCAAGTCCTTGAAATGATGGTGGCTTTCCCCTACTACCCCTACTACCCCGTATAATAATTTTAAGTTTCCAATGTGTAGTTAACAGTAAGTTGTGTCATTTGGTGTGTAATCAGTTGATGCAAAACTGAAGGTTTTGTGCCTGCTGAAGACCTGCTGGTATGCAGCTAATGATGTCGATTTCGTGTCAAAAGAGATGAACCCTCAAAATTGTTCGGAATTTTGACCCATTCAAAAATGTTGGGTAATTGAAAAACAACGACTTCAGTGAACTGCCCGTAAATGGAAAACAGTCACATATGCAAAAACTTGCAGCGGAGAAAAACGCATTTGAAACCGCTACATTTTTTCTTTAATATTGAGTAAATTTTGGAAACAAATCGTCCAAATCATTATAATATTACTTGAATGTACATTATAGAATACTTTTACAAGCAATTTGTTCACAAGTGACCTACAATTTGTTCCAAAACTTATAAAAACTACCGAAGTTACTGATATGCATTTATTTGTGCTTCAATAAGCAAGAATAAACGCATAACAGTCACACTCACAGCATGCCTTGATTCTTGCGTTGTCGGTGAGCCGGTGACTGCCGGTGACCGCCGGTGGAGTATTTTCAAGACCACGTGTCGTTGTTATCTTGATAATTCACGTGCCCGTTTAATTCATCTGTTCCAAATGTCTGTACGAAATTGAAATTTTACGGGAGTAAGGATAAACTTCCAGTTCCTAGCATTTTCTGCTCTGAAGATAAACTTCCAGTTCCTAGCATTTTCTGCTTTTATTTGTAATTTGTTATCGTGGGGTCGCATAAGGGGTTTTGTTCAACTCAGAAACTGGTCGCTTTCCTGTGTCAGGAACACTCCCAGAACGTGTCCGAGTGTGACCAATGTGATCCTGGACATATTATATGACGACAAATGAACTATTCTGAGGTAGTTTTGCACTTTTGCGTACTAAGAGATATCACATGTTGTATTTTAGTTCTATTCCGAAACTGATCCCCGTAGGGGTATCCGAAGCATTTCCGGATATGTGGTTAGATATGGTAAATGACGTCTTGAACACTTTATACAACTACCAATGCCTAAAAATAAAAAATAAGAAAACTTATCCAATTTAATTCTACTATGTGTATTTTATTCAATGACAGATACGTATTTCGCCTACGACTTGCAGGCTTCCTCAGTGTCTGTTTTCGAAAACAGACACTGAGGAAGCCTGCAAGTCGTAGGCGAAATACGTATCTGTCATTGAATAAAATACACATAGTAGAATTAAATTGGATAAGTTTTCTTATTGCCTTTCTACTATATAAATATATAGTATAAAGGTATAGAAATCACTTGGAAAACCGGAAATGGAAAGAAGGTCCTGCGGGCCGTATGCTATATACCATTCGACTCAGTTTCGAAAACTGAGCATTTTCTGTGTGTGTGTATGTATGTGTGTGTGTGTGTGTGTGTGTGTATGTGACGCTTTTAATCTCACTCACTTTTCTCGGAGATGGCTGGACCGATTTTAATGTTCTTAGTGTCAAATGAAAGGTCTAGGTGTCCCATTGGTCGCTATTGAATTTCGTACTGATCGGACTTTTAGTTCAAAAGTTATGCATAAAAATACGAAAAATATGGGACTTCATTATCTCATAGATTCCTTAACCGATTTGAACAAAATTGATTGCATATGAAAGAGGAGCCTTACAAACCCTTAACTTCCAAATTTCATGATGATTGGACTTGTAGTTTGAAAGTTACATAAAGAAATGTGAAAAAATAGTATTTAAAACATATTTATGTAACATATAAGCATTAATTTAATGAAAAACATCAAACATTTTATGATTATTTGATAATTACTGCTGAGATCTATCAAACGAAACCGAGTTTTTTAAAATCGGACGCTTCATTCAAAAGTTATTCAAACTTTAACACTTAAGCACCGCATATTAAACCGTTAAAACGTGTGAAATCAAAACATATCAATCAAATGTTGATTGTATTCAATGTATGAGATGTGTGTGATGTATGTGTGTATGTATGTATGTATGTATGTATGTATGTATGTATGTATGTATGTATGTATGTATGTATGTATGTATGTATGTATGTATGTATGTATGTATGTATGTATGTATGTATGTATGTATGTATGTATGTATGTATGTATGTATGCATGTATGTATGTATGTATGTATGTATGTATGTATGTATGTATGTATGTATGCATGTATGTATGTATGTATGTATGTATGTATATATGTATGTATGTGATGACAATTTGCAATTTTAAAATTTGCAATGAAATTCAAGAAAAGTGAGAAACATGTCAATTGTCTGAAGTTTTTGAAGCCTCTTAGTGGAATACGAACTCTGAAATTAAAGAAAAGAAAAAACTTTTACCGACTAAATTCCACTATTTAATATTTATTCGCGACAGATACGTATACGCTTTGAAATAAGACACTGATGAAGCCTGCACGTCGTAGGTGAACTACGTATCTGTTGCAAATAAATATTAAATAGTGGGATTCAATCGGAAAGTTTTTTCTTTTCTTTGATTTCAGATTTCAATTGTCATTTTCTTCACTTGCTGTTACTCACAATTGTACAAGAAAAGCAAAAAGCGAAGAAAAGCAGTTTATTTAAGCATGTAGGTATAGTGGTGTATAGAATCAAAAATACTAGTGAGTTGATTTTTCCAAATAAATTAGTACAAATTCCAAACAAATTCTGCGCATCAATAGATGCTCTTTTCAATCAATAGATACTAGAGCTTAGAAATGTTATATGAAAAATAGGAAGTAAACGTTGCACGGTAGAAATTTTGTAAGATTTGTTTTCGTTAGTGATATTTTAAAGGACAGATGTCTTATGTCATGTATCATGTTTTAATAAATAAATAAAAAAAAAGACAAGCACGATCGTATTTCCTATTCTTAAGCATGTTTATGGCGCAGCTTTGGCACTATTTTTCGACCTCATCTTGTTTTCCTAACCCTCTAACATTGTAAAAACGATGCGATCAAGCTCATGACTATCTTTTCATGAAAGTACATTCAAAAGAAGCTTAAGTTTTGATTTTCATGCAAAAATAATTATCTGAAGGAGTGCTAGCTTTCTTAGCTAGTTCCATTTCTCGTTTTCATATCTAATGCTCTATTCAGTAATTTTTTTCTAATTCAGATATATTGCAAAATTGAAGCCAAGCAAACCATTAGTAAAATTTTGAGATCAATCATTTTGTTGTAGATATCCTTTTTCTTCAAAAGCGAAATATAATAATAATTTTTCTGAACTCTTGTTTTTCAAAGATGCTAACTTTTGAATGCATGGTCAATTCAAAACAAGTTTCGTATGTGGCTCTGAAGCCCGAAAGTTAAGGCCGTCTGTAGACCCGTTAGAGTGTTAATTTCTAATTTTCTATACATATTCATTCAAGTCTGTAAAAATTATCTTTTGTGTTTACATTATTTTTCTATAAATATTATAAAACTAAATAAGGTGTTCATCAAGTAACATAAATGACGCTTACATGTATTTACGCACCCAAGGAAAGAAAATATAATTATTCTACACAATACGTTGTGAATTTTACTGGCAAATAAGGATTTTGAGGAATACGGAACGAATATTTAAAAATATAGTCTAATATAACATCTATACATCTACAATTAAGTTCCTGAGAAATTAAATAATGATTATTGTGGCAGTAGAAAGGCTAGGTCACGCCGCTAGGTGGATTAATTCGGGTTTTTTTTATTTTTAGGTTTCGTATTCTACTAAGACGCTCCAAAAACTTCAGTCAACTACCAATGGTCTAGTTTTGCAAATTCGAGTACTAAGAGGTGTCATATAATGGAATTATTGTGCTTCAAGGTGGTTCAAGTTCTGGATATTCCGGAACTTATTCCGACTATAGCTTCGGAACCGTCTATCCGCTCCAAATTTTCTTCAATAGTGTTCTTGTAGGTCATGAAATCTTTCGTTTGGTAGTTGTTGCAGTCAAATCGGTTCAGGAATTTCCAAAATCAAATGCTTATTCATATACTTTCACTACTGTGACTGTTATGCGTTTATTTGTAATATGGGACTGACATAGTTTAATATTTTTTTCAACATTTTGGGAACAAACATAGCTTTTTTGTTTGAAATATTGAAAGAATAGGTAATTTAAAGACGATTCCTAGGTTTATCTCAAAAATGGTGAAAAGTCATATGGGACTGTTATGCGTTTATGGGCAGTGAAGCGGAAAGACAGTTAATAGTGCAACGAAATGCGTTCAAAGTGGAAGAAACATGCTGATTCGGTCGCATCTTCAATTGCGTAGTGTATGATAAGTTTTATTGAGAAAAGAGTTCGAGATTTGATCAAAACCAGAGAAATGCTCCAGTCACGAGTTAAAGATTTTTCTATGCTTCCAAATTTACTTTTAGATAAGTTTTATACAAGTAAATTAAAACAATAAAAAACACACCAAGTGGTGAATCTAATCCGAGACTTGCCGTGGCGAACATCGGCAACGACAACGCACTGCAATACTTCTATTACATTGACCGAGTATACAACAGTTTATCTTCTCGGTCGGTGGTAGAAACAATACCAATTTATGAAGTACATTAATCATTCCTCGTATCAGACACTTCCTACCTTTCCAAAATACGTCTCCACATTTGTCGCTCCTAGGCTACCATTCTCACTTGCTCCTAACATCCATTCTAGCATCCTCGCCGACAGCGCACATCCAACGCGTACGCGATGGGTGCTTCAAAGTCGCTGGCTTTTTCGGGTTCTCTGTTGAATGTAGTTTTTGCTGGTCGCTTATCCGACATCCTCACTAAAGGACATTTAGTAGGAGGCTTAGCAGAATCACACGCTGCCTTGAAATTTACAAACAAATGGTGAGTGTGCATATTGAATTCTCGGAATTCATCGAACATTGGTCGCAAGTAGAACATTCACTCCCAATTCGTGGAGTGGCGCTGTCGAAACTTGCACTGATATTCGCCAACAAAGATTTCTTGTAACGACCTCAGCCTATGAAACAGGATGCGAGAGAGAATTATGTGTGCAAAGTTGGTGAGCGTAATACCCTGATAAGAACATAAAGGCAAATAAGATATATGACATCTTCTAAAGAGTTCATAGGTAGTTCCTTCTCCGTCCATACCTGATGGTTGCAAACAATACTGCTGTTTGCTCTCGACTTTCCAAAGTGCAGCGGGAATGCCGTCCTTTCCAGCTACTTTTGCTTCTTTCAGTTCTCTAGCTGCTACGTCAGTGCTCTAGGACTACGTCTGACGGCAAGGTTTGGGAGGGTGTCATTCCAAAAAATTGAAAAATGCGAACGTCACGAAAAAATGATGGGTTTTGAGCGCTAATAGCTTCAGCGGTTTTCAAATTGATTTCAAATATTTTTACGCCGATCGATCGGAAAATCTTCTACACATCCACACCAGTACTAAAAACTTATTGATTTCAAAGTATATACTATTGAAAAATTCAAAATAATGAAGCATTTTCCAACTGGAAATCCTCGCTTCATTATTGATTGGAAAGCCGCCATCATAGTTTAACGTGATTTTAGAAACAAAAAAAGTGACAAAATCACCCCGTCCCAACTAGTCGAAGATACTTTACGACGATCTAAACCAATACCAATTTATCTGTGCTTGGGAAGTCAACCAGATCCAACGACAAAGTCTCTTCGTCTCAACAACATTTCTTAACACTGCGATTAAACCTAGACCATTTTGATGTCCTTGCTTGGAAAGTACGACAAAGACAAAACCACCTCGTGCCAACCAATTTCTTACGAACGCGAATACGCGATTAAACCTAGTTAAACTTGATGTCTGTGTCAGTCAGAAAAAATGATAAAAGTTCCTTATCCCAACAGATTGTTTACGGTGAGACGATTAAACCTAGGCGAATTTGACATCTTTGTTGGAAAAGTGTGCAACAGCTGCAGTGTTCGGTTATAATATAATTCTGTATGGATACGCATGTTTACCGTTTCATTGAAAGTGTAGTGAAAAGATGTGCTGTTGATAAAATGGGATTGAATTGGTAAAATCCCTTCAACGTGAGGGAACCATTGGTAATAAAAAATCAGAGGGGTTGTGTACAAGACACGACCGCATATATAGGTGACGCAGGACTACGTAAGTCTCTTTGTAGTGATAGTAGCATGTATTCATGCTTGTAATCATTCGATTCTTCATGTATACATGCTATATGAAACATATATACATGCTACATACGTTGTATGTAACATTTATCAAAGTAGGGTAACCAACGTATTTTGGACCCCATCAGCAGCTGTACATAATTTGGACACTTCCATTTGATTTTGCCGTAAGTGTCCAAATTATGTACAGCTGTTGATGGGGTCCAAAATACGTTGGTTACCCTAGTAACATTGCCTACATTCAATTCTCAAAAGATTGTGCATTTAAAAACAATTTAACAAAATCAAGAACACAAACTATTGCTTTCCTGCTACCTTACTGAAATTAAAGATTGTTTTTACAGGTATACCTCGATAAAAGACAGCCTCGTTATAAAACAACCTCGATATAAGACAATTCGATATAAGACAATTTTGTCTTATATCGAAACAAATCCCTTTGACAAAGCTGATAACGATACCAGAGCTGATTTTCCATTCTGAAATCGGTGCCATGAAGATGTTCATTATTTCAATATAACCCCAAAAATAGTAAAAACCTAATAGTTCAAACAATAATAAATAGTTCAAAAACCGTAAACACATAACACAGAGCAAAATTGGCGACCGCTAATGCAAATTTTTTTTTTGAAAAAACCATGTTTCGATATAAGACAATTTCGATATAAGACAACTTTTAGAAATTATAAATTGTTTTATATCGAGGTATCCCTGTATTACCAATGGTTCCCCACGTTGAAGGGATTTTACCAATTCAATCCTATTTTATCAACAGCACATCTTTTCACTACACTTCTAATGAAACGGCAAGCATGCGTATTCATACAGAGTCGTATTATAACCGAACACTATAGTTGTAGCACATTTTTCCAACACAGATATCAAATTCGCCGAGGTTTAATCGTCTTGCATTAAAGAATTTGCGATCTGTTGGGACAACGAACTTGTGCCGTTTGTTCTGGCACACTTCCCTAACACAGACATCAAATTGGACTAAGTTTAATCGCATTCGTAAGAAATTTGTTGGCACGAGGGAGCTTTGTCACTCTTTTTTAGGTGTACTTCCCAAGCAAGGACATCAAAATGGTCTAGGTTTAACCGCGGTGTTAAGAAATCTTGTTGAAATGAGGGAACTTTGTCACTTGTTTTACCTTACTTCCCAAGCACAGATATCAAATTGGTATAGGTTTAGATCATCGCAAAGAATCTTCCAACCAATCACGAAGCGAGAATTCTGGTAAAACATAGGTTCATTATTTTCAATTTTTCAATAGTTCAACATCAAAAATCCATACTTTTCTTCATTTGGGTCAATTCTTAGAAGATTATTCAATCGATTGGTGTACGAATATTGAAAATCGATCGGAAAACCGCTGAGCTATTAGCGCTCAAAACCTTTCATTTTTCGTGACGCTCGCGTTTTTCGATTTTTTGGAATGACACCTTATCTCAAAACTTGCCGTAAGACGGAGTCCTTTGTAAAAAAATTTTTAATTTCTGTAAAGTAGCAGGAAAGCAATATTTTGTGTTCTTGATTTTGTTAACTTGTTTCCAAATGCGCATAGAAATAACTCTGAAATCTATTGAGGATTGAACGTATACAGGGATACCTCGATATAAGACAACCTTCTTATAAAACAACCTCGATATAAGACATTTTTACCTCGACATAAGACAAATTCCTTCGACATAGTTGGTGAGAACACCAGAGCAAATTTTTCATTCCAAAAGCGGCGCCATAAAGATGATCATTTGTACAAGCTGGGGTTCCATGGATCGAATCAAGCTGTAATCGAAGCATTACAATCGGATTCGAACCCACTACTTCTTCCCAGGCCCTGTGAAGGCCCTGTTTGACTACAATAAATGGAGGAAGAGGCACAATTTGTGTCTAAAAATTACTCAACCCGCCAGTGTTGGTGTAGTTGGAAGTACGCCCCATGCTTAATAAGGGAGTTGTGGAGTCTTCCTTCCAGTCCACTGTGGTTCAAAGGATCTTCACTACCAGCGAGTCACAGGGCCTGGGAAGCAGCAGTGGGCTCTAATCTGGTTGTAATGCCCCGATCGCTACGCTAACAGCTGCTTGATGACTTGCAGCTTTCTAAGGAGGGGGTGATGTAGCGCCCATTCCCCGCGTATCTTATTGCAACATACTCTGAACCCGTATTTTAGTTCAGGAAGAAACTTGACAGTAGTGTTTTGTCAGTTCGCATTTGCATTGACCTAGTTTATTGTTTTCTTAAAGTCAGCAAGAACGCTTACGATTGCCTCGCGTGTATTATTTTGCACTATGTAAACAGTGCATCTCCATGTTTATGGATATTTATTTTGCACAACCAAATGTTCAACAGGGCTAACTCTTAATACATGTAATAAATGTTTGAAAAATACTATCTCAAATTACTCCAAATGTGTTCTTCAGAGCAAAACCCTCGTTGACCGGTGTGTAATGAATAACAAATGAACAGACTCAGTGCAAAGCCAAAATGTTCCTCTATCGTTTATGTTCCTTTCAAAACAAGTGACATTTGAGTACACTTGCAAATCACGTTGGCAATTCGTGCAGTTGCGACGGAAGCAATACCCTGCCTGTAATAGTCTGACATGTGTTTTCTCGAAATCTTTGCTATTGTTGTTTGCCGAACATACTACTGTTACAAGGCACCGTCGTTCCCCGGTGGAGAATTGCCACAGCATGTTTTTCATTCGAAACTGTTACGTTGTTGGAAGGTACAATCCAGCGTTGCTACAAGTCTATCGTTATGGGCGGCGACGGCGGCCGGCGTGAGTCTTTTGCGACAAACAAGTTCTCTATAAAAGTTGTTTGTTCCATTAGAGCAGATTGTCAGAACACACTTAGATCGGCTTAGTGAAAAGACGATGCTCGAACATGCAGTCTGCATTGATTGCACTTGTAAGCAGAAAATACCACTTGGAACGAGTAATCTTATCGAGATGCGAATAAAAGTATCAACATTCTTTAACCATAGCTCGAGCTCGTGGAGTCAATATGGCAAACACCCACTTTTTTGGAATTTTTATACTAAAACAAACAACACATCATCTGTCGGATCCTATATTCAGCATTTCTGCAAGCATGGGAGTAACTTCAACTAAAAATTTAGCAGTTCAAAGCTCCGACATATAAATATAGCGTGACTGCATTGATATATGACGAGATAAAAGTTGGCGAAAAGACTGGCCAAGCCTTCCTCAAATAGTTGCACACGTTCGACGATTTATCCTCTTTCTGGTACTGACACCGGTGGCTTCTTGTGTGTAGTACATACTGTCTTATACGGGTTAGCCGATAACATCAACAAAAGTCACTTCCCACATACGTACCGCCAGCCAGCGTCGAAAAGGACATACAGAGAGCAGAGAATAGGCGAAAAAAGGTTCGTCGCTTGCAGTGAAGACGACAGGTCGGTAATAGCGGGGCTGTCAACATAGAAATTCAATTTAACCGTACTTTGTTCGCCCGGAATCGACCCGGACGGTATCAACCCTCCGCCAGTTTGTGCATCCCGATGATATATGAACCTACGTGAAGATTGCTACCGTTTCTTTGCGCCGATTTCGAAAGGAAGTTTGACGTATTTATAGTATTATCTGACAAGAACAGCAATACAGCAATAGGTACGTTTTCACCTCTAGATACGGGCAAAAGTTTTCGTATTGTTCTGATTGAGTGTATTACAGACAAGAACACGAGACGTAAGATATACCCTTTGAGCTGCTAAACTGATCAGTGATAGAGCTTGGTCTCGGATGCTCTCGGTGTAAGCTGCTGGTTTCATAAGTGTCATTGAGTCATTGAATGCGTTCATGATAAACTTTTTGAAGTATTTTCAATTCTGAAATAAAACTAACTGAACTGAATAACTGAACAATGGTTAACTTTGTTATCACGAAACCTCCACTGATCCAAATTAACAGTATACAGTTTGAAACACTTCCAACTGAATGAACTTGTTCAGTAATAATAATCATAAAGAGCGTTGAACTGGAGCACTGAATTTATTCTTGGGACTCTTAATTCAAGTGGCTATATCGCAAATAAACAATACAAATAACATTTAAACAAATAACAGTTGAAGAGTGGCATTTAATCCACGAAACTATGATTGATGCAAGAGAAAGTGATTGAAAACCAGTAATCCCCGCTGCATCGACCTTTCTTATGGTGCAAATAATTTTTCAGGTCCTCATTATGGTTTTAGCGAGCCGGATGCTGATGTTTTAAAACACGAAACCAACGCGGACTGTCGGGTTCAATCTTTCTTCAAGGCAATACAGCACAATGCCGAATGCAGACTATGATTTTCCCGTTCTAGTGGTTATTGGAACGGTTGTTGATTGCACATCTCTAAGGTAAAATTATATTAGTTTATTATTGTTTTCCTTAAAGTGAAATTTCATAAAAACTCGAACATTGGATACAAGAGAATTACTTCCGATAGCCCACAAAATCAAATCTTGACATTTTTATAACGTCATGCTCTGAAGCAACTGTAAATATTAAGAACCGGAACTAACTTCACCATATGCTGAAAGTTCCATTCGAAGAATCTTTACTCCAGCAGAGCACCGAAATCATAAATAATTCTCCAGTAGTGAATTATTAAAAGAAATTCACCTAGAACCTCATATTTGGCATCGCAACGACATGCAAGTACGGGTTTGGCACTTTAATCCCATCTTGAGACACTGTGTCAGAAGTTTTACTGTGAGCTTAAAGTTAACGATTTTAAAGACTTTCAACGTTTCTCTATCTTGCCCAAAATTATTAACAAAAGTGTTCAAAAAATCTATTTAGATTATTGAAATTGAACAAAACTTCAGCTTTTGAGTATCCCAATTTCCCGCGCAGTGGCAACATGTGGCTGGAAGAAAATATATTTCAATGCATATTACCAGCGAAGGATGAAATTGTTAAGATGAAATCTGGAAGCGGGAAATATATGTGGCAACGGAATATAGATATACCTACTGTGAAGCCTATGCGCTCACACCGCAGCAGTTGACACCGAAAACAAGCGAAGGAACCGACGCCGAGAAAAAAAAGTATGCAATAAATCCCATATTTGAATCAAATGAATTTAAATGTGAGCAGGATTAAATAGAAAATTGAATTCGGATTCTGAGCGTTTCCCAGATTGTGGGGTGTGAAAAATAACGTGTAGTACAACTCATTGACAAACCATAATGGCAGGGATTCTCTAGAACCTGAGCTCAGTCAAAAATTTATATTAAGTAAGTAGATATAAGAGAAGAAAAATCAATCAAATCATAATAAAAAAATAACTTCACATTCCACATTGTACGTAGTCCTAACACAGTTTTGTATTTTTGCGCCCCGCCTTCCTGTTTTGGATAATTTGTCAATCCTTTGTCATAAGTCTCTCCTGCCCGACACTCTGTCAACGCTGGGCTTAACTGGTACGTGAAGCCCACCTCTTTCCGGTTCCAGCAGAACGGTTCATGTACTGTAAAATTCAATGAACGAACTGCTTCGCAGTGCTGCTGTTCATCTAGTTACTGATCCTGAAGGTCCGCTTCACCGGCTCGATTTACTTGCTGTTGCTGGTTGCTGAGTGGAATTGCCTTTGCCATATGAACGGATGTACCTACCTTTGCAGTTTCATAACGGTAAAAATGTTCAAGGTTTTGTGTTTTCCACTGGACCTTCTGGTCCGAGACGAGACGGGACGGGACGATTAGCTTTCAAGCAGTTTGATAAAGCTCTTTGATAACGGCGATAGTATGAGCTGTAAATACCAGGTGATATGAGTTATCGCTACGAAAATTCTATCATCAATGAAATAAATTGGTGTCGAAGCCAACAAAGAACCACAGGTATTGTAACTCTGAACAGTGTGATCAACGTTTGAAAATAAAGCAGTAACAATAAAATATTGAGGACTTTAATTACAATGTTCGCAGAACATTTGATTACTTTTCAATACCTAGGTGCAGGATGGTTTCGTCCATGTTCCCGTCATAGAGATGAAAAAACAGCTTAGAACCAACTTTTATGCGAATTACATTCCAATTATTAGGTGCCTACTTCGAATTTTGTTCTGACTCAAACTAGGGTACGGGAGTGTATTTTCGGCCCATTAAGCGATTGTTTCTACTTTTTCGGCATAGGCATAAGTGGAAAAACAGGCGGTTTTGACGTTCTTTTGATAAAAACCAAAATTAATCCACCTAGTGGTGAAAGGAGCTTTTATTATAACATCTTACTTGTTATTTGAGATAGAAATCGGCACGTCTTCGGAACATAATTCAACCGTTTATTAACACTATATTAGTTGCTCTATATCACTTCTACTAACAGATATTTAACGATTAGTAAGTTAATGTATAGCAAAGCTTAGGTGCTACATTCCGTTATCGAAACTTAACCTTCTGTTTTTATACGACAGGCTTCGCAGCCAGCTGTTAAGTGCAGAACAATTGCAGGGCCAGTTGCTACGATCCTATTGACTCTAATAGCCTCTCCCAGTAGAGATTCGAACATACCACGACCGGCTAATTAGGCCAGCGTCATACCTCGAAACCAACTGAGAGGCAAGTTAATGAATAGCATGAATTATAATACCTACCATTCGGTTTCAAAATCATAAAAATCGGTACATTCGTTCAAAAGTTAAAAAAGACTATTTCACAAAACGTCAATTTTAGGGCCACCCCAAACGTCAAATAAAAAACATAACATTTAAACCAAATCGGAGCACGTTTCGGTTTTGATACATGCCTCTTTCACGAAATTGCTAACTAAGTACATGTAAATTATTGTTGATTTGAGTAAGGATTGAAAATTGCATCAAAAACGCGAAATGCAAAAATCTTGCAAACAGTTTACAAGTAAAATGCTAACAGCGAGCTGTCAAATATTTATGTCAACTTATTGCAAGTGCCAATCCCAATAAATTGACATGAATAATTGACGGCTCACTGCTGGAATTTTGCTTGCAAAATGTCTGCAAGTTTCTTGCATTTCGCGTCTTTGATGCAATTTGCAATACGAGTAAAATTAATTTGTACGATAAAATACTAATCTTCAACATATAAATAGCCGACCATCTTACGCTATGATCTGAGATACGTCGGCCGTGGGACGACTCAGCGGCCCGAGGCCAGGGCCTTGAGTGAATCAAATCACAAACGAGCACGCGGTGGTCGACAGATGGAAGCAGTTCTTCGATGAGCATCTCAACGGCTATATAACAGAAGGAGACGTAACGGAAATTAAGCTAGGGTTGCCTACAAACGACAACAGCGTGTCGGCTCCCGATCTCGAAGAGATTCGGCGAGATATCGGTCAGCTGAAGAATAATGGAGCCGCCAGCATGGACAGACTCCCGGTAGAACTATACAAAAATGGCCAAAAACCGCTAGCAACAGCACTTCACTGGACAATTTCAACGATTTAGGAGGAGGAGAAACTAGCGAAGCTGTGGATAGAAGGTGTAATCTGTCTTATCTACAAAGAGGGCAATCGGCTAGATTGCTGTAAATAACGCGGCATTACGCTGGTCAACGCCTACAAGGTGCTCTTGCAGATTTGGTTGCTTCGTCTATCCTCATTAGCAAGAGAATACGTAAAGTAAATGCTGACCTCCCTCCCCGGATTCATTTACACGGTGATGAAATCGAGGTGGTAGAAGAGTTCTTGTATCTGGGCTCACTGGTTACCACAGACAACGACACCAGCAGAGAAATACAAAGACGCATTATGGCAAGAAATCGTGCCTACTTTGAACTCCGCAGGACGATGCGATCGAACAAAATTCGCCACTGCACGAAGTTAACAATCTACAAGACGCTAATTAGACCGATAGTCCTTTACGGCCATAAGACATGCACTGTGCTCGTGGAGGACCAACGCGCCCTTAGTGCTTTCAAACGGAAGGTGTTGCGCACCATCTACGGCGGAGTGCAGATGGAAGACGAAACGTGGAGGAGGCGAACGAACCATGAATTGCATCAGCTGCTTAGGGAACCACCCATCGCTCACACCGCAAAAAACGGTCGCCTGCGATGGGCTGGGCACGTCGTGAGGATTTCAGACGACAGCCCGGTTAAAAAAGTTCTCAATAACGATCCGACTGGAACGAGACGGCGAGGAGCGCAGCGAGCAAGATGGATCGATCAAGTGGAAGGCGACCTGCGGACCCTAGGCACACTACGTGGCTGGCGAATTACGGCCATGGACCGAGTGGAATGGAGATTTCTTCGTACAGCAGAGGAAACCACTGCCTGAAGCTGAATAAGTAAGTAAATAAGAGAATTCGTAGGGCAGTAGGGGGCCTGTGCTAATGAGAATCAAATTTTTACTCTCCAAAAAATCCTCCAGACATGTCGGGAGCACAACTTGTTCACGCATCACATTTTCGTGGATTTCAGAGCAGCATACGATACAGTTGAACGAGAACAGCTATGGCAGATAATACGAGTACGGTTTTCCGGACAAATTGCCGCGGTCGGTCAAAGCTACCCTGGAGCGAGTGATGTTATACGTGTAGACTTGGCACGCTCTTTTTGCTTCGATTTTGCTCTTTTGATTACTGCATATCAACCAAGCAGAATTTGAAAAATTGATGTATTGGGCATTTGTAGAATTAGTTATTACCTGCGATATTGTTGAAGTAAGTATTGCTTTATCTTTTCTATTTATGACGCTAAAAGGCTGCTACCTCATTGAAGAGCGCTCTTCAACGGTATTGCAGCCCTATAGCACCATAACTACAAAAGATAAAACATTTACTTCCTTCAGCAATATTGTAGACAATTACTTGCTGTAGAAATGTCCCATACACCACTTTCTCAAATTCTGCTTGGCTGAGGCGCAATAATCGAAAGAGCAAAATCGAAGCGAAAAGAGCATGCCAACTCTGACTACGTGCATATTTCGGAGATATTCTCGAGTCCTTTCGAGTCGCAAAGAGGATTGCGGCAAGAAGATGGACTGTCTTGTATATTATTCAATATCGCTTTTGAAGGTGTGATTCGGCGATCGGGCATCGAAACGAGAGAAACGGTCTACAACAGGAATAGCCAACTCCTAGCCTTCGCAGACGACCTCGATATTACTACTAGAAAGCTTGGGACGGCGGAGGCATTCTACACCAGACTAAAAGCGGAGGCTAGGAGCATAGGGTGATTGATGAGTTCGTATATTTGGGATCTGTGGTCACCGCCTACAATGATACGAGTAAGGAGATCCAACGATGCATTCAAGCTGGAAATCGAACCTACTTTCTCCTCCGCAAGACGTTTCGATCTAGGAGCATACGCTGCCGCACAAAGCTGACGATGTACAAAACGCTAATAAGACCGGTAGTCCTTTACGGACTTGAGACAGTAACTTTGCCTACGGAAGACCTATGTACACTAGCCGTTTTTGAACGAAAGGTGTTTCGGACTATTTTTGGTGGAGTACAGACGGAAAGCGGAGAGGGGCAGAGACGTAGGAATCACGGGCTACAGGCACTGCTTGGAGAGATTACCATCATACACCTGGCGAAATGTGGGAGACTACGGTTACCCGGCCATGTCGCAAGGATGCCGGACGACTGTGTAGTGAAATTCGTGCTCTTCAAGAACCCCACCGGTACCAAGAATAGAGGGGCTCAACGTGCTATAGGCTCGACCAGGTTGTAACCGACTTGCGTGTGTCGAGACGTGCAAAGAATTGGCGGCGAGTAGCTCAGGACCGAGTACAATGGAGAGGAATTCTTGATACGGCAAGAGCCACCCCGGCTCTCGGCTGAATAAGTAAGTAAGGAGGATAGGGTTACAAATAAATGCATCGAAAACCACATATATGGTAGGAAGAGATTGTAGGAAGAGAAAACAACGTTTGCCTCCAACGGACAGTGTCTATTGACAGCGATGAACTAGAAGTGGTTGATGAATTCGTATACTTGGGATCTCTCTTGGGTCGCCGTCTACAATAATACGAGTAAGAAGATTCAACGACGCATTCCAGCTGGAAATCAAGCCTACTTCTTCCTCCACATGACGCTTCGTTCAAGAAGCATTCATCGCCGCACAAAGCTGACGATGTACAAAACGCTAATCAGAACGGACTTGAGACAGCAACTTAGTTTACGGAAGACATACGTGCACTTGCCGAAACGAAACGGTTGAACGAAAGGTGTTGCCGACTAGTTTTAGTGGAGTACAAACGGATAGCGGAGAATGGCGTAGGCGTATGAACCACGAGTTGGAGATTCCCATCGTCACTTGGCGAAAGTTGGGAGAATACGGTGAACCGGCCACGTGGCAAGGATGCCGGACGACTGTGCAGTGAAATCCGTCCTCTTCAAGAATCCCAC
Source organism: Sabethes cyaneus (assembly GCF_943734655.1). Classification (NCBI taxonomy): domain Eukaryota; kingdom Metazoa; phylum Arthropoda; class Insecta; order Diptera; family Culicidae; genus Sabethes; species Sabethes cyaneus. The sequence continues at coordinate 219,274,169 of NC_071355.1, forward strand.
CGGCACCAGGAATAGAAGGACCCAACGTGTCAGATGGCTCGACCAAGTTGTAGCCGACTTGCGTGTATCGAGACGCGCAGCAAATTGGCGACGAGTAACCTAGGACCAAGTACAATGGAGAGGAATTCTTGATACGGCAAGAGCCACATCGGCTCTCGACTGGTAAAGTAAGTAAGCAGAGGTGGGGCAGTTAGAGCCAAGTCTGTCGAAGGCTGAGAGAAGTTAGCGATAATCGCGAAATAGTCCATGCGGACCACGCACAGAAACTATAGGTTACAGAGGCGACAAGGCACTCAAAAACCGCTAAAATGTGAATCGAAACGGAGAGTACTATCACAAATAAAGGTAACTCTCCGTTATGATTCATGGGTTGACGATGATGAATTGGCAGTTGTTTTTATTTTTGTAACCCTCAAAATTTAAAATTTAAAGATGCTTATTTTTCTGGTGCTCATTTCAGCCCGGCAAAACGCAAAGTATATTTTAAAAAGTAACAACAGATTAAAGAAATACTAGAAAACATTTTGAATTTTAAAACGACTGAAATTGGAAAAGAGCATGTTGTTGAATCGTAATGTGAATCAAATTTACAAATAAGCATCTTATGTTTATTTATTCATGATTTTTATATTCTGGTGGCAAAATGTTATACGAGATCAAAGCTAATGGAACAATAATTTTATGAATGGAAGCAGGTATGGTTCGGTCCCTCCTTCGACTTCATTTTGAATCATTTGACAGTACCGTCCAGCCCAACAACGTTCACTAAACTACTAACGCGTTACTAGCATTGTAGAACCGTAAATATAAAAAATACAGTAAAACTTCATTCAGCAAAATTGTAGATAATAACTTAACTAGTTCTACAAATGTTCCATGTATAACTCTTTCAAATTTTGCTCGACTCTGGGACGGTACTGTCAAAAGAAACAAAATTGAGTCAAAGTGATCAAACCATGCCTGTTTCGAACAAGCTAGAGTAAAATTCAATACCAAAATATTACATTTTTTCAGCACAATTTAATAGCTTGTGGGAGTTTTACAGGCAAAAACTGTTTTACAGCTGATAAATGAAGAGGTGCTCATCTTGCCCTGGAATATATTGCTGAAATCGTTCTAAGTTTACTTTTACTAGAATCCAAAAAGATTCAAGTAGGTACGTTGTCAATAATTTAGTGGGAATAAAGCGAACATAGTAATTTTTTTACCCTTGAATATGGAGGAAAAATGAAATGCACTTTAAACTTTTTTAGAAGCAAGAATAACGGAAATGAGATTCTATACAAATCGTAACGTCCAATCAAAGTAGCTTTTGCGAGCTTTTACCGCGATGTATCCCATGAAAGCACTATTCTAACAGGGTGTTCGTTTTCTGGATAAAGCACATTTTATTGCCCAAAGCCACATCAAGCTTTTGGTCTTTTTGGTATAGATAGGCTGTAAAGAAGTTAAAATGGAAAGACAAAGAAGTGACACGTAACTAATATTCCGGTCTCCTAAACCAATCGGATCGGAATGTTTCCAGAGGGGAAAATTATTTTTACTCGAAAACATGCAAAGTATTAAAATCAAACGGAAATGAATGAAAGGGAAAAAAATGATCTATCATGTATGTTGAGATTCGTTTTCGGACTGTGCCTCTTTAGGACGTGTTTCTTTAGTTTATTTATACATTTTTGAAGAACCCGTAATTTAGCTGTTCGCCTGTTTGTTAAGTTACAAAAGTTGGGATATATTGCTCCTATCTTGTAGTTCCGAATTTCATCATTTTGGCCCTGTTTGGTCAGTATTAGTAACCGGCACAAATCTCAACAATGTAATGATAATGGGGACATTCACGTAGCGCTTGCTATGTTGCGTATACGATGTATTGCGGATACTAGCTATACTGCCGCTACTCGCATAACAGTTCCATCTTCACAGAAACGTTGTTTTCTTTTCGTTCTAATTCTTCATTAATCACAAATGGTTGTTTTTGATAGCAGTTTTATTTTTTTGTTGTTTTTTTTTGTGTTGATCTAAAATTTTTTCTAAACTTATTTCTCACAAAAACAAATATCAGGTACGGTGATTTCGCTTGTTTTACACATCACTTGTTCGCATTTGACATCTCCTTTCATCATCGGTTCGTGTAGTTCCTTACTTCTATTTGAAATTATAGGAAATAGATTTAGAACTATTTTCTCAATACACGTTTGTTTTTTTTTTTGTTAAATGAATTTTTTACAAATCAAAGCCAATCAAAACTGCTATCTCGGAATAGTTGATGCCTCAAGAAAAACCGCAAATTTTGTCTTGAGAATACATTTGAAGTAAAATACGGACTGTTCCAGTTGTTTGTAAAATGGAAGCAATTGTAAACTGTCAGTCAACTGTTCGCCGATTCATTCCCTGTGCAAGAGAATGCCGGGTCATTTTTCATTTTTGAAAGAGAAAAAAGCAACAGCAACATTTTTGGCAGAATTCCGAAAATCTGAATCGTACGCCGTTCTACAATTTGCTGTTGTCCTATTGCACCGAAAGAGATATATTATTTCAAAAGGGGTTGGGAAACTTGGCTTTGATTTGTAACGAATCTCCGTATTTTTTAAGAAGACGTTTTTATGCTGTTAAGTTACGTCTCACTAAATCAGTTATAATTGAAATTTACTCTGCTTCTTATTCGTGTAAATAACAGGTACTTTGAAGTATGTGATTTTATTTCTTTCCTCAACAATCGCTTGTTTCCGCTCTGCTGCTTGTACAATGTTGTTCAATAGAGTAAAAAACCCAAAATGCTGGTTTAATTTGTCAGCAAATAATCGATTGCGGATAACACCGAACATATGTAATACGAAACTGGCAGTCAGCTGAATATACAAATCTAAATTGCACTTAAAGAAGAAATTATTCAGAGCGGAAGCACATTACGTTGTTGTCATTATTCGATAGAGGAAACAAATAGTGAACTTCTTTCAACCTTGCTTAATGATAGAGATCACAATCGGTTTGCCTGGATTAACTACATGTTTTTAAGATATTTTTTCGATTGCTTGAATGGGTTTAGCCGCTGCGATCCTTTCTAAAGGTTTGTTGATTTGGTCTTTTGATTGTGCTTTAGATGTTCTACCTGCGGCCGGCGGTTGGAATTACTGTTGTCTGCCAATTCAAATTTACATACCGGAGATTCTAGATTCAAAAAGATGGCACATTGTACGTAAATTTGAATTTTGACAGGATGTTACTAGCATGCAGTGTAACATCTCACACCGCCACGGTAACTTTTTTTTCTGATGTTCTTTTTGAATTTTTTTTTAATTTTAAGCATTCTCGATTATCACATTTTTTAATCGTTTACTTTAATGCATTTCATGCTTACAAATGCATTATTGTTTTGGCTTCCACTGAGTTTTTTTACGTAACATGATTAACCGGCGGGGTAACGAATTCACGATGGTAAACGGAAGCCTGAATTTCAGCCCCATTACCGGCAATCCGGACGGGAAAAAATCCCATTAAATTTTCAAAGAAACGCACACCTATTCTTAATGAAAATTAAGAATTGTTGTTGTTCAACTAGACGTGCTTCAGTGTACTTACTTAAAAATCAAACTCTATTTAAGAATCAAAGCTTCTAGTCTACAGGAAATTGACTGCTTATTTCAAATAAAACGTCGACTCAACATGATAAAATTCGCTATTCTTTTCGTCTGAGTTTGACAGTCTAATAATCAAAAACTTTACATTATCCAACACAAATTCCTGCCAAATTAGTGTGTTTCGCTGCGAAAACAAGGCTTGGTGGTCAATTGTGTGCTGATTCATGTATTGCTGTAAATACCTTTAAAATTATAAAACAATGTGCGTTTTGGCGATAACCTAAACATAGCATGAAGTACGAATCTGAAACACGAAACAATTTTTTTTCGATGGAGCCAAATGTATTAGACTGTCAAAAATCAATGTCCGCTTCTGGCGCTGCATCTGCAGAAACGCCCTCTGGCAATAGACAGCAGGTATAAACAAATGAAATTTCGCTCAACCACGCGGTTGAACGACAAAAATTTCCACCGACAAATGAACGCTTAGTTTACTATCTTGTTTTCCTTAATCAAAGAACAAACACTTCTTAAACGAAGGTCCGTTTCTTTGTATCTAATTTTACTGCTACATTGTTCCGGGTCTGCAGTACCTGCGGCCTATGTGAAACTATCCAACAATAAGAAACTCAACTTTAAAAACGATATTTTACATAACTGCAAACGTTGATCTGAGTTTCTGTCAACGCCGCAGATACCACAAAACCATAACAAATATTCTGATTATAAAATAAACTAGATAATTATTGGCGAAAATGGAAAATCTGCGCCTTGTTTGATTTGCATTCCTTGTCGGAATGTCTTGCCACTAGAGGCAGTTTCACAGTAACACAGCAATCAAGAAATAGGCGACAGTTTTCCCATTATCGAATCGATAGCGAACAAGTCTTTTCAGGAGAAGGCAATTGTAGAAAACAAAACTGTCGAAAAAAAATGACACAAATATGTTTGATGCATATGTATGTTAATGTAATTTTTCACCAAAACAAAGACGACGATGGTTGTGCAATGGAAGGAAACATGGTGTAAACCTGTACACGAAACTCAATCCTGCAGTTAAAATTTGAATCCTGCTCGCTTATTTGCCTTTTAAGATTTGTCTCAAACGCGTCGAAAGTAAATGACTGCAATCCATGCATGATGTTGCTCTTTTGGCTGCTTTTTCGTCGCCTAATTTGTCTAATGCTTCTTCCATCGCAAAACAAAAAATGGAAAGTACTAATGGTTTTGGTTTAGCAAAATGTTGATCGTCGGAAAGAATTGCGCTTTGAGCGATTGTATTATAACCAACAGAAAATAAACACCAATAAAATTTGATCGTGAACTGTTTGGTGATTAGCTAAATGACAGATGAATGTAAATAACCTAGCCCAATTACCTGAGGAAACTGCGCAAATATTGAACCCAATAGACAACGAGCATCTGCAACGCTGATCAATGATCAGACTTACGTCAGGTAAAAATTATACCTAGATTTTGAAGAATATTGCCTTTTCGTTCGTTGATACTGGTTTCCAAGCATCTTTTCTGTCGCAGAAATACTAAGCTCTGAGCCGTTGTCCCACGTTGTAAGTATATATTTTTTGGTTTTACTCATATTTTTCCTCTGCTATAAAAATTGTCCCTCGTTTGCTAACTTGTCTATTAGGAGTTTCTCTTCTGTCCGCACAAGGGTTCAATATATGCTCAGTCCAATTTAGAGAAGTTTTTCGAATGATTAACAATTGGACTTTGTTGCAAACCTACACTAGCAAACTGACGAAAGGCGAACCGGTACTTTTCTAAGTTAGTGTATCCTTCCATAATAGCAGCAGATCCTCTTCTCTTGCAGACTTACAAGCTTCTCTCCATTGAAATGCTATATACACATGTTTTTTGTTGTTGTTGATCTCTGCAACCAGTTTCCGGTTCGTTATTTCATCAGATTTGTTTACTCGTGCGGTTAGTTTAAAAAAATGTTGATGTCTAGAGTTCATCAACCCGTACACAACGATGTTCTAGTAGTTTTGCTGGTAGGTTCCGCACGATGCACTGCTCTCATCCACCCGATCCGCGCGCTCTCAGGTTCTCGCTAACACTCTCGTATTCCGCATTCCTTCTTCACAATAGTTTACAGATTTAGTTTTGTATGTTTGCGTGTATGGGAACCTTTTGAATTCTTCAGTATCTTCTCTCTTTTCTTATAGAACAATTTTTAAAAAAGGTTTTTTTTCGTGAACAAAAATGTAATAATTTGAAGACTCCATTTCTCTCATGTAAATGTGTGTGTGTGTGTGACTAACCCACGAAGCCAGCAGCTAGCTTGGTTTCCAGTTTGAACCCCGTCTTCGGTTCCTCGGCGTATGTGGCTTTACAATTTTTTTTGTTTTGACGTTTGCTTGGAAACATTTTTTGTTTCGAAACGAAATACGCCGATTTAGTGGTTATCATTTGTTGTTTAGTTTTTTCTTCTTCTTTACTTTAGCTGCTGATTTTTGCGGGTGTATTGATGGAATTACTGTGGGCTAAGGGCTTATTTGCTAATGTTTTGTTCCTCCTGTGTATTGTTGGGATCGTCCAACCTGGGTACGTACAGAGCCGGATCGATCACCTTAGGGATAGGCTTAATTTCCGTACCAAGCTCCTTTTCAATGCGATGCAGATCGAACCGATCCTCGTAGGTTATTAGGTTAATGGCAATACCTATCGGAAAATATCAAGTATAGCATTAGGACTTATGTAGAGTAATTTGTAGGTTTGGAAAAAAAATAAGTGTTGATAAAGAAGAAACAAAAGGAAGCCAAGAAAAACTTACCCAGATGTCCGAAACGTCCGGATCTACCGATTCTGTGCAGATAAGTCTCCGCCATTTTGGGGAAATCAAAGTTAATAACAACGTTCACAGCCTGTACATCAATACCGCGCGTGAAGAGATCGGAACAAACCAGATTCCGGCACAGCCCGGATCGGAAGTCATGGAAAACACGGTTTCGATGAGCTTGCTGCATCTTGGCGTGAATGTAGTAGCAGCAATAGCCTAGCTCGGTAATCTTTTTCGCCAGCAGTTCGACACGCTGTGTCGAATTGCAGAAAATGATCGACTGGTTGATCTGCAGCTTGGAGAACAGGGTATTGAGGCAGTGCACCTTCTGCCGCTCCTGGACGAATGCATAGTACTGAGTAACACCCTTCAGGGTTAGCTCTTCCATCAGATTGATCTCGTAAGGCTCGCGCAGATGTTTCTCCATAAAGTTCTTCACACTTAGCGGGAATGTCGCCGAGAACAGAAGAATCTGGCGCTCTCTCGGCAATTTCATAATGACATGATCCAGCATGCCTTTGAAGTCTTGCGAAAGCAGTTTGTCCGCCTCGTCTAATACTAACATACGGCAGTTGGCCATATTCGCCACTTCTTTGTCCATCAAGTCCAGTATACGGCCGGGTGTCGCGATGATCACTTGAACTGAAAAAAGGAGCAGAATGCGAAAGCGAATTAGTCAACCAAAACTAGCAAGCTTTTCACTCAGCAAACTAACAAACGACAATCAGGAAATTTGGCAAAAAGGTTTGCATCATAGACAATCAATGGCTGAGAGATTTTCATCATTTAGAAAACAGTCACTAAAAAACCGTCAAAGTATGCCCAAAATACTAACCTTTCTGATATATTCTCATAATATCATCCTTGAGGTTGGTACCACCGGTGGTCACCATAACCCGGATATGCATGTGTTTCGCAAGTTCAATGCAAATCTGTGATGTTTGCAGTGCCAGCTCGCGCGTTGGCACAATGATCAACGCCTGAATATAGTCCTTGCTAGGATCAACTTGTTCTAGTACAGGAATACTGTACGCGCCCGTTTTGCCGGTACCGTTCTTGGCCCTCGCCAAGATGTCCTTACCAACTAGTGCGATTGGGATGGCTGCCTCTTGGATTGGCGACGGCTTCTCCCATCCCTTCTCGAAGATGCCCATCAGCAGCTCACGCTTCAGGCAGAACTCCTCAAACTCGTTACCTCGAGTGTCCGTTACATCCTGTCGAGGTGATTAGGGAAAGGAAAATGGTAATTCAAATAATGTGTGCAATTAGTCTTCAATAGATTTTCTTACACTAGTCTTAATTCTAGTATCTTTGGGCGGTATTTTGAGTTTGGCTTTCCATCCCATGTCATCCACTTTATTCTCGCTGCGAAAAAGAAGAGCAAACAGAAGCAAACAGAGTAGTAGTTATCGATATAATGCAACATACACTAAATGGGTACAGAAAGATATATGCAGTGAGTTAGCCTTACCCTTTCTGGCTGAGGTGATTATTAGAATTCAGCGTTTCAGTCATCATGATTGTAGTCGAGTGCACGGACTATATTTTCTACTGGTGTTTTTGCTCTTACAGAGATTTTCGCTTATTCTATTGTTTCACCGTTGTCCTTGCTTCAGGTATAAAACAACTCACGGGTAGCTTTTTATCTATCGCGTTTTTAAAACCGCACTCCAGATTCCTTGTTCCACTTTTATTCTCCGTTTAAAACTATTCTTATGCTTAGAATGCTTACACTTAGGTTGGTTTATTCACACTTCAAGTTTTTGTTTTCTTATTTTTTTGTTTGTTTGTATATTTGTGACTGCGTAATTAAACGTTATCTCAAAATCATTTGTTTAGCCTTGTCTACCTTCGCTCGCAAGTCGCTGCTGTGTTTGTTCTTGTAACCACTTTCTGTAAATTTCCCCTCATACAACTAATGTAGTATAAATAATAAATTAAAGTCTTGTCCTCTTCACCTTGCTCTTCTTCGTTTGATGACTTTTTTCTTCTTTTTAGGATGTCTCTTATCACTTATAAAACTTTTTTACACCATGCACTTTTAATATTACGTTTGAAAGGTCTTCCTCCTTCTTTTTTATACAATTGAATGGACGAGCAAAAACAGCTGACTCAGTTTGCACACGCGGATGATTGCGGTGTTAACCAAACTCGACGCAAAGCTGTCGTTTGGCAGAATTTTTGCTCTAGTGTCTGTAAGGTTTTTTCTTCGCTTCAACTGTATATTTTTCCGCCAGAACTTGTCTATAGCCAGAGAATCACAGTTTGCTGGAAATCTTCTTTAATCGATTCAAGCGTGCATTCGCCGGTCGGAACCTGCGTCTTGCTTGCTCCTTCTGTAAGGGGCTCTATTACGTTTACTAACTGCACTGATTATTAGCTCTGCAATTGGAGAAAGGGAAATATATTTTCAATTATTGAACATATTACCTTTTTTCCTTTTTTTCGGGTTATCCAACTGGTCGCTTAATAGCGTATAAAACTCTGCGCTGGGCCCTTTTGTGTTGTCAACAAAGTGTCAGGGAGACCTCAAACATCAATTCTACCTGACGAGACAGGCACTGGCGCCCACTAAAACACAGGTAGAGCCCCAAGCATAGCCGTCACGCCTATACCCGCAGGCGGAGGCGTTTCGGCCCTGCGCGGACTCCACGAACTGACTCTAAGATCTCTCTGCCAAAGGCCGGAATGTCATATTTTAAATATAATGATGATGATGACGATGATGATGATAATGATGATAATGATGATGATGACGATGATGATGATAATGATGATGATGAGAAGAAAAATAATAGATCGAATTTGTAAATGTGCTTTGGACTTTTTGTACCACTCGAGTTGCAATATGTGGTATAGTGAAGAAGTGGAGAATTCGTCAGCCCCGCCTGACACTGGCCATCAACCGCGCGCCCGCTTTTAGTTTTCCAACACAAACAACCACAAATGAACCAATAGATAAGACAAATTTCGGAGCAACTCGGATCAACTTATCAGGGCAAATTTAATCTTTCATCCCCTTAGCATTCACAATGCATTCCCACGATACAAAGTAAATTGAGCGCAGCACAAGCTGGACGTTCGCGGTAGTCGACAGAAGCTTCAAAATATAGAGACTCGCCCGCCTTCCAACCCTCGAGACCAAAGTGCTGTAAAGCTCTGGGCTTAAACGTCTCTTTAAGACTCGACCCCTTCCCATAGACAGAGCCCGCGGGCAGCCATCAGAGGTCAGGACAGCCACGGGGCCAGTGCAAAAATCCTATTCTATCTAGCAGCACCGCCTAGCCGAAACTTGAACACGCGACACGAATTGACCTAATTTTCCCATCTGCTACCTAAGAAGTGCTATTACCAAGAAGTGCTTCGGCATCCAATCGGATCTGGTATCCCGCTTACATCCCCTTACTAACCCTAAGCCCCCGACCAACTCAATCAATCCGACATTTTTCGGAGATATTTGTGACAGTTGTTATAAACAGGGATGAATCCCAGAAAACTTCATCTATTGTCAGAGATCCCCATACTGGCCTTATTCTTAAACGGAATAAAAGCACTTTCTGAACAACTCAACAATCACATTTGGTAAATTTTTACCCCGAGTCCCACTTGAAATCACAAAAGTATTTTGATTTATACCCACATTCAGAAGTAAACGTGACCGCTGTTCATTTACTGATTAGTTAAAAAGCCCTACACCACGACAAGGTTCAGTTTTATCGTAGGGATTTTCAATTATTGAACATATTACTAAGGCTAATCTAATCTCGTGTGCAACCAAAATTTCAATTTTTATTAGGCATCTTGAATGCACTTCTTATCATACGTATCTCAAGAGTAACATTTGAAATAATTGACATACTGATTGTCCTGTTTCTAACAGATATAATTATTTCTGATACGGTTTTACGTGGAATAGTAATAAAAGGCCGGTACTCAAAAGATTAAAACATGAAAATGTAAAGGCAGCATAAGGCTAGGTGTGGTGAAAAAAAACCTAGGCAATTTAGGATTTAATTTGTCGAATTAAAGCTGACCAAGTTTCGTGAAGTTTCAAAAACAGAAAGTAGCACCGAGACATTACGTTACTTTTTTGCTGATAAGACGCACTGTTGAGACTGAGGAACAAAGCGGTTGAAGCATCGGCCGTCGACCCGCCGTCGCAAAAGCAAGCACTGGTCTCTTGTTACAAAGAACTAATCAATTCGTTTGACCACAATACTCGATTATGATTATTTTTAGTTCCGAAATCACCTAGTAGATAGGAAGCTACAGGTTTGTTGTACTAATGTAATGTTGTACGTACTGTTGTAATGTACTAAACAAAGCAATGCCTAGGTGCTACATTCCGTTTTTGCAACATGTTTTTTCGACAGTTGTTAGAATACACGGCAACTGCCGAGCTAGCGCTACTATCCCATTGACCTCGAATTATCTCACAGATAGTCCAATGAGAATCCAAGTGGAGTCACTTCGGTTACATCTAACCAGCTTTATTTTAAATTTTGACAGTTTCATGCACCTCTGCAGAGTTATCAATCGTTAAGAGCGAGCTACTCACGAACGCCTTCACATCTGAGACTAGATTTATCGTAGCCTACATAAGCCCCGAGTTTATACGAATTCTGGTTAGAAGTGCAAGATTCAAGGCAATTCAAAAAACGGCAAACACCTTATACCTTATCATTCACAAATTACGAAGCGCGCTTCGTGGGAGGAGGTTTGGGACGATTTATCACAGGTTATGCAGGAGAGCGGTGTTGAAACTATCAAACCTTGTATTTTAAAATCTGGTTATAGTTTTCAGAATGCATAAGCCATGCAAAAGGATTGATTATGCGGCCTTTTGAAAACTAAAGCCAGAAATTCATGGATATTCCAAGGATTTGAAACATTCAAGCAAATATCAATTGAAAGATATAACATCTTGCTGCCGCAAACACGAAAATTGTTAAACTAAATAAACCCTATTTTAGACTTTTCTTATAAAGCTTTGGATATAATAAACGTGTTGACCTCGACCTTTCTTTATCGACAGACTTTGCAGCCGGTTATTAAACTACAAGACAATTACGAGGCTAGTGCAGTAATCCTATTGACTCTAGAGCGGTATCACTCAGCCGAGATTCGAACATACGACGACTGATTTGTTAGACCAACATCGTACCTCGAAGCTAACTGAGCAGTCTTGAAGGTTATTGAATAATTTTTACATTACATCGAGTTTTGAATGATTGCAACGCTACACCAGTTTTTGTTGCCAAATGCCAAATGTCCACGTGCCTGCAGTACGGTGTTTGTACTAAGGACAACCAGGTAGTCATACCAGAAGAAGCAACAGTGATCAATGATCGCATTTCACCGCCTACTTTTGTACAGACATTCGAAACCTCAACTCTTTCAAAGGATAAGCATATAGCTGGTTATTTCTTCAATAATAATCTGATATTTCGAATGCAAGTTATAAATGAACATGTAAAAACAATCTGATAATTTACCGCAAAAACGATGTCTTTACAATTTGCAAAAAGACGTAAAGAAGTAAATTTAAAAATAAACATTACTCATTTCTGCCAGTGATGGGACGGCAGCGCTACAGGTTCATTCACCCGTTACGTATCACGAGGTCATCAGAAATAGTTTTAAAACTATTTGAATGAGCAAACTACCTAGTCTTTATGAATTTTGTAAAATTACTTTGCATCCCAATAGACGTATTTTCGCAATATTGGAGGTTATGTCAGTAGCGTCAAAAATGGAGTAGGAGCAAAACTGAGTAAAATATAATCTTTTATCATGTGCGATGCGATGCTGATTATAATTAATAGGCTATGTAATTACGCAAATCTTACGAACAGACTATTAATTTTACATATTTATGTTCAATTAAAAATAGTTGTTTTGAGCTTTAAAACAGTTTTCTCACAGTATACTTCATCGAATGTAATTCATTTTGAACCAAAAACCATCTTGCGGAAGTACTAACTAGTCGAAAAATGAGTGTAAAAAAAGTTGCCACCTCTTTGTACTTCACTTTCTTTTATGTTGCTTCTTTTTCTTTCCGTATTGTTGGACAAGACAAAAGCACGAAATGTGACGTCACGTAGTAAAATCTCAGGAGACATTTTATAAAAAAAAAAACTTGATTCGGGTCAAAATTAAATAGAACAAACGGCGAAAATACTACTAAAAATTTAATGAAAAAGTCACTTTTCGCGAGTGCAACGAGTGCCGAGAAAATATTCGACAAAATTAAACATGGCCTTCGAAGCACAGCGGCATTCATTTTTTTTTCGGCTGCCATTTACAGCCATCGAGGAAACGTGTTCCATTTCACGACAAATTTCCAACTCAGTTAGCAACCAAAGTAAAACATTTTAACCGTCACCGTACGCAGAAAGAAATGGGGAATTTATTGTTACCTTAGTTTTTCGAATTATTCATTAGCTGCTAATTTGCACTACCGTTGAATCGTTTAGTTGAAAACTTGCAAAAACTTTTTTCACGTCTTCTCTCTTGCGCCGTAACTTCTTTACTTTGATGCCAACACTCGAATAATGAACGAAAAACCGCTAGCCGAGCCGCTGCCGCTGTCCATAAAACAGGGATGCCAATTCCACCGACAGAGAGAAAGAACGGAGAGTACATTAAAGACAAGATTAAAGAGATTCAAATTTTTCAACTTCTACAGTTTCTGCGGAGATTTTACGTGAAATAAGGAACGAAGTTTGTTGTGATTTTACCATCACAATAGATCAAAATAATGGTCAGAGTGGTTAAATCTTCCCACAAAAAAAGTTTGTTTTGAATTGAGAGCTTAACTTCTTGCTAGTCTTCAAATCCTAAGATTACGAAATAAGCACAAAACATAAATTCTACAGTAATAAAGAAAGTAGGACATGTACCAAGACTACAGCTTTGTCGGCATGAATTGAATCCCAAATCTGAATTTAGTTTTTAAATAGCCGCACAAGCAATGTGAGAGGATTGATTACGCGACCTTTTGAAAACTAAAACCTGAAATAAATTAGTATTACAGCTCTCGCGCACTAACCGTCAGAACGACCGTAGCAAGCTCCTGCAGCTGCAATCGTACCAGTTGCTAGCTGCAAATAGACCATTTTATAAGTGACAAGGTAACGTGCTGATATTGATATTGCACTTGCGCTTGATATTGTAACTAAGAAAATTCTAAATCGTTTGCTGTCATTATATCATTTTTTTTAAATTTTACGAATTGTACGAATTTTACGAAACCACCGACCATATCTCATGACATACGCGGTACAAAAACAACAAACCATCACGATTTGCTGATCAATAACAAATATTTAAGGTTTCGCAAAGCATAGCTGTCTGCTTAAAAATTCTGGCATCTCTTCATGCAATCTATCTTAACGGACGACGTTTACAAAATCGTTAAAAGAAAAACGATAAATACTGTCAAAACGGCTTGCGATGTTTTGCAAAGCTTCAAACCAAGGGGTTACCAACAACCGTGATTACAAGACAACACAAATTACATCTCGACAGAAATTTCACGGCAGTGCATACTACACTGAAACAATATCCATGGTATCTCGTACCATTTTGCAGAAAACGCAAGAGAAAACGGTTACTTTTTGTAAGTACCATGTACCCCCGCTGGAGTGACCTTCCTTAAGCGGGGTACGCTGCTGAAAAGTAATGGGTTAAAAGATAGGACAAGAAATGCTCAAGAAATCGATTTCGTTTACGATTTCTTAAGCAGTACGCACTTCATAAGAAATATTATTTCACGTTCAGATGGCGCAGTTTTACATGCAGGTGAATTAAAACGTCACTTTTCCGTACGGAATAATATCCGGCGCAATTATTACCACAGGTTATTACCATTATTATGACAGGTGGTTGCTTGCATTGGCAGGGTGTCGATTATCCAGCGAAAATTAAATTCCCTGACTTTTCCAGATTTTTCCAGGTGTATTTCGAAAAAATCCAGACGCAGACTATCTCGTTAATTTCTCTTTTTAAAGTGTTCATTTGAATTAAGTTTTTGTTTACTCTCGAATTGTTATTTTCTAATGAGTTCGTTTATGCTTTTCAATTCAAATTCATCTTTTTATGCGAAATTTCGAGGTGGAAAATTAATACTATCGAATTTGATTAACGCACATCGAAAGCACATTAACGCAAATTAAAGAATTGAGTTAAATAAAAATTGCAGGAGGTATTTATGGGAAAAGTTAAAATAGTCTGCTGGTTTATCCAATTGTCAAAAGGTGGTGGGATGAGATGGATGGGTATTAATCCGCTTCAAACATTTAACTAAGCAAACCATTAAGCATAAAAGTTGGTCTTTAGTTTAGAACATAATTTGAAGAAATTTTCTGACACAATGCCTGATTGCCTGAGCAGCAATTTCGATTTGTTATCAAAATTTGAAGAAATAATTGTTCCTCAGGAATTTAGCATCGTTGTATTATTTGCTTTTATTCGACCTGCTTGCAATTAACTTTTGATAATCAGAAAACTTCGGGTTTGCGACTCTATCGACTTTCTGCTCACATTCGTGTTTCAAAAATATGACTAATGTGTTAGACTTAATCAGAATTTTGAGGCTGAGATGGTCTTTCATTCGAATACGCATTAAGCGTAGATTTTCATTAGTGATCGACATGAAACACGAGAATAAAAATTGAAATCCGTGGGTTCTGACCTGTTCAGGTTGAATATCGTAGCAAATTTTCAAAAGCTGATCTTGGTTCAGTTTGATTCCAGTTACAGTCCGATCTCGGTACGGAAGACTGCAATTATCTAAAGGCAAAATTTGCTTGTATTAAATGCTGAGTTTTTTTTAAATATCAATGAATAGGTATTTGTTCTCGATGCATCGAAGAGTGTTTTAACATCCTTGCTGAATTCGCCGCAGTGAAAACAAATAAAGTATTGTTCTAACAAAGTATGCGCTTTGCGGGTCACCTTCTACCAGCCTGGTATGGACTTTTCATGTCACTTTCCGTACAAAATAAGCTAATTTCTATACACAACTTTTGATCTACACAACTTTAAATTGTGAGCCCTTCCCTTTGAAACCAAAATCGGTCCAACCGTTGTTGAAAAAGTAGGTCAGTCACAGTCATGAAATTTGAAATTTCGAAACTCTGGGAAATTAGTACACAGCAGATTGGATGCACGCGGGTATACGCGAAGACCTTGAATAGAAAGGTGTTAGATACTTGAAGTAAATGTTATCTTTGCGATGCCATAACTTTTCCGATATATTTTCTTCCCATGCCAAAAATCCCTGACTTCAAAGGAAATTCCCTGACATTCCCTGACTTTTCCAGGTTGAAACGAAATTCCCTGACATTTCCAGGTTTTCCCTGATTTTCCAGCTAATCGACACCCTGATTGGAGTTGTCAAAATTTCTTCGGTAAATAGCAAGATTTTTTCTTGAGCTGTTTTCTTTTCAGCAGCGTACCCCGCTTTAATCTGAACATTTTTAATCTGTATGGTTGGTATGAATGCGTTCACATTAAAAACTGATCAAGCGTCATACACAATTGACGGTTAAGTTCACCGGGCAAATTGAAAAAAAAAAACAAAAAAAACTTAATACGTTTCTTCTTGCTCAGCAGCTTTGGCACTCTAAGTAGACCATTTTAGTTGATACTGTCGAGCCAATTTCCTCTTCTACAATCGGGATGTTCGGAATTCACGCATATTCGACATGTTTTCAAAACGTTTGTTTTCGTCAAATCAAAACAACAAAGTCATAGGGTGCGCGCCTTGCGCGTATGTGACAGTGAATAGAGTTAACAAATACTCAGATTAAAAATGAATTCTCCTGGTCAGAACGAGGTGTTTTTCATATTAGCGGGGGTTGAGTATACCATGAAAAAACTATCCACCTTTTCGCGCGCTGATTGGCGGCTAAAGGCCCAAACAGAATGCTGCTTCAACGCGTCCATCAGCGTTATTTTGACAGTTTTTCTATGGGTTTACTATCAAATTGACGCTGACGGATGCGTTGAGGCAGCATTCTCTTTGGGAATGGGTACACTTTTCAACAATGTTTATTTGCTTTTAAGAACTCCGCTCACGGATGCTTGAAAGCTCTACAACAATTAAAGCTGGAAATATCAACTTGAGGTTAATAAAGTTACCAAAGGCATGTTAATATTTTCCGATGGTTGGACCCATTAGCCGCCATTAAGCGCGCGAAAAGGTAGATTCAAATTTACCATGATTCTTGTACAAGTAACAAGTTTTCAGATAATTTTACTACCTTTCATTAGTAATTTTGACTACGATTCAGTTATTTTTGTTATGTGTCGGGGTAACGCATAGTAATTTTGACCAGAACACTGCTTAAGCTAAACAGAAATCTTTTCTGCGAAATTAACTAGTATGTACTCTCAATTTTACCCTCTAATGTGGTAACAATCATTATGATCCTTGTTTCAGTGTAGAGACTCGGAGTTAAGAATTATTGTAACAGTAGCCAGTAGGATGCAAAATACAATGAATTCTCGGGAAATTTTTCAAATAGACCTATGTGACAATGAGAGATTCTCTTCGTGTCTCCTCTCTTCCGCTTTTTACTGATGCATTTCAACACATCAGCTTTGCGTAAATCGGTTGCTGGCGTCACTAGTTATCTAAATGTTTTGAAAATTTTCTTTTCTATACATGTATGTAACCGTGAAAAGCGGAAGAGAGGAGACGCGAAGAAAATCTCTCATTGTAACATATAGGTCTATTTGAATAATTATCCGAGAATTATTCTAAATTTGTTGTCAAAAAAGATAACCATATCATCAAACTTTTTATCGTTCATCATAACCTTTACGGTTTTGAAAGATTCTACTATAAAAATGACGGATTGCTTAGTAATTTGACGACAAAAAATGTAAAAAATCTAAAAAAATATATTAACAATGTGAATGTTAATATATGTCCTTTTATGGGTAAACGAAGAAGCAAAACATAACTAAAAACGGCAGTACACTGAAGTCGCTTTTTACGTGGTTTTTTACGCGGCTATTTTTGCGCGGAATTTCGCGTTTTTTTCACGAATTTCGGAGTTTACGTGGTTTTTTTTACTCGAATTTCGGAATTTACGCGGTTTTTTACGCGATTTTCGGAATTTACGCGGATGTGCTCAAAACGTGTATTTTTTCGAGAAGTTTTGAAATCCACAGTTTTTTACGCGAAATTTAAGTTTTTTTACGCGAATTTTTTAATTTACGCGGGTTTTTACGCGAATTTCGGAATTTACGCGGTTTTTTTTAAGCGGAACGTATCCTTCGCGTAAGAAGCGACTTGAGTGTATTGGGTGCTTTGCCCAAAGTTAAATGCGATCTAAAGGAAACACCGCGCTTGAAGCAGAATGCTGTAAACAGGCATGTTGTTCACCTGACTGGGTTGTCAAAAGTAACTAAAACTTTATGATTTCTGATAATTTCTTCCAATAATATCAAAATCGATCCGGCAACTATGAAAGAGCATTTCATTTTTGAGTTGCGCGGTGGATAATTTTCAATGAAACTCACAATATATTAATGATGAAACATAGCCACTTCCACTCTATACACTTAAAATATTCTGAACATATCTAATGTCAAATTTCTGAGATTCCAAATGATTATCATGTGCCACATATAAACACAATCCGTCAAGAAGTACACATAAAAAGTATACGCGTGTGAATCTATACCTATAAAGAAGGATTTCTGTCTGTTTGTCTGTCTGTCTGTCTGTCTGTCTGTCTGTCCGTATGTTCCTTATAGAATCGAAAACCACTGAACCAATCGGCATGAAAATATGCATGTAGAGGTTTTTTGGGGCCAGGAAAGGTTTTAGTGATGGTTAGAAACCCCTCCCCCCACTAAGAGGGGGGGCTCCCATACAAATGAAACACAAGTTTCTGCGTAACTCGACAACTAATCAAGCAAATAGAACAAAATTTGGCATGTGGGTGTTTTCGGTGACAAGAATTTATTCTATGGTAAACTGAGACCCCTCCCCTCTTTATAAGGGGAATTATAACTCCTCTCCTCTTTAAAAGGGGGGGCTTCCATACAATTTTCCTCATAACTCGAGAAGTAATTAAGCAAATGGAACCAAATTTGGCATGTGGATGTTTTTGGAGACAAAAATTTTTTCTATGATGAATTGGGACCCCTCCCCGTTTTAGGAGGGGGGGATCCTATACACATGAAATACAAATTTCCTCATAACTGAAGAACTAATCAAGCAAATGGAACAAAATTTGGCATGTGAAAGTTTTCGAGGGCAAGAATATTTTCTATGGTGAATAAGGACCCCTCCCCACTTTAAGAGGGGGGGCTCCTATACAAACTAAATACAAATTTCCTCATAACTCGAGAACTAATCAAGCAAATGGAACAAAATTTGGCACGTGGGTGTTTTTGGAGACAAATTTTTTTTCTATGATGAACTGGCACCCCTCCTCACGTTAGGAGGGGGGCTCCTATACAAATGAAATACAAATTTCCTCATAACTCGAGAGCTAATCAAGCAAATGAAACCAAATTTGGCATGTGAAAGTTTTCGAGGGCAAGAATATTTTCTATGGTGAATTAGGACCCCTCCCCACTTTAAGAGGGGGGGCTCCTGTACCAAAGAAACACAATTTTCCTCATAACTCGAGAATTAAGCAAATGGAACCAAATTTGGCATGTGGGTGTTTTTGGAGACAAAAATTTTTTCTATGATGAATTGGGACCCCTCCCCACTTTAGGAAGGGGGGCTCCTATACAAATGAAATGCAAATTTCCTCATAACTCGAGAATTAATCAAGCAAATGGAACCAAATTTGGCATGTGAAAGTTTTCTAGGGCATGAATATTTTCTATGGTGAATTAGATCTCCTCCCCACTTTAGGAGTGGGGCTCTTATACAAACGAAATACAAATTTCCTCATAACTCGAGAACTAATCAAGCAAATGGAACCAAATTTGACACGTGGGTGTTTTTGGAGACAAAAATTTTTTCTATGATGAACTGGGACCCCTCCTCACGTTAGGAGGGGGCTCCTATACAAATGAAATACAAATTTCCTTATAACTCGAAAGCTAATCAAGCAAATGAAACCAAATTTGGCATGTGAAAGTTTTCGAGGGCAAGAATATTTTCTATGGTGAATTAGGACCCCTCCCAACTTTAAGAGGGGGGGCTCCTATACAAACGAAATACATATTTCCTCATAACTCGAGAACTAATCAAGCAAATGGAACCAAATTTGACATGTAAGTGGTTTTGGACGCAAGATTTTTTTCTATGGTGAATTGAGGCCCCTCTCTTCTTTAGAAAGCGTGTTATGGCCCAACTTCCCTTTAAGAGGGTGGGCTTCCATACAAATGAAATGCAAATTTCCTCTTATCTCGAGAATTAATCAATCAAATGGAACCAAATTTGGCATGTGGGAGTTTTAGATGGCAGAAATTTTTTCTATGGTGAATTACGACCCCTTCCCCTTTTAACCCTCTCTGTCCCAGGGGCGTTTTGTTGGTTTACAGTTTTTGATCATGTAAAAAAGCTATAAATTAGCAATTGGTCAAACGCAACTATACAGCTTGTTAAACAATGTTTTTACTACGTTATAAAACCAAAATATCCATATTTGAATGCCTCAAAAATTTTCCCGGCCAATTTTAGGGTCGGAAGTCATGGAGCACCTGTGCTACCATGGGACAGAGAGGGTTAAGAGGGGAGCTCCCATACAAATGAAATTCAAATTTCCTTACAACTTGAGAACTAATCAAGCAAATGGAACCAAATTTGGCATGTGGGAGATTTTGGAGTCTTGAATTTATTTTACGATAGTTAGCGACCTCTCACCCCTGTGGTAGGGGGATATGGACTCTCATACAAATAAAACAGAAATTTTTGCGAAACTCAAAAACTAATCGAACTCGAGAAATTCGAGACTCTTCCATAAAACATTAGTCAATACAAGACCACAAAAACTATCTATAGTAACACTAGATCATTCAGGACGAGACGGTCGCGAGTGTTTCCGGTGACCCGCCGTCGGAAGCGCCGCCCACTGGGGGGCTTGCAAAACCATTGGCGGAACTAGTGCTCACTTCTAGGGGGGGCTATAGCCCCCGGAATTTTTTTCAACCGTTTTATTTCGTCGGCATATTAAAATTTAATGCACATTAATGCCTGGAATCTTATAACAGTTATGCAAATAAACTTTACTCTGAAGTTTTTCGTACCTTTAGTTATCTAACTATTGGTTTTTCAAAAATTAAAAAACTTAGTCAACTTTTCTAGGGGGGGCTAAATCTTTTCTAGGGAGGGCTTAGCCCCCCCTAGTTCCGCCAATGTGCAAAACTCGAGATTGTGACAAAGATCATCCGAGATTCATGATTTATGTACAACACAGGTTAATTTGTGGCAATACGAAGTTTGTCGGGTCAGCTAGTAAATGATAAATGAAAGCTGCCACAAAAAATTCATTTGGTACATTTACTGGGCACATTGCGAAAATCTATGTGTGGGACACATAGAAATTATACGAAAAGCTTTCTCAGTGTAAAATAAGAAACAAGAATATGAATAAAATTTGAATTTACGACAACTTTAAAATAAATTTAGCAGAAATTTCAATGCCCACAATAAAAACTGTTGTAGACCGTGCTGTAGACGCATTGTTTATATTGTCAATTGCAAGGAAAATTGTCCAGTCAATAAATGCGCAATCGCTCATAAAAGTGCTATTTTAGCTTAAATCGTTTCGGTCTCTTCGGCGCACTTATTGCTTGGAAGATAACGAAAAAGTGCACCGAAGATACCGAGACGATTTAATGCAAAATAGCACTTTTATGAGCGATATCGCACTTTGGATGGTAAATTTTTTCTTGCAATTGACAATACTACAAGTTCAATGTAAATCATTTTTCGGAAAACTTGCCATCTCGTTAAAAAACTGTTCTCTCAGATCCTCTTCACGCGATTCCACGATAAACTGCTTGTAATCAATGCTGTTTGAAACCCCTTGGAAAACAGCCAAACTTTTGAAACGACAAGGCAAGGCATGATTAATTAATGATCCCCATACTCCTCTATACACAGGATCCTGTTCACTTACAGTAATCTCGCAATCGGGTGGTCCAAATCCAAATGCTGTGTGTCCGTCGTAATTCCTCAGCTGGCCTGCAATCAGTTCAGTTTTATAGCCAAGGTTTTAGCATGTTGTTATGGCTTATGAGCCTGTCACCTGACAAAAAATCAGTTAAATCGATCGGATTTTTTTTTTTATAAATTACGGTGGGTACGTCTCGTTAGTCGAAGGACTGCTGTATGCAAAATCTCGTAATCAGCTGTCAAAAAGTTTGTGATGACAAAATGTTCTTTTCCTATTTACTTACACCCTACCGAGAAAATAGTATCGCGCACAGAGTAGATTTAGTATTTCGCTGATATAGTACGTGATTACTTGAAAAAATAATATAAAATAAAAGCATACGCAATACAACAAACGATGAATATATATCTCAAGAGATGGTGAGTATAAAGTTTGTTGATTTGCCTAAGTTCTGTGTTATTCATGAAAATTACGCTTACTAGCATACCGTGCAACAATTACGGCAGCATCATCTTTCGGATGATAAGTTCTTCTGAAGTTGCCACCGCACTGCGACCATTCTATTTTGCGGTTCATCCAGATCTTTTCGGACGTTATCCTCAACAGCGACAAGTGAACGAGGATTCGCTTAAGCTGCTTAGTGCACACCTAGAATCACTACTTAGCCAGAGGCGTATACTCCCTTCGACACCCAAAATGTTACCCTTCTATGTGCGTACATCAAATTCTCCCGAACAACGGGGGACCTTCAATCTAGTCAAAGTACCACTAGAAAGAACTGTCGATCCAAAAATATTTTTACGAAAAATTTTGGAATCTTGCAATTTATCAACGGAGTATCTTGACAAAATTCCCTCTGGCACGAGCAGTGGTGACAAAAGTCAACGATCAAGGTCAAGCTCGGACACAGGCAGTTACAACGAATCTTTTACTTACCGCAAACGAACGGAAGATGGTTCCGACAATCAAGAAGAATCTCCTTTCGAAAGCGAATTCGATGTGTTTCAATTTCGTATTAAGAAGGCTAGAGAAAACGAATCACTAAAACTCTGGTTGCAAAAGCACATGGTCACGGCAAACGTCCGAACACGTGCTCTCCAAGAACTCAAAGATGAAGTTGAAAAGCTGAGGGAATCTGTTGTTAAACTCTTGCAAGTTCAGGACATTGTGTACGATTGTGGTTGGAACGTTGAACATTTTAGGGGTTGCCTGAAAAGTTTAGAACGGCTAGCAACTTTGCACCCTGGGGCGATGCAGGTAGTAAAAGGTAGAGTCGTTGTTTTCGCACAATTCACTGGAGTTAGCTTGGAAGGACACGTAATGCTTTTTACGGGGGACGTCCAAAGAAACTGGTTGGATGTAAGGCGATTAGTTTCTAGATTTGATCTTATTTTACTGAATTCATTTTCTGATTCTCTTCTAGCTCATACAGAATATTGAAAAGCATGATGCCTATCTGCGAAAACTTCCCGCCTATGAATATGCTCTATCACAGGTTTTACGAAATATTCGAATAGGACGCCGCAAATTTATGCCCAAGGCACAAGCAATGGCGTATGCTTCACATCTGCGCAAGATTACCACTAGTTTGTTAGATTATTTGGGTAAATACAAGTATCCGAAGAACTGGCCAACAGATCTGTCGAAGTTCGAAATAGTCGTCGAATCTGAGGCAGGTCCTTTAATGGTTAGTCCAACCGGACAACTGATCGTACCGGCAACTTGCCCCGGAACACTACTAGTCGATTTTTTAACAAACCATCTAGAAGAATCTCTTCAGAAGCAGCAATCTTACGACCGGCAAAAGCATGTTGAACGCGATCTGCACACGCGATGCATCAAACAGTTTCAGTTGGTCTCACTGGATAAGGACGACTCCGTTACACCTGATCGGATGATTGAATGCCTGGAGAAAATGATTGCTACCGATGGATTAGAATTGAATGATATCCATCTCAACATTACCACTTACTATTCGGTACTGACAGATGGAACAGTTTGCATACCATGGAACTGGAAGTAGATAGTTTTAGAAGAGCAGTTTGGGTAGACTAAAGTCAAATTCGGACATGACATCACGCTTATGTTTGATCACGTACTTTCAGATAGATGACTATATCTAGATTATCCGGGCTATAAATAGTCCGAGACAATAACTAGTTGTTAAAGAAGTTAAATTTTATATATTGTTATCGCTTTTATCGCGAAAGCCATAAAGTAAAGGAAGTATGTATTGATAGGTATTTTTATTTTACCACCAAACACCAGCATTTAAAGGGTGATCGACTTGGTCGAATGAATCGGACTCGACTTAAAATAAAGCAACAAGGAATATTCTAGTCTGTCGCTAATAGAAGATTGTAAGGAATCTGCTGTTTTAGAAAATTCAAATTGGTATCCAGGGCTGGCGGTTTATCAAGTATTTGAAATTTATATGAAAAAAAAAAAAACATTTTACCATTCTTCCGACTCGGGAACTATCCGAAACAAGGTCAATTCAAGGTCTATAGGTTTTCGCCAATACTACAAGTTGCTCTGTGAGTTTCTTCCTTAAGTATCCATTTCAGAACTTTCAAATCCAAATCAATTGCCTACACACTATTTATTTGGTCACCATCAACGTGAAAAGCTAGCACCTTAGTTATTCGCACTGAGGTCCGAACGATCGATTGCACCGGGGTTCGGCTGCTCGTAAAAAGGAGCAAGCGCTTTTCCGCGATGATTGAACGTATAAAATGATGGGATGTTTCCAAGTGTTTCCCAGGATTTAACCTGCAGATCTACGGCGGCCCGAATTTCCTTAAAATCACCTACTACTTGCAGAATGTTATAGATAATTAAAAACAAACTAAGAATTGCTTGAAATATTATCTGTAAACGAAACGATAGGTAATTAATTTTAACTTTTTTAACGAACATATTTTCAACAACGTACATCAATTGGCAGATTTGTGAATTCCTGGTCGGTAATTCTCAAGTATGCTCGATCTACAAATACCAAAAATAGGAATAACTGATATTTTACCTAATGATTTAGTTAAACTTACGTTGAGCAGCTGAATAGGCGGCATGTAGCAGCGAAAGAAAACCAATAAATAGAACTATCTTATTGAGAAATGCCATATTTTCAGTATTTTCGAAGCAAAAATTGCTTGATGAGATCCACTTTAAAAAAATAATGTGTTTCGCGTAAAACGTCAACTTTCTTTAAAAGTTACCAGCGTTGCCAGTTTGTTTTGGAACAATTTATATGGTATTAGATTTTCTGATAAAAATATCAGATATCAGATCAAATATTTGTAAGCAGCTTCCAAAAACGGCATCAGTTAAACCCTCGGTTAAAACACGGCGTTTCTGTGTGTACTGTATTTTAGATATTTTGAATTAATGCAAAAATCTTTATTAAATAAACATTTATAGAAATTTTCAAAATCGATATATGGTATATATGGCAGCTCTGTGGTCGATTATGAGTCGACATTGCAATGTTTTTTGAAGAGCTGCCAGCTTGGCAAAGTTTCTTGTTTTGTTTTGTAATCAAAAGAAATGCAACAGAATTTCGAAAAGTTAATCGAAATAATCGATCGATTTCGAAATAAATACGTAGTACTAGCTTTTCTGAGTAGTTCTAAAAGTCGTAAAATATGAAGTATTCCATCACGCACACATATAAAGATATTTTGACATTAGCTGGGGCCCTCGCTGAGGCTGTTTATATTAGGAATAATAACAACAACAAATTCCAAACTCCCGGATCCCCTCCGCCACTCTTTGCTCCCCTCTCACTTCTACATAATCAAGCCTTAGCTAATGTCATTCTCGTTAGTGACGAAACCGCAAATTATTTCATTTATTTATCAAAGCAAAAAACAGTTTTACTGATACCGTGGCCGTGGACCTTTTGACCGTTTTTAGTCTGAACCTTGATCTGAACACTTTTTAATTTAAACCCCGCTGGTTTGTACGACGTACAAATTAAAAATGGTTCAAATGTCAGTCTCATCATGACAACATTTGCTTATGAAGAAATACACATAAACACGATTTGTTTGTACTGATCTAGCGTGTCAAATCGGTTTCACATTCCGTTTTCCCAATGATACGAAGCCTCAGATTAAAGGGGAGAGTAGTCAACAGTGAGACAACAGGAACAGTGAGTCAACGGGAATAGCTTGTACATCATAAGACATTCAAGATCCATGATATTTTCATGCAAAGTCAAGTTTGGGGTACATTGCATAATGTAGTTTGAGACAGATTTGTTGATATTTTAACATATTTTTCAACAAAAATTAGGTTAGGCGGGGGGGGGGGGGGGTGGTCAAAGTAAATTTTGTTGCAAACATTTTCAAGTGATTTTCAACAACAAAATACATATTAAATTAAAATTAAAATTACTGCATGGCATCACATACTAATAAGAGTAAATATTTGAAAAAATACGACAATCGAATTGTTTGTTGCTGTTGCGATACGTGGGCGGCTCGGTCGCCCTGAGCAATTTCACCAGAGCGGACGGCTTTGTATTTCAGGAATGCATCATACCCGTATGCAATCATAGCACAATAACCGAAAAACTGCAAATTAAAGTAAATTATTATTTATTCGTATAACGTAATGTTAAAACATATAACCTAAAGGAGCATAATACTGACACAAAGAGAAACACCTGAAAAGTTGTTCTATAAAAATATGTGGCAAAGCATGATATTTTTTGGGATGTTAGCATATAGAGATGGATAATAATAATAACAATAATAATAATAAATAATGATAGTAATAACAAAATAAGGTCATAAAGTTTACGGAAATTTGAGAATTTGATTTCAAGCGAAATGGGGTTTTTCTATTCCGGTATGTTTTTATGCAATACGATGTAGTATAGCAACTGCAAGTTTATGACAATTCGTTCCAAAATTTTCATGAATGCATTTCAATACAAGCTTACTACATCTCACTTACCGCGGCTGCCTGAAACGCCTTCACGTTTGTTGCTGCCGCAAATGACGAGGCCAGCATGTAGACCAAGGCCCATGCCGCACAGAAGTACATTACTATTTTTAACCACGGAATCTTGTGAAACTTTTCGCACACGTGAAACAAATAAAAGACTAGCATAATGCATGTGAACCAGAATCCTATCATTGCCACTGTGTTGAAGAAGGATCCTCTCGAGTGGTACCTGAAGGATGACACCTCTATGCAGATGAACCCGATATGGTTCAACACGATGCACACAATTTTAATAATACCGGAAATAGTTCTAACGTATGCTGGATCGCATCGGATGTGTGGTTGAGTCACCGTTGTTGTCTGGGTGACCGTCGCTGTTTGAGTGTAATCCGTCATATTGAATTGGAGATTAAATCGGTATCATGAAAAACTAGGCAATCAACTGTGAGGCTAAAATGAACAGAAAATATATTAAATATGGAAGTCCATTTCTATTTTTTTTTCCCGAAACATGTGAATATTGTGCTTTGATCAAATTTTCGGCGCAGAGCTTAAAAAACATGTGAAAAGCTGAACGCATACAACTCTACTACCCGTGTCAATTGCTGTTTGCGCCTGCGCGGTATATTAACCTTTGAAACATGTACAGTTACCATAAGGTCGTTTGCTATAAACTATATTCCGCCAAATACTCAACTCACCCTAGACACCAACCTTTTCCTTACACGTGTCTATCGATGGTTTCCATCCCGGTCGAATGGATCATAAGCTCTTATTTACTCAGGCTGGGGGGAGGTAGGTATGGTCTCAAAAGCTGCGAAATCGATCTCTCTCCGAACGGACAACTCACTCAACGAGGTTTAATAGCTCCTTTTTGGATCGGTAAATGGTTCAATAAGAAGATGATATAATATCTGTTTAGGATAGATTCTTCTCCTCTCAAATCCTTAAAATTATCCATTGAAGTGTCGTTTCTCATCATTATGAATGAGATACTTGTTGTAGCTATTGTCAGCAGGCCAAACCACAGATCAATAACGAATAGCGATAGTAGCAAAAAGATTAAATTTGGTAATTACACTGAAGTCGCTTTTTACGCGGTTTGTTTTTTACGTGACTATTTTTACGCGAATTTTGGAACTTACGCGGTTTGGATTTATGCGGGACATATCCTTCGCGTAAAAAGCGACTTGAGTGTATTTGAGATATTTTCCTTTCCTCGTCCGTTGATACCATCAAACATAGTGCTTGTATTGTCTCTGCTGGAAACTAAAAATTTTGCTTGCACATTGTATTTCTAGGGCGTATTTTCGATTAGGCTAGCAATCATGTAAACTTTTTCATATGCCACTTCATGAAGATCCAGAATTCGCACTTGAGTCAAAGTACTATAAGACGATTCGAAATATGCTGCCGTGCCTGTCCCGTTTACTTGCACTGATGAATGCGGTACTGAGGCTGTGAACCATTTCGCGAAATTTTTAACTTTTTGGTTAAAATTTGACAGTTCGATGGTTTTTCGAAAATAACCCTGCTCGGGAGCATGGTTAGTTTTGACCAAGGTTTTGACAGTTCGATGGTTCGCTTCAGAGCCAATGAGATATGCACAGGTGAGGAAGAGAGCTTCGACGTGTTTCACTGATTTTTCGTTGGATTTTTTTTTGCATTGGTATGGATGCTTATCGCATAATAAATTTGTTCAAACAACCCGGGTTGAAATGAGATGAATTTTATCTATCAAATAAAAGCAAATCAACATCAAAAATTCATCCAATTTTAACTCGA
Organism: Sabethes cyaneus; assembly: GCF_943734655.1. NCBI lineage: Eukaryota > Metazoa > Arthropoda > Insecta > Diptera > Culicidae > Sabethes > Sabethes cyaneus. Next base: position 219,302,386 of record NC_071355.1, read on the forward strand.
ACAGAATAAACAATATTTTCATCCTCACCTTATAGGCTCTCATTGAACAAAAAAAAACTATCAATACGTCAAATATGAAATGGTTCGCATTCTGAACTGATTTTAAGCACTCGAGGAGAAATAACCATCAAACTGTCAAATTTTAACTAAAAAGTTAAAAATTTCGCGAAATGGTTCACTGCCTGAGAAGTTCCTTTAGGGTAACGTCAATTGCGTGAGCTGGAATTATTCCGGAGATGACGGCTTCTGTTTTGTTTCGAGAAGAGGCGATTTTTTACCGGTTTGCGAGTCATCAAATATTGTGCGTAATAGTACAAACGACATAGATCCACGATGCATCACGGTATGAAACGCAAGACTTCTATTTGTAGCCCAAATCTTCTGAGCGGTTGGATTTGATTTTTCACCACATAGCTAAGCATGGATTTGGAAGTGGATGTCAGTTGTATATTTTATCAATAGCCCGTATGAAAAAAATAGTTCGCTTTGCTTTACCCGTGTAAATCTTATGGAGAAAGCAAAGTAAACTGTTTATTCATACGTCCTAATGTTTCGGTGTTTGGATATGCTTTTCTAAATCAGATTTACCTGTAATGTTTCATGGATGACTTCAAACTTGTTTTACCTTAGACAAAACCTACACATTAGCTATTAGCTACCGACACGTATAAATCACATACACAGTATTTAGCTTCATACTCTTTATGTCCTTCTGTCAAACAAGGATACTTCCGGCGCAATTCTTCGCTAAAAACACTTTGATGTAGAATTTTCAAAAGAATGAACAACTTGGAATTTCGAGACGGTACACAAAATCGGCGCCATGGCCGGTGAAACGAAAACTCGATATAAAAACAGATGTAACTGTCACTCTTTACACGCTAGCAAAATTTTAGTCGACAATAAGAATGTTTCCACTCAAAAACGAAACTGAAAAAATGATAGCTCGTCAACAAAATTGAAAGTCTCATGAAAATCAGGACAAATGCTAAACTCCATCGCCGATGTGATGAACGGCCGATAACAACAGAAATTCGGGAACGTTTGTGACAGTTTACTGGATACATCTTAAAGAGCGGAGCGATCGAGATCTGCAGAGGAGCACTGGACCGGAATCTGCAAAGACAGTGAGGAAAAGGCAACCCTAGAAGTTCATGGCGGCGCAGTTTAACCAATGACATGTCCGGGCTGTTGGCGGGAACTAGAAAAGAGATTTTTTTTCTGGAATTAGTTTCCTTCCACGGCTTATGGTAAAGCATGTCACGGTAAATCGTAACAGTGCCAAAAGATGATTTCTGGCTTTAGTTTTCATAAGGTCGCATAATCAACCCTTTTGCATTGATTATGCGACCTTTTGAAAACTAAAGCCAGATTTGTTCATTTCTTTTCTCTCTGAAATTAAATGATGTAATGTTGATGACTTTTGGTTTTATTCAATACATTTCAAAGTGTTGATACAAAGTTTTTTCATATATCAATTTTATTTTCTCGTTATGCAATTATTTTTCAAAACATGCGCCTTATTCTGGCGAGTTGTTTCATAAATATATGTATTTGGTGATTCAATTGCCAACTGGGCTACTTTTATATTGTGAAATACATTTAAGGCGCTTTTGACGGTGGAGTTGTATTTAGTTTTGTATAAATTGCACAATGCTTAGACTTTTTGTTACACGAATAAAGCATACACGGTTTATTCATATTATGTTTGAAAAATTGACTGTACAAAAGATAAATTATTCAAAAATGAAGGACGCAATCTGATTTTATAAGCATAATACTAGTTGTAACAAGAAATCCTCAGATTATACTCACTAGAGATTCAATCTATTGAAATTTTGAGTAAATTCAGTTTTTTCAGAACCCTGTAAAATCTATTAGCGCACTAACAATAATCAAACGAAATAATTTACAATTAACATACGCTCTACGAACTGGTGAGTTGACTGGGTGAGATGTTTTCTAAAAGTTATAAAACTTTATCTATTTCGTAAAAACGAATACCTCCTCTACGGTTTGAGTGCAAAATGCTGCGGAAAATGCTGATGTCACCGTTTCTCTCTCTCTCTTTCTCTCTCTCTCTAGTAAGTCGTGACGGTTGAGATTGTCTGTTGCTGTTGCGATACATGGACGGCTCGATCGCCCTGAGCAATTTCACCAGAGCGGACGGCTTTGTATTTCAGGAATGCATCATACCCGTATGCAATCATCGCACAATAACCGAAGAACTGCAATTAAAAATTAATTGTTCATATAAGGTAGGCGTAAAACATACAACCCAAAGAAACCACTCCCTAAGAACTCAGTGAGCAACGCCTGGAAAGGATCAAGGCTCAAAATACACCCAACCCTATTAAGAAACTTTAAAAGCTCTTTATGTGTTGTTTTTAATAAAGTATTTTATGAGTATTGTTATGACTCATGAAATGCTTTATAAAAATATGTGACTAAGCATAATATTGGAATTTTAGCATAAAAAGAGATGATGATTATAACGGTAATAATAATTACATAGAGATGGAATAAATTTTATGCAAAATTGCACATCTAGAACTTGAAGCGGCATCGGGTTTACTATTTTGGAATATTTTTATGCAATACGATGTAATGTTGCAACTGCAAATTATGATGCGACAAAGCGTAATTTGCTCCGGAACTTCCAATGAATAAATCTCAATACAAATTTGCAACACCCCACTTACCGCAGCTGCCAGAAACGCCTCCACATTGGTTGCGGCCGCAAGTGACGAGGCCAGCATGTAGAGCAAGGCCCATGCCGCACAGAAGTACATTTCTATTTTTAACCACGGAATCTTGTGAAACTTTTCGCACACGTGAAACAAATAGAAGACTAGCATAATGCCTGTGAACCAGAATCCCATCATTGCCACTGTGTTGAAGAAGGATCCTCTCGAGTGGTAGCTGAAGTACGACACTTCTATGCAGATGAACCCTATCAGGTTCAATACGATGCACACAATTTTGATAATACCGGGAATGGTTCTAACGTAAGCTGGGTCGTACCGGATGTACGGTTGAGTCACCGTTGTTGTCTGGGTGACCGTGGCCGTTTGAGTGTAATCCGTCATGTTGAACTGGAGATTAAATCGTTGTTATCACGAAACGCTAGGCGATCAGTTGTGAGGCTAAAATGAACAAAAAATAGATGATGGTAGTCAATTTTCATTTTTTCCAAAACATGAGAATATTGTCGAGAAGTCAAGAACGAATTGTGATTTATGCTTTGATAAAATTTTCGGCGCAGAGCTTAAAATAAACATGTGAAAAACTGAACGCAAATAATCAATAAACCACGCATACAACTCTACTGGCTTTGTCTGATTGGAACGTCCTCGACGAAGATGTTGACATCACTCCTGTGCAGAATACGGGTCGAGCTTCATGTCAACGTGAATAATACTACCCCCACATACATTAGCACAATAATAAGTATGACTCAAAATCTATTCTAATGTTTTATCGGCTGTATGTAATATAAACGAAAAATGATTTTCTAATTTCAAATTCATCGCATAATTCTAGACATGTTTTAACCAAACTGAATCATTTGAGCAACCATATCTTTCTATAGACTACAACATAATAGCGGGGAGTGGTATTTTGATTAATTGAGCTCATATGTGCATTTGCGTAATACAACACTTACCAGACTAGATTTTGATGGCACGATTATTCCCGGAAACCAGAACACTTGTTGCAGGTACACGACATTAAGACAACTTTCAATTTTATCTGATTCATACGATGTGTAATGTTTCCAGCATAAAATTCGGTTCCAGCTCAAGTGTGTTACAGCTCTAGCAAATCTATTACACTATAGTGGCAATGTTGATTGGTGGTTTTACATCTACTAAAACCCGATCGACCGAACGACACGCGTAAGTGAGACAAACACTCAGCAGTCGGCAGCCAGCCAGCAACAGCAAGTGGTCAAATCGACGAGCAAAATATAATCATCACTCTCTTCACCCAGACCAACGCAACGTACGGTGGAGTGTTTACAACTTTTGGGAGGCGTATTCGCGAACGCCACGCCCAGTCGGATTCAAGTTTTCAAGAAATTTGATTTCTCAGAAGTTTGAAAACACCATGAAGTAATTTGCGGTTTCGTCACCAACGAGAATGACATTTGCTGAGGATCGCTTATGTAGGAGTGAGAGGGGAGCAAAGAGTGGAGGAGGGGATCCGGGAGTTTGGAATTTGCTGTTGTTGATATTACTCCTACTGCAAACAGCCTCAGCGCGGGCCTCAGCTAATGTCAAAAAATCTTTATATGTGTGCGTGGTGGAATACTTCATTGGATGTGTGGTATTGCAAACTTCATCCGCAAATAGGAATACAAATTATACAAATATTTACTAAAATGTACCATAGAAATTTTAAGAAATAGGGCATCCCAACCAACATTTTTTTTAACAGTAGATTATTCAACCGTTATATAGCCAATGTTTAGGAATCAAGCGCTTAATAAGCAATTATACAACAAAAATGTTTGTTGGGATTGGATGGTATTTTTGGCATGCTTCTAATTATTGGGTCTACTCTGTTTTCGTGTTACCTGTACCTACATGAAGAACCAATTTATTTATCGCCACGAAACGAATGTGCAACCGTAGTAATATGTGTCGGTAAGAACTAGGATGCGGATAATAGAGGGTAGGTCCAAAATAGAAACAGACTGAAGAACTGATGCAGCAACCCTTGCACTTTTTACGAAATTTGCACGTTTCATCAAATATTACAATCTAAAGTGTTATGTTTCTGAGTAAGAAAATTCAAAATATGATTTTATATATCTTAGAAAAAACATCATTTTCAGTGAACCGCTGAATGTGGAAGCCGTTGGAGCTGTATATGATTGCCTCATCGCTGTGCGTACCCCGTACATGCGAACCCAAGCGAACGGGAACTAAAATGTGATAAAAATTTCATGTCGATACACAAATATCACGACATCACAATGTGTGAGTGGTGTTAGTGTTAGTGACGAAGTGAATCGATGAAACTGCTGTCAGTTCAGGAGCTTTGTAAACAGAGAGAACGATCGTTCAAATTTTACCGTCCAACCGTCTTTTTCGATGAGAGTGCAAAACTTTGGTGCAATTCTGTTACAAGTATGGAATTTTGCTTTAGGTGATTGTTGCGGTTGATGCAGGATTACACGAGCAAGGACACATTAAGTGTTTTGTTTCGTTGCCGCCACGGACTTTTTTTTTACAAATTTTCAAGTAGGGTATGTTGCTACATCGTCGTAATTGCCTATTCCCGTCCTATCCAACACAAATTATTAAAAATATCAGCATTTTTATGACACACAATGCAAAACTAGGTATTCCCTAATATTTTAGTTAGTTGTCTATCATACGCAATCAATCAAAGTGAGCTGAGATCTATTTAAATGCTTTTTATCATTAAAGAAGTCCTACCAGCCAAATTTCCTACGTTTTTTCGTGCGACGAAGAAGACAATGTCGACTAATCGTGCTAATTTCCGTCATTCATAAATGAAAATAACTCACGCAAGGCATTGTCGTTATTCTACAGCCAGAAAAACTTGCCTGACCTGCAGAAATTTTGTAGAATAACATTTGTCATGCCGTCCTACACAAATACATGCGCGTTAGCTTCGTAAACATTGTTGTGATTTTTATTTCGGACGATGAAAAATTTTGTTGGACGGATTTTAAAACGGTACGACGAATTTTAGCAATAAAGTCAGTTGCGTAATTTCAATATTATGCTTTAATAGTCGCTTTTCAGTGATTTCAAAGTTCACGGATCGGAAGGTAAGTGTGTTTTAGTCAAATCAGTACAAGAACTTTTGGAGTATTCACTAAATCCATCCAGCAAATGATGAAAATTAGAATGGCTTTCCTTATTACGACGGGAATTAGAAAAAGACCCTACCTAATTGAAAACATTTATTCAGAAAAATCTGGCATCTCTTCTGGGCACATGCACATCGTTCGTGTGCGTCAAACCGGGATGTAAACAAAAGTAGAACTTTGAAATTTTTGTGTGCTTTATAGTATTTTCTACAGATTAAAATGGCAAGTATTTATTCGAAACGTTATTATTAGTCAATCTTTTTCAGTGAACAAAACAATTTTTCTTCGAAAAATCGCCACTTGGGATACTCTATCAAGATGATAAAAAGATGCTGGTGATGTTAATTTATCTTGACCTTCCTAAGTAAGCCCTTATTAACGTGTTAATACAGCAAAAATACAACTGTCAGGCATCGCCGGATATGTTTCTGGAGGAATCGGACTCATTACTAAAATCAAACGGATCTATCAGGCTAGCAATCTGCTATTAGAAGGGTCTGCCAATAGAGTCTGATAACGGATTAGAACTTTCTGCATCCTACCTGCGTATCATCATTCATTCAATTCAGAACCAATACAATCATACAATTCTATTCAGAACCTTATACAGTAAAAATTTGAACTTTAACTAGTTTCGACAAGCATTGGAAAATGCGAACACGCAATAGCAGTACTTGTCATTGTCATTGTAAGTATATCCATACGCAGGGGAAACAACTTAAATAATCTGCCATTGAATTTACAGGTACCGCTTTATTCAAAGGTTACCAGTAGAAAATCCCCAGCAAAGATTCACCAAAACAGAGACTAAGCGCAAGGCTCCAAAGCTGTAACAGCTTTGTAGTGAAGGAAATTAGTCCCCTGGAAGCGACAGTTTTATGGTGCGAAAATATTGGATTTAGAAACAACCCAACAAACATTTTTGTTTTAGAATATCTTGTTCTACTTTTGTATAACTAAAACCAATGGAACAAGCGCTTGATAAGCTGCTATACAACCAAAATGTTCTTTGGGAAACGCAATATTTTTAAAGAAAATTGTAAACAAATTAAAATAAGAGGGATTGATACAAACGGAGCATTATAAAAAATAAGGTTACCATTATTTATTATTTATTTATTTATTTATTTATTTATTAGGAATCCGGATATATGGGTCTTGCCCTTCATCCACAGGATATTAAAAAAAATCACAAACATAAAAAACGTATACCATAAAAGGCACTCTTAACTTATTTTTAATTGATTGTCTACAGTCCAAAATCGATACTACGTTTCGTACGTCGTATGCCATGGGCATCATGCGGTGAACTGGTTCGTTCATGCTGTAGTTCGTATTTCTCGTGGGTAACTGGAACTGGCGAACTCTCCTCAAATTTCTATTTCGTTAAACGTTACTTGCATCAGAAGATATGGTGAGTAGAACCGGTCCGTTAAGAGGTCCTTTAGGAACAGCATATCGTTTGATCGTTCCAGAGCTGTGTACAGTATCACAATTGTTCGAGGGCAACAAACGTTTATTTTTGAACATAAACAAAATATATGACCGAATATGACGATACTACACGTTTGTAGTCTTTGTTAGTAACTTCGTGTGGAATTGTTGACATGCCACAATGTCACTCCTCTTTTTCGGATTGTGGGTTGCGAAATATACAGCCTAATTCTGTATTTCAATGGATCCGTTTGTCGAACGAAAGTGGATGGTATGCTCCATTCCACCAGCAAAATCAAATGAGTGAAACAAGTCATCCGCATATAGTTGAAGATAGTTGAATAGATTAAGATTCGTCGGAATACAGAGTGATGGTGATAGTCTTTTCACAGCACTGATCGCAGGATCCTGCAGAAAACCGAAACCCGACGACCATATATTTAATTTCCATAAAGATTACTGTAGGATAAGAATGTTAAATGTTGAAATAAAACGAATATTAAATGAATAAAATGTTAAATAAAATTCTAAGTTAAATAATATTATACGTGAAAAAGAAAATAACACATATTTCTCAAGTTGATGTCCGAAGTCCGCCAATTTGCATTAGACAGAGTAGATATTCGCCCCGCCCCTTCTACTATTACGTGAGTGTCATTTGCTATAAATAAGCGTGCGCGCCGCAAGAGAGCTCATTCGAATGTCGGACGCTAAGAAGTATACATCGGGAGCGGTAAGCAGTTAGACCACCAGTAGCAGCAGCAGCAACTCTTGGGCCTTCAAGTAGCCCAATCGAGCCGAAGGACGTCACCCGATCGACGAGTAAGCGAGCCATTCTTGGTGAGCCCTCTGTCTTATATCGGCAACGATACTAGTTAGTAACACGCGCATAGATGCTGCCCGGCTACGGAAATTACGACAATTACGATGATCATAGTTCGCATAGTTTTCCTCTAAACCTCCTCCATACCTCTACGGATGATGTCGAAGTCATCTTCAAAACATCTCACAAATCTCACATCTCTTTACTGACCATAAAGAACAGTTTAAGCGATGGACTGAACATTTTGAACAATTGTTTCGAGTTCCAAATACCAGAGACCAATAAAGCCAGCAGGCTATCAAAGGGTGAACAGGTGCATTCCATAACCTCTGTTCGCTAACTCCTATTCCTATCTCCAGGTGGTGCCGGCTGGGACCCTCAACCTCGGTTGTCGTACGCTAACAGGAAAAGGGGCACAGTGGCTCCTGCCCACATTAAAATGGCAGCCTCATCAGCGGTATAAGGAGCTTAGGTTAACAGCCTACTGTAATGTACTGTACTGTACTCTATTCTGGCATTCGAGGTGAAAATGCTTCTCGAGAAAGAGGAGAGAGCATGAGCCCAGGGGCACATGCGACCCTGATGAAGTGGGAACCGATAAATGAACGAGTAATCGTTGCCAGATTCAGAACACGGGTTAGAAACCTTACAGCAATCCAGTGGCATGCGCCAACAGATGCTGCCGACCTGCAGGAGAAAGAGAGTTTTTACAGTCAGCTGAACAGCGTGGTTGAGAAAATCCCGAAGGGGGACATCCAGATCCACTTGGGCGACTTTAACGCGAAGATTGGCTCAAACGACGCAGACCTTGAACGCGTCATGGGACGGCATGGCCTAGGAGAGATGCGCGAAAACGGGGAACTGTTTACAGAATTCTGTGGTAATAACAACATGGTCATTGGTGGATCGCTCTTCCCCCATAGACCAGTACATAAAGTCACGTGGGTTTCTTGCGACGCCGAACAAAAAACCAAATCGACCACATCTGCATCAGCCGCAAATGGCGATGGGGCTTTCTTGATGTACGCAGCAAACGCAGCGCTGATATCGCAGCCAGCCATCATCTTGTTATCGCTGAAACACGTTTGCGCGTATCACGTGTCCAACGACCGGAGGAGAAAGTTGGGTGCCGCTACGACGTCCACCGATTGGAGAATCCTGAGGTGAAAACGACCTTTGTCGAACAACTTGAATCCCGAGCCTCGGAGTTGCCACCTGGTGGAACCATCGAAGAGCAGTGGACCAGCATCAAGAACGCCTTCATCACGACCATTGATGAAATCCTCGGCAAAGCGCGCAGCGGGCGGAGGGAGTGGATTTCGGATGAAACTTGGAGGAAGATCGACGAGCGGAGAGGGGCGAAAGCCGGCATTGAACGAACGCGAACCAGATCGGCTAAGACAGCTGTAGCAGCCATCAAGAGTATGAAATCCAATAGAGCGCCAGGGATGGACTGTATTTCAGCCGAAATGCTCAAAGCTGACCCATCTTTTTCAGCCCAGATGATGCATCAGCTTTTCAGTAATATATGGGAAACCGTAACTTTTCCGGTGGACTGGATGCAGGACATATTGATCAAAGTCCATATAAAGGAGACCCAACTGAATGCGGCAACTGGCGTAGCATCACGTTGCTCTGTATTACTCTTAAAGTAGCCTGTAAGGTTATCCTCAACCGGATCCAGAAAAACATCGACGCTGCTTTCCAGCATCAACAAGCTGGATTCCGTGCTGGCCGATCATGGAGAAACCACATCACAACGCTCCGCATTATATTAATGTAGATCAACCAATTTCAGGACTCCAGGAAAAAAACTCTCTTCTGCTGGTGTTCGTTGACTTCGAAAAAGCGACTAGCTCAACCACGAAAAAATCTGGGGCTCACTTAGGCGTAGAGGAGTTCCAGATAAGTTAGTCCATTTCATCGAGGATCAGTACGAGGCGTTCCCTTGCCAGTTGTTGCACAATGGCGTCTTGTCCGATCCTGCAAGGGTTACTGCTGGTATGAAGCAGGGCCGCATATTATCACCAAATCGAGGATAACCTTGGAATCCTCTAACGATGGAGCAGCTAAATGACCTCGACCTAACCGACGACATTGTTTTGTTCGCACAACACCGAATCGATATGCCATGTAAGTTACATGACCTCTCCGAGAACTTCCAGGCAGCAGGTCTGATATGTAGCAAAAACTAAATCTATATTAGTGAAAACTGATAAAACCACCAATTTTAAAGTAGCGGGATAACAGGTTGTACAGGTGGAAGTCTTTCAATATCTTGGTAGTCAGACAACGCCCAATGGTGGTACCAATTCTGATATAAGCACACGGATCAGGAGTGCCTTTGCAGGTCTGCGAAACATTTGGCACTCAAATCAGATCACTCTACATACAAAAATCCGAATTTTCAACTCAAACGTTAAATTTGTATTGCTGCAAAACGTGGTGCGTATCAGCGAGTCACTGCCTGCGATATGTCAGTCGTGCCTGGTCCTGGTGGTCTGACAACTGGATATCTAAGAGGAACTCCATTGTCGTTATACATAACATAGGTGGAAAACATTGCTTCGAAATGTCTATGAAAGTGAGTGTTAGCGCCTGCTGCACACTGCTGGAATAATACAGGTAAAACAAGATCATTTTTCTTCACGACAGTGGTCCACTACATACGACATACGACATATTCAGCTATGAAACTACGCCCTCACCAGACCTCACTCAACACCAATATTTCAAAGGTTTCTCATCAAATACAATGAGACGAGTGCCGAAGTTCTATCGGTTTACGTTTACAATTACTTGAAATTTCATTGGTCGAATGTAAAACAGGGTGGGAAATTTTTCACCCAGCTAAATACCACAGGATCGGCCGCCTCTTTCGACAACTGCTTGCACCTGGTCATTTTTATATTTTTGCTTACCATAAGACAACAAGGTTATTTAAACTATTTTCGCAATTTGCATAGGACAGTATGAGTGAATTAAAAATACAACACTTGAGCGGAAATTGAACTCGTATCAATCAAAAGATAAGGCACGATTTTTTCCGCATGAGGCAAAGGCACACCCACCAAAGGTAGCATTTTGTATTTATTACACATTGTTCGTTCCGTCATTCATTCACATTTTAGTGCACTGGCAACGATTTCTGCATTTTGATAGCTAGGATGGCTATTTCCGGAAGACATTTATTCTGTGTTTTCTACTTTTTGTGTTTTGAGATCGTAAAATCAAATTTACTTCCACGAAATGGATGTACAAGCATCTAAGTTTTGGCAACAGTTTAGCACAATAGAAATAGACCCAAGAATTTGGTGTAGCGTAGAAGAAAACATTGCTTCTCATAATACACCTGAGTGCGTATATGGTTAGCTAGTTATGTAGCTAGTTATCTAAAACAGTTATGTGAAAGAACGTGAAAGAATTCCCGCAGCTGCCGTGTAATTGAACTTGAATTTTTTTTTTCACCGTCAATTCATATTTAGTTCGTAGGTAATTTAATTTCGAACAAAACTGTTTCGATCCACTTATTTGCTCATTTGAAGACCAAGAATTGAAAATGGCCCAAGTCGAAAATGTAATCAAACCGAGTGACGGTCACGTAACGGTCGTTTACCCATGCATGTCCAGCAAGGAACAACTCTCACTCGGTTTGTTTACATTTTGGACCTGGGCCCTTTTCAATTATTGGTCAAGATTTGAATTTGCTGGCGGAATGAAGAATGCTAGTCTCCTTCGTCCGAAACACCGATCCGTTAGAATACAGAAAAATGGTATTAATCTAGTCAATGCCTCTCACTTCTATATTCTCCCTGTCCTCTAGCGTAATGAAATATTAATTATTAGTAATAAATTGTCGGGCTTTGTTTAGCACATTCGGTCTGTCTATTATGAATTTCAACTGTTTAAATGTTTTGAATAACAAATCTAAGCAAGAGCATTAAAGTCAATGATACTTGAATGCTATTTGCAAAAAAAAAAGTGGAACTTGTACAGTAGCACCTGTAAGCAAACGATAAACTTGACACTGCGGGCACTTTTACTTTTCTCTGTCAGGCCGCCCCCGCGGAATTTTTTTTTATTCATTTCTCGATGCCAAATGGTCACAGCTGTGCTGCCATCGATAGGTGCCTACCTTCATTTTTCTCCGTGGTGCGCCGCACAGGGAGGCACGCTGGCGCTGCTGGGTAGCCAAGATTTTGCGCCACTTGTGCACGTCCGACTGTGTCACGGAAATTTCGATTTCAACGGTCACACATTTATCGTTGATTCATAATGAACATGTGAGTGCGTTCTTTCAATGTACCTACACGGCAGTTACAAATGCGATTCGAATGTTAGCACACAGTAAGGTTATTTTTCACGTTTCTGCCATTAATATGATTAATTAGAAATTTCTGGCAATCATTTTTAAGCGCGGCATTTAGCGACATCGTCGGTTAGCTTCTTGCTGCTAGTAGGTAGTAGTGCTGGTTTGATTTGTTTCCCAATTAAATTAGTTTTACATCGTTTGAGTTAGGTTTAATTTTCCTTTTTAAAATAATACGCAAAAAACTGTATGAATTTTTTACTTGAACTGATAAATTAGCGTCTGCCATTTACTGTTTTCATGAAAATGCTAGCCAACTAAAAGGTCCAATTTTAAATAACTTGTTCGAATATTTTGGCAAGTATGTCGTCAATGACAGGTGTAATGAAGTCTTCCAAGGTTTGCTGATTTACCTACATAGACAAGAGACGTATACTCACGAAAAGTAGTATACAGGTTTCAAATCACATGATTAAGACGGTCAATTTATAGGTGCAAAACGAGAGATTAATTTTTTGTCGCCTTCACTTTAACCAAATTAGGAAAGTTAAGATTCTGCGGCAAACTTGTCAGTTGGTTACGTTCGTATCTCGCTGGTTATCAATTGGCAAAGTAGAGCTATGTTAATTTTTTGATGAATTTTCTACTCTCACCGGTATTCCTCAAGGCAGCCACCTAAGACCGTTGATATTCCTTTTATACTGCAATGATCTTCAACTAAATCTATTCTATCATCGATGTCCGTATGCTGCACCAAAAGTTAGACAGCTTTGCAGGTTGGTGTTGCCATTATCACCTTCTCAAGAAAAAAAACCTCCTTTGTCTGAACTAATATCAAAAGAACTAATTGAATAAAATATCTAGGCATAGCATAGATAGTAAGCTATCGTTCTAGCAGCATATTTCTAACAAGCTCTAGAAATCTGGGCTTCATAGTCCAAATCGTTAAGGCTTTCAGTAACATCTATTGCGTGGAGTCTTTATGTTACTCACTGGTGTATTCACCTATCAAATGTTGCTGTCAAAATTGGAATCCACATTGGTAAACTAGAGCTGATCGAAGCTGTATAGCGGAGGGTTGTATATTGTGTGCTCTTCGTCACCTTTCTTGGAGATATCCATTCCGGTTATCCAGCTGCGAAACTCATTGCCAACTACTAAGTACTCTAGTTATCCATCGCAAAGCTGCACGTGTTATTCTTGAGTCTGACATCCTGACTGCTAGAACAGAGTGCTGAATTCAGCTACAGCTACAACCAAGAACTCTGCCAGGTTTAGAGATTTCAGATGAACGTAGTACCCAACAGTATTGGCTTCGGCTTTACGCCTAAAAACCCCAAGCACTCGCCGATCAGCTTCCTTTAGCGTCCATGATTCGTGTCCGTAAAGGGCCACCGGGAGAATTAGTGTTCTGTAGAGCGCCAGTATTGTGCAAATTTGCAAACTACGGAGCTTCAGTTTGTTACAAAATCCGTAGAAAGCCCGATTCGGGGTTGCAACTCATCGTTTCACTTCGCGGCTTACATCGTTGTCACATGTCACGAGTGTACCAAGGAATATAAATTCCTCCACTACTTCGTATCATTCCCCATATCACTCCACCTCGGCACCAACACCACTTGGGCTACCACGTTCCCTACCAGCAACCATGTACTTCGTTTTGGCGGTATTAATGGTAAGTCCCAATCTCGCCGCTACCCTTTTAACAGGCCTGAAGGCCTCTGCCACTGCTCTACGGTTGATTTCGATGATATCGACGTCATCCGCTAAACCAAGAAGCATGTGAGATTTCGTGATGATAGTTCCATTCCTTTCCACGTCTGCCCTTCGTAATGCACCTTCAGAGGCAATGTTGAATAGCAGAGAGTGTTAGAGAGGGTTAGAGAGTGCATCCCCTTGCTTCAGTCCATCCAACGTCACGAAAGCAGCTGAGGTTTCACCCGCTATTCTAACGCATGATTTGGACTCGTCCAGCGTCGCACGAATCAGCGTAACTAGTTTCGCCGGAAAACCATGTTCAAGCATTATCTGCCACAGCTCATTTAGTTTAACTGAATCGTAGGCTGCTTTAAAGTCCACAAACAGATGGCGTGCCTGCAAGTTGTACTCCCGGAACTTGTCTAGCAACTGACGCAGAGTAAACATCTGATCCGTCGTTCAGCGACCCTCACGAAAACCAGCTTGGTACTCGCCAACGAAGGACTCCGCTAACGGTCTCAGTCTGCAGAGTTGAGCAATGTAATTCCTCGATAGTTTTTACACTCCAGTCGATGTCCCTTTTTGAAAATTGGGCGAATGTGGCCATCCAACCGTTCCTCCGGTATTTGTTCTTCCTCCCAGATCCTGACAATGATCCGGTGAATTGCTTCGTACAGCCGCTCGCTCCCCGCTTACTTTTTAACCTCCTCTTATGTTGGTGGCTCCACAGCTTGACCATCGCTTACAATTCCTATCCTGTACCTGCTGATCTCCGCATTTACCTCTCCATTCGATAGGGTCTGGAAGTGCTTCTTCCACCTGGCTGCTACTGCCGTTTTGTCTATGAGCAGGATGCCAGCACTATCATTGCACATCACAGGCATGGCAAAATTCCTGCATCTCACCGTTTTATAGAAACTCCGTGTATCGTTGTTGGCGTATCGCTCCTCTGCATCGGCGAGCACGTTCTCCTCGTACTCGCGTTACTTTAGACGATGGATTCTTTTTTCCGCAGGCCTGGTTCTTTTCATCTGTCACTCGCTGGCATTCGGCATCAAACCAGCTGTTACGCTGTCTTTCACGCGTCTTGCCTATCAGCCTACCACCTCTCTCGCAGCTGTTTGGATGGCACCATGGATGTTCCTCCACAGCCCATTTATATCTTCTTCTTCTTCTACCTGCTGTTCTGCGATTCGTTGGTCAAGCTTCCTGGCGTACTCCACTGCTACGCCGTCTGCCGTTAACCGCTGGATGTTGAAACGCAGCCTCCTCTCAGTGCGAGCTTTCGCCGTGTTCGACAGCCTTACGCGAATCTTACTCACTGCGAGATAGTGGTCAGAGCCGATATTTGGTCCCCGAAAAGACCGTACATCGATAACATCCGAAAAGTGTCGACCGTCAATCAAGACATGATCTATCTGAGAGCTAGAGTCTCCATTTGGATGCCTCCAGGTGTGTTTCCGAATATTTAAACGTGGAAAGTAGGTGCTACAGATGGCCATTCCTCTGGCCGCGGCAAAATTTTTGAGCCTCAGACCGTTATCATTGGTCGACAAATGAAGGCTATGTCTTCCAATAACTGGACGGAAGAATTTCTTCCTCTCGATCTGCGCGTTTGCATCTCCGATGATGATTTTCACGTCGTGTTTTGGGCACTCTCCATAGGTCCTCTCAAGCCTGTCGTAAAACTCGTCCTTAGCATCATCGGATTTTTCATTTGTCGGTGCGTATAAATTGATTAGGCTATAGTTGAAGAATTTGCCCTTAATCCTCAACACGCATATACGGTCATCTACGGGACTCCACCGGATAACTCGTTGCTTTTGTTTTCCCAACACTACGAAACCGACTCCATGTGCTGCTTTTTTACCGCCACTGTAGTAGATGTGGTACTTGAAAGAAGTGCCTGCAATAAGGTCTACTGCACGGAACTCCCTTTCTCCGGAATTTGGCCATCGAACTTCCTGAATAGCAGCGATCTCCACTCCATGTTGATGCAGCTCTCGAGCAAGCAAGCCAGCACGTGCCGGTTCATGGAGAGTTCGGACATTCCAGGTACCAAGTTTCCAATCGTTATCCCTTAATCGTTTCCTTGTCCCTTGCCGTGTCCTATACCGATTGTTCCGTTCTGAATTTCTTTGTTCGTTGTTCGTGGTAATTGAGTTTTCGGTATACTACCTCACCGGGGTCGCGATACCTACATTCCGCTGATGGGTCGGCCATCTTAGGTATAGCTTGCGGGATACAGCATTTCATATTCAGCCGACCGTTTCGAGACAGACGCTGTGTGAGCAGCCCCTCACCTGGAAAACAGGCGCTCTAGTTCGCACCTCCTAGCTTAGCTGCTTCAGTAAGTACATGAAGCATTTCCGGGAAAGGCTATCGACCGTCATCATTTGACTGAGATCTGCGTGGAGGCGCCAGGTGGAAGTTTGAGAGAGCCAGAGCTATGTTTGACGCTCCTTCCAGGTAACTCTCTCCATTTCATACCCATCACATACATGCATATGTGATTGCAATCACATACATACGATAAAAACAATTAAATCGCAAAGAACAATAGCGAATTAGGAAAGGGAGGATCATTGAAGCAACGCATGTTAAGTATATGTACAGCTCTCCTTTACCCAAGCTGATATTGGTGAATCTTTGAACCACAGTGGACTGGATAGTTCAAAGGTTCACCAAGCTGCGATCCACAGGGCCTTGGTGAGAAGTTGTGTTCGAATCCGTTTATAATTGACTTCCATTATAGCTTGGTTCGATCCGCGGATCCCTCCCTTCTTCAATGACCCTAATTTTCCTAATTTTCCGTTCTTTCCCCTTCGCGCCTTGTCTTTCTTGAGATGGTATCAATACCTTTGATTCATTACTATCTTCTACCGTTCCCTCTGTCGACTGTAAAAAACTACCATTATGAATCAAGATTGAAAACACGAGGTTGGTCTAAACAATAAGCGTTAGTGTATTGTGAACTGTTAGCATTTATGAAAAATCAATCGATGAAAGAATGACCTGAAATTCATCTAATGAAAAGTAAAGGGTAAAAAATTCGCTTCTCTGCTCTTCAAAAGCAAGTCACAGTAATCAGAACTTATTTTGTCAGTCTTACTGCTTCTTTTTTCTTGATCAGCATACTGATTTGGATTTCTAATTCCTCACCGCGGCGTGCCTTTGTTTGTCATTCTCTAAGCTTTTTCTCAAATAATTGTCATTAAGCCAATTTATTTCGAGCAAAGTATTTACCGTTTCTTAAACCGATTAAGCTCACTAGATGACAAACGCCTATTAAACGTCTTAATATAACATGAGATGGGAAGAAAGATTAATAATGTTAGTACAATATTTTTTTAGCAACTGCAGTTACTGCAGCATAACAAGATTAATTTCAGGCTGCATTTTACTAATACGGTTGGCAACGGTTTCATTTTATTTTCTTAGAACTCGTGAAATAAACTCGCTGTCGACAGACCCGAACCGATCCTACCTACCGACCAATCAATCCTGCTATCCTCGAATGTGCTACTGGCGCAGAAAAGATTTCGATAATTAAGATCAAGCGCATTTGTGAGCACTCTCCCTCTCGGCCGGCTGTTTAAATTTATTTATTTTCATACTGCGTGGCACGTAGGGCAGCCACTTGGGTGTTCTGGGAGTACACATGACATCCGTCAGTATTCATTTTACGCTGAAACAAATCGCATATATTTCAGGTACAGTTAAAACCACCGCTTGATCTTTGTTGTTCTCGTTGCGTCGTGGTCATCAACAAGTGTGCCTCGGTCGGTGGCGGTTGTAATGGGATAGAACTTCATTGACAATTGTTGGATTTTTTTGTGTGGTTATTTTACGCTTTCTGTCGGTAATTAGTTTCGAACCATGTGTGAGCTGTGATGTGTGATAGATTTTTTTGATATTTAAACGAACGACAGTTTATTACTATTGATATTCAGCAGTTGTTCAACGCCTCTGGCGTCCGGGTATCGAGAGTGATTAAAGACGCCACCCAACGTTTAATTTATGGTCTTTCGCGCCGCATGTCTTCAACCAGAAGAAAGCCGGTGTCTAAAGTGCGGGCAAACGTCGACGCTTCGTCTTATTTGTATGAACGTAAGCATTTGAGCAATTATTCATGCTCGAAGTGGAATCAAGAGAACTGCAGTGATATTGAAGTTGAGCCAGGTTCAGGTCACTGAGAAAAAACAGACGGCGACGACTGTGGATCCCAGCAGGGTGGTTGTGTGTGGATGCCAAAATAGACACGGCAACGGATCTGTTTATTTTCGGGATCTCGTAATAACAACATGTGTTCGAGCCAGGATTAACAGAGGAGTATCAGTAAACGATCTGTCTAGAGGGGCCACCGAGTGGATGCCGAATGTATAGGCGGTTTTCCCTGAATTGCCACTGGTAAAAACGGTAGGTTGGTTGGTAATTTTTTAAACGAAAACTACGAACGCTACGCCGGTGTCTCAATTGTATCAATTGTACAACGGAATGTCAACAGTGCCGAAGAAGTGGGACAACGGAAACTGCCGGTGTTATAGCCCTACTGTTATATATTTAAGTAATTTGCGTCTCAAAAATCAAAAGTAGCACATCCTTAAAATATACATAGGTTTAACATTATTTCAACCAGCCCCACAACGAAGACTTATCAACACTTCTTTCAGTGTCACATCTTAAGCATCATTAAAGTTTGTCAAAGTCAAGATAAATTTTGAGCACAAATGAGCTGTTTGTAAAACAAACATCGACTCAGCTTAAAAAATCTCAATCAAATGAGTAAAATTTATGATAGTCAATAATTGAAATAATTGAAAAGTGTTGAGTATCTCAATAGAATCTGAGTTCGAAAGAGACAACCTGCTGCTCGGAGATAAAATACGTATCTATTGGAATAATAAATAAATAATAATACTGGAAAGAAACGTTTTACATTCATTGTTTAAATGTTTATTATGAATTCGGAAATATCTTCAAAACATTTTCATGTTGGCAAGTTTTAATTCTAACTGACGCATCATGTATAATGAACATCACGTGGCAAAAAATCAGATATTTTCTATTAACGCAGCTATACGGTTAAAATACAAAAAAAATCAAATGCATGTGGACGCCCGTCCCACTTAATCTCACCGGTAACCACGCACCTCCATCGAATGAGCTGAACGTTTTCTCGACTAAAATCGCACACGTGCTCTACCGAAATGACTGACTGCTGCTTATTTGTGAATTATTGCACGTATTCGGGGATCGTGATCCATAGCTGGCCGGCAGATTGGAAAGTGATGAGATGCGCTGCGCGTACCCTTTAGTCACTGGTTGTGCGCTTATAAATGATTGGCTGTTCGACTGGTGTTTTATTCCGTTTTTTTACTGATATTAACCCAACTGAATACTCTTTGCCTACCGTATCCGACATCACCGTACCTCATCTCCGAAGAGGTCAATGGAAACACATCCGTCAGTACGTCGAACCGGATTAGCACCGCCGAGCAGCCGTTTATTACTGGTATGAAAATACACATTTTTCAACCTGGCCATCGCAACCTTTCAATATTTTATTTATAATCACCCCGCACTGCAAGTGATCAACACAATGAATGAATGTTTACCTCTTCAGCAACGCTGTGTTTACGTCCTTAATTACTTCAAAGTGTTTCAATTTTCCGCTTACTTAGATGGGCGGATGAAGCTGCTCCCAGATTCTTGGACCGGAGAATGGAATGACAAATGAGCCGTACGTTCCGGGTGGCATCGCGATCGAATGGTTTTCCGCGAGAGGCAACCTTGGCATGTATTCTAAATTCGCTTCACGTTTATAGAGCCGTGATTCTATTTTTTGATCAACACGGCTGAAGTGTCGCCTTTTTATTCACGCCTTTTCCACCTTTTTCATGCTACACCGTTGCTTGAGTTCGCACGGCGCGCCGCAGGCCAGCTGGTTGTACACTTTTAATGTCGCAGTGTTATTTTAATTGCCACGCAGATTAAGACGTTCGTCGTAAGAGAACCGTAAAACCACTGGCGACATTCTCGCTGGCCTAGGCTGTTTTCCGCCGACCGTACCCGGCACGGTTGTACCGTGAGTGATGAAAGAGCAATGGCTAGCGGCAGTTTTCGATTAACTGCGCGAAATATTAGCAGCTGTTCTTGGTAGGTTTTTTTTAAAGTTCAAGAAATCCAAACTAGATCGTGTCTGTTCCGTTTGTGGGTGGATAACCGAATGATTTACAGACAGTTCCGAGAAAAGCAATTTAATTTTAACATAACCGACAAAGACAGCAAAATAAACATTTAGGGCTAAAGTTTAATTCGAATTTGGAGTCCGAAATTGGTTCAACTAGCTAGCATCTTCCATTTGACGATGGTAAAATGTAAAACTAATTTGGGACTACTTGGTCAGCACAGCAGTAAGAACAGAATCCATGACAGGGCACAGTGGAAGGGTTCATTCATCATTTGAACCGTCCTAGAAATCCAGTTTTGGTGAATCATCGAATCGCGCTGCACTGCAGAGCCAAAAATACTCGCTCACATTTTCATCCATCTACTCATTCACCAATAAATCTAGCTAATTATCAAATAATTTGACATGCTAAGATTTCCACGCTTCATTTCTTGGCAGCAAATCGCTTTTTTATTCGTGTTTCATTCCATCATTATCTGTTGCAAAATTTATCCACTTTTTAATTACGCTCCAATTCACGTCAGTTTCTGAAACTAAATTTTATTCGGTAAAACAATAAAGCCAGTCCCACTAATAGATTCAATAAATTATGAAAGCAATTGTAATTGTAAAAAGCAATTGTCCATGACGAACCCTTGTAAAGTGTAACGTTGAGAGATTCATTTTTGGCAATATTTTGCTTGTTGTAAGATGTGCATAGCTATTTACCTACCGTATACCAGTGCTAAATGATAAAATATGCAGCTAGAGATGATCTTTAATTCGATGTTGTCGTTATATTTTCCTCACAGCTAAAACTACCGCAACATCATTATATTTTTGCGCATTGGTAAAACAGAAAATTTGAACAAGATTTGTTTAATGACGTCAAGTTATATTTGTAACGGTACAGCTGTTTTACAATTGTCTTCATTAAATGCATGACAAAAACTCTTTATTACAGGATTATGTACGGCTAAATTGCACTTGCTTCCTGTATCTATAATTTATTTTCGCTCGTTTTAGAGCACTTCAAGCTCTGAATAAAATTGCAGGTAGTAATGGCAAAACGCGTAACGCGTCTATCTGTAAAATGTTTGTAGTAAAAGGCCAATATTTTTGGAGGTTGGTTTTATTTCTGATAGCTCACGCGTGACTTGTATCGAAGTAAAAAATGCTTAGTTTCGTATTGTCATTTTGTTACTGAAAGTCTTACACCCGAGCAACTATTAATAGGAATCGACGATTCGTCGCCATTCTGAATAATTGGGATTGTGTTACTCGACCACTTGTGAACTAAAATAGTTTAAAATATAGCGTTTAAGTGTTAAAGCCCTGCATTAGAAACATGGAAAGTGTCGTGCAAGTGGAGACTATTTACAATGATTTGCAAGCTGCGTTTGATTGCGTTAATCATTCCATTTTGTTAGCTGCGGCAGATAAGTCGAAGTCGAGACTGGCACGAAAACGGTTAAATTGGCTTTGCAGATCGGTACTCGTGCTGAAGCTGGTGTAGGGGCTATTGCGCAAGGTACAACTCCGGACGTGTATGTCAAGGCTTTTCAGAATAGACGGGCAATCTGCTCGCGAGGTCAACAAATCGGAGACAAATTTTGCTCTAATACACATCACGATGAATATGAAGGGGGCCTAGGTCGATGGGCCTACAACGTTGTTCGTAGCTTGGCAGTTGAAAAGGGATCCGTTGCACTAACTTGATTCGGCTAACTCCATTTTGATAGTAGGGACTCCAAACTGGAGCGCAATATTCAAGACTGGAGCGAACAACAATGCACAAGCTTTCAAGCAGTAAACATCATTGAAGTTCTTGCCGATGCGTATAATGAACCCAAGATTTCTACAAGTCTTGTCCACGGTGAATGCGATGGGCTGTTTGAAAGTAAGTTTAGAGTCGAGCAGTAACGGGTGGCAACTAAAATTTTGGAATTTTTTTCTCAAGCTGTCAAAAAAAAGACAAAGATAAATGAAGAAGATCTGATTTACCGAAATTAAAGATACATTATCCATTGTTAAAAAAATTAGTATACATTTAAAAACGGTCCGTAATCAGCTGTTCGGCGAAGCTTTCGTTTGGCGTTGTACGGCCGTCATGTCAACTTTGCGAATGCATCTCTTAATTCTACCAAACAACTGTTTGCATTTCGTGGCTCTCCGGTTATTTTTGTACACTAAGGAACTCAAAATCCCGAAGAAATCTTCGATTGGGTGCACTGAGACAGATTTTTCGGGTTGTGGTTTTTGGGTAAAAATGGGATCGAATGGGTATTCAGGAACGATTGTGTTTTTTGGTGCAATGCGATGAAGCTCTATCCGCCCAAAACACGTATTGTCCATCTGCATGATGTTTTTGTAGAAACGGAATCCAAATTTTTTTCAAACATTCGTCTGGTGCACATCTATTGATAGCCAAACCAGAGGGCTTGTTGTTGAAGAGAGGAGAAAATGAACGATGTCCTTCTGTGTCCATAATTTTGACTGGTCTTCCACTACTTTGCTTGCGAGTAATTGTTGGGCATCTTAGGATATGGTAAACAGTCGAAGCCGCAACATATTTGCTTTTCAAATGTTGTACCGTATACTTTTTGCCGAGATTTCTGTGACAGTTCGTAGAAATGTACAACGCGCTCCCGAAATGCTTCTTGTTTCGGCGCCATTTTTAGCAAAACTGGGCAAGCATAAACAAAACAAAAATATTAACAAAAAGAGGAGAGTGAGGGCCAACACATACATACTCTCATTTCTCATTTGTTGTAGAGCATAACGGCCGAGAAAAAAATCCAAAATTTTAGTTGCCACCCGTTATACCCAGACCCTTAAAACCATTTTCGCGCCTGTGGTCAAAGGCGAACGTGCTCATCTTTAGGTCGTCTGCAAACAAGAGTCGCGGACCTTTAAGCATGTAGTTGACGTCATTGAAGTAGATATGGAATATTAAAGGACCGAAATGGCTGCCTTGTGGGATTCCAGTATGAGCAGTAAACGATCCTGAAAGACTGCCTTCAATGTTCACCTTTAAGTGGCGATCGGATAGGTATGAACGGAACGCAGCTACGGATCACCTATGCCCAGCTTATCCTGTTTGGCAATGGCAATTTGATGATTTAATTTGCGAAAGCTGCGGAAAGATTAGTGTATATAACAACTGTCTGCGACCGGCCATCGAAGTTATTTATCACGAAGGATGTAATAGACAAGAGATTGGTAGTCATGGAGCACTTGGGCATACAGTTTCTGGGGCTGTGACTTTCCCACCGTATTTTGCCGTTCGCCCCGATTTGGAGCCTTCTAAACCTATGCAGTCTCTCCCGGTCCTTGGCTATCTAAACGAAAGTCTTGGACAGATTCAACTGTTTGGCCACATCCCTGACTGAACCATTGGGATTCCGTTTAAATACTTTCACGACACGGTTGTGATCCTGATCACTAATAGAACATCCATTCTGACCGCATTTCTCCTTCCTTTCGATGCTCAGAGTTTAGTAGTAACGTTTAATCACGTTTAATCATACGACTCACCGTTGACTGCACGATTCCGAGTTGTTCTCCGATGTCCCGATGGGAGAGTTGAGCCTTTTCCAGGTGCTTGCGTAAAATTAATTCGCGGCGTTGCTTTTCGGGTGACGCCATTTTATTAAAGTTTCGTAAAACTGACAGCGATTAACATACAGTGTAAACAATACACTCTAAACTACTTCTACCCAAATTTTCTAGAGAAAATACCCTATGGGTAATTTTCAACATCGGTTTTTTCGTGAAGCAATTTGATGTGGGATACCTTTTATCCCGTCTGGCTGTGAACTGTATACTCTTTGCTGATGATTTAAAACTATTTCTTATTTTATTGTTCATTGGCCCGTTTCACTTTAAATTTTTATCCAGTGTTGGTTTTAAATCCCGACTGACACAAATGTTGTAACGTGTGTTTTTGAGTTGAAATTATTTTAATTTTTAACTGATGCGAAGAATAATTAATTGGATGAACTGAAAAATTTCGATTTAGACCAAAAGTGTATCGGGGCCATAGCAGGTGGGGTTCGCAACCACGTAGTAAAACGCCGAATGTTTTACTAACTAAACTACTGCCGCCCATTATATTAGGTAGTCTAATACCTAATTTTGTTTTCTCCCAATTCTATCACTTATCGTATACATGTGACACACTCTCCCATGCGACAATATTATTTTTGCATGTTATCTACTGTATACTATCATCTACTCGATCAGTGTGATAGAGGCAAAACAGTGCGTTGTCGTCGGTGTTGGATTGGTCCACAACGGACCGGACAAAAGGTTTTCACTGCCTGCGCTTCACAGGGCGTGGGAGGAGAAATGGGTTCGATTTCGGTTATAATTGGCACCGATTATAGCTTGGCTCGATCCGTGGAGCCCCCAGCATGGATGAAAAGGAGCGGTACAGAACTTCTTAAGTGTTGCTTCAATCCTCTCTTACCTAATTTTTGCGCTCTTTCCCCATTACGCCTGGTCCCATTCTGTTAGGCCCATATCCTGATCTTAAGTAGCGTTGGGATACCGGGAGTACCGGAACCGGGAATACCGGTACTACCGGGAATACCGGTACTACCGGCTGATTTTCCAGTACCGAAATACCGGTACTGGCACAAGAGAAAACCGGTACTTTCGGTACTGATCAAATATGCAATTTTTTAACATTCGGCCTTAAAATCGAAGATAACAATTTTAAAATAATTTCTAAAACTACGCGCTATATTTTGATAAAGCTAGCGGATGAGTTACTACAACGATTTAACACCAGTAACGAGATTGAGGAAATAGTTGAGCGTTAGTTATTGGAATGAATATGGCTAGCTGATCATGAAGGAAAAGTTAGAACGGACTTCAGACCCCATATAGCAGTTCAAGCTTTAAGGAGTTCGATTAGACCTGTACACTCTGCGGAATGAATTTACTTCGATGTAAATCAAGGATTGAAGAGTAAGTATTGGGCTATGCTTTTCGGTACACTGAGGACAGCCTGTCCTTCAGCGATACATTCTGAGATAGCATTGTCAGTGTCTGGCAGATTCGTTTTCGCATAGTGAATAATACATTGAATATTCTGTGCATCTTAAAGTTGAATTTTGCAAGCTTCTCCTCTAGCAGCATACAACCGGGGGGTCGTGTTGTATCAAAAACTTGTCTCCACTGTACTTGGTCCTAGGCTACTTGTCACCAATTCATTGAGCTTCTCGAAGTCGGCTTCAACCTGGTCGTTGGGCCCCTCTATTCTTGGTATCGGTGGGGTTTTTGAAAAGAACAAATTGCAGTGCAGTCATCCGTCATCCTTGCGACATTACCGACCCATCGTAGCCTCCCTTTCGCCAGATGTCGTTTGGAATCACTCCAATGTTTGCAATCGCTGACTCTGTTCATTTTTACAAAAATTTCTGTTTTATTTGTATGACAGTCCTTATCGCCCTACCACAGGGGGTAGGGGTCTCAAACTATCATAAAAAAAATTCCTGCCTTCAAAATCGCCCTCATGCCAAAATTGATTCCATTTGCTTGATTAGTTCTCTAGTTATGAGAATATTTGTATTTCATTTGTATAGGAGCCCCCCACCCCCACTATTAAAGGGAGGAGGGGTCATAATTACCTTCCTACAGCGGGGAGTGGTCTCAATTCACCAAAGAAAAAAATTGCCTACAAAAACACCCACATGCTAAATTTGGTTCCATTTGCTTGATTAGTTCTGGAGTTATACGGAAATTTGTATTTCATTTGTATGGGAGTCCCCCTCCTAAAAAGTAACGGGTCCTAATTCACCATAGAAAAAATTGTTGCCTCCAAAAACCTTCACATGCCAAATTTGGTTCCATTTGCTTGATTAGTTCTAGAGTTATGAGGAAATTTGTACATATTTCATTTGTATGGGAGCGTCCCCTCTTATAGGGGGAGGGGTCATAATTCCCCTCCTAAAGAGAGGAGGGGTCTCAATGCACAATAGAAAAAAAATTGCCTATCAAAACACCCACATGCCAAACTGAGTTCCATTTGTTTGATTAGTTCTAAAGTTATGAGGAAATTTGTATTTCATTTGTATGGGAGCCCCGCCTCCTAAAGTGGGGAGGGGTCCTAATTCATCATAGAAAAAATTCTTACCTCCAAAAACCTTCACATGCCGAATTTGGTTCCATTTGATTTATTAGTTCTCGAGTTATGAGAAAATTTGTATTTGATTTGTATAGGAGCCCCCCTCCTAAAGTGGGGAGGGCTTCTAATGCACCATAAAAAAAATTCTTGCCTCCAAAAACCTTCACATGCCAAATTTTGTTCCATTTGCTTCATTAGTTCTCGAGTTATGCAGAAATTTGTATTTCATTTGTATGGGAGTCCCCCCTCTAAGTGAGAGGAGAGGTCTCTAACCATCATAGGAACCTTCCCCGGCCCCAAACCCCCTACATGCAAATTTTCATGCCGATCGGAGTTTTCGATTCTATAAGGAATATACGGACAGACCGACAGACAGAAATCCATTTTTATAGGTATAGATTAAAACGATATAACACGCACCCTGATCAACGCCTCTGCCACTCTTCCAGTTTGTACTTCGCCAATTGTTGTCCGCATTACATTCCGTACGATCACGGCTCGTAAATTACCCATAAATTACCACTGGTCTAATAAGGGTTTTGTACATTGTCAACTTTGTACTGCAGTGCATGCTTCTTGATAGTTGCGTTTTGCGAATGGTAAAGTATGCTCGATTTCCCGCTGGATCTCCTTACTAGTGTTGTTATGTGCGCTCACCAGTGATCCCAAATACACGAACTAATCTGCCACTTCTAGTTCATCGGCGTCAACGCCGAGACACGCGTTTCTTTCTTTTGAGCCTCTTTCTTTCATAGATTTGGTCTTCGATGCATTTATATTTATCCCAATCCTTCTAGAATCCGCTTTCAGTCTGGCGTAGATTGCCTCCGCCGTCGCAGGGTTACTGCTTGTGATATCAAAGTCATCTGCAAAGCTTAGAAGTTGTCTACGCTTGATGAAAATCACGTCTCTCGTTTCGATGCCCGCTCGCCGGATCTTCGCCTCAAGAGCGATGAAGAACAGCATGTTGGATAAGCTGTCACCTTGTTTCAAGCCTCGCCGCGTCTCGAAGGGACCCGAGTGTGTCCCCGAGACATGTGAGACACATCGCTCGATCCAATATAGCTCTGATCAGTCGCATAAGTTTATCCGGAAAACCGGTTTCGTGCATTAAGTATCATAGTTGGTCTCGATCGACTGTATCGTATGCTGCTTTAAAATCAATAAAGATGTGTTGCGTGAACACGTTGTATACTCGACATTTCTGCTGATTATTACTGATAGCTTACTGATATTGATAGATAACGATTTTTAAAGACTCAAATAATTTATCTGCACATTTTCTTATATGTCATTTACCTATCCTAGATGCATTGCAAAGGCGGAGGCCTTACGCCCATGCTTGTCCCTTACTTTTAGGTCCGAACGAGCGACAGAGTGGAAATACAGCATGTGTCGACGATCGAGTCAACCGAAGGGCTCGAGTATTGGATGGCAAGGAGATGCGCACTCGACCTTAAACTTCAACATTACTCTTAAAAGCGTCATAATAGTGGTAAAGAAGGGTCAAGACGTTTAAGCCCAAAGTTTTGCCTTTTTCTTTTAAATGTTATCGACTGGCTTTGTGCTTTCGATTATCTGTTACCCATTACAATTAAAGCAATTTATTTATTTTTTTACTTCTCACCATGTCGGACGTTTATGATTCCCATTCTTTTCGGAAACGGAATTGATACTTCCGATACCAGTCTGCATTCGATACATATAATTGGAGAAACACCAAATAACATCTATACCGTTCAGCTGTTGTTTTTCCCGACAAACACTTTGTAACGCGAACCTTTTTATCACGCCATCACATGTGGTATAATGCTAACCTTGGCCTTTTCCGTTTGCATTTTTCGATTAATAAAATCCCATAAAATTTTACCAAATGTAGGTTTACACTGTTGTGGTACAATAACAGAGATATAAAAATCGATAGAAAAATATAATGGAAAGGATGCGGGATGTCCAGAGGGCCGTGTCACATGTGCCATGCGACACGGTTTTAAAAACTGAACAATGCAGCGTATGGCTAGGTATGTGACACCGAAATAATATGGCCTGTTCCTTCGAAGTGACCTTACCAATTTGCATTATATTAACCTCGTTTGAAAGATGCTGCAGACTATGTAGCTTTTCACTGTAGCACAGTTTTACGATCCGAGGTTCGATTTTAAAAGAAACAAATATTGTAGCTATATTTTATCGAAGGCTTTTGGATCAATTTTATCGTCTAGTTCTAATTGATAGTTCGGATTAAGAGTTATCAAATAGTATTTTTCTCGTTAAATTTAAACGTTTTGCTAGCTTTCAAGTGAGCACCATCATCATTAACACCAGTTCGAAAACAAATGGTCAAATCCACCATGCTGTTTTGGTTCACACGAAACGAATAATCTGCCCAATTCCCAGTACGAATAACAAATGAATGGCTCAATTATCTTAATGTCTGACAATTATACGCCACCCGCCTATTTACCTCACTAGTTGGACGTCTGTCAAATTATAATTTACAGAAATAACAAATTTTACGGATGTCTCATCCATCCAACGAAAGTTGACATTCAATCGGCGACAGAGGTAGCAGTTATTATCATTTTTAATTTCTTTTTCACCTCACATGGACTTGGAGTACCCTGGCACACATCGGCAATATTAGCCTGGATCATATATACATACTCCAATTAGGTTCCAAATTATATTACACTGGCAGAAACAAATCCACGAAAAATCCTAGTTCATAACGGAAACCCTATTGTTTCACGGTCAAAAAGCTATAATTTTCTTGTGCGAAGCTGTGTGAGATATTCTTTTCCCTCGTCCGTCGACTTTCGCTCTCCGGTTCACGAAAACCGTACTGGGACAGAACGCGCATCAGCAGCACACTGGGTGCTTTCGCTTTGGCACTTTGGCACTGGCATCAGCATCAGCACCAGCATCACAGTCGGTAGGTACGTGCGCCTTTTGCCAACAACATAAGTATACTATACAACTCGTCGTAAGTAGCGCCCTAGCATCGTAGCTATTTGGCAGCAGTCGCTCCTTTCAGTTGTCTGCCGGCTGCTGTCGTTGCTGCTGCTGCTGCTGGGCCGGTTCGAGTGCAGAATCTCTGGCTCGGCGTTGCAATCGAGCACGTCCGAGCAAAACGGAGTGCTGACCAGAGCGCAAAGTTTTAGTAATTAATTCCGTTCAGTTTCGTTCTAACGTTTTATTTCGGCAGCATCGCAACCGGCGGCGTTACTCAAACAGGACGGGCGTGAGCTTGTGCATCTTAGTTTTCATCCAGTCAAAGCGAAACGCGCGCGCGGGTAAATTCGACAGAACCGTGGATCATTTATAGTGGATCTACTATATGTTTATTATATAACTTTCGCGTCTTTGCGGTTTAATCTCAGTGAGATGGTTATGAAGTGAACAATTGTTGTTGCAGGCAATCTTTCGGCTTCGTTATTTGTTGATAAAAGGTATATTAGCAACACGCTGTATGTACAGAGTTTGCTGTTTACATTTTAGCAATGCATTGTAGTAGGGGCTAATTCGGAACCAAATGATTTATCGTCAATAATTTCTTGATCATGCGGAAAGTTGCCGCACTATGTGGTGTGTATTTTCTCTGCATTTCCTGACCTAAAGAAACAAGTAAAGAATCAAGTTGGTAGTAGATAGGGGTTGATACCTACTTTCCATCATTTTCGGTGTGAGCAGAGCATGTGGAAATCGACCGCAGCATCATCGGTTGACTATGGTATCGTACCGCATGCTGTAGGTAGTATTCCATTGTGTGTTATAAAGATTGGAACCATTGAGAAAACATAATGCAACAAAAAAAGTGTGATTCTGATTTGCACATGTAAAACATTGTACATACAAACAAGAAACAACAAGGTGCCTTGCGAATAGCGCCGAATGACTGGGGCGGTAGGAAAAATTGCTTTGTTCGCGCTATGTGAGGTTGGATCGTGCGACAAGCGATGGGCTGCCAGGCATCTTAATCGACGGTAGCAATCCCGTTCGGATGCGGTCGTGTGAGCGCGGCTAGTGGCTTGTGGCGGCCGCCGAGCAGAACAATGTTGTGTGTAGTATGCGGCAATGTGCTTGACCAGACTGATGAATAATGAGCCGCTCGGACGAGGAGACGCCTGGTGCATTGCTGATGTTTGCATGTTTTTTGTTGCTGTTGATAAAAAATGACGAAACATTTTCGCTGTGGGAACAAGTTTGAAACTCATGTTTTTGAGTGTAAAAATGCTTCGACATGCATTAAACAAATAGTTTTGGAAAAAAAATTCTAGCTTGTCACAGAAAACAAAACAAAGAGAACATTTCAAACAAATCGCATTGTAATTCTGTCCTTGATGAGATCGCGTGGATTATAATTATTAATGGATTATCATCACAAACAACTTTTATATGAATGTTCTTGTACAACGTTGTTTTCATAATGCGGTTTTGTTACAGTAAATCGGTCGTAACTTTTCAAAAGGATCTGAGTAACGTTGACAAACTCTCTTTAGTGTTTCTTACTTTCGATTATTTCTATATATATTTCAATATATATGATGTTCAAGGAAACTTTTCTTAACTATTAGCTAGATAGTAACGCCAGCAGCCAATTCATGCAAAGATGGTAAAATGCATTTGCATCGTCGTGATAAGCAGAAGTGAAGGGACATGTAGAGAATCTCTTATTATTACTTAAGAATTACTTAAGAAATTCTTGAATGTCGCTGTTTTCTAGGATCAATCAGTTTGCATGCGCTTGCAAATGATTTATTCAAAAATATCTTATTTACATCTCTATGATTAAGCGTGTAGGGTCCTATATCTCTAAATATTAGCATTGGTAAGACAAAATGCTCATGACCTTATAGACTTTATCCCCAGACTTTATCGGTTGGTTTTGTTTTGCCTGTTTTTTTTTTATTTTCAGGTATAATAAACTTGAATTTTTCATATGGTTTTCATATGGGTGTACCCCATTGGGCATACGGATGATAGTAGTAGTAGTAGTAGTAGTAGGGGAAAGCCACCATCATTTCAAGGACTTGCCAATGTATGTGGGTAGAATTACAGTAGATCCAAATTTGATTATCAAATGAATTTCACACTAATGTTGTTACAGAAGGGCCAAAAGGGATTGGGCGGACCCACAAGCAGAGGCACTTGTGCGCATTCCGGGGTTATAAGAGTCGCCTTCCAGCATTAGGATCCTTCCATGTAATAATCAATTTCGCTGTACCAACTTTAACCCACGTGATGATTTGTTTGTTTTGAATTGAGAAGTGCCATATTTGCTTCAGACCTTAAGGATTCAGGTTGGCAATCCACTCCGTCATCCAGCCTTCCGCATTTATGATATCAATAATAATACTGTTAATAATATGATATTAAGATGAAATGTGGTATATATGGTAAAAATAGAACAATCTCACCAGCAGTCCTTCGTATGGAATAGAGTAGCGTCCTTCAAGGTTCCATAAATGCTTCTAATAGTTAATTTAATTTTTCATTCTGGTATCCATGTGCAGTATTAAAACTCGTTTTGGCCAAGGTTTTTACTATATAGCAGGAGATGCTTCATAAGCTAAAACGAAAAAAATAATTAAAATAACTTATTAGGCTTACCTGTTAGCTAGGCCGTGTGGCTTCGCCGTCTGCCCAAAACCGCGGTTTTGAGACCAGGCAGCCGGGAACCTCCCAGCAACGCACCTCCTAGCTTGGCTACTCAATAGAGCATTACCAGGTATGACCACGTGGAGGCGCTAGGTAGGGGCTTAGGATGGCTAGAGCTATATTGGACGCTCTTCATTTGCCTTCCCCATTTCATACCCATTGAGCATACGGATGATAGACATACAAACACATACGGGCTTTCTGCATAATAAAAGTTAGGCATAATGAAGGATAGACATAATTGATGCTAGGCATAATGGATGATAGGCGTAATCAACGATAGGTATAATATGCGGAAGGCATAATATATGGCCGGCGCTTCCAACGGCGGGTCCCCGGCAACACTCGTGACCAGTGGCCGTCTCGCTTTAACAAAGCTATGAAAAATCATAAAATATGTCTTAAGGAATTGTGCTAAATGGTTCCTTATGATCATGCCAATATTTTTATGACAAACGACGCTATGCCAAACAGTCATGCGTCAAATAACTTTATGCTAAATGACCGACCCGGCACACATTGTATTGTGTGCAATGATCGACTCCAGTGCGTATTCATAGGAAAGTGTAGATTTGTAAATTATGCCTAACCGTCCGTTATACCAACCGTCCATTATGCCTAAAATTCGTATGCCCAACGTCGCGTACTCTGGTTTCTGAGCCCTGTCGCATGTGCAAATTAGCGTAAAAAATCGGCTACAAAAAAGAGGACGTTGATATAAATTTTGGACGTAAAAAAGACGTAAATAGAAAGAACATTTTTTTCGAATTTCCTGAGATTACTTGATGGTATTTAATGAGGTCGTTAATTCAAATAATGGACGTAAAAAGCGCGGATGTTAATTTAAATTTCGAACGTAAAACGCGAGGACGTTGATTCAAATTTTGGACGAAACACGACGTTGAACGTTTTGAACGTTGATTCAAATTTTGGACGTAAAAATGCATGTATTTTTTACGTTCAAAATGAATGGTCTTAAAAAGTTATTCTAGTGTGTAATACATTTATAAAAAATAGCTAGACTTTTCGTTATATTGCTCGTTGTCACTGGCCTTACTAGGAATTTTAAAATATTTAAATTGGTTTTATATAACCAAGTGCTTATATACAGGGTGTCGTTTCATATAACAGTCCAGCATCGTTTGCTATCGTGCCTCGTTCGTTGCAAGAAGCATCCATAATTTCGCCGGCGGTTGTATTTGCAGATTATTTTTGAGTTTCTTGGTCGCACTGGTGACGCGTTGACAAATCGGGACTTTGAGGCTTCGAGGCTTTATAAACGTGGCAGAAAACTCCTCTATTTAGGTGTGTGTATTTTCCTAGGTTTACTGACTAGTAGGATTTTCCCTTAGTTGAGCCCGAATGAGCTGCAACGAGCAACAGCCAACATTTGTGCAGGTCGAAGGCCACAAATATGTTCCCTGACTTTCTTTTGTTTCGGCCAGTTGTGATTCTGCCATTTGTTTTTTGGCTATTTGTGATTCTGCCATTAGGACTCTTATACCATTTGTTATTTCGTCCATTTGTGTTTCAACCTTCGTAGGTAATTCGGCTCATCCTTAGTCAGTCACACACAATTATGGATCATTTTAGCTTTTTATGCTGATTAATGCGTGAATATTATACGAAGTGATTGCTAAAATTGTTACTCATAAGTAGCATTAATAATTTGATCAATAATTAGGTGATATTTAAACGCTAATTAGCACCTAGAGCTAAAATGACCCACAATTGTGTGTGACCCTGACCCTGATTGTGGACTGACTGTATATGAAATGCTTTTTCAAATCGAGTCGTTTAGATCTCTTGCGAGCTAACGGCAGATTGCCTACTATACATTAAGCCTTCCGCATATGCCTATCGTCCATTATGCCTAGCATTCATTACGCTTAATGTATTTTTGCCTCATGTCCGCTATTCTTAATGTCCATTATGCCTAACATCCGTATGCTTAATGGGGTACACCCCACGTAGACGACTAGCGTGCGAGTCGCTATATTTCTACATACAGTGGTATTTCGATTATATCTACACCTGGTTTAATCTACACCCGAATTTAGGTACCTCTGATTTTGTCTACCATTTTGACCCGATTTTATCTACCTTTTTTTTTAATTGTCATTCCAACCATGCGGCATGAAAATTTGGAAGACTTCATGAATTTATGCATAACAGAGATTCTAACAGAGATTATTTATTTGTATTTTATAGTTATTATATGGCATCTTTACATTACTTTTTCTTTACCGTAACGCTAACGGGCACACCCTGTCTCCGCTAGAAATTATGGTTATCACCTTTCTTTCCTTAAAAATTCTAATCTTTTGAACCATTGAACCGATTTTAATAATTTTATTACCAAATTTAAGGGAATTTTAATGAGATTTTCAGAAAAAAAAGCAATACACCGACGTTCAAGGTTTTTTATGATTGCACAAACATTTTTTGTAGGAGCCTTGAAACTCTTAAAATCATTTAAAACATTTAAAATATTCGTTTTTGCCTCTCTACTATATAAATATATAATATAAAGTGATTGCTAAATCACTCGATAACCCAGAAATGGAAAGAAGATTTTATTTTTTCATTATTGAAAGTAGGCAAGCTAGTTGTTTACATACGATATCAAAAAAAAGATATCTGACATTTTTAGTTTTTGAGATACTCTTTTTTAAGAAATAAAGATGCGAAAATGCAATGGACTCGCATGGTGTTTTATTTTAGAGACGCATTTCTTTGTCAAAAAACCCCTTATATTACAAGTAAAAACTAAAACCATGCGTCTCCATTGTATTCTCGATACTTTATGAAAACTTAGAATTTCTTTGGTCTACACACCATGGAAACATAAAAAGTGAATGTTTTCAATGTTTTTGCGATAATAAAAAAAGTTTAGGCTTTAGCCCAATATTTTTTTCTGAAAAGCTCATTAAAATACTTTCCAATTGGTATTAACATCATTGAAATCGGTTCAATGGATCAAAAGTTATGATTTTTTAAAGAAAGAAAGGTGGAAAAAACTTTTCCAACTTTTGGGACCGCAATGACTCAGAAAAGAGAACCCTAAGTACCAAATAAAAATACGGATCTAAAATTTACTGCAGAGGAATGAGTACACAAAATTTGAATAAAATCGGAGTTGACATGCATTATGGCTAATAGTTGATATGAATAAAATGAGCCCTATGCGTAAAATTACGCTAAAATAATACATAATTGAAGAAAATGATCAATATTAACAATACTTTTTGTTCATTTAAATTATTTTGGAGCAATTTATTTTTCCCCAAATTTGTCTACTTTCCAAATATATCTACCAAAAATTTTCGGATGGGTAGATAAAATCGGTAAACCACTGTATTTGCGATGATAAGGCTTGTTTGCGACAAAATCTGGACACCTCAATTTTGCAATATAACAAATTTGCTAGAAGTTTAATCCATGAAACAATTTTATATCATTTATGTGTGTATCGTTAATAATTATCAAACAAATTAACATTACTTATTTGATGTTTTTTAGAAACGGTGGTTCTACAATTGATGGAGGGACGATAGGGGAAAGTAATGAATTTTTTTTTTGAGTTTCATTACTTTCCCCTACCGTCCTTCCATCAATTGTAGAACCACCGTTTCTAAAAAATATTAATATTAATGCCTGACCGCATTTCAAAGTCAAAGACTAAAAACACGAGTTTGGTCTATTACTTATTTGGTCTGCTTGAAAAATTGGCAAACTTTGGAGTTAACCCTTGCCATGAGGGTCAGTGCAGACTTGTTGGCAACCAATTTAGCTGCGTTTGTCCAGGATTTTCGAAATTTATCTATAGTTGTTGCTTGTTGTTTGTGCTGGGACAGCTCTCTCTTCACCAAAGCCCAATACCGCTCGATGGGGCGTAACTCTGGACAGTTAGGTGGATTCGCCTTCTTCGGTACAATATGGACTCCTTTAGCATCATACCATTCCAAAACATCTTTGGCGTAGTGACAGCGAGGGTACATCATGGCTGTATAGGAACGGTAACAATCGTTTCTGCAGGCATTCTTCACGGTATGCTTCCTGTTTGTTCGATTTAATCGACGTTTTTCGGCGAAAAACGTCGATTAAATCGAACAAACATTGTGGTGGCGGCGATTATCTGAAATCAACACGGTATGCTTCCTTGTTAACCGTTCCCGTAGTGATGTAACTTTTACTTGCTCGACCACAGCTGCATATGGCCTGCCGTACTTAATATTTTTTGGGGAACTTGGATTTCTTCTTTGTCCTAAAACGTTCTGCAACGCCATTCTGTTTCATGGCAGTATAAAAAGACATACCAGGAAGCTGTTTAAAGTCTTCTAGGACATACGTTTCATCGTCCATTATAACGCATGGAAACCATAGAGAACAGAGTAACAGGCACGAAGAAAGTGATCGATTTTTTGTGTGTAAAATCTGCCGGTGGCGCCCTCCAGAAATAGTTTGCCAAATGCATAAAAAATATGCATGCACCTTTACCAATATTACTTTGTGCTGGAGTTACATAGTAGCGATGGCGGCGACATCAATTTTTAGTTTGTCACTTACAGCTCGAGAGGTGCTCCATCGTAGGATTACTCGTTGATTACATAAAAACCTTTTACACACTTCTCGTCAATTACCTGGTAGTCTGTTCTCAGTGATAGAAACTTCGTTAAATATTTGCGATAAAGCTTACGAGCGCGTGTTTTGGTCGTCGTATTTTGCTTATCATTACGGTTTGACACAGTCCTCGGCTTGAAAGACTTCTTGCCTTGTCGTTGCTTAAAAGTGTGCACGAGTGTTGGCGACATTTTTATTTTATGGACTTTACTTTTTATGAAGTGCAACGGGGATAAAATAATTATGAGCTATAGTTAAAGTAACTTGCAATATTATACAATAAGTTAATTATTTTCAATTCTTTAAATTTAATTTTTATAGTTAATTCATTAAGGTATTCCTAAATTTGGATCAAATGAAGTGAAACTGTGTAATCCATTATATTATGGCTCGAATGTGTCGGGAAACTCAAAATCGTCATTTGGAATGGTTTCAAGGCCAAAATATCTTAGTTTTTATTATGAATTTATTATTTTTATTATGAATAATAAAGTCAGTCGCTCAGTTTCAAACAAACAAATTACAAAGTTGTTTATTTATTTCTTATCGAATTTTGTGATAGATTTTACATATAAATACCATTTTACATTTCAAGTAATGTTTCGTCACAAAATGTAGACTTTTTCATGCGTTTTGGAGACAAAGTTTTTTTCGCCATTTTTTCTACCTTTTTCCGCCGTTTATCACAACTTTGCACTGTTGAAAACACAGATGAAATATAAAAACTTCAGACAGATGAAATAACCAAAACTGACAGGTTATCTCACACACACATCAGAGTGATGTCTTATCGCTCTTGTAGTGATATATTAACAATGCTGACTATTGAAATTCAGTAGTAAACGGGTTTTGAAGATGGGGTATGATATATCATACGCTAGGACATAATGGGTTAAGGAGATCTTCAAAATTCAAAATGAGCGAAAATTATCGTACATAACTCTTAACAAATTCGGAATCGTAACTAAAGCTTAATAAAGTGCGCGCAAGTTGATTTCCAGTCAACACACATACGATTTTCAATACAGAATTGTATAGCAGTAGGGGAGCAAGTTGCGCTTAATCCGATATTATCGTATATAAGTATTAATATAAATAAAATGCGTATAATTATTCCTCATCATGCCTCCAAAATAGTAGGGTTGCAAATTTTCGCATTCAATACGATTTATAATAATTCTAATTTTTAACTTTTATCTATACCTATAAAAATGGATTTCCGTATGTCCGTATGTTCCTTATAGAATCGAAAACTACTGAACCGATCGGCGTGAAAATGTGCATATAGGGGTTTTTGGGGCCAAGGAAGGTTCTTATGATGGTTAGAGACCCCTCCCCCCACTAAGAGGGGGGGCTCCTATACAAATGAAACACAAATTTCTGCATAACTCGAGAACTAATCAAGCATATGTAACCAAATTTGGCATGTGCTCGTATACAAATGAAATACAAATTTTCTCATCACTCGAGAACTAATCAATCAAATGGAACTAAATTTAAAATGTGAAGGTTTTTGGAGACAAGAATTTTTTCTATGATGAATTAGGACCCCTTCCCATTTTAGGAGAGGACTCCTATACAAATGAAATACTAATTTGCTCATAAATTATAACTTTCGTCGTCTGTTTTTGCATGTTTTGTTACATTTTTGACGCTTTTTAAAGTTCTACCTGCCTATTATTTTTTGTTTTTATTGTCTTGACTTGACTTCTTTCCGCCATCTTTTTATTGTCATTCCTTCGTATTTAGGTCTCCTCTCGTCAACTTTTCATCCTATTTTAGCAATATTTGGAAATTTTTCGTCATCTTTTCACCGCATTTTCGGCGTCTTCGTTGTGTTTTCTTTGATATTTTAGTCACCTTTTCGTCGCCTTTTTGTTGGTTTGGTAGACACATAACAACCGTAAACCCAGAATCGTGTGTTAATTCCTGAAAATTGGAGTTTTATTCATGATCTCACGCATCTTTCGACTAAAATGTTGAAATCATGAATCTGACGTTACTCGCATATAAACGAAATTTAAATTTTAAATAACCTAATATCTGGAACGTTACGAACAGTTTATAAAATATCTTTGAAATAATGATTATCATAATACTTTGAACAGCGTTTTGGATAATCTTAAAATTATACCAATAGAATGTTAAACTTGTTTTTCGTCATTGGACCATGACAAGTCATTTGTGTTCTTTGGCAGTTCAACGATCGATGCAGCAATTATAAATAGGTACGTTTGAATGAATAGCCGGATCGGCTTGCAGTTTGGACGATGAACTGCATGCAAAGTGTTTCCCACTGCATATTCTTTCCCTTCAAAGAGTACAAAACATCTTGTAACTGTAGCCGCTCTTGTTGATGGTTCATGGCAACGATTTATGGTTGAGGACTCATGTCGCCAAATTTGTTTCCAAGTTTATTTACTGCTGTATTCTATTTTCGACATCATTAGCGGTCTCTAAACAATAAAAATCGATATTAGTTTAACGAAGCAAGCAAGTGAGTGACTGAAGTTTTTGGAGCGTCTCATTAGAATACGAAACCTGAAACTAAATTAAAAAGAAAACTCTTCAATTAAATTCTACTGTGTATATTTATTCTTGACATAAGGTACACCGGGGCAAGTGGGACCTAAAAAATGCATAGTTTGGGTTTATTCCACTGTGTTTTCTATACCTATGATTATTTCAAAATTCTTTCAGCACAGAAACTCTTCAGTGGTATCACTTCGAAGGATTAATTACGAAAAAAGCCTATCAATTTACATGAAATGAATCTGGAGGAGAATTTTCAAAATTATGGCGATAGGTCCCACTTGCCCCATTTACCGGGGCATTTTCGTAAAGCTTTAAACTGGTATAAATATTATGTAATTGAACTGAAAATGTTCGATAGTTCATCTAAAAAATGTATTGAGACAGGAAGATTTGTGCTGAAACACTTTATTTTTAATAGGTCCCACTTGCCCCGGGTGCTTTGAAGTACCGACCTTATTTCGACCCATTTTTTTAATGCCGTTTGTCAAATTATACAACTAGTTTTCGGGTGTAATTTGTTAATACACTCATTATGTTTACCTACTGTCAGAAAAACATGTACTTTTACGTAAAGCCTGTGGCCAAAATATCATTTATAGAAAGGTGCGTCAAATTTACAACGCTAATTGAAAATAACGCTCAAATTGAAAGTCCAATTTTGATATTTGGAATGCCTGTTATAAATAATCTATAATTTTAATGCATGTGTTTGAGTTGTATCTTTCATTTTTAGAAAGGTTCGGTAGGAGAAAATGGGGCTGTAGAAAGTTATGAACTTCGTTCCCACTTACCCCGTATTCCCACTTGCCCCGGGGTACCTTATACGTATTTCGCCTATGACTTGCAGGCTTTATCGAAAACAGACACTGATGAAGCCTACAAGTCGTAGGCGAAATAAGTATCTGTCAAGAATAAATATACATAGCAGAATTTAATTAGAAAATTTTCTTTTTAATTTAATTTCAAGCAAGTGAGTGTTTATTACAGTAATACTGGTAACTATCAAGTTTTTCGCCTATATTGGTCAAGTTATTTTTACTGTAAACACATTTTGTGAAGGAGAAGAATTGACTAAATTGCAAACTTTGAAAACTAATTGTCTGGACGGGTGGAACTTGAACTTGTTTTTATTGCGCTTTCTTAATTATTCCGTTATCTACACATTTACCCAGTACTATACTGTACAACGTTCGGGTTCGTCAAGTTTGTTTTTCTACACGACCGTAAATTAAAAGTTGTGGTTTCAAAGTCCTCCACGTACATTTTCTTTTCTCACAGTTTGTATATCATATTTGCCAGTTCGTTCAATTTTCGTATTTCAAAAAAATACATTTACTCCTCCCATAACGAACGATTGTTCTATGAAAAATCGCATGAAACTTCATA
Source organism: Sabethes cyaneus (assembly GCF_943734655.1). Lineage (NCBI taxonomy): Eukaryota > Metazoa > Arthropoda > Insecta > Diptera > Culicidae > Sabethes > Sabethes cyaneus. The sequence continues at coordinate 219,343,005 of NC_071355.1, forward strand.
ACATTAAATTCTGATATTTTATCAGAAACGTTTCCTACAAAAATTTAGTATAATACACGACAAACGACTAGACTCAACTCGATTAATTCGCCGGTTTGTTCTGCCCAGAGATGCTGGCGATGACATCCTCTGTTCGGTTCGACAAACCTTTTCAATCAGCTGATGAGCGTTTTTTTGTAGTTTTTCAACCACTTTTGACCTATACGGAACGCCCCGATAATCCTTTCGTTGACGACGCACCGGCGATGGCGGCGCTGACAATATCCGTTAGTTTGCCGATGCGCTTTTTTCCGTCAGATTTGTGTGTGTGTCTCTGTTTTTTTTGCTTCACTGATCCTTCGAGTGACGCCGGATTTGTCGGATATAGAACATACTACGAGGGTCAAGACAACACGCCGCTGCTGCTGTGTAGGCGTCTGTCCCACCCACCACTCACCGACTGGCAGTGCACTCTTTGTGTGTACGAAGTTGAATTTATGAATGAAATTTATTTTTGCATTCATTTACAGTCACCGTCACCGAATTTGCTCGTGCACGAACTTCGTTCCTATCGCTTCGAGATCAGGGAGCTTTGCGGTCTTTCGGCGTTAGGTTTTTTTGATGAATAGGCCTCGATTTAGATACTATGCGAGGAGCAAAAAGGGACAGATTACACGAATTTATTTATGGAACAATTTGTAGGTCTAATTTGTGTGGCATTCAATTGAGCAGTCCTGAATGGAAAATTTAGAAGAGGGGATTGTCTCAGATTTCCCCAAATCGGATCGGATGATACTTTGCGCAGATAGGGAAGGTCCTGAAAATTATACTTTTAAGTGCCAGCAATAACTTTTAAAAAGAATAGGGTTATTTCTAATTCCCGTCGTAGTAAGTAAAGTCACTCTAATTTTCATCATTTCTTGGAAGGATTTAATGAATACTCCAAAAGTTCTTGTGCTGATGTGACTCAAACACGCTAACTTCCGTTCCGTGCACTTTGAATTCAGTAAAAAGCGATTATTAAGCGTTTTATTGAAATTACGCATGACTTTATTTCTAAAATTCGTTGTACCGTTTTAAAATCCACCCGTCAAAATTTTTCATCGTCCAAAATGAAAATTACAACAATGTTTACGAAATTAGCGCGCATGCATTTGTGTAGAACGGCATGACAAATGTTATTCTGCAATAATTTCTACTGGTCATGCAAGTTTTCCCGGCTGCAGAATAACGACAATGCGTTGCGTGAGTTATTTTCATTTTATGAATGACAGGAATTGAAACGATTCGTTGACATTTTCTTCGCACGAAACAACAAGAAATTCCCGCTAGAAGCAACAAGAAAGGCCGCTAGAAATTCTTTAATGAAAAAAGTATTTAAATCGAGCTCAGCTCACTTTGACTAATCTCGGGAACTGTTAGGGAACAACTAATTTTGCATTGTGTGTCATAAAACACGCTGATATTTTAATAATTTGTGTTGGACAGGACGGGAATAGGCAATTACGACGAAGCAGCAACATACCATGCTTATAATAAGGTAATATTATAAATTCGTTTTGTGCCATATCGAATGACAGCAGTCCCCCGAATAAGGCGGTGGTGTACGCCCACGGCTATTTCTTAGTTGTCCATTGATCAATAATGTTGATTTTTGGTATATTGTTAGTATGTGGTATAACCTAATCAAGTACCAAAAGTCAAATTTATTGTATAATTGAGATTGCTGACAGCTACCGTACGCACACTATGCCGCGTATACGTATACGCGATTTGTTGCTGCTGCTGATGGTTTTTCCATGACGTTTTTCAAACTGGGGGAAAACAAACCACCAACACAACCGCAATTTAGCAAGCTCTATTAACAACTGAGATATCGCGACGGGCGTACAGCACCACCCATCACCTTATTCGGGGGATTCCTGTATTGTCAAAAAATTAGTTATTATTAAAAGTTCCTGAACCATGTGTAAGATTCTAGAAACTGCACGCAATTTATGTCAGGTGTGTTTAAAAATGACTATTAAGGAATAATTCGGGAAAAGAATCGAATGGATAAGTTATTTAAGAAGACCCAGATGATTCAGCAACGGCCAGGCAGCGGCAGAAAATTGAAGGCAGTCACCATAGTACAGGGCAGGAAAGTATTGAGTCTGTTCAAGCGTCGGCCAATGCTTTTTATTGGTGATGAAATGTGCCGGCCCTCATGTCTTCAAGTTCCGTAATGTACCGAACCGGAACGACAAACAAAACACGGTGACCAAAAACGGCGCCAGGCAGCGGTACCGAGAGTGGCTAACAAAATCGAGCTACGTCGTGATGTACGACGAGACTAAGCGGACACAAAGCAGTTGCTGAGGCAGGAGTCTTTCGGCGTCATGTCACGGTTAGCCGTTCCTGAGAAGGTAAGGGAGAAGAAGCTGGACAAATTCGCCAAAAAGTTCTTGATCTGGCAGGTCACCTCTAGGTACGGGAAGAAGAACCAGCCGTACATCACGACGGGTACCAGCACCAGGCAAATCTACCCGAGCAAGGATTGACAACAAAAGTATATCAAAATTATTACATATTCTGCTGTTGATATCAACTAGAAAACATGTTTTGTTACCAACTCAAAATGGCACTTATGATGTATCATTTTGCTTTCATTTTTATTGAAGGAAAATATGTTGGCAGATTCTATATATGATGTAAATAAACCTTCAATATTTAAATTAATATATTTTCACTTAAATTTTTTTCTAGTAAAATGGTTGGTTCAAATTATATGATGATAGCAAAATGATGATCATATGATAGTAAAATGATAACTAATTCTGCTTTCCTATTAATATTGTGTAACAACAAGATTAGTATTCCGTTTGATATTTTTGATAGCAAAAGTAGTATTCAATTTAATTTCACGGCGTGGAATTTTTGCAATCAATTTTGATATTTTAACCGCTAAGTCGACCAAAATGAAATCACACCGAGTATTCAAAATCCGTTACATCAAGATATCAAATTTTGTTTTAAATTTGCTCTAATACCCTGCTCGGGTACCGAGACAATTGCCTCCAAAAATTCTGCTGTCCGTCCTGTGGTCTCATGGAGTCACTGTTTTAGCCGGATTTGGCATCCTACCACTACTACAAAGCAAAGCAGAGTAAATCCTGGGTGCTAATTCCGTTATCGAAATTTTACCTTCTGTTTTTATACGACAGATTTCGCAACCAGATGTTAGAATACAGGACAGTGCGGGGTCAGTGCTACGATCCCATTGACCCTAACATCCGCTCCCAGCCGAGATTCGAACATACGATGACTGGCTTATTAGACCAGCGTCGTACCTCGAGGCCAACTAGGAGTTGAAGTAACAGTGGGTAAAAATAATAAAAGATGTAAATAAAAGTTTTTATGAGTGTTATTCAAGTCAAAGTGTGGAAATTCGGTTATAGAGAGGAGATTCAATAAAATAATGAAGTAAAAAAATCGGACTTTAACCCTCTCTGTCCCATGGTAGCACAGGTGCTCCATGACTTCCGATACTAAAATCGACCGATAAAATTTTTGAGGCATTCAAATATGGATATTTTGATTTTGTAACGTAGTAAAAACATTGTTTTACAAGGTGTATAGTTGCGTTTGACGAATTGTTAATTAATAGCTTTTTTACATGATCAAAAACTGTAAACCACCAAAACATCCCTGGGACAGAGAGGGTTAAATGATTTTTTGTGACCATTGTCTCATGAACATTTTAACGGCAATATTACAGAAGAAGACCCAACGTAAGAGGTGCCTATAAACGATAACAGCGTGCCGCCTCTCGATCTCGAAGAGATCCGGGGAGAAATCAGTCAGCTGAAGAATAATAGAAGAAAAAATAGGACCGACTCCCGGCAAAACTCTATAAAAATGACCCACTGGAAACGCTACGTCATTGGATAATTTCAAGGATTTGGGAGAAAGAGAAAATACCGGAAGAGTGGATGGAAGATATGGTTTGTCACGTCTACAAAAAGGGCGATCGGCTAGTTTGCTGTAATTACTACGGCATTACGCTGGTTAACGCCGCCTACAAGGTGCGCTCCCAGATTTTGCTGCGTCATCTATCCCAAATAGCAAGAGAATTCGTAGGGCTGTATCAGGCGAGCTTTATGGGGGCCCGTGCTACTACGGCTCAAATTTTTACTATTTGACAAATCCTCCAGAAATGTCAGGAGTACAACATGCCCACCCATCATATTTTCGTGGATCTCAAAGCAGCATACGATACAGTTGAACGTAAACAGCTATAATAGATAATGTACGAGTACGGTTTTCCGGACAAACTGACGCAGCTGATCAAAGTTATCCTGGAGCGAGTGATGTGCTACGTGTGCGTTTCGGGAGCACTCTCGAGTCCTTGCGAATCGCGCCGAGGGTTGTGGCAAGGGGATGGACTATCTTGTATGTTTTTAAATATCGCTATTGAAAGTGTGACCCGGCGAGCGAGCATCGAAACGAGAGGAATGGTTTTTCAGCAAGAGTACCCAACTTCTAGCCTTTACAGACGACTTCAACATGATTACTAGAAACCTTAGGACGGCGGAGGCAATCTAGACCAGACTGAAAACGGAGGCTAGGCAGGTAGGGTTACAAATGCTTCGAAAACCAAACATATGGTAGGAAAAGGCTTCAGAGGAAGCAATGTTTGCCTCCCACGGACTACTGATGGCGATGAACTGGAAGTGGATGATGAGCTCGTATATTTGGGATCTCTGGTCGCTGCCGATAATAATATGAGTAAGAAGATTCAAAGACGCGTTCAAGCTCGAAATCGAGCCTACTTTTCCCGCCACGAGACGCTTTAATCAAGGAGCATTCACCGCCGCATGAAGCTGATGATGTACAAAAAGCTAGGCCTCTACGGACTTGAGACAGTCACTCTTATTCTGCGAGGCGAGTGACGTGACTATTTTGCAGTCGCCGCGAATCAGGTGACAATTGTCACCTAGGTGATTCACTGTGTCACCTAGGTGACACGGTTTGTCAGTTAGGTGACAGGGATTTGTTACCTCGTCATGACGAGTCACGGCGAGTGACAATTGTCGTATTGAGTCACGTGACTCGCAGGATAAGGGTGAGTAACTTTGCTTACGGAAAACATACGCGCACTTGCCGTATTTGAATGACAGGAGTTGCGGGCTATTATTGGCGGAGTACAAACGGATAGCGGAGAGTGGCGTATGCGTATAACCATGAGTCGCAGGCACTACTCGGAGAGACTCCGATCGTGCACCTGGCGAAAGTTGGCAGACTTCAATCGGTTGATCACGTCGCAAGAATGCCTGACGACTGTGCTGTGAAATCCGTTCTCTTCAAGAACCTCACTAGCACCAGGTATAGAGGGGTCCAAAGTGCTACATGGCTCGACCAGGTTGAAGCCGACTTGCGTGTGTCGAGACGCGGAACTAAGCGACGAGTAGCGCAGGACCGTGCACAATGGAGAGGAATTCTTGATACAGCAAGAGCCAGCCCATCTCTCGGCTGGTAAAATAAGTGAGATGTTACACACAGCTGTGTTCGAATTCCGGATGGTTTGTCGAGTTCATTCGCTAGTGCAATGATCTTACTGACTTCTAGCAGTACCATCCAGCCGAGATTCGTACATATAACGACTTGCTTGTTAGACCAGCATCGTACCTCGAAGCTAACTGGGCGGTACAAATACGTCCAAAACAAAGTACATCCTGGCCGGCGGTCCTGAGGCCGCTCGACGTCCGTGGACGACTAATTAAGACTATTTTTGGTCTTAAATGCCATCATAAGTGTGTAATAAAACCCAAATTGATAGTTGGGATCCGAAGACGTGGTATCAGCAGAAGTCGAGCTTACTATGGGGCGCAGCGAGCAAGATGGTTAGACCAGGTAGAGCGAGATCTGGCTCACCGTACACGGTGTCCAAGGAATTGGAGAGCCGAGTTATTTAGTGAAATTTTGTTCATCGTATGTCTTAGGCTCCGTACAGAGGAAAAGCGACTGCGACGCGACTTCGCTCACACTAGTTTAAATACGCAGCCCTGCTTCCAGCGAAAAAGGACTGCATGTTTAAACGTATGAGAGCGATGTCGCGCCGCGTCGTAGTCGTGTTTACTTTGGCGGTACCCTTAGATCGGAGATAGTGAACCGAATGCACTTCCTTTTTGCTTCTGACCGAGTATATTTTAAAAAATTAATTTAACCGAAGATAAATGTGGCAAAAATCTCTGTGCGGCCGTAGCAAATTGACGACTGATTTGTTGAAAACACGTGTTCTTGACAGATCCAACGAACATACGATGGCAGTATTTAATCCGACGAAAAAGCATGATGCACTAATACTAATGGGTCTCTATTGGTTTTGCATTTAAGTTTGCTGCTGTATTTCGATTTTGAAATCTGATTTTTTAGACAGACGTTCAAATCAATTTTTATTGTGGATACAGTAAAACTACACGCTTACGTGCTACAATCCTACGCTCCAGTAGTATAATTATTGCCGAATAAATAATACAGTCGATGTACTAAAAATACCTTCGTGACCTTATCTTTTGATGCGATAGTGAAATCGAAACTCCAGTAGAATACGATTTCCCCTTCAATGGGGGATTGATAAGCAAATCAACAAAGATACCTATGACAGAAAGCAAAAAAAAAAACAATAGACAGTAGATTGATTGCCCCATTTACTGCATATGACAGTGGCGCAAGGTGGAGGTGGCGCCGTACGGCACCGATTCCCACAAGCTTGCATGATTTAATTTAGAGTCATTTTATCGAATTTCGATGATTGCCACACAATACGCACCTATTTGATGCATGCACGGAAAGCTGGTCTAGCCGGCCAGCCAGCCAGTTGTGGTGGTCAGTATAGTGAGGGTTCTGTGACTGGGCGCAAAACACCGGCGAATTGAGTTTGAATTTAGATTGCTTCTACACGAACCGAACCGCGCTTGTTTACGCTCAAGTGTCTTCAATTGCGATCTTTCCCTAGACACGAGTTGAGCCATTCGTAGTGCACTTATTCTATCGTCAAATCGCTAAAAGGTTCCAGATATAAATAATCTGACGGACGTCTTTCAATTCGTTTTCAGTTTTTTTTTCTCTTCTCGTTGCAGGAACTTGTACCTGGATGCCACAAATTAGCCGATCACCGTGGCATCCGTTGAACTGTTCGGGGAAAGACGTCATCAGTGGAACCAGTTAAATTTTAATTGGATTGTCTAATTATCAAGGTTCAGATCGTAATGCTTGTACAGAGTGAAAAATTTGTAATGAGTAACTGAACCCTCCGTTACTGCTATTTCACCGATTTGGTGCTCAGTATGACATAGATTTTATTGTCGCTTGCTGGCGAGAAAACGAAAGATCGGCGACAGGTGATGTCAACGTCAGAAGATCGTGGTCATTTAGTGAAGTCCCGTTACGATGGTATCGTGTCCGATTCTGCGTTTAATTTCTTAACGATTACAGTTTCGCCGGAATGTGAACTGTGCGAAACGGAACAGGATGGAGGCTTCAATAAAAATGGCGAAGAAACGTCCCGGAGCAACGGCCACAGTCGAACGGGGAAAGCACGCCGTCGGTGGAAGCTGCTGGCCAAGGCTTTGCGGCATGACTCTAGCGAGGATGATCCTATATTAAAATTTAATTTAATTGAATTTGATCGGGTTTGTGATGAGAAAGATGAAAATATTTACGTTTATAGACTAGCGGATCGGTATAGGTTAAAAATTAGGCTAATTGGAGAGCGACCTTGGACGGCAAGTGAACTCATGGGCTTTAACAATACCGGAAACATTTGCGTGTGGCCATCGGAGGAAGCCTTAGCGTATTACGTTCTGTCACGGTTGAATATTTTTGAAAACAGCGACATTCTTGAGCTGGGTGGCGGGATGACCTGCTTGGCCGGATTGGTGCTGGCCAAGTATGGCAATCCCTCGTTCGTGCACGTCACCGACGGCAATGATTTGTCGATGAAGAACGTAGAGAAGTCGCTCCATTTGAACAAATTTAACTGCACCATCAAAACATCCGTGCTGAAATGGGAATCTGTGAGCAATAACCAAGCTTCATTCCATGCGGATCGTGCCCGCTACCAGTTTATTCTATCGGCCGACTGTCTGTTCTTCAACGAATCGCGGTCGCATCTAATCGATACCATCTGGATGTTTCTGGCCGACAGTGGAGTGGCGCTGATCACTGCACCCCGCCGGGGCAGCACGCTGGTTCACTTTCTCAACGAATGCGTCGCGAAGGGCTTCTACTACGACATGCTGCACTGTTACAACGAAGCGATCTGGAACAAACATCTGGAACTGATCAAAATCGAAGGATACGACGAAAACATCCACTATCCGCTGTTGATCCGAATGTACAAGAAGGATTTTGATTTGCGGCATTGTTAGTTGAAATATTGTTACAAACTTTTGCTGGACAAACGAAAGTTTCCGTTTGTAGTTTGATACTTTAGCGATCGAAAACCGTTTCTAATGGTTTTGTAGATTCTTAGACTAGCTAGGCCAATTGTTTTGCTGGTGTAATAACATATTGTAGGTAGATAAGAATTTAGGAAACACCAGATCATGCTCGACTGTGAGCGGAATTAGCATTAATTTTTTTTGACAAAACTGTGCCGGTAGCAAAATTTTATCTAGATCTTATCTGTCGAGGCTTGTACGCCAAAAGTGAGGTTAAGTTTTGACAAATATTCAATATTTAAGAGATTTTAATAAATCAACCCATGTAAAACCGTATAGATTTTTAGGGCGTGCATTTTTGAAATAGTTTATTCTAATTTTGAAAACACAAATTGACTAAACATTATGATTAGTTTAGATTAATGATTCCAGACAAAGAAATGAACGCTCTCTAACACGCACGCTTATTTCGTAGAAACTTATTGAAACGCTTAACATATCTAGCATACACCCTTATTCCGTATTCCGAAGGATCTTAATTCCGATCGAGTTGTTTGCCCATTTGATTCTTTCCGCCTCTTAGACGTTAGAAATACCGATCCATCGGAATGCAGAATAAGAACGAAAGGTAGACTCTATTCAGAATGTGTTCCTACAATTTCTGATTTTGAGTTAATGCCCATTTTTTAATTATCACTATCGTTCCCAACTATCTTTATATAGACCAATGTTCCTTTGTTGAGCGTCTTAGTAGAAACTGTAAATTGACACAGATCCAACTTTTCCTTTTATTTCTACTGTCTCGTAAATAAATATTTGGCTTCGGTGGATATTTCAACAATGAAACAGATACTGTTTGAAAGCTTATATACGTTATCTATCAGAATAATAAATACCTAGTAGATTTAAAAGTAAAAGTTTCATCTTTGAAAAGGTTTCTATTATTTCCTACCAATTTTCTATTCCAAAATAAACTAACTTCGTTTAGCTAGAATGATCTAAGTCAGTGCAATATTAAAAAACTATGAAAAGTTTGCGTACTTCTTATGAGATGTTACACTAAAGTAAATCAATAGTCCAATAGGTTGGCATCAATATTTATTTTTACGAAAAAAAAAATCCAGAATGAATTCAGCGTTACTCTTACAGTTAGTTTTTTGATAAACAGTAGAGCAGTGAAATCAAATCCTATACACTTACGAGCAACTATCAAATAATGGTAGTTTCAAAGCCTCGTGTTTGTCAGATCACCCAATGAAAACAAAAAACGATGCAAGACATTCGAAAACCGCAAACTTTCAGCTTAGAACAACTTAACACAAATTAAATTTAGTAGTTATTAAAATTCCAAACAGTCTAAAAAATACATTTCAGTTAAATGCCAAAGCTAGGAAAATAGCGAAATCAAATAATTCTTGGGATTGTTGAACAATGAAAAGTTACCACTTTTCGTCAAATAGATTAAAACACGTTTGTTACGAAAATAGAGCATTTTATTTGAATCCGAAATGGGACCCGCACCGCCTTTGCGTTTTGATTGCGCTGTTCAGTAGGGATGCAGCCGTTGGGCCGGGTGCATTTGTGTGTGATAGCCACCCTGGGTGTGGGTGTGGGGCAACATGCCGAGCCCGACGCCTAGCGAAGCAGCACCGAGACTGTGATGCGGCGCGATTGCAATTGGCTGCTGGATGTGGGGCTGTGGCTGTGGTGGCGGCGGTGGCATCAACGTTGGGGTCGGTGGTATTGGATTGTGGACGCGCACGTGAAGGTTCAGGCTATCGGCAGTTGCGAACACCTTTTGGCACTCCATGCATTTATAATTCTCGCTGGAGCGATCATTTAGGTGAATTTTCTTTTTGTGTGCAACCATGTCACGGTTTCGGCTAAAACTTTTCGAACAAACATCACAGTGGTAGCTTTTGATGCCCGAGTGGGACACCATGTGACGCGAGAGGTCACCGGAAGTGATAAATGCTTTGTTGCAGGACGGGCAGATGTGGTCCCGTTGGTTCGAGTGGATTTTTTTGTGCGCCTGAAAGTTTCCCAGGGCCGAAAATTGTTTGCTGCAAATTTCGCACTGATAAGGCCGTTCGCCCGTGTGAGTGCGAATATGGATGGAAAGATTGTGTTTCTGAGCAAACCGTCTTGAGCAGTAGTTACAGGCGAACGGTTTTTCGCCGCTGTGCGTCCTAGACACCGAAAGTTGAATCATTAAACTAAATGATGTGATTTTGAAATTTTGAACTTACCTTAAATGCATTTGCAGTTGAGCAGCACATTTGAATGTTTTATGGCATTGGTAGCAGGTTTGCGGTAATTTTGGTGTTGGTTTTGGGCCGCGTTTTTTGCAGTCTTCGGGTGGTTTTGGTTTATAACGGCTTCTACCGCTGGATCGCCTGAAATTAAATCAAAAAATGGCATGTCAAAAATCAAATAAACGCACAATTGCTTTAATAAATTTGGTGAGTATTGCATGCAGGCCTCTGCATTCGATTTTATGCCAAGTATAGCATTCACGAAATGGTATTTCTCAATTTCCGCAAAAAATAATGAATCCGATGCAGCTAACATTGATTGAGTGAAAAAATTTCCATTAGGCTGACCACCCCACTCCAGGGCAAAACATAATAATAGCGCTATTATTCGGCCGTCGGCGTGGAAGCATGCCATGGCATTGCACATGATTTACTGCGTTTGGCCTTATTGCAGAGGATGAATCTTTCGTCCCCGGTTATAATACGATGCGGAAACCCCTTTAGAGTCTGTCCCTGAAGAAGCATTTCGCAAGCAAATGGCCATCTCACGGGTTTTTTTTTCTTTTCTGGCTTCTAAATCATTCTTATAGCCTTTAACTACTTCGAAATAGTTTGTTGTGGTAATCCCAATGATTCTGCTGATTCTTGTTGCGTTTGGCATGAATTTGCAATGAGATCCGGCAGACTATGCATTGAACTAGCATTGAATAATTTTTCCAGTTAGGCTTCGAAAATTCACTACAAGTGTTTAAAAACATTTGACGAAACTTAGCTGCAGTTTTCTCAAAAGATAGCAGAAAATAGAAGCTTCCTTAAACGATGAGGATTTACTAAATTTTGTAATATATATCTTAACCAGAATCAGCAAAGAATTATCCTGTGAATTTAGTTCAATATTCAACTTTGAAATGTTTATCGCCTTGACGGAGCTGTTTATATTTTTTTGGTTTGTACGTGATTTGTTTTCACGCACAGTTCGGCAAGGAATTTCAAGAGCAGTTTTTATGCTTTTTATCACCCTATTGACATCTGTATATCGAGCTGCAGTAAGTGACAGCGATTGAATGTCCCGGGCTCAAAATTTGACAGTGGGCCCAAAACACGGTCGATGCAGTCGAGTGAAACGTAGCGACGAAGTGCTATCTCATTTTCTGCTCACGCTATCATGTTAGCACCCAAAACATGGTTGCCTGCCAATAGGGTGCTTTTTATGCTTATTTTTAAGGCCAAACAATACTTCTAAAAGATTGCTGGCCCATGTCCTATTTATGGCTGGGCATGCCAGTGAATGCGGCTATCGTACTGATCATAATCTTGTTAAAACTGTCACATCCTTTTACATCGTATTGCAACTTTTTTTTTTTCCCGATAACTTTCAAATTTATTGCAGAATGGCGGATTTGGGTTTGTTGGGTGACAATGGCTAGTGGATAACAGAATTACAGAGTTCTTCACCGAAGTTTTGAATTCGTTCAGATTTGAACAACTTTTACAAGTTGACAGCAGCTAGTTGAAAACTTTACTTCCGATAGTGGAGAACTTTTTACGGCCAAACTCTGCAGTAAGGCGAAGAAACATGCAATTCCCAGTTTGTCGAGCGGTTTTGCTGCTGTTTTGCTGCTAATATTGTGTTGTGATGATTCTGTGGATCATTTACAATTTTCCACAATTTAAGCAATATTTGGAGGTCGTAGAGGGTTCTTTTCGATAGCACAGTCTTTGTTCATATGTAGTTGCACAACGAAGAATCGACAACATAAATGCAGTTATTGAGCGTAGTTTCATAAAATTGAAAATGTACATTAATGTGCTCAATACACCAATTAGAGGAACATATTTAATGTACAAACAGTGTTAAAAAGAAGAAGATTTAAACTATGTGGTAAATAGGCAGTAAAAATAGGTACCAATTTTATACCAAACACGTCATTCTTCTTCTGCTTTCTGCCATCATCCATTTCAAATTAAATAAAACCTTGCGTATAACCCAAGTAACCATAAGCATTAACCCAAAACCGTATATTGAAAATAATTCTGCATCCCTAGTGCCAAACTTTTGTATATCAGCAATCTTAATGCTTATAAAACGTATATTAACATTGCTGATGTATAGAAGCATTAACGTAAATCAGCGTTAAAGAAAGCAATATATGCGCATATAACGTAACAAGATAAATGCATTTAGTCAATTGCATTAAAACGAGCCGTAAGTGTTGATAAACAGCTTACACTTGACTTATTTTGCTATTCTATGGCCACTATTCGTGCCCTCTTCCACCTAACGGATGCTGTCTTTTTCTACCCTATTGGTAATGCAGGACAAGTAGCTATAATATGAGAGGGAATATCACTTAAGATTTAAATACGACTAATTTCAACTCACTCAATGACGTCCGCTATGGTTTAGATAACAAAGGTGCAAGGAAATGAATGAGGTTGCATGACTAACTCCCGGTTCGAGCCCTGTCTAGGAGGTAACATTATTCAGCATTTCAAAAAACGGTTCTGTTTATCCTGCTCCCATTGAGTTGCTGCAAAAAAAATCGCCTGCTTAAAAAATTAACGTGAGAAAATACTTTTTTATTTATTTGTTTATTTATTAATATAACATTCATCTGACTAATTGTCTTAATGAAAAATTTCGAAAAGTGACATAAAAATATTATAGTCTACACAATAAAAGCTTTTGTCGAAATTTGTTAGACGGCACACCAAAGTCAAACAGGTCTTCTACTGTACGAAAGGTACGCATGCAGGAGGTTAACGGTTCGTTGAATTAGTTTTAGTTTTTTTAACCCGTTTAGTTTTAGTTTTAGTTTTTTTTAGTTTTAGTTTTTTAAACCCCGGCCGAACCTGTTTTTATTTTCCATAACTAGCAAACGATGTGCCGTCGATACTTTTTCGATACGTCGATAATGTAGACAAAATGACGTTTCGATTAAGCCTCAAACAAACACTAATAATGCTTATTGAATGCTTGTGGCGTAGCATTTTAATAACCTGCTATTTCTCCTTTTTAGCATTATGTGAGTTCTACAGAAGTATATAAAGAAAAGTAAGCTTTTAATCATAGTTCTGTTTGCTTATACAATATTGACAAAGGACTAGTATTTAGTGCTTACTGGTTACTTGGGAAACCACCTATAAGACATTACCATCAAGAGACTTCGCAGCCGACTTTTAGAGTACAGTCCGAAGACTTGGAGTGCTATCACCCATACAGTCGACTGCAATCTGTCTCGGTAAAGCCATGGATTTGCAAGGCTGCGCCCCAGGCCGGTGACATCCCTATATGAATGCACAGGGTTTGTTTGTGACATAAACTTTGAGCCCACTTCGTTTCGAGCCCACAACAAACCTTGCCTCGGATAAGGAAGTGTTCGTGAAGCGTACGCACCAGCTTAGATTAAGTGAATATGTATTAGTTTCAGCTTCGTGTGAAGCATGTGGGGAGCGAGCTGTGATTCTAGTCACTAAAACATGGCTTCCTGTCATAGGCCTGCTGAGCCAAGTTAGCTTCGAGCTACGATATTGATCTCACAAGCCAGTCGTCGTATATTCGAACCTCGGTTGAGTGGGACTGCTTGAGTCAGTAGGATCGTTCCACTAGCCCCGTTATTGTTCTGTGCTATAATAATCGCTGCGAAGTCTGTCCAAAAAGAGAAGGGTCAAGTGGTAATGACATTTAATACGACAAGTTAGTAGTACCTATCGTAGGGAATTCACTCAGCACTGGCAGCACCAGTAAACTGGTTGTTATCTGCCTTACTGCTTGAGACGGAATACCACTAATTTTCCGCACGAAAAATACCGTGTTGTTGTCGCCGTAGTCATGTGTTGTGTTGCTGGCGTCGTAGTCATGTATCGTGCTGTCTGTATTGTTGTCATGCAGTGTATTGCTGTCGTCGTTATTGCTCTTTTGGCATTGTTGTTACCGGTTATCTTGGAAAACGTATCCGTACCCAAGGCCTGGCTTTTTGGATTTGGAAGAATTTGTGCAATTTCTCTAAGCTGCTTGGTGATGGCTGGTATCACTAGTTCAGATAAATTAAACTCATCAAAAACTGGAAATAATTTAAATGAATTACATAAATAATTGAAAATATATATAAAGTAACCACCGACCACTTAGCAACTCTACTGTGTTACCTGACTCACTGCGAAAATACGTTGTGTTCGTGGGATCGTTTAGGTTCGAAAGGTTTCAAAAAATATCGCCCTTGTATCGAAAATTTCGTTAATTTAAAAATAACGTACTTAAACGTTATATTTCAAGTGACAGTAGTAGGCAATAATTTTATTGTAAAACTGAATTGTCATTTATGCAACTTTTTACAAGTTAAATGCAATAACAAAAGCACTACTTACAAATAATCGTTTGTTATGGAGATTAGCTGCATATGCGTTATAAACGACTAAAACGGTAGAATACCTTTTTGTTGCAATAATACGTATATTCGCAGTATGTCAGGTAAGACAGTAGCTGTAATAGCGGATTATTAGGTTGATTCGCGTTAAAGTTCCCTCCATCAGAAATAAGAAATTCAAAAAAATAGTAAGTTATGCAGTTACTTTATATGCTAAAAGTACTCACTTTTTGGTCACTTTCCGATCTTCTTCGTCGGACTTTTTCGCAATCAACAGCCAGGAGTCATCGGTCATAGTTTCTTTGTCCATTGAGTTGGTGTAAATACCGGTCATCAACCCGATATACTGCCGCAGTCTCATGTCTGAATTTTCACACTGCTGTTTTAGGTGAAACGCTACCCCGAGCCTATACATACAGTTGTTACAGATCGTAGTTGGTAGTCCATCGTTTTTCGATACCTGAAAACAGACGAATTGCACTTCAATATTCCTAAAAATGAATCTTGAACAAACCTTAATATTGGCACACATAATCAGCATATCAGCTGGAGCCATTGCGACTAGTTCCGTGTTAAATATAGAAGTAAAAACACCCTCTTCCAAACAAACTCTGCACAATCGACTGATATTATAGTCCATGATTAATTTTAAAAACTTAATCACTACCTACACACTGATTGCACGAAAAACTCAATTATTGATGGGTCTGCAAAGTTTGTTTACATCTGTAACTCGATTCGCAGGCAGTTTAATAATCGATTAGGAGAGACGTGATTTTACACGAGAGAAGAGCAAGAATGTCAGCTTGTTCATCGATTTCTCTTGAAACAGCTTTATTCCCACTCATTGTATGCAACGTATGCAACACATGCTAAAGCATGCAACTTGCATACAAACTCACGCGAAATTCGATTTACATGCTAGGCTGGCAACGATTACCGTAGCAACCGGAAACGCATTTTCCGTGCCGGAAAAAACATAAACGCGCCGTGAAAGTGAAAAGTCACGAATCGTTTGATTTATTTTGCGCGAATCATGAATCCAGAAGAGCATCATCCTACGTCGATTAGCGTCCAAGCGGACCAATTCAACGAATCAATCGTGGATCAAGCGGGCGTGTTGGAAAAGGACCACCCGCTGCTGGAACGGTTCCAGCAGGCTCTGAAAGCCCATTTGCTTCGGGTGAAGGATCAGCTCGAGGGAGAAATAGCCGATCTGAATCATCGCTTGGAGCAAAATGAGGCGGAATCCGAAGAGGTCGGAGCACGGCTGTACGATCTTCAGGAGGAAATCGACGGCCAGAAAGAGTTGCTGGTTATCTATGGGAAAGAGATTGTAGAGGTCTCCGGCAGGAGGGTAGCGGAGGAGCAGAAAGTGGTTGAGTACAAGAAGGAGTATGATGAGGAGAATCAGAAGTTGAAAGAGTTTAAAAAAATCTATAATGAACATTTGCAAGAATTGGATAATCTAACGGTATTGGAGAGTGAGTTTTCCAAGTGGGACAAGGAGATCAAGGAGGAGATTGCTGTCGCTAAACGGGTTGCCAGTAAGGACGCAAAAGATAAGCTGGTTGCTGCCGAAGAAAAGCGCAAAATGGATCTGCTTGTTTTCAACCTTGATGCGGAGGTACGCAAGAAGGAACGGGAGTTGGAAGGAATCGAAGAACAAATGAAGGAACAGGAGAGCGCAACGGAAGTGATCAACCGGAGCTTGGCGGATGCTAACTCGGACTTGGAGGCCCTACAGCATGAGCATAAGCGTTTGTTTCAATCCTGGGGTGAAGTTATTGTTGCCATACAACAGAGAGATAATGTTTTGTCCAAGACTAAAGATGATTTGGAGTATGGTGATCTAATTGATGTCTAGAAATTCTTTGCTGTAACTATTTGTTTTTAGAAACGTTTATGAGGAACATAAGGTAATCAAAAGTAAAACTGACATTACTAAAAAGGCTGCAGCAAAAGAAATGGAGCAAAACGAACAGCTTTCGGGATTTAAATCCAGAATTCAAGGCGACATCAGTATTTTGGAAAAACAAGGTATGTTGTACTTACAGTAATTTAACGTCTAATTTCTGAAAGCAAACTATTACAGTCAACAAGGAGCAGGAAGAAAATGATAAACTAACCCGTGATTTGGACCATTATGCCATGATTTTGGAGCAAACGGAAGCGGATATGTTGAAGGCTCAACAGGAGGGTCTACTGATTGAAAATCACTTGAAATCGCTCCGACAAACTTTGAATAAACAAAATCAAAAGAAGTTCGATCTGGAGGAGCAAATATTGGAACTGTTGCAGGATCAAATTACAACAGATAAAGCTGGCGAAAATCAAGGTAAAATACTGAGAGAAGTCCAGCAGAAGCGTCGAGAGCTGGAAATTTCTATGTCGGATACGGAGAATCAGCTGTCGGTAGTTCTGTTGAGCTTGGAAAAATGGCGTGGTTTAGTGGAAAAATCGAAGGAAGACGTTCAAGGCATGAAGGTAGGAATGGTGTGATCTCTGAATGAGTTCAATAATGGTAGTGATTCGTTACAGAAAGAGCATGACTCGATGGATGCTGAGGCTAAAAAGTACGACGAACAGATGAAGATGATTAAGGAAATTATTTCGGCTAAGTTACGCAAGCTGGATGCTCTTAATAGAGAACTGGAGCAGTTGATCAAGCAAGCTGGTGGCCAAGAATTGAATCCCGATGAGCTAAGACTGCTGGATGTGAGACATGATATAGCGGAGCTTGACGTAAAGATTAAAGAATCTCAGGAAGCTTGGCTAAAATTGCAAAACAGCATTGTTAGTTTGTCGGAAAAGCGGGTCCAGCAGCTGAATGAGATAAATTACTCCCGTAAAAGTAAGTTTTTAGCTGTTTCGCTTATTAAAAACTATTAATTTATTTTATGTTCAAAACAGAGCTGCTGTTGGTGGAGCAAAAAGCCATTAAAATTGAAGCTCAACTAGAAAAAGTTGTGAATGAAAATCGAGAAATAGTTCGTTCGTTGTCATCGTTGAATTCTCGATTGGATTCCGTTAGTATGGAACTTTTTAACACCAAGAAGATTCATGAGAAAGAAGAAATGGAATGTGACATTTCCCATCAATATACAACCGAGCGTTTGAAGGAAGCGGAGCTGTCCGTTTTGAACCTGGAGCAAGATTTAATTGATTTGGGAAAAGAAATCGACGACTGCAAGCAAGAAGTTTTGGCTAAACATCGCGAGGCATTATCTTGGGAGACTAAATACAAAATGTCGGCTGAAGCAAAAAAGTTTAAGGACGAGGAATCGGCACAGAACAGTGAAATCGGTATAATGAAAGCCGAAATTCATCGAATGCAGGTTCGCTACGGCCAGCTGAAGCGTATGCAGGAAAAACTCGTTTCCGATTTGGAAAACACGGTCCATCATCGAGAGCACATTTTCGATACGGTTAATGCTCGAGAAAAAGTGTATGGAAGCAAGTTTAAGACAAAGTCTACGATGCAGCACAAAATTAACGAGTTGAAAAATAAACTGAAAGTTGTCTTTGGTGAGATATCTGCAGCAGAGAAGAATCTAATCGAAATTGATACCGCACAAAAGTTGCTACAGGCCGAAATTGAAAATAAGAAGGTCCAGATAGATGAAGAGAAAATTCAAACTTGTCTAATTAAATCGGAGGTGGAGCAAGCTTCATTGCTAAAACAGGACGTATGTGTGCATAAGTTTTTATCGTTTTAAGTAAACTGTATGTCATTTGTTTATTACAGAATTTAGACTACATTGTCCGCCATCAATATAGAGCCCGTCGATATCGGGCATTTGCAAATGCCAAACAACTTCCTAAATTTCGCAATGAAATTCTTATTCAGGCAGATCTACAACGTCAACGCGAGATAAACGAAAGTATTGCGGGAATTGTTGAGAATCTTATCATTGATTTTCCGGGACAAAAATTTAATCTCACCAAAATTTTGCAAACCTTGAAGTAAAACCAGTGTGGAGTTCGGATTTTATATGCGATTTTTCAAATACTATGGATACAAAACAATTAAATAAAACTTACTTTATATATCAACAATACAGTTCACGTGGTTTGAGTTGTTACGTAACGTTTTAACAAAGCTAATCTACAAATGGAAATCTCCTGCAGTACTCTGGGTCGGAACTTTGTAGGTATTCATTCAGCTTAGAGTAGTAATATCCACCATCCTCGTTGGAGTGAAGGTCATGGGCGAGTTCGTTCATTTCGGCACAACAAACTGCTTCGCTGAATGCACCCAAAAAGCTTAGGAAACGGTACGTGTTCTGCTTAATATTTAAAAGATGCACATCATGGAGTTCGTGTTGGCGCTTGTTCACTGTCACCTTCACGGCACCGGCGGGTTGTTGTACCATCAGCAGGGGTTCTGCTGGGCTCAGTTCTAAGTTTAAATTGGTCTCGCTAAAGCTTTTCATCACCATTGAAACCACCAGGAAACAAACGGCATTCATCGGGAAGGCTCGAAGCAAAGTAGATGTTAAGCCTCGAGACAGAAAAGACAAGCCTTCGGTGGCATAGCTCTTCCGTAAGCAGTCCATAATTCCGAGATATTGAGGTTTCCCACTCATGCCATCAGCTTGTAGTCTAGATTTAACTACATCAATGGGGAATGTAAACAGCCAAGAAATAGTGCCGGCTAATCCACCCGCCATCAGTATGCTAAACGGTGAAGGATCATCAACCGAACGAACCATCAGCTCGTACGATACAAAGTAGGATGAAAACCCAGGCATATCTCTGGCTGCAGTTATTCCCAAACCGCGAAACACTCCTCGTAATCCTTCGGTTTTGGCAATGCTTCTCAAGCAGTCCATTGGACCTTTGAATTTAAATGCGCCTTTCGGAAGATTATCCTGCAATTGCAGTCTTGTTTTAACCAGTTCCATCGGTGAGCAGACGAAGCTTTGCGTTAGACCAGCTGCATTGCCAGCCAGAAAATGAGAGTACAGTGAGTCCGGGTCGGACGTTCTTCTTTGTACGTTCCCATAGACGCCGAAAACTATTGCGTTGACAACTGCTACGCCAGCCATTGGGCTGGACATTCCTCGGTAAAGTCCGCGCACTGTTTCTCTGGCTATGATTTTGCGAAAACAATCTAACGTTCCCTTGTACAGTGGATTTCGGAAGTCCTGTGTCTGAAGATGAACTTTCACCGTGTCGAACGGATAACCGACCAGTACACCGGCGCATCCTATGGAAAAATTTAACAACACCATCAGTCACGCGTTATCAGCATGCACGTGTTCGGGTATGACAAATATGTTTGCCTTAGTGAGATGTTTTGTTATTTCGTAAACAAAATATAATGATAAAAGGCGGTGTGACGACATGGCAGGTTGACCAGAAGAAATATTTGTTTTTGCAGCTTTAAATCAATACAAAAATAGTTTTGAACCTCCTATGGTCACCCATGACACAGTTGTTTCACAATAATAATACAAACACAAATGAGACACATTGAACTTTTATAGAAAAATCCACAACAATTCCGCTACACTGATTATCATTTTAATGGGATGATGTATTGAATAAACAGAACAAAAAAAAATACCCCCCGGCGAGAGACGATTATCAAATCAATCCACAGCTCAAGGAGAACAATTCTACGATTGTTGATAGGTATGCCTTGCGCTGGCTTGGGTCACTATCGTTGCTAACGCCGTTTTTTCCGATAGCAAAGTGGTGATCTACTTCCGGCACCAAGGCGTCGGTACGCAATTTACGATTATAAAGAAAAATGATGCTTAACTGGACATTGGAAAATTTTTAATGATGACATGCTTTCATGCTGATGTGATACTGCAAATACACTCGAATGAGGGATTATGTGGTCTGTTTGCAGCGTGATAAGACAGCACAACCAATTGAAAAGAAAGCCAAATGTCTCCCCCGTTTACCTCCAAGACATCCCGCAGCGAAATCGAGTGCCATCACGGATGCTGTTGATCGTTTATTATTTCTAAGGAAGCCAAGAGGAAAGCAATAGAAATGGGGTTAAGTGTTGTGTTCTGTTAAAAATAGGCGGTTAAAAGTATTTGCCTTTAGTAGACGGCTCTGAATAAATTGATGGATTTTTAGATAGACTCTGATTGTTGATATTCTTTTTGATGGATCAGCCGAAGTTGGCGGTTGGCGATCTGCAAAGAAAAAAATAATGTTATTATTAAAAAAATAATATCCAAAAAGTATGTATTTTGTGATTTTCAACTGCATATTTTATATTGTGCCTTATCACTACTATTTCTGAAACGAACCAGTTAGTCTATATGTTAAAAAGTTTTTTTAATTGACTAAATAGTAATTAGGCCATTACAAATATTTTATAAAGTTTTTGTCCTTCCGGTGTTCGGCCACTGAAGGGGGGGGGGGGCGAAAAAAAAACAAAGTGAATTTTTTAATCGAGCAAAAAAACATGGGTTGTAAGCATTTTTATTTAAAGTTTAAACGTGTAAACCGAATCTATTCTTGCTTATAATACATACGCTTTTGTTTTTTATGCAAAAGTCTACGAAAAAAGACAAAAATAAGGAAAAAAATTTGGACGATTTTCGGAAATTCCATTGTTCGAATTTTCATTTCTTTTTCGTGCTAAAAGCATTAACTCAACTTGCACACTCATTTTTCGAGTTTTTCAGACTGTAGAGCCCACAAACAATTGATTCTATAAAATAAATTTGACTCATATCCTACCAATTATTTTTTTGCAGAACAACAGAAGCTGAACAGCAAGACCGGGAACAAGGTGGTTTGTTCCGCGCCTTAGACCGGGAGATCGGATCAACCGGCCAAACAGTGAACAAGTACCGGGGCCAAAACCGGACATTTTTATGCGGAAGCACTAGACTAGGCCGATCGTGACTGAGCAGCAGGCAATCACCTACAAGGAGCGGCTGAAGCTGCTCGTGAAAACATCTTTCCCGCGAAGCATGACGTCGTGTTCACAATGGATCATTAGAACTACTTTTCGCTGGACGGTAGCTTCCACACCAAGTTCCGGAGGAGTTCCGGAGTTCCGGAGGTTGTATTTCACATCGTATAAGAACATATATGTACCAAAGTGGAGGCAATATACGTGCGAAAATTTTTACAATTATCTTGCATTTTATACAGCGGCTTTTATAACACGCAACCTAATACTGCTGAATATATAATTCAGATATAACTTAATATTGCAATCATCTGTACTCCTTTATAATTTACAGTCATGAGTTGTATATGAGGACACGCACGACTGCAAAGCCATTTATTGGTCACTTTGTTTTAGCGTACTCTAATCATTATGCAATTCCAATGTAAAATTGACACGCATACAATTTAATGTGAACTTTCTATTACGATCTTGTGTTATCGGGGATCGTACATCAACATCACACGCATACATTCTTTCAGGTTGCGATCACTAACACTTATAAGCAGTAGTAACTCCCTTGAGATAAGAGATGGCGTTAGTAGTATCAACCTTTGCTGTGTATATGCGAGCCTTCAACTATGCCTAGCCATGAGTTCTGGAGTCTTTGCTCTTATCCAGTAACTTCTATCCCTACCTCCACGTGGTGTCAGCCGGGATACGAGCAAACTTATTGGAGTTTGGGTAACCGCGGTGGAGTCCAAGGTCGTGTGCTGGCAAGGAAGGGGAACTCTTGCAAGACAGGGGGTTGCTATCGCAGGCCTAGCAATCCGCCACCATGAAAAATCGATCCGCAATGAACGGACAACAAGAAAATATTGACTGTAACAAGCGGAAGAGACCCATGCGACGAAAATACATTGGAAACCCAGTACGTGAAACTGCCGATCTCGAGTGCTGTTCGACATATTGAACAGCCGCAACTTCAAGAGGTGTGCTGGAAGGGCACAACGGTACGTACGTTTATAGATGGAAATACCATCTACCGGAGCTGCGGCAACGCACACGCGGTAGGTACAGCATTTATAGTGACTGATGGTAGTAGAAGTACCGATGACGACAAGAAAGAAAAAGCCTTGGGTTTAAACGTCCTTTCTAAGACTTGACCCTTCTTTATCGACAGGCTTCACAGCCGGCTATTAGAGTGCAGAACAGTTACAGGACTAGTGCAACAATGCTGCTGACTCTATCTACTGTGTTACCTGACTCATAACGCACCCCTATTTCCGAAATTCTAAAATCTCTCATGCTTTTATTTTTGGAGTAAACATGTAATTTCTTGTGTTATATAATTGATATTTATGGTCAATTAAACGAAAAACCACAAATTGTGAGTCCCTCCCCCGTATATAACGTATATTCGTTTTGAGTCAGGTAACACAGTAGCAGCACCGTCTAGGCGAGATTCAAACATACGACGACTGGCTTGCTAGACCAGCATCGTGCCTCGAAACGAACTAAGCGGTTAAGGACAAAGAGGAATTCTAGGTATAGTTGGAGAGTGACTATGACCGCTGCTCAAAACATGGTATCAAGAAAATCATCGGAGATTGTTGAAATCTCCGGTTATGTTGCCATTGGCGCGTTACATGGCGCGTTGATTTTACCAACCTATCATACCACATGCATGAAAAATTTAATGTGCATATGCTTCAATTTCTGAAGAAATACAAACCGGTGATCGGAGGGTTTAACGCACACCCGATGATCAACAAATGGGCCTAAGACTTCCTGGAAATCACTCAATTAGACTGAGTTACAAATTGCCCAAATTTTAACCGACTTCGGTGCTTCTCAGGCATCATTGACGTCAGATCCTATTGAAGCGCTAGTGTTGACTCGGACCACTACCTAGTGATGGTTTAGAGGCGCCCCAAACTCTACGTGGGGTAAAACTTAAGGTACCGATGCAAGCTTCGGTTAAATCTCGCGCAGCAACTTGCAGCACATTCCTGTAAGACGGGCGTAACAATACAATATGGCGTACCAAGGCAAAATTGATCTTATTGTGGTTACTTGTCAAACCGCAATAAATCTGTTAATTTATAGTGCTAATAATATTATACCACCCTGACCGAATAGATTTATTGCTGCTATTTGGATGAATATTGGAGTTCAACATCGAAAACAGTTTTTTTACGGGAGGTTATATTACCATTTGCGCGTTACATGGCGCGTTGATTTTACCAACCTATCTTACCATATGCATGATAAAATTTAATGTGCATATGCTGCACAACTATGGAAACTGCTGAAAAGCAGTTTTGTAGCGGTCTTCAGAAAATTTTAGTGGAGTGCATAGTTGTATTAGCGGTTTTATGAAATTAATCACTAAAATCTCTAGAGGAACGTAATAAAACTTAAATTACTGCTTGGGGATGGATGAGGAGTACTAGTCAGAACGAGGAAAGACACAGACAGAAGATGTAGCGAATCTTTCGTGGAAAAAGCGCTACCTGAAAGAACAGGAGTATGCAGAGTTAGATCAGCTGTATCGTTCTCAGGAATCGCGGTGAGAGTTCTACCAGAAACTGAATGCATCCGGCAAAGGATTTGTGCCTGGACTCGGAATTTGTCGACATAAAAATGGCAGTATCTTGACGGACGATCGTTTAGTGACCGAAGGGTCGATAAACATCTGCATGGAGTCTCAAACATCTGAATCAGAGCGGAGCCCACCCAGTAAACCATTTGGTTTGTATATCTCGATTGCAACTGAGATATACGAAATCATATCTGAACGAAAAAGTTATATTTCACGCCATATAAGAACATATATGTACCAAAGTGGAGGCGATATACGTGCGAAAACTTTGACAATTAGTTGTAATTCTATTTTGCGTAGTTTTTATAACACGCAACTAAATACTCCTGAATATATGATTAAGATATGATCAAATATTGCAATCGTCTATACTGCTTTATAATTCACAGTCATCAATTGTATACGAAGGCACGCACGACTGCAAAACAACTTATTGTTCACTTCGATTTGACATACTCTAATCATTATACAATTCCAATGTGAAATTGACATGAAAACGATTTAATGTGAACTTTCTATTACGATTTTGTGTTATCTGGGCAAAATAGGTCTGGAAAAATTGGGCACTTTCTTGTCTGTATCGGTTATAACTGTTTGATATAACTTGGAATACTGAACAGCTACCGGAGGAGTAGAACGATAGGGTTATCTACAAAACCCCGATCTACAAAATCTCGATCTTCAAAACGGAAACTAACTGTGAGAACTATTTGTGCTCTGAACTAACGCTGCTCTGAACTAACTCTGCTCTTCCAAATTATTTTCCACTGACTACCACTAATTGTGAACAGATTTGTGGAAATTTACCAAGTCGGCATCGTTAAAGGACGGTCAACGACGGATTAAATATTTACGCGGCGGCAGATCCTTCAAAGAAACCATGAATACAGAGTTCCTACGTAACGTTTGTTAGTTAACTTCAAAGCTGCATATGATTCCATCGACCGAAAAGAGCTATTGAAAATCATGAACTAGAACGTCTTCCCCAAAAAGCGTAACAAACTAATTAAACAGACGCTGGATTGTACACAGCGCAGTTATTTTACATCTCACAGATAGATTCGTCAAGGAGATGATCTTTCATGCATGCGAGATTTGAAGACATATTATCAGCGGAAGTCTTACTAGACGGATACGATGGGCATGGCATATTGCAAGAATGCCGGACAATTATGCTGCGAAAGTGCTGTTTGCTTCATTTGCGGTAGGAATCCGACAACCAGGAACGCAATGAGTAAAATGGTTAGGCCACGTGGAGTCGGATTATTGATTTTTTTTCATACATTGTAGTGTTGCTAAATAATCAGGAAACGTGGGAAACAAATAGAATGCGTAAAAACAACCATTCACGGTGATTTACAAAATTTCCAGACAGTTCTTGCGTACGTTTTGAAGTACATCGTTCTGAATGACCTCATCGATTGCAGCGAAGAACCGGCGTAATTTGGTTTAGCAAGTGCGAAGTAAATTGTTATCAATGGGAAAAATCCTCAACGTTGACGTCAAACCGTCTATGGAATAAGAATATTACAAGATTCTCCTAATGATGGTCAGTTGAGGCATATGGTAGCATGATGTTCTGTGCATGTTCGAAAATTGTGTACAGTACATGTCAATATTGGTTTATTTAGGGCTGGAAACATCCCATTCGGAATTCAACACAGATTGGCAACAAATGCTTTCAGCGGATTCAGCTGAACGGCGATGAACTTTTCACCTTTGGTGCGATAAGCGGTATAATATGCGATGTAAATTTCCCCTTTGTCCTTCCTGAGCATGAATTCGCCAATGAGCAGTGAATGTCAGTTATTACAGCTTCATTTGGTGATGTAAAGTAATGTAGTTGAAAGTCTCAAACCGTCTAGAAAACATGGTCAACGCGCAGTTTGAGCTAGTAATAAAATAAATAAATAAATTAATGACCCAAAAAGTCAGTATAGCCACCTAATAAGGGGCAAAGTAGAATTGTTCTCGAACACATTACGGTAGGTGTCTTACATAAATTAATCCAGTATTTGAACTGATATTCCATGGACAGGTGAACTGAATTGTAAAGAAAGCTAACCCCTAATCAACAACATGATCGTGGAAGTAAACATGTTGAGGCGTCAGTTGAATTTATTTGATTTTCATTCAACCGTCGACTAAGCTGAATGACAGCAATTCTGATGTAACTGCCCTTGATAATAATCACTAATTGTACTTACAACTTAACCGTAACTAATATAACACACACGCTAGGTTACATTCATACGTAATATTATCCGACCTGCCAAAATACTTCGAAGGATGTTTTTAATTTACCTCTTACGGGCGTTTTATCCGCCGCACTTGCAAGTTATGTTTCTACAATGGTCATGAGCTGTCTATAGGCGGCTTGGGTTTGTACGCAATATTCTTTAATGTCATTTCGGTGATTGCAAAATCCTCTGCCCGTCTGGCTCTGCTCACCTTGCAGGTCTACGTTAACAGATTGAACACTTTAAGAAGAACACGACTGACACGGATTGCACTGGTTAGTTCCTTGGCTTCGCAGGCAACTACTACGTCGTAGTTTCCGTCAAGATCGTACTACTGCTGCGGCACTGGTACGCACCGATAACCTCTGGTTCATGGATGCCTAGTACGGCGGAAAACGGCAGCGGATTAAATCACAAACGTTGATGTCGAGTGTCGCGCTAATCCCCGGGGGCTGCCCGATGTAATTCTCAAAGTTCGTTATATTAATTGACCGCGCGATACGAAGGAATCTTTCAGACTGTGATCGAATTCCGGCAGCGTCTCCGTACTAGTTCGAGATCAACGGGAAAGGAAAGCGCCTTTGATTTCTGCAAGCCTCGGGATTGGTTGAGCTCACTATAAACAGTGTAGGTACAATCAATCACTGCACGTTCAGAAAAGTGGAAAATAAAACGAACATATAGTCGGAATTGATAAGACCGAACGCGATCGGACAGCCAGAGTCCAGCCCGTTCCGGTCATAATCATCATAGGATTCGATAGAACGAGCAGGACGAGTATGTTTGTAAGGTTATCGCCGAACGGCATCATCATCACTGCGCAGCCCACTTATTGTCAGTTGCTGTCGGGCTTCAGAATCGCTTACCGCAGTTAAACTATTTTCGCACTGTCACTATTGAACTTTGATCCTAGAAGTTCGAAGAAATTATTCCACAGGGTATCCTTCTGTAATGAATCAATTTCAACCATCACTGCGACAAGCCCCTACAATGTAATCTTCCCTTTCAATGGAAAATCATTTCTTCTCGATTTGAAGCGTGAAAGTCACAAACAATACTTACTGGTCGAATTCGTTTGGGTTTCATATTCACGTGCTTTGACGTCAACCGGTAATCGCACGAGTCGCATGACGAGAGCACGTGATGAGCATTCGTGTCTTTCGCTTCCAAATTGGGGTGAAAGTTTACCGATAAGCCAGCCCTTTTCGACAATAGTTAGTTACATGCTTTATGTTATTACTATTTAAAACTAATCGGAGTGTACTGAAATCTAAGGAACGGTATTTCACAACATCATCGCTAGCGAAACATTCAGAGATTATCAGAAAATGTTCCGTTGAAATCCGGTTTATATTATTCGCTGTTGGTTTTTAATATTCAATCTGTTTTTTGTTATTGTTATTCAAACACAAGCCATGAAAAAAAAAACATATAGAAGGAGTTGAACGAACCATTTTATAACACAAAGTTTCTCTTTGCGAACCTCAAAGTTTGAAGGATTTAGAATTAGGTTTTAAAAAATCATATCGAGATGATCCAGAATTGAAAATCAAAAAAATTCTTTGTCATGATTTTATTTTAATTTTTTAGGAGTCATAAAGAGAAACTAAAAAGTAATTAAAGAGAAACTGCGTGTGCGATTCACAATGCACAGTTTGTATGATAACAAATTGTATCCAATAAAATATCCTAAATGTTTCATATACTTATTACGTAAAAAATCTAAGCTTTTCATGAAAAACGTAAAAAAATGACATTTTTCGGTCTTCTACCCATTTGAACACAAAAATATAATATTCGCAATGTTTTCGCAAATGTAGAAAATTTCAAGTATTATTCGAATGCTTATTCAAATATCATTATAGAAATCATATCAGTTGTTTAAAAGTCATAGATCATACGTTATAACCATAACGTTATAAGGGACGAGGGAGGGAATCTAATTACAAACGAGCGCGAGGTGGTCGACAGGTGGAAGCAGTTCTTCGATGAACACCTCATTGGCGAAGTCGCAGAAGGAGGCGGAACGGAAATTAACCTAGGAGAGCCCATGGAAGATACTAATGTCCTAGCACCTGATCTCCAAGAAGTCAAAGGAGAAATCGGGCTGCTGAAGACCAATAAAGCCGTTGGGAAGGACCGCCTACCGGCAGAGCATTATAACACATGGCGGAGAAACGCTATCAAAGGCTCTACACTGGGTTATTTCGAGGATTTGGGAGGAGGAAATGCCACCGGAGGAATGGATGGAAGTAGTTGTCGTGGTATTACGCTGGTACACGCCGCCTACAAGGTACTCTCCCAGATCCTGTTACGCCGGCTGTCACCGATAGCACAAGGTTTCGTAGGGAATTATCAGGCGGGTTTCATGGGGGCTCGCGCAACTACGCAACTAGATCTTGCAGAAATGTCGGGAGTACAACGTGCCCACGCATCACATCTTTATTGATTTCAAAGCAGCATACGATACAGTCGATTGAGACAAACTATGGCAGATAATGCACGAATACGGTTTTCCGGACAAACTGACGCGACTGATCAAAGCTACATTGGATCGAGTGATGTGTTTCGTAAGCATCTTGTCGTGGATTCATATTTATTCATATGGATGTTCATATTTGAGCGACAGAGTCTTGCAAGTTAAACTAGAATCAGCCGTTTCGTGTGTGTTCACCAATAATTCTGGTGTCCCCCAAGGAAGCAACATGGGACCTTTGCTCTTCATTCTATTTTTCAACGACGTGACTACACTGCTTGAAGCCGGATGCGCACTATTTACGCTGACGACCTTAAATTGTTTCTTCCCGTGCGTTCCATCGACGATTGTCTCCGGCTGCAAGAATTACTAGACGTCTTCGTGAACTGGTGCAAGTTGAACTACCTGATTGTAAGCACAGGAAAATGTGAGGTAATCACATTTCACCGCATCCAGAGCCCAATTATCTTCGATTATAACATAGACGGGAGTACTCTCCGGAGGGTGGATCACGTTAGCGACATCGGCATCGTACTCGACTCCAAACTTCCCAAGGAACAATTTTTGCTTATTAAACGTTTAACCGACAGCTTTTATTCAGCACATGCTGTATAGCTGCTTTTCAAGTATGTCTAAACACCTCTGTTCAATGGTTATACAGTTGGTTTTGGAGAATTTAAGCAGCACAGTGCTGAATATGGGCGTGGAAGATGCGTTTGTATGACTGTTAAGCAACGTATAGTAAAATGTTTATTCAGTACGTATAGATATGTTTATTAAACTTCTGCTGATGACACTGAAGCTACGTTTATTCCACAGCAGTTCAACTTTTAGACAAGCAAAAAGAAAAAAATATGCAGGAAGTATTTTTTTTTATTTTGTGGGTTTCGCTATTTTCATGGCCATTTTTGTATGCATATATTATAATTTAATAAGAGACTTTAGTAGAAAATCATTGGTTGACTCTAAATTGATCAAGCCTGCCATATACTTTTTTTATTCACCCGGGTTCGAACTTACATCCTATCGGTCGGAAGCCGTCAACGAACACATCTGAGATAATCTGACATATGACAGGCGCCGAGTTTTCAGCCGATGTAGATTTACCAGCTTAAGTTTGTCAAGTGTGGAACAAAAATTGGCTAAAATACATTTAAGCGCTGAAGAGTAGTTTCTTAAATCATGTTTGGCATCTGCTGTACAAGATTACTTTAGAAGTATTTATTCCGCACATTTAATAAACTATTTGTACTAACATAAAGCATTTCGCTTGTACCACCAGCAACATAACACAGTCGCAACGCAGAGGACTTTTTTTTTTTGAATATTGACGACGGTGAGCGGTGCTACTGAATAAAATTAAATGGAAACCAGAAATCCAGAGTGTTCGGTTAGCGATTGTTCATTTAGCAGTGATGTGACTAGCAGCAGCAGTGATTAGTTAGCAGCAGGAGTGATTCGTGTTAGTACCGCAGAGGAGGAGTACTTTTGTCACCCCGTCATTAGTTTACGCAGATAGTCCTGAGCTTCCAGAAAACAAAAAAGAGCAGCGGATGGCACGAGAAGCAGTGGTGTTTTCGCGCACCGGCAGCGGGTGCAGTGGTGGTATCGCCACTATGCCACCCGATCATAACAATTCTGGCGGCTTTAGCCCGACGGAATTCATCTCGCTGAGTAAATCCATTGTGAGTAACTCGCAAAGCGTCAAGCAGCCGGCTGCTTTTGGATATAAGTTTGTTAAAGTTAAATTTCGGTACGACGAGGGACAACAACACACCGAGGGAAAAGATACACACCGTACAGGCAACACTTAAAAGGATTTCCACGACCAGCAAAGATTTGCGGCGGCTAAAAGTGGTTATGCAAATGTTTTCTATTCTTAATGTACCAAAAAAAATAAAAATAAAGTGTACCTAACATAAATTTAAAGCATAAATTATAAAGTGTAAAGTATAAAGTGTAATTCAAGTTATTGGTGTTATTGGCTGCCATCAAGCACCTTTTATTCCACACCTGCTCTTGGTGGTGCTACTGATACGTTTGTACGACGATTAATCGATACATATTCCACAATTCCTCTTAGCAATGCAGCTGATGCATTTGGGCAACTTTCATTCCACTCTTATTCCACACTCGCTCTCAGCAATGCTGCTGATAAGTTTGCGCAACGCTCTTTCCACACTTATTCCACTTTTATTCCACACCTTCTCGCAGTAATGCTGCGCAACATTTATTCCACTGTTATTCCACACTTGCTTTCAGCAATGCTGCAAATTCGTTTGTACAACATTTATTCCACTGTTATTCCACTTTTATTCTGCACTTGCTCTCAGCAATGCTGCTGATACATTTGCGCAACGCTCATTCCACACTTATTCCACTATTATTCCACATTTGATCTCCGTAATGCTGCTGTTACGTTTGCGCAATGCTCATTCCACTCTTAATCCACTTTTACTCCACAATTGGCCTTGACTGACACGTTTGCACAACGTCTGTTCGACATGCATTTTCATGGTAGCTTTTAAGCGACCATTATTCCACATCTGCTCTTAGCCGTACTGCCGATACGTTTGCATAACGTTTATTCGACTCTTATTCCGCATTTATATAACAACGTATAGATGTTGATTAGAAGCTAGAAAAAATATAGGTTATGACGTTTAAACAACAGACAATTCAGTAAATTCGCTTATTCAGCACCGAATGCTATCAAACAACTCTTATTCCACACCTGCTTGTTTAGGTGCTGCCGTTTTGTTCCTTGGGTTACGTTTAACCTTCACTATTCTGCTATTATTTCGAAAGCATCTCGACAGCTTGGGTTTATTGCCAAAATTGGGAGAGATTTCAAGGATCCTCATTACCTAAAATCGTTATACTGTGCGTTAGTCCGTCCTGTGCTTGAACATGCAAGTATGATCTGGCAGCCCTATCAGCTCACCTGGACTTTAAGAATCGAGCGCATTCAAAGAAGATTCATTCGTATGGCCCTAAGGGATTTGCCTTGGAGAGATCCTGATAATCTTCCGCCGTATCAAGAACGATGTCGCCTGCTGGACTTAGACACATTGGAACGGCGCCGCAAAGTTCAACAGGCAACGCTGGTGGCAAAAATACTTAACCATGACATTGATTCACCGACCTTACTGACAAAACTAAACTTTCGTGCATCGCAAAGACATTTACGCACCACGGCGCTATTGCATACCGAGTTTCATTGAACCACGTTTGGGTACCATGAACCAATGGCTACATGTATCCGGACATTCACGCAGGCTGAAGGACTGTTCGAGTTTGGTAAATCTACCGGAAAATTTGTGCAAAAATTGAAGAAAACTGACTGGATATAATATTAATTTGTTGACTTGTGTTATATGTTTCATTAAGACTTAGTCAGATGAATATAATTTATAATAAATAAATAAATAAATAAATCTCTGGGACACTCTCGAGTCCCTTCGAGACGCGGCGAGGATTGAGACAAGGTGACGGTTTATTCTGCATGCTGTTCAACATCGCTCTTGAGCGGGTGATCCGACGAGCGGGCATCGAAACGAGAGGCACGATTTTTACCAAGAGTAGCCAACTTCTAGGCTTTGCAGATGACTTTGATATCATTGCCAGGAACTTTGCGACGGCGGAGGCAATCTACGCCAGACTGAAAACGGAGTCTAGGAGAATTGGGCTAAAACTAAATACATAAAAGGAAGAGGCTCAAAGGAAACAAACGCGCGCCTCCCACGGACGGTAACCGTTGACGGCAACGAAGTAGAAGTGTTAGAGGAGTTCGTGTATTTGGGATCGCTGGTGACCGCGGACAACAACACTAGTTAGGAGATCCAGCGGCGCATCCAAGCGGGAAATCGGGCCTACTTTGCCCTTCGTAAAACGCTACGATCGGGAAGCATACGCCGCCGCACGAAGCTAACAATGTATAAAACCATTATTAGACCTCTAGTTCTTTATGGACTTGAAGCCGAGACGCTGCTTACGGAGGACATGCGCACCCTTGCCGTGTTTGAGCGGAAAGTGCTGCGGACGATATTTGGCGGAGTACAAACTGAAAGCGAAGAGTGGCGGAGGCGTATGAATCACGAGCTACAGGCACTGCTTGGGGAGACTCCCATCGTACATCTAGCGAAAGTTAGCAGGCTACGGTGGGCCGGACACGTCGTAAGGAAGCCGGCCGACAGTACGACGAAAATAGTCCTCTTCAACAACCCCACCGGCACCAGGAATAGGGGGGCCCAATGTGCACGATGGCTCGACCAGGTCGAAAGCGATTTGCGACTTCTGAGACGACTAGGAAATTGGCGACGAGTAGCCCAAGACCGAGTTGAATGGAGACGAGTGCTTGAAACAGCACGAGCCACCCCGGCTCTATGCTGAAGAAGAAGAAGAAGAAGAAGAAGAAGAAGAAGAAGAATAACAACAATGCGTAGCGTGAGCTATTTCCATTTTATGAATGATGGAAATTAAAACGATTAGTCGACATTGTCTTCTTCGTTGCACAAAAAAACGTAGAAAATTTGGTTGGTAGGACTTCTTTAATGATAAAAAGCATTTAAATAGATAACAGCTCACTTTGATTGATCGCGTATGATAAACAACTAACTAAAATATTAGGGAATAACTAGTTTTGCATTGTGTGTCATAAAAAAGCTGATATTTTTAATAATTTGTGTTGGATAGGACCGGAATAGGCAATTACGACGATGTAGCAACATACCCTATTTAGATTTAGGCACAAAGGGAGTAGGGATTCAAAATTATCGCACAAAACTGAGCCGAGGTCCTATGGGGCCGTGCAATAATTACGTAAGGTCTTTTTCCTCATTTTTGAACCCCCCCTCCCCCCTATATAAGATTTTGTAAGATTTTGGCCAATCCCCCCTCCCCCCCTTAAAAATCTTAGTAAGATTTTTTGAAACATCAAAATTCAAGTTTTATTTAAAAAGTTAGACATTGAAAGAATATTGAAACAGCTAACAAATTTCAAACAAGTTCATAAAATCCAAAATTCAAACATATTCATAAAAAAACAAACAATATCAATTATCTGTTGTAAATCCCTTTATGGCTCACTCACGAACAGAGCGTTTTTCAGCATTGAGGTTGTCAATAAATGTTGGTGAATGCTCAGAAACTCACTAGCGTTCACTTAATTCGCATTGATCCAATCTAAATCGTCTGAACACGTGTCCTCGTCAAGTAGTGAACTTCTTTGCTTCTTCTAGATGACACGCGACATGGTCTTATGTTGGAATTGACACTGCGTTGCGTCTAATATATAGATCTGTAATGCCCATCCGCGATTTCCTTTGAAGCAAAATACTGACCCCACTCTTGTCAGATGCGGCAGGCAAGATCTTTGGGAACAGAAGAACAATACATCCCAAGAAATATTTTTGTTGTATAGTAGCTTATCAAGCACTTGTTCCATTGGTGCAGCTATACATTAGTTGAGTAAGCTACTTTTAAACAAAATCATGATATCATAAGGGATTGCGACTGCCTTGCGGGATTGGGATAGGCAATTGCAAAGACAAATGTTGGAATAATTGCATAAACCGATGACAGAGGCTCTGGAACAAGTAGGCCAACTGCTGTTTCCTTGAGTGGGCAAGACTAAAGTACTCAGCAGGTTGCTACGCATTTCCTTGCAGCATGAAAGATTTCGATACTTCACAACTTAACTCATCAATTTAAAAAAAATTGTAACAAATAACATGAGCTGCTATTAAAAATGTGACTTTTTCATAATTTTTTCGTGTGTGAAAATCTTACCTAAGAAATTATTAAACCCCCCTCCCCCCCAAATAAGATTTTGTAAGATTTCGCGGAACCCCCCCTCCCCCCATTATGCCTTACGTAATTAGTGCACGGCCCCTATGAAGTTTTTTAGCACCGGCATAAAGGGTGTCCGGAATCAATTTTTATCACAAGAAAAGATTCGACAAAATTTACCCATTCAACCGATCATCCTCAAACTTTCAGTGAATAAAATCAACCTTCAATCAATTGTTTAACCTTTCCGTTTGTTTTATTCATATTCATTAACATGTCCAAATGCACGAACCTTGCTCTTACTACTACTCATCATCCTTTTCGCTCATACAATCATCATTATCCATCAGGTAAGCCAGCAGGATACCGTTTCCATAAAAAGGTTGTACATAATATGAGTCTACGATAAACTCCCCACGTTCAATTTCCCGGTAGTTGCATTTTTAACACGAATGTGGTGTTTTGTTTGGGAAAAATATTTTTTGGTATTAGTGAAAAATGAAAGTATTCGCGCATGCGCTTCCGAAATGTTGGGAAATTTTCCTCATCTTGCTATAAAATGCTTATTTTCACATCTGTGTAGTGCGTAAAACCGAACGCCCTTGATCAGGCACTGAGTAATTTCATTGAATTTTAACTGAAATCGTGAACACTCCAGTATCGCATCAAAACAGTGCAAAAGTTCTGAAGCTTCTGGCTCTACGTTAAACATATCGTTCTGCCATTTACGGGCTCGGTTAATTCGTGTCAATTGATTCGCATCCCAGCAGTTCGTCTGTTCCTCATATCCAATCGTATCATCAGCGGCTGCTGGTATTGTCCCGGCTGGTAGTGTTGGTGCTTCCGACTGGGGCTCACCTAACGAAAACAGTCTGTTGTCGTCATTCGTCACAAGATTCCGCGAGGAGTAGTTAGCACATACGTTAGTTTGGCTGGCGCTAGCAGTGTGCGCCGAGCAGTGTTGTGCAATCAGTGAGAATTTGCACTTTCATGTGACAGATTCATTCCCTACGTATTTAAAAGTGCATTCTATCTAGACGACACAATGAATCATCTACAAATATCTACCGATCCGACACTGTTGGGGGCAGATTTGCCGGAATCGTTGACTACATCGCCTTCAGTTTCGACTTTTCTTCCGGAGGAAGATGCTTCCACATGCTTACTGCTACCGGGAACGCCCAGTCCACCACTGGACTTCACTCACCCACTAACCCCGTTGGAGATGGCAAACGTCGACAATTGTGACAATGTAGCCGGTGACGATCCTGCTGCGGAGACCAGTTCTTCCGGTAGCTCCGGTATAGGAATGGTGGGTGGCTGTACGTCAGGAGCGGGAACGCTGTTCAGCGATTACCAACATTTGCGGAAAACTAGCGATGGAAAGCTGCCGGAAAATGGACTGCATATGAATGGAACGTTAAATATTCCCATCTCCAAGGATATGCCCAGCTTTGTGCACTGGAATTGGCCCCTGATTCGGAAGTGTACGTTTTTCGTGTTTCTCTCCGGGATCGTCGCTATGATTGGCGTAGTGGTGACGATGATTGCTACCTTGCCCAAGTCCTGCAATCCGGCGTGAGTATTCATTTGCTATCGTTTGGAAATTGTTTTTGTTTATGGAAGTAATGTCGCTCGGATGACACGCATTCCATAGCTTTGATTAACCATTTAGCAAATTTATCGAGCCGAATGGCGAATGTATTGCGTTCCAAGCGCAATATGTGTTTACTGGTAAAAATCGATTTTGTACTCCATGGTGTAAATCGAGTATTGGCATCATGGTGTACATGAAACGTACACATTCATGCGTTTTGAATTTGGTGTAATTTTGGTGAACGAAGGTAACAAACGGATGTATGTACACTGCAATGGGAAAAAACAAAAACAATACAAGAGCTAAAAGAGTTTGGTCACATGACTGGATGCTACGTTCATTACAAGGAATGTTTGCTACATATAATAGGTATCGGTTCATATATTATTATTCTCTAAAAATGGTTATGGGGTAACTTTAAAGCTTACAGTAATATTGATTTTTCAATGATTAAAAATTATTGTTGAGTATTTTAATAGAATTCCCGAATCCACAGAGGAATTGAGATAATTTAACAACTGTTGTAGTCAAACTGTATAAAACATTTTTATCACTTTCTCGTTCTTTTAATATTTATAAGCTTTTTTTGTTCAATAGCAGAAAATTTAAGAAAAAAAGTTCTGTCATCTACTAAATTTAGAGTTCAACAAAAACAGTTTAGAAAGTGAGATAAAGTCAATAGCTCTAAAAATGTCTATCAGTTAGGAAAAACGGTTTCCTGCATCCTTGCATGGTGGTTTGTTGGTTCCATTCTTTATTGGTCTAGTTTTTTTTCGCAGCTGGTGATGATTTATAACACAATACTTTACAGGAAAGAACATAGGGTTCAGGGTAATTTTATTGGCGACTGAAGCTAGAGTAAAACTTTTTGCTGTTAAGCACCTAAAAATAGTTTTGGACTAGAAACTACGAGCGTTCTCTGGGTGTGTAATAAAACGATTGTGGATCCACTGCACCATAGAAAAGGATAGTTTTAAGTTCAAGCGTGATTTGTTTGGATTGGATTGCAATACGATTATTCACTACCGGTGCGGTGGTATGACAGTTCAAGAAAATGGTTAAAATAAGCTTCAAAAATTAAAAATGGCTTAAGCTTATACGCCAAACACTAAAAAATCTATTACGTTAGTAGTCATTCCTCCAGAATTTTCCGCTGAGTACTTACTTACTTACTTAGTTGGCCATACGACTTATGACAAGGCCAGCGTAGCATAATTTCTCCATTTAATTCAGCCCACGACAACCAGTTTCCAGATCCGTTGGCACGCAGTGCTCGCTAGTCCTTTGGTGGTGAAGTGGAACCGGTGAAGTGGGCTAGACCGGAAAACTTGTGCGGTGGAACGGAGCCTCGTGCTTCAGGGGGCCTCGCGCTTGGTGATGACTAGAAAAAAATGGGTACAATACCCTTGGCTGTTCAGAACGGAGGCTTCGATCAAATAGGCACTTAGTTCTTAGATGGTATTCTACTCGTTTTCTTACAGAAAATGGACAGCGTTATAACGTCCGCGCTTATCAACATTTTTCGAACAAGTTTCGCTTTGGGACATTTCCCAGAGAATTGGCGGAAAGTAGGCAGATGCCTAAAGGCATACCTAAAGCAGATAATAAAGAGAAAACCATGCAAAAGGCATTCAGACTAATAAGTCTGACGCTCTCAAGTTCTCAAGTAGAAAATCACGGATAACTATATCCGCAATGAGTTTTTACAGTACTCTCCGTTGCATGGAAATCAACATACATATCAGAACGGAAAATCTAAAGAAACCACGCTGCACTGTGTTGTGACGTTTATTGAGAAATCACTCTAATATCAGAGACTGGACTTTGTGTTTTCCTTGATATTGAAGGCGCTGTAGATAACGCTTTCTTCGCTTCAATCTTTACTGTTCATTTTCAAAACGGAATCGACCACAATGAGCTAGATTTCAGCAATGCTTTCAAGCAGAGAAATCACAACATCAATGGGAGATATATCGGTCACGATTTCGGCGATTGAAGGAAGTCCACAAGAAGCTCTCTCACCCTTGCTTTGGTCACAGGTAGCCTTTCGGACGCATTCCTTTACAGGCTATCGCAGCAGTTTGACACAGTGCAGCTTGGAGCTAACCATGTTATGAAGTTTACAAGATGAGCTTAATATTAAACGCCCAAAAACAGTCGTTATATCATTCGCTAGGCTTCTCCTGTACTGATTGGTGGTAAGCTGAGCTTCAGTAATGAAAACCAACACCTCGGAATATCTGAGGATAAAAAACTGGACATTGCTGGCCACTTAGATTATGCAGGGTTGTAAACTAAACAGTTATACAGTGAGCTACGCACGATCATGGAACTCGTAGCTGGACACAGTTCCACTCTATATCATTTAAAGAATATCGGAGTATCAGTATCATTGTAACTCTGAACTTGTAAGTTCAGCGCATCTGCTCTGCAATTGCGGGGTCCTTGCTTTAATTAGGCATAACTTCTACAGATGTTTCCTTCGCAATCCATACCGAGCATAGAACCCAAAACCCAACAGGTCATTGATTTTATTAACCGTGAGTGCAAAATTGGGGCACAGGATTACAACTATCTAGCTCAATTTCATCAATGGGTATGAGCAGTCCGTAAATTGTGTACAGCAATCGAAGTCTGTCTTAAAGACGATCATTAAGACTCATAGTGGGGGCCTCGCTGCTCAATCTGTACAGGGCATCGCGCACTGTAGCGCCGGCTCTGTACTGATCTTCCACCGCCTCAAATATTCTGCGACAGCATCCACGTCGTCGGTAAAGCAGGTAAATTGACTGCATTTTTTTGAAAATCATGACCCGTATTTCGATCATCGCTCGTCTTATAACACCTTCAAGCGCAATTTTGGATAGCAGGTAGGAAAGACCATCTCCTTGTCGAAGTCCCCTGCGAGATTCGAATGGGTCCGACAATCCAACCGATATTCTCATGCGTATAGCACTGGATTTCATCCATCGTAGCCATGATGATTCTAGTAAGCTTACCCGGAAAGCCATTTTCGTCTATAATTTTCCAAGGCTCTTGCCCTTTTTCACACTATGTGGCTTTGAAATCAACGAACAGGTGTGGCTTGGGGACTTGAAATTCACGGTACTTGTGGAGGCTCTACCGCAGGGTGAAGATTTGATACGTTGTATACCGACCCTCCAAGAAACCGGGCTGATAACTTTCCACGAATCTATTAGCTCTTGGCGATAGTCGATGACTTGGGAAAGCACTTTGAAGGTGGCATTCAGGATAGTGATCGCTAGGTAGTTCTCACAATCCAGCTTATCGCCTTTCTTGTAGATAGGACAAATAACCTCCTCTTTCCAGTCCAGTTCAGTGGCACATCTCCGTTGTATGCTGTATCAATGAGGTTGAGGTTCCTCCATCACTATCATTATCTTCCACCTGCACGCCATTCAGGTGTTGATCGTAGTGCTGCTTTCACCTTTCGAACACCGTGCGGTCATCAGTCATAATACTTTCGAGATTCGTTCAGTCTCTGATAGAATCTCAGCCGCTTAGTTGGTTTCGAGGTACGATGCTGGTCTAACAAGCCAGTCGTCGTATGTTCGAATCCCGGCGGTGCTGCTAGATAGAGTTATTAGGATTTTTGCACTAGCCCCGTAACTCTCCTGTGCTCTAATAGCCGGCTGCGAAGTCTGTCGATAAAGAAGAGGGTCAAGTCTTAGAAAGGACGTTTAAACCCACGGCTTTGCTTTGTTGATAGAATTTCCGTGTGTTGTGAAAGCGGTACAGCTGCTCGAGTTCTTCGCCCTCCTTCTTCTCCTGAAGGCACTTCTTCTCCTGGTGGCATTTTTTCTCCTCGAAGAGTCGGGTTTGCTGTCTCCACATTCTGACGGATGGCTCTACGCAGCATTTGTACCCGCGCTGCGTTCCTTCTCATCCAATATATGTTGGTACTCACCGTCAAACCATTCGTTACGTCGATTCGGTACCACACGACCTAAGACATTCTCTGCTACGATGTCTACGATGGCTGTTTTCACGCCATTCCAATAATCCTCAAGAGGGGCTTCATCCAGCTCATTCTCTTTGGCAGCGCGGTTTCGAGAGATAATCCGGCTTCCGGTTGCTTCAGTTGCGTTAGATAATACCGTGGCTGGCGCCGCCGGTATCGTATGTTATTCACAACACATAGTTTTTGACGAATCTTTACCATCCGTGGTCCGAATCAATTAATATTTTTGAAACGATGGTTCTACAATTGATGAAGGGACGGTAAGGGAAAGTAATGAAGGATTTTTTGGGAATGGAGGGGAAAGAGTGGAAAGGAAGGGGGGGTAATAGGTAGCTACGCTTAACAAGTTGTCTTTGTGACTCCTACCTTTTGTCCAATGCTGGAAGGTGCTTGGGTCGAACCAAGTTATAATCTGAGATTATAACCGGATTTGAACCCACAACACCTCCCAGGGCGTGTGGCTCGCTTCTCGCTGGTACCCGTGTACCTTTGAACCATAGAGGCGCTGGACAAAAGAAGACTGCGCAACCCACTTATTATTGTAGCGACCTATCTGGATTTTGGGTTACTTTTAGACGCACAGATTGTGCCTCTTCCTCCGTCAACTGTAGAAACCACCGACCAAGAAGTTTTGATCTAACTTGTTTTTACTTTCAGGACGACGACACTATGCAGGCCCTTACGACTTGCAAGGTACTGCGTGTGACGTTGTTCGTCCGCAAGCGTGTTAGTACGCGTTTGTCAGCGCGGGCTCCGTTCCTATGAAATTGACCAAACTCGGAAGGGAAGGAAGGGGGGGGGGGGGGGGGGGGTAATAGGTAGCTACGCTACGAGTTTGGTCAATTTCATAGGAACGGAGCCTTTCTCCGAAGACCCGCACTGAGAAACGCGTACTTCACGCTTACGGACGTACAACGTCATACGCAGAGTACCTTGCAAGTCGTAAGGGCCTGCATAGTGTCGTCGTCCTGAAAGTAAAAGCAAGTTAGATCAAAACTTCTCGGTCGGTGGTCTCTACAGTAGGTGAAGGAAGAGGCACAATTTGTGTCTAAAAATAGCCCAACCCATGTCGCTACTTTAATAAGGGGGTTTGTGCATACTCCTTTTGTCCAGCGCCTCTGTGGTTCATAGGTACACGGGTACCAACGAGCAACATGCCCTGGCGGGTGTTGTGGGTTCAAATCCGGTTATAATCTCAGATTATAGCTTGGCTCGCCCCATGCACCTTCCAGCATTGGACAAAAGGTAGGAGCCACAAAGACAACTTGTTAAGCGTAGCTACCTATTACCCCCCCCCCCCCCTTCCTTTCCACTCTTTCCTCTCCATTCCCAAAAAATCCTTTTTCATTACTTTCCCTTGCCGTCCCTTCATCAATTGTAGAACCATCGTTTCAAAAATATTAATATATGCCTGACCGCATTTCAAGGTCAAAAGACTAAAAAACATAAGTTTGGTCAAGTCCCAATCAATGTTAGCACCCCGTTTGGTTCTGAAAAGTGCCGACAATCTATAAGAACGTGGCGATTTGTGGTTCTGTCTGGTTGAGTGATCTCCAGGTGTACCGATGGTAGAGGTTATGCTGTAAAAAGGTACTACGTAAGGTCATGTTCTTGGAGAGGGCGAAGTCGACAAGTCTAAGGCCGTATTCGTTCGTTTGCGGGTGTGCAATGAACCGTCCAATCACCGGTTTAAATTCCTCCCGCTGACTATCCTGAGCATTATAGTCTCCGACAATGATTTTGACATCATGTCTTGGGCAGCGATCGTATTCGCGCTCCAATTGCACGTAAAGTTCGTCTTTGTGATCATCGGTACTTCCTAGGTGAAGGATGTGCACGTTAATGATGCTAATATTAAAGAAGCGGCCCTTGATTCTTAATCTGCACATTCAGGCGTTGATCGGCCCAGCTGACTACCAGCTGAGTTCATATCTCTCCACTATATTCGGTCCTGGGCTACTCGTCGCCGATTCGTAGAGCGTATGAACAAACGCAGGTCAACTGAAACCTGGTCGCAACATCTGGCACGTTGGGACACTCTGTTCTTGGTACGACGTGGACAGCCCATCGTAGCATGGTAGTTCAAAACCAAAAAAAAAAAAGAAAAACGTACGCATTAGAGTTTTGAGTAGGGAAACTTGGTTTTTTGGTTTGTCGAACTTTTAGCAAAGTTTCTTGAAAGTTAAAGCTGTATCGTTTGGAGGAATTCAACCTTATAGAGCATATTATTACAAGAAATTTGGCTGGTATCAGGTATCAGCATCTTTGGCTCGAGCAGCACGTTCCTCACAATCATGTGGAAGATTTGTGCCTTGCCCATCTTGCCCGTGTCATCATTTACCTGATGAGGACGGGAAGGAAAACAGGAGGAATGGGAAGGGGTGGATGAGGAATTTGGACAAACACAAACATATATATACCGAGAGATTTTTGTACCCCCGAAGGGATACTGCAATCCTTGGTAGTTAACTTATCAAAAGTACACCCCCTGGGGGGTATACTCATGATAAATAAGAGCTTATAGCTCAATACCGCTTTCGGTAAGGAACATCAAAATGTCTCGTAATTTTAGTTTCCTAAAATCCGATTCATTTAAGACGTAGGATCCAAAGATCCTATGACGCAATTGTGCTACTGCAGGACAGTTGCAAATTACGTGATATGGTGTACCGTAGTCGGATTCACATAAATTACAATGAAACGATTCAGCTCGCTGAATCGTAGCCATATGATAATTTAGCCTGCAGTGACCAGTCAGTGATCTGACAAGAATACTGCAATTTACCTTTGAGTGTTGCAAAAGAAATTTCGCAACCTTCTCACAAGGCTTAACAATGAAACTTTTCGTTTGACGACAAGTTTCAAGATTTTCCCAATAACGTACATGTTCAGATGAAAACCAAGATCGAATCTTTTGTTTTATCCAACATGCCGCAATTGGTAAAGCAGGTTCCGGTCCGAAAACCGACTTTTCTGCTCCAGATCTTGCTAGTTCATCAGCCCATTCATTTCCGGTTATACCAGAATGGCCAGGAACCCAAACCAGATGAACGGCATTTAGAATGCTTAGTTCTTCTAATTGGGTGTGGCAGGCGATGACTGTTTTAGATTTAGAATTAGCCGCACAAAGGGCTTTTATAGCGGCTTGACTGTCAGAACAGAAGTAGATAATCTTGCCTATCAGTTCTTTCTGAAGTGCAAACTGAGCTCCGCACATAATTGCAAAGATTTCAGCTTGAAAAACGGTGCAGTAACTACCCAACGAATAGGATTCCTCCAATTCTAGCTCACGGCAGTAAACACCAGCACCCGCGCGACCTTCGTACAAGGAACCATCGGTATAACAGACTACATAGTCGGAAATTTTCCTTTCCATGTAGCCTGACATCCAATCCTCTCTAGGAGGAAAGTCACTTGAGAAAGTCCTATACGGGAAAGTACGCATGAGCGTTACATCGCTAGGAGCAAGGGCAAACTTGTCCTCAGCAACAATTTGCGACCACAATCGAGTATGACCAGTGGAACCGTCCACAGACTGCCAAAGGCCAATCGCGTGTAGTCGATAAGCACATATTAGTGCCTCTTGCTTCAGGTGGAAGTGTAGAGGTTTAATATTGAAAATAGCTTCTAGGGCGGCAGTAGGAGTTGTAGTAAATGCACCAGACATTGCCATTAAACACATCCTTTGAAGATGGTTTAGCTTTGTCTGGACAGTCACAACTTCCCCTCTCTGCCACCATACAAGACAACCATACGCCAGTATTGGTCTGACAACGACCGTGTATAACCAGTGTATGTATTTGGGTTTAAGCCCCCAAGAGTTGCCAATTGCTCGTCTACATTGCCCAAAGGCCATGCACGC
The DNA here is from genome assembly GCF_943734655.1 of Sabethes cyaneus. Taxonomy (NCBI): domain Eukaryota; kingdom Metazoa; phylum Arthropoda; class Insecta; order Diptera; family Culicidae; genus Sabethes; species Sabethes cyaneus. Next base: position 219,387,449 of record NC_071355.1, read on the forward strand.
TTTTTTAATTCGGAAGTCAATATTTGTGGACCAGTCAAGCTTGGAGTTGAGAATCAACCCCACGTACTTCACTTCGTTCACAACATCAACATCCGAATCGTAAAAGCGCAGAGCGCGAGCTCCATTGGTATTTCTACGTCTTGAAAATAAGACGATAGATGTTTTGCTCGGATTTACCGAAAGTGCAGTTTCTCGGCACCACGTTTCTACGACACGTAGTGCCTGCTGCATTAAGTCAAATAATGTGCTTATGCACTTTCCAACTACTAGGATGAGATAGTCATCCGCAAAACCATATGACGGATAGCCTAGACTATTGAGTTTCCTCAATAGGCCGTCCGCCACAAGGTTCCATAAAAGAGGCGAGAGAACGCCACCTTGTGGACATCCACAAACACTTTGCTTCCAAATGCTTGCTTGCCGTAAGGACGAAAAAAGCAATCGGTTACTAAGCATTTGTTCTATCCACTTTATGATTATTGAAGGCACATTATGATAACGAGCAGCCTCCAAAATGGAAGCGAAAGATACGTTATCAAACGCGCCTTCAATATCCAAAAAAGTTCCTAAGCAAGATTCCTTTTGTGAAAAAGCAACCTCAATTTTATCCACCACATCATGTAATAAAGTGGTTGTAGATTTGCCACTTTGATAAGCATGTTGTGCTGAATGAAGAGGAACTTCTACTAAGCTTGTTTCGCGGATGTGGTGATCAACAATCCGCTCAAGTGATTTAAGCAAGAATGACGTTAGACTGATTGGTCTAAAACTTTTTGCTTGCTCGTATGTCGCGCGTCCACCTTTAGGAATGAACTTAATGGTTATTTCACGCCATTGAGTTGGGATGTACCCAATAGCAATACTACACACAAACATCCTTCTCAGAATGTGTTTGAAGTACTTGAATCCTTTCTGCAGTAGAATAGGGTATATTCCATCTGTTCCAGGAGATTTGTATGGAGAGAAGCTGTTCACGGCCCACTCAATCGCTTCAGTTGTGACAAGTCTCCGAGCAAAAGCCCATGAGTCTAAGCCACCTAAAACGATTTCTGGATCGTTTCGAACTTCAGGTTCCACACAGCCCGGAAAGTGACTATAAAAGAGACATTCCAGGATTTCATTGTCATTCGAACAGTATTCACCGTTCGAACTTCGAATGTTATTAACCTGATAATCTTTCGATTTTGACAGTATTTTATTAAGTCGACTTGCCTCGCCGAAACTGGAAACGTTGCTACAGAACCTGTGCCAGCTCGTGCGTGCTGAAGACCGTAGAGCCTTTGCATAGGCTTTCCGGGCCTGCTTGAAAGGCTCCACGCCATCCCTCCGACGTCTATTCCAGGCTCTCCTGCATCGTTTCTTTAGTTCCGCGAGGTGAGAGTTCCACCACGGTGTTCCTCTAGTCGTTTTAATAGTTTTTAGCGGGCAAGCTACTTCAAAAGATTCCGCAATAAAAGATGTTGTGACATCTACAGCCACATCCAAGTCGATCGATGACTCAATCGTCGGTTCGAATCCTTGAAATTTCGTCGCCAGTTCCTCCTCAAAGAGTTCCCAGTCAGAAAATCTCGGATTGCGAAAGGTTGCAGCGTTCAAGGAGACACCCAAATGATCAAAATATATAAAGCAATGATCAGATATTGGTGTCTCATTTGAAACATGCCATTGTGCCAACTCATGACTGATCCTGTTAGAGCAGAGTGTTATATCTAACACTTCCTCTCTACCAGCTCGTATGAAAGTTGGACAATTGCCAATGTTGAGTATTCCAAGGTTGGTACTACTCAAATATTCCATCAAATCAGAGCCTCTCGGATTGATATCCGAGCTGCCCCAAATGATGTGATGGGCATTGGCATCACTGCCTACAATGAGCGGAAGCCCATTAGATTGGCAGTATCTCACCACATTTCTGAAATCGTCGCTGGGAGACGGTTCATCGTGTGGTAAGTATGCAGAACAGTAGACATAGCGCCTATGGACATCATCCACGACGAGTTCTACTGTGACTGCACAAATATCTCGAGTAGTCAACTCAGAGATAAGGCATGCACTTATTGACCTATGCAACAATATGCATGCCCTGGGCATCAAACGAGGATTTGTCATACCAGTTTTGCTGAAAGCAGCAAAGTTCTGGTTTCCAATATCCGTCGAATGAAAGTACCCCTTGCGAAAATACGGTTCCTGAACCAATGCGATGGTGACAGAGCCATTAAAAAGTTTTTCGCATAAATACAAATTTGCTGCCCGTTTGTGTTGAAGATTTATTTGTGCGACCCTAACTATTTGACTAGCGGAGTATATGCACAAACAAACTCCAACACAGATCAGACAGCAAATTGTAAGCGAAGCCAATTATATTGGCCAGAACGCACTTGGCGTAAAACCCATAAGGGAAATTGGGCAGGACTACTATGCTGTTCCCACGAAACGCAAGGGACAACAAAGATCGACCGTACCAGAGCCCCGCATGGCACAGTAGGGGCCAGATGCCCAAAGCACTCCGTTCGCGACTGGCATGTTTTCACCCCTCCAGCCATTCAGTCATCGGCACGGAGGTAGACCTTGACTTAGGGGCTCCTGATTTGCCGACTCCCGGCAGGATCAGGTCCCGTGGCTCAATTTTTGCCCAAACGTACAATTCGGCACCAACCGCCAAAGGGCCTAACTGCAGATTGTGTAAAACAGACCGATTTAGAGTCTCTCTCTCTGTGCTAAGCCAGCTGAGAAAATAACTCTCTCCCGGTGTGCCCACACCCCGCAGCCGCGCCCTCCGAAAAACCTGCGCCGAACTGCATGATTAGGTAGCCGGAAACCACACGGCGAGTGTTCCACCTTCTCTGTCTGCATACGACAACCAAGGTTGCGTACCACCAGGTGCGCAACTTTGGCTACCGTACCCCAGCCGGCACCTCGTGGAGGTAGAGATAGGAGTTAGAAAACAGAGGTGATATATTTGCACATGTTCACTCATTTGCCAGCCTCGTATTCGCGCTCCAATTGCACGTAAAGTTCGTCTTTGTGATCATCGGTACTTCCTAGGTGAAGGATGTGCACGTTAATGATGCTAATATTAAAGAAGCGGCCCTTGATTCTTAATCTGCACATTCAGGCGTTGATCGGCCCAGCTGACTACCAGCTGAGTTCATATCTCTCCACTATATTCGGTCCTGGGCTACTCGTCGCCGATTCGTAGAGCGTATGAACAAACGCAGGTCAACTGAAACCTGGTCGCAACATCTGGCACGTTGGGACACTCTGTTCTTGGTACGACGTGGACAGCCCATCGTAGCATGGTAGTTCAAAACCAAAAAAAAAAAGAAAAACGTACGCATTAGAGTTTTGAGTAGGGAAACTTGGTTTTTTGGTTTGTCGAACTTTTAGCAAAGTTTCTTGAAAGTTAAAGCTGTATCGTTTGGAGGAATTCAACCTTATAGAGCATATTATTACAAGAAATTTGGCTGAGAACAGTAACCTACCCCAATTTTGACCCCGAATTACTCGACTATCATCTGTTGATAGACCAGAGAGGCCAGAACCAGAAACTGGTTGAATAAAGCTACAAAATTTAGATGGTTTCATTTATGTCCTTCTGTCGATAGTGGAGTAATCACATATTTTTTCCCAAAATCCAAAAATTATCATGATCGCCTCTTCGGCGGTGAAATAGAAGTTCGTTCCGTGCCAAGCTCTGAAGGCATGCTATCTCTGTGATCCATTAGGTTGTTTCATCGAAGGAAACAGCTAAGCCGGCGGGTAACTATCCTTTCTAGCGTTTTAATAGTTGGATATGCGATATGGATCAAAACTTTGCAGGCTGATCACCTTGTGCATCCGATGTTGGTTTCGGAGTCACGAAGCTATGCCTTGTTTTCGGTCGCATGATTCATTGTGACTATTCGGCATCAACAACTGTAGTGGGGATTCCTTTCCAGTTGCTGGTAAATTCTTGATCATAGGAAAGTCTACTTTTTCTACCCCGGCCGATCCTAGTTAAGGTAAAATCTAGGCTTTGATTTACTTGTCGTTAAGAAAGGGCCGTTAATATAGTCATGCGGACCGCGCATCGGGATGCGACGCTTTGGGATCCATGTACTATATGAGTACGTTGCCCTTCTCTATAACGTCGATCGAGTTTTCAAACTTCTGCGAAGTCATCAGCCATCACTACCGTTGCCAGTTTTGAACACCACTTTCGTAGATTAGCGATTTCTCTTATGTGTATTAACCCATTTCCATTGTTCTTTAGTTGATTGGCCCTTGCGGATTTCTTCAAAGAATCTTTCTAAGGAGGTTCTTTTTGTAGCATGGATGACCGTCGATATCGACTTCTGACGTTACTTTGTGGTCGATTGGGGACGCTTGGCCGCCAACAAGGTCTTTCTCTATTCCTTTACCGCCCTCTGGTGTCCTCTGATCACCATTGCTATGAAGTGACTTTCTTTTTGGTCTCGCACTGGCTAGAGCGACAATGTTCGTAGTGATTACAACTAGGTCGATGAATTCCAGTATTGTTTTTCGGATTCTTTCATAGAAAACGGTGTTGTACAGAGGTCAGTCAGCTCTATGAGCGTAAACCAGCGCAGTATTTTGGTCACTTCTATGGGTACCACCCAGTTAGTTTCGGGGTACGATGTTGGTCTAACAAGCCAGGCGTCGCATGTTCGTATTCCGGCTGGGCGGTGCTTGCTAAATAGTGTCAGTAGGACGATTGCACTAGCCCCGTAATTGTCCTGTACTCTAAGAACCGACTGTGACGTCTGTCGACGAAATAGGGTCAAGTCTTGGAAAGACGTTTAGGCCCAAAGCTTTGCTTATTTATGGGTTTGTCTCTGATAGTGATGAGGAGAGTAGACTAGTAGCTACTCCTCAGTTCCTCCTCGCTTCCAGTTGATACGGAGGACAGTTTCTTCACTCGCCAGGTCAGAAAGCAGAGATGCCGTCATTAAGAATCACCTTCTACGATGGGCTCAAAGATAACAGAGCCCCTGTGATTAGCGATTCGATATCCCCAAGCGGGATGATGGTCTTTGAAATCTGTTGGTCGATCTTGAGATTTGCCGAAGAGCGATCTTGATTCTTCTTCTCAAGCCTTAGATTATTTGGTACGGCTGGTAAATACGTAACCACGGATATGTTATGATGGTGGCAAGGGGCCATAGATATTTAGAATCGCAGTATGGCTGGGCATTTATCTAGATCTGTAGTATAACATGTTAGCAAACAACATTCGTTTTTGTAATTCATAATACTTTAACTAAGCTCCCATTTGCTACCGCTCTCTTTTCAGTGTCGCCTGGTACAAAGGATCCGTTTTCTACGAAGTATTCCCGGCTAGCTTCCAGGACACGAACGACGATGGTTTGGGTGACATTCACGGCCTGATCGGACGGGTCGAGTACTTCAAGAGCCTAGGCATCGGTGCGGTTCGGTTGAACTCCATTTTCCCGTCCCAGCACTATCCGGACCACTTTCAGGACGTTACCTCGCTGACGGCCGTCGACGAGGTGCTGGGAAAGGTTGAAGATCTGCAAAAATTTGCCGCCGTTCTGCACGAACGAAACATTTCGCTGATTCTAGATTTGCCCATCTATCCGTTTGTGGATCATTTAAACCCACCGACGATGGACGTTGACCGACTGCCCAATCGAACGGATGATGTACCCACTAGTGAGTACCTTCGGTTGGCTAGATCTGTACTGCACGAGCAGGAGAATGTTATCACCAGCGTTATTCGGTTTTGGCTTGCTAAAACTGGCGTTGATGGATTCTATATCAAAGGGTTGGAACACTTCCATGATGATCCACTGCTACTGGAAAATATCAAAGAATGGAAGTATACTCTTGGAGGAGATCGGGTTTTAATGGTTAGCAAGCAGTTTGTGGAAAAGGTTCCCGATTCAATCGCTTCCCAGGTCCTTAGTCAAGTTGATTTGATAGACGTTCTATTGGACGTTGCAAAAGGAGCTGAAGTGATTGCGAGTACCGTTAAGGATGTAATGAGTGACGAAAAAGTTATGAAAGGTGTTGAACATCCATGGGTTCACTGGAGTCTCGGTGGTGTCAGCGAGCGGCGGTTATCGTCGGGGCTCAATCCCAATGCTACCTTGGCAGCTACGCTGATGCAGCTGATGTTACCCGGAACTGTCAGTATTTTCTATGGAGACGAAATCGCTCTGGAAGAGGCAAGCGATCCGAATGGGGAACACGTGGAGACTAAACATTTGCATCATCTGGCTGCGATGGCATGGAGTGGTAGTCAGTTTACGGGACGAGGAACTTTACCTTGGCTGCCAAGGAGTGCTTCCGCTTCGTTTCATCATCTTGAAATTGTGCTTGAGATGATTGCGTTGCGTAAAAAATCGCCTTCGATTTATTTGAATGCAGTCGTGAAAGAAGGTCAAGTCTTGACGAACACTGATATAAAGTCCAGCCAAAATGACATAGTTATAATTGAACGGTGGTACCCGAGAAGGAACTCCTTTGCTGCTATCAGTAATTTTGGGTCGAAAAATGTTTCTCTTGATCTGACGGCGATGTTTTACAGCGGAGAAATTGTTGCAGGAACGACCGGCAAGAAGGAGCGTGTTTACTTTGAACGATTTGCGGCGAACGCTTTGGAAACCATCATCGTGAGATTACACAAATAAAAAGCAGAACAATCGCACCAGTTTTGTTTTTGATTCAGTTTTGATTTTATTTTGTGGATTTTTTCTTATAAAGAAGAAAATTCAAATAATAACTAACCTACAAGTAGCTTTACTTTACACCCTAAATTGTTCTGTACATATATCAACCATAGCTGTGTTGTATAGAGCAGAGAGAATGTTAATAAAAATCTATTAAAAATATCTATAGGAAAAACATAACGATTACTTTACTAGTCCCTACAACAGTTCGTACTCGTGTTTTTTTGTCAGTAGTTTCCCTACGTTTGATTGATACCATCATCGCTTCGCTCTCCAAACAAAGAAAAAAATAAAAATAAAATATCGGTTTAAATAAAATTCAACACTATCCTAAACCAATGCGCTTGTGCACCTCAATTACTTATATACCAATATTCCTACAGTAGGTAATTTGAGCAAAAACGTACCATTATCATTTACTTGCCCCTGTGTCTGTGTGGTGTTTTTTGTGTGTTCAATTCATTTCCAAACTGCATAAAATGTTTCCTATCACACATGCACTCATGTTTTTCGTTTCCATTCTGTTCCGTTCGGGTATTAAATAAATATGGCGACTCACTTTGAGTGTAGAATTCCATTTTTTGTGTTCAGATTTTTTGCTTTACTTTACTTTACTCTCGAAAAAAAACAAGCAGGGGTCTTTCTCTCATCATCGCGACCGACGAATACTTATCTATACAGATTGTTTGTAAACATTTCGAAAAGAAAGTTTTATTGCTTTTACTTTACTTCTTGTTTTTATTCTAGTCATTAGTCTTGTCCTCCTTGTGTGGCATTCTATATACTCTATCTATACTAGCTGTTCAAGAATGTATGATTTTTTTCTCTTTTTTTTCTTTTGCGAACTACTTAGCGAGTAAATTTGGCACGACTTGCATGGATATTGTGGGTTGATGCCTTGCAGGATCAACACCCGTGATTTTCTAATCATGCCAAAAAAAAACAGTTTAGGAAAGAACTTCAACCCGAAAGATAATTTCTTATGTTTGAATGTGCTGCGTTTCATTTCATATCTCCTCGAAGTCCTATTTACATTATTTAGATTTTTCTTTATAACTATCAAAATACAACAGAACTAATTTTGCCTAAAAGAACTTGTTTTTTTTTTGTTAATAAGAATCCTGAGTAATTTCCTCTAAAAGAAAATATTTTGATTTATGACTACTCTGCAGTACGACACTGTTTTCTATCTAAATCCAAAATTGCTGTTGTTTTATCGATCGCTTTATCTGATCGTAGAGCTTCGGGGGAATTTACAAAACATGTGGGAACGTGTGGGTTGGAACGTTGCAAATGTGTTTTTTTTTTCTTGGAGGTTATGTCTGACGACGATAGTCACTATTATGACATTGTTTGGGGGTTGGGCAAAAACCTTCATGAAGGTTGTCGATTTCTTACTAGCAAACAAAAATTGTTATGGTCCATTTTATTAAAATGCAACTAAAATGACAAAAAAACTCTATTTAGCTTAGCTTTAGCATGACACAATGTGTTTCCGATCGTGAAAGTCTATCATTTTCCGTGGATTGTTCCAATCTGGTGGCGCTGACAATAATGTCAATAGCATATGTCAACCGACCAGGATCAGGCACTGGGTTGCGAAGAGCTGTAGCTCTTCTGTTTGGCCGGTGTCGGGTCCATAACGTAGTTATTACCCTCGGTTGCTGTCTGACCAGGTAGCGGAGGTAATTTGTCATTTGGATGCCGATGGCTAACGGCCGACGATTTGCGTGGTTTGGCGAGCTGGGTGGTGCTGAGACCGGACACCGGATATTTGGACTTGTGGGCAACCAGCAGACTCTGCTGGTTGGGGCTGGCGGGCGTGATCGGGTTGCTAGGGGAATTGACGTTACTAGCAACTTTGCTGGGATGTTTGGGCATAACGAAGGCACGCGTTTGCTTGAGCAGCGAGCGGTCGTGCATCAGGGCGGATATAAGGGGGAGATCCAAATTTTTGCTTTTTTCCCGAAGGGTTTTGATGTCGATGGAAGTGTTTGTGCTGAGGGTGCTAAAGTCGAAATCAGGATACTGTTTCCTGATCTGTGCTTGCAGCTTGGCGCTCGGACCGGTTGGCTTCGTGGGCATGGGTTTCGCGGGTACTGAAATCATTAGGCAAAGCGATTAGTTGGTGGTTTCTAAAGAATTTAACAACACTGAACTCACCTTCTGGGGGATTTTCGACTGGTGATGTCACTTTAGCGGAGGCTGCGGCGGGTGGTGTTTGCTTCTCGGCCATCGGAAGCGGAATCGGTGGTTTACGGATGGCTTTGCGGGTTTCGTACGGTGGTGGAGGAGGCGGCGGGAGTCGACGAATTTTCGGTGTACTTTCTACTGAGTTGAGGATGTTGTCGTCGGATCGTGAACGGATGAACATGGAGGATGAGCTACTCGAAATGGGCCGCGGTCTTAGCGGGGGAGGTGGTGGAGGTTCGTACGAAGAGCACAAACTGGCAACCGAGGGGCTGTACAACGGCGAATAGGCTCCCGGTAATTGTACGTACGTATCCGAGAGGTTTTGCGTTGAAGCATAACGGGAGTTGGAGGATAGGGCCATCGACAGGTAGGGTGTACTGCGATAGATAGCATGGTTTTTACAGGCATCCCAGCTGCGGTTGTGTGCTCGTACAGTGTGATAGGCTAGGTATGGAGGAGGAGGTGGGCTTTGAGCCATCGCAGCCAGAATCGAACCTTGCTTTGCATCCAGATACTCCTGCTGACTAATGGAAGGATCTTGGATGGGATATATTACATAGTCTACATCGCTGTAGAGTTGTTGCTGGTAAAGTTCGATCTGCGATCGCGCCAGCTGACCCGTGTAGACTGTTGCCAGGGCGTGTGTTGGTGGGGGTGGTGGTGGTTGTCGTGGTATAGTCGGCGGAGGTGGTGGGTGGTACTGTCGGGGTTTGATTACAGGAAGTAAGACGCAGGTCCGATGAGGTGGTTTTGGCATTTCCGGATATGGTGGCGGAGGCGAGGTAATGCTTTTATGATACGGTACAACCGGAATACCGATTGCGCTGGCCGTCGACGAAGCAGCGGCCACTACTGCAGGTATTGGTGACTGTGAAAGGTTACTAATATTGTTGACTGTGGGCGCTGCGAAGCTAGGCTTTGGCGTTTCCCCTACAATGCTGGTATGAGCTTTCAGGATGTTGATTTGAGGCCTTGTCGTGATGAACCGGGCCGGCACTTCTTCCGAGACTGGTGGTGCTGGGAGACAGGTTTTGCTAGATGTTGGCATGATTGGAACCGGCACTGGCCTTTCCCGTACCATACTGGTTGGTTTTTGCGGGTAGGGAGGTGGATCCCGTAGAGGAATTACGGGTGCTTCGTCAGATCGAATGTCAGGCCCACGAAGTCCCGTTGTTTCATGGTGAGCGTTGTATGGCGGTGGAGGAGGAGGAGAATCGTTCGCGCAAGCCAAATTCAAAAGGGATTGCCGTTGTGTTGGCATGTTGCTGTCAATCCGTTTGGGAGGAGCAGGAGGTAGAACATCGTCGTCATACTCGTCTTCTGTAGGGGCCGTATCTTCACTACCCTGTAGATAGCTTTCCCCCTCTAATGGTAGTGGCAACGTTACGTAGTCGCAATCCGAATCGAGCGTGTGGCTTACTGTTTTTCTTGTAGGGTAAGTTCCGCGTCCAACAATCAGATCCGTCAATTCTTCGGCGCTGAGTAAAGAATGTTTGTTATCCGTTGGATCACTACCATCACCTCGAAACGACCCTGCAGCCGAGATGTTAGAATCCGACCGTAAACGGAATTCGTTCATATTACTGTCCAGACGAGGTCGGAAATCACCGTCCACGGAATCTACCGGCTCAAGAGGTTCTGCCATTTCGCTCTGACAAGGCTGAAAGCTTCCATAGTGTGAACTCTCGTGAGACTCCGATTCGGCGATTTCTGACGATTGCCCTGTCATCTCACTGCTGTTCATCGTATAAACTCCACTAGTTTCCGTTGGTGGTGCGTGAGTTAGGGTGTACACACCGGAATTGGTTTCCTCTTCCTCCTCGTTAATGTCATGGTCCAGACAGGTGCTGGTCGCTACACTCAGGGTGCTATTTTGAGCAGTGTGACTATAACCGAGCTCGAGACTGCTGCAGGTGGACGTTTGACGTCGTTCAATTGTGCCGTTGACATTAGTTTGAGGTAAGCTTATGCAATCGTTGGCCACAACGACGGTACTGCACGTTGACGAACATTGTGACCCTATGTTGTGCTGCGAAGAGGGCGACGACTCGCAATCCTTGACGGATCTTTCCTTTGCTTCCGTACTGTCACTACTCGCTGAACGAATAGTGGCATTGGAACGTACAGACAGAGCAGCTAGGGTACCTTCGAGGTCTTTTATCGACACTTGACCCACCGAGGAGGTTTGTCGGCTTACACTAGGACAGTCCAGCAGATGTGCAAGCGCAAGACTCTCCGTCGATGGAGCTGCTATGGTTGCCGAGGGTGGTGTATTGATAATGATTTCCAGTTCATCCTCGGAATGAACTCGATCGCTCACAATCCCGGAGGTTGTGTTGGAACTGGTACTCGAAATGACCGAAATTCGCTGATCGCTTTTGCTTTTATACGGGAGATTCAGCGCACGTGAGTAGAGATAAGGATACCCGTGAATACAGCTACTTTCCTCCTCCTCTCGTTTGATCGCTTCTGTAAGTCGTGGGGCAATTTTCATAGAAAATTGATGCGTTTCCCTGCACAAAGCTAATATCATTTTGTTTTTGTCGTCATTGACCGAGTACAGTGTTATCTTGCTATCTCCGGATCGGATTTCGAACTTTTTCCGATCGAAGCTCAGCTTCCCAATGCTAGGCCAGTTGAAGGTGGTCGTCGTCGAGTTCTCAACAGCGATCCGTATTCCCTTCGCGTAGATGCTGAGCAATACCGAACCCATACCAACTTCATTTTTCGACAGTTTCATATGGAACACGTGAGCGTTGATGACTTCGTTAAGATGGCACGCCTCACGGATGTAGTGCGTTTCAGCATCAGCCCGAGACATTCCACGGTTTTCACGATGGCAAGAAGTAAGAGCTGAGATGCCCCAAGCTGTACGAAGCGCCGGGTTAATGTATTCTTCTGGTCGGAAATATTCCCCGCTACCAGAATTGGAGTTGCTGATGTTGCAACTGCTACTGTTGCTACTGTTGCTACCGCTGCCGCCGTTGCTGCTGCTGCTACTGCTACTACTGTTGTTGTTATTGATGGTCACGCTGTTGCTAATGGTATTATTTGTGCTAGTGCTCCCACCAGTGGTGTTGCCACCGTTGCTGGTTGCACTGGCTGTGCTACTACTGCCACAGATCTGGCTGCCGTTCTCATCTTGACAGTCTCCGAGGTCAGCCTGCAACGATAGACCACCGAGCAGAAGCAACGATTGCTCCGAGCATTCTTTCGGTAGATCCCGATTAACGGCGTTGTACTTGAGCTGCAGGTAGTAATTATGGCGCGATACTTCATCTCTCAGCATTAACGGGCTCTCGATGTAGAACTGCACGCGGAAGTGTAGCTCCAGGAGAGGCTTCCCGTTTGCGTCGAGGCCCTAGAAAGTACACGGTGAACGGTTAGTATGGTCTAACTTTGCCACATTAGTAGAAGTGAGCAGACTTACGTGTGTGTGCGAAGATCGCCAACTTTTCGGACCGTACTTGGATAGTTTGCTTTCGGGATCGGCAAACAGATACTCGCCATCTGTAAAGATACAGCAAGAAGGACTGCTATTAGTACATGATGCACATTGTTGGTGGAATCATAAGGTAAACAATTGATCGTAAATCATCTCAACCTTTTTCAACCCAGCAGTTAAGCTGAAGGTTTAGCCGGACTAGTAATTCAAAATAAAGCAACTACCGTAGTAGCATAGCATGATCATACAGATCAAGCAATGTGTCGACGTGATAACTTTACTAATTACGTTTTGACAGCTTCAAACCCGTGCTCATACCGAATGAAGGTGGTTTTGCGCCATTGCATACCCCTGCTCCGTGGGTGGGGGGATGGGATGGGGAGAGGTGTGCTAAGTACATGTAAATATTTACAATTGGCACCAGGCAGGTTCGCATTACTCACTCACTCACGGACTGACGAGTCGAAATACAAATGCGTTTTTTCGCCTCCCGTACACACACATTACCTTCCGAGCTCCGAGCTGCGTAGTGCCTAGCCTTGAATTGCGAAACTGCTGTTTCAGCTTGTCATTAAAGTGAGGCGAATTGTTCAACTGACACATATCAGACCAAGACTCCATTGCAAACCCTATTCAAAGAAATGCCATTAAACTGCTTCCAAGAGGTCTCGAAGATGCACAATAGATTATGTTCAACTTTTAATTGAAATGCATAAAATAGGAAGCTGATAATCTTGCAAAAAAATAGCGGAATTATTCCTGGCTGTGAATTCCATGGTGTATTTTTTTCATCGTTGATGGTGCTGCTGCTACCAAATGAGTTCAAATGATTGCCTCGTAAATATTGGTTTGCCGGTGCGCTGTTGCAGTACCACTGCTGTTGCTGTATTGCAGTATTGGCGCTGCAGGCCTTTCGTCACGTCGTCGAAACCAATCGGAATGCATGATAATTAAACGTTTGCGTTAGAAGGAAAGTCAGCTCAACTATATCGCCGCACAGTCCGCGCCGCATGCCGCTCAGCTTGCCTCCTGATATGGAACCGTAGAAACATGGGGCGGTGTCGTTCGGTGGGATCGGAGGAAAACAGCAACAACGCTCTGTCGTGCGAAACTGGTTTCGTAATCACAGTGCTTGACATTAGATGGCAAACGTGCGAGCAGTTTCTGGCACGGGTCTGGCGTACCTCCCCGTGTAGAAAGAGACAAGGAGAGTGATGGAGCACACGCTACCAAACAAATGTCATTGGAGCGAATAGTTTGTCTCTGTGTAATATTGGAAGAAAGTTCGGGAACGTGACATTCTAAGATAGATTTTGATCGATCTCCTGGCACGTGGCCATCTTTCTGTGACTGAGATCGGAAACGTTAAAAACACTGGGCGGGAATACATTTCCTATCAATGGACAGCCATTGTTGTTGGGATACAATATCGAGTATTAGGTACCGCCATCCGGGGTGAGATTGTGCTACGGGGGTGAGATTGTGCCAAAAACCAAAAATGTTTATTTGTGAAAATTTATTATATCTATAGAAACTGGTGACCTAAATTCAAAATGATGATGAACATAACATATTTATTCATAACTCAGAATGGAACACAGATAATATTAGCAAACTATTTAGCCTAAACAGGGTTTCAAAGTTCGAGATCAAAAATACGCGGAAATAACGCTTGTAAAAAATGTCCCGCATAAACCAACCCAAACAAGAAATCGCATCAACTTGCTATCTTGAAGGTATATAAACTAATCATTTACAATGTATTGAAAGGTTATTATGCGTTGGCAAAGGTTTTGATTACGAAAATAATATTTTTCGAAACTTTGTACTTTTCGAGCTTCACGTTTCGTTTCCACCAGTCAAATTCAACACAAGAGTGGTGTCATCAAAATTTACCCCACTTCTTGTCATCACCAGAAAGGATGCTGCTTTATCATCGGATTCGGATTTAAATCTCTTAGATTATTTTGCATAGAGAAACCGGCTCAATAAAATTGGATATAGGGCACGGGAGGGTATTTTCAGCCCATTAAGCGATGGCATCTATTAGTTATAGTGAAAGAACAGGTGGTTTTGACGTTCTTTGAATAAAAAATAGTAGATTACTTACATTCTTGAGAAAATAGTTATAACATATCAAAATTGTATGTCGGCAAAGTATTTTTATTGGCGAAAGAAGAGGCAAATAGGCTGAATTTAGAAACCTGCTGCAAATACCCTCCCGTACTGTACCAAAGGTTACTACTGACATGCAATTATAATCACTCTGTATGAGCAGTCATTTGGCTACCAACGGGGTAGCAATCGCATAGCGCCGTAAATACAAAAGATAGAACTATACTTTCTTCAACAATAATGCAGATAATAATAAGCTCTACAATCGCCCTTTACACTACTTTTTCGAATTCTGTTTAGTTGAAGCGCTATAGTCAATTGAGCATCTACTGAACAAAAAACCGAGAATGAAGCCTGGAAGTAGATATAATTGGGTGCAGATATAATCGGAACCTTAATATACTAAGTTAGGCAAATATAGAGACGACACGAAACTGATAAGACCTCAAACTAGATAGTATTTGAGAGATGACATCGGAGCAAGAGCGGATTCGCCAAAAAATCATGTACGCCGTCGTGGAGCATTCGATTGCGTCCCACAGATGGATCGGTAAACACTTGAGATTTCAACATTCGACGGTGAAGGGAAGTCATTCAAAGGGACTTAGGTGACCCAGCGGCGGTCAGACACTGACAGAAAATCGAAGAAAGCTAACAAGGTGAAGGCCAGGAAGGTATCGAGTAGGGAAAGACTGTCCAGAACGCATCGGGGGGTAGAATGGCCCATGCTATTAAATGCTTAAAAACGCGGAAACTATTTGGTAAAATAGTGAATGCGCATTTTATTTTGGTGTAAAACAAGCTAATTCATAATTCAAACATAGCCGCATCCAATAAAATCAAGCGAATGTCCGCGATCTCATTCCACATGTAAGAAATCACGGTTTTCTCTTAAGCTTTTACCACTAGTTGGTATGAAAATTTCATAATAAATACAGTCTATCTATTTGATATACTGTCATACTCGATGATTCATCACAAAAACGGCATTAACCTGGCATGTTTTTCACATATATTGCAAAAAACTTCAAAATACAAAACAGGGGTAAAATGCATCACAGCGGGATCGAACAGGTATAAAATATTTTTAATTTGCAGTACATCTTTTGTTTCGGATTATTTATTAAAAATGTAGCAATATTATGTATTGTATAGGACTTATAATTTGTCTTAAACCTACTTGTACATTGCTTAACTTACAATATTTCATCACACATCAGTTGGAGAAAAGTAGATGATTAAATTTTATTGCCAATTATGTTGAGATATGAACCCATTGTATCTCAGCAAACAAGCGTATGTAACAAACGCTATAACGAACGCTTCCGCCATTTCGGCAGCCTAGTTTTAGGAGTTTATACAACACGTGATTGAATGTAAATTTTTTGGTTGCGTTTAACGCCTAGCTGGGCAAACTTGGTGCGTTTTGTCCACGGGCTTTAGCGTTCTGCCTCACATAATGATTTTGACTCTTGCTAAAAATCGTCAAAAATAACAAAAAATACTGGTTTTTGTTAGGAAATTTCATCAGGAGTAAGTGTAAAAAAGATCCCAAAGTCTTCTAGAAGTTGAAAAACGTGGAACGAACACGCCGTTGCTCTGCAAAATGATGTTTTGCTTAAGCGGTGCATTCTGCACCACTTTACCCTATGTTCACGCGTCGGCTGAGACTATTGACTTGCGATGCGGCAAAGAAAAAGGATGTTACCACCTGGTTTGTTCCAAAAACGATGAACCGAGCAGTCCTCCACGTCTTCGAGGGTCGGAAGGCATCAAACTGGAACGACAAACAAAACTGCCCATGGTTGCATAGTTGACGTAAAAACCAAAATGACCAAAATGCACTTTTTCGGCTGGCAGGCAGTTTCTAAATTTCGGCCGTTTGTGGCTTTTTTTCACCCATCAGTTGATGTTAGACTGGGACAGAGATAACAGTGATAATGTTAACCCACCGAACTCGTCGGAACATTACCCGGTTGAGTAATTTTGGGGCACCATGAAGGCCAGATTTTGCTGTTCGAGGTCTCCATTAAGCATTATCCGCTGTTCGAATGCTTAATATTTCAAGATGATATAATTTTGCACTTTGGTTTAACTATGGATTAAGGTCAAATTCATCATCTGATCAATGCATCGACGAACGCAAACCTGATGACGCGAAGGAGAAGTTTTATGAGTTTGTCGTAAATCCTACGTGAAGCACCCAGAACATGACATAAAGATTGTCATCGAGGATACAAATGCATAGAGCACAGGTCGGTAACGAAGAGTTCTTTCGCTCCGTTGCGGGTAGAGACAGTCACTCTATAAACTCTGGAGTTTTTGGAGCGTCTGAGTGACTGAGGAAGCCTGCAAGTCGTAGGCGAAATACGTATCTGTCAAGAATGAATATACATAATAGAATTAAATTGGATAAGTTTTCGTTTATTCAATTCCAGGACACTTTATCATAAACACAACGTCCTGAAATCGGTGGTCAATTGCACTGCATTCAGAGAAATGACCATGAGTAGTACCCATTTTGTACGACAGATTATTCGAAGATATACCTGAAAAACCCCATAGTGGAGAGGCCTACTCTCAGATCGACCACGTTCTGGTCGATGGTCGGCACTTTTCGGATATCGTCTCGACCAAATATCGACACGGACCACTAGGGATCACGTAGTAAGCAAGGATTCGCGCCCGGTTTTCCAACGTATTCAATTTGAAACCGAGGAATTCAATTTGCTGACTCAGCATCTGTTTACAGACTTCAAGACGGCGTACGATTCAGTTAAACGAAATGAGCTGTGGTGGATTGTTGTCGTGATTATGGTTTTTCAAGAAAGCTGATTAGGCTGGTACGTGCTATCCTTGATGGTTTAAAGTCAAGCGTTAAACCAGCGGGTGAAATACCAGAACCGTTAGAACTAAGTGCTCGAAGCGTGGACATTGACAGGGAGCGTCCAACGAGCTCTGGGCGTTTGCTTGATAACATATTAGCGGAAGGAGTGTTGCATAGACGCATGAATCATGGAATATACCAAATAAACATGCGGATACTGTGGAGCAACCTAAACACGACAGGCTACAGTGCCGGATGAGAGACCAGCGAAAATAATATGCAGCAGAGAACCCGCCAGAGGCCGACAACTTCGAGACGTACCCGTTGGATGAACGCTGTTAACGAGGATGCTAAAACAGTGGGTGTTAGGGGCTATTGGAGAACAGAAACCTAAGACTGACAAACACGGTTCCTAAATTCGACACTGATTCGATAACCGGATTGTTGCCAAAAAAGTAAAGTAAGTAAGTAAGAGTCCAACAAAACGAGCTCCTTGAACTGTCAAATGACGTCAATGGTCTATGCCAAATTCTATTAACCAATTGTGTATGAGTTATCAACGAAATGCTGTGACATGAATCAAGTGAGTCATTTGGAAAAGTTGAATCAATATATATAGAATGCCAGTGTCGCTGCAGTGCTCGTGGTAAACATCACACATTTGAAAATTACGTATTTACACTGTATGCGCGTATGTGTGAGTGATCGATTCGAAACGGGAATTTGATTGTCAAACTAAAAAGGCAACCCAATAAAAAATCTTTCTGCTTTTCCGTAAATCACGTAGAATAAATCACCCGATTTGGTCGTTTTGGGGTATTTCGTCGGTAGGAAAATTTTCTATTGGGCAATTTGACAATGTACTTCCCGTATCCAAGACACGAACCAGCAACATGTTTGCCACCAAAATATCCATGAAACACCAGCGACACTGGCATTCTATATATATTGATTATACTTTTGGAAACCACATTGAATAAATACTTCTAGGAAAAGGCAACGTTGTTTATGTTGGATGTAACGTGCGTCATTTCTTTATATTTTTCCTAAGACGCATTCAATATGTTTTTCGACAACTTGGAAGGGTCTTAATATACATTTTAATTTAAATGTGCGTCCTAATAATTTCAATATACTCAATAATCAAAAGTATGAGTTGCAAAATTTTCAATTAGCTTCCAGCAAAAAAGCAGCACATCTAATTCAGAAACATTCGGTTCTAAACATGCGAAAATTTTCAGCATAACCATGCAAAATAAAAAGAAGCAACCGATTATTCCGCTCCCCGGTCCATTGTGTTCCCGGGTTGTGTATTGTCCACACATATATGTACGCGAAAAAAAGCATAATCTAATCCAACCAAAAAAAAACTAATGGCATGCGGTCTCGCAAAAAAAAATACATTTTTCATTCTTCGCTTGACCCGCGCGACGAGAATGAGAAGCAGAATGAAAAAATCAATGTCCAAAAGTAAAATTGATGATGACAAATACAAATCGATTATGGAAATTAGGTTTTGTTTTGTACGCAGTTTGGCAGTTCGCTTTGTCCGTGCTTTCGCATGTAGTTACGCGTCCCTTTCGGGTCCCAGTTCAGCACTTCTCGGAAAGCCCGTTTTGGGTGCAGCCGCAGCAACAACCATAACCGAGCTGCTGCTTCTTCTGCTGCTGCTGCTGTTGTGTGACAAACATTTTTCTCTTCAACACGCGGCGTAGCATAGCAAATGGTTCGGTTGGTTGGGTTGAATGCGGCGTTCCGAAGAAACGTGCCTGAAATTTTCGGTTTTGCGAAAACTGGTCTAGACGAAATTGGATGATAGCGATTAAAATTTTAACGAGTTTGTTTTTTTCTTGTTCTTTTTCGAATCGGTTGGGGTGATTGACGGAACAACTGGGACAGGGGGAGATTTGGGTGATTTTGGGTACCGAGTCAAGTACCAGGTCACTTTTGGGATGCTTTAATGTGCGGATGCTGTCAGGAATTGGACAGGTCCACGTGGAGTTGAACTCTTGATATGGGGTAAAAAATGTGAATTGTATGTGTGTGTGTGTGGTTGAAGGGTCGTTGTATGTGCGAGCCTCTGATCTAATATCTCGCGTGACGGGAGAGTTCAAGGCTTATGTTATGGGTGAGTCCGGTTTTTGCTTTCTGTCTTGAGCATTCACCGTGGAGCCCAGTGTGGAGCGAAAGTCAGTTCATCGATGTGGTGAGACACTCGGTCATTACAGCAGCACGAGACGCTGATGCGAAGATGGGGGGACGTAGCAACCAGGACAGTTTGTCTGTGTGGATACGACTCTCGCATTTATACATTGAACAAAACTTGTTTTTTTGCCCAACGCTGGCGCGCGCGTTCGTTCCTTCGCCAACCAGCCCCGGCACTTGGAACTTCGTACAGATTTAGACGGACAAGAAAACGAAAAGAGATATTTGAATATTCCAAATTTTTGCCCATGACTAGTGATGTCCAATAAATCGTTCAATTAATTGGGAGCCAATTTTTAGCTATAAAAATCGAATATTTTGCAATCAATTTAGATAAAATAAGACGGATCGAATCAATTAATAAGTTAATAGAAAAAAAATCAGCATGCATGAGGACATCACTAATCATGGCTTTGGATTTGTGTAACGTTACTAAACTTGCCTAAGGTAAGTCTGATTTGCACACTTTACTCTACGAATAATTTGAAATTCAGAATGAATTTCGACCCTATTGAAGAGTTTAAAATTAACAAAGCAGAATGTAAGCTGAAATTTGAACGTGGATTTTTTGTAGGTACAATTCAAATTACATACTTCAGCTTGATAGGCAGGATGGTTCAAAACGTTCTCTATTTGCTGTAACGCGATGATAGAGCAAATGGAGTGCGTCGTCTCGTCCTGAAACGAACAACAAAAATAAAAAAAAACGCTCAAGAGAGCCTCCTGACAGATGTTTGCTTTTCTTTGCTGCAGCAAAACCAAACTTTCAAATCATTGCTCACGTCCCGGGGAAATCAGAACCTGATGGGCAGGGCCCGAGCATTTACTATCCGGTTGGGTTTGCGTGTTCGTTATACCTTATTTTAAGTTGTAACGAATCAAGTTGAAATCTCGCGGACATCTTGCGCGCTGGCAAGGAGGACTCTTCGGGGCATCGGGGCACTGCGCAGCGAGCGAGCGACCGAGCGCGGTTTTGGTATGCAGCAGGAGGTGGCGTAGCGAGGCGGAGGAGAGGTCTTGAATGCTGTTCAACAGGAAATTTGCCTCGGGCGGGACATACAGCCAACCGAACGAGATACATATACACACCGACACAGACACTCTCACATTTGGAGCAGGAATGCCAGGCAGGCCATCGGCTCGATTGTGAAGTAAGACGAACTCAAAGCAAGATCAGGCAAAGGAAGATTATACGATTGAACAAGAATTTCAAGCGGTCGGGAAGAAAAAGAAGAGGAGGCTATAGTGATGCTGAAGCAAGAAGGAAGGAAAAATGAAGCATGAATAAAAACGAGGAATTTCATTTCACGAGAGCAGAGGATCCAAAAGACACAAGACGCGTGTTTAGTAATTCAGGTAGCTGTTGGGTCCATTGTTGTTGTTGTTTTCGCTTGAAGTTGTTGTTTTTTTGTGGTCGTCGACGTCGTTTCGTTGGCTTATAATTTGTGTACCCATTTTTTCTTCCTCCGACAGGGTCTCTGTTGTTTCGGTTGATGATGGTTTTCGTTTCATTCGACAGTGCGCGAAGGTTGGCTGGCTGGCTGGCTGGCGGGCTGGCCGGTTGGCTGGCGATGGCTTATCTGCCACATGTACATATTTATGACAAGATGGAGATTTTGTGCATCTCACCCCAAAAACTGATTGGAGTTTGGCGCGCTGCAGAGGGAGAGACAGAGATAGGGTCGTGCGCGTTCCATCGTCTGAATCGCCTGCCCGTACAGAAATAAATTGCCAGATTGGCAGTGCACATAAACTGTGCCTGCCGCTATAAATCTCCGGATCAGCATTTTAAATTGCACCGATGTATGGACGTTAAGAGCTTTGGTTAGGCGGAGCTCGGAATCAATCCACGGCGGGAATCAATTTCCAAATTTTGTGAAAAGAAGGAATTTAATTTATCGATTTCTTCTATTGGACTGCGCGGGGTTCGGTGGAATGAACAATAAATTTGATTTTATAGCTGCCTGTGTCGAGTAAAGCAAACACTGCTAACGAATGAAAGCCAATTTGCAACAGAACTTTTACGGCACACTCTGGTGTATACCAACAATTTGAAGGAGATGCTAATTTGGATTCCGAAAA
The DNA here is from genome assembly GCF_943734655.1 of Sabethes cyaneus. Classification (NCBI taxonomy): domain Eukaryota; kingdom Metazoa; phylum Arthropoda; class Insecta; order Diptera; family Culicidae; genus Sabethes; species Sabethes cyaneus. The sequence continues at coordinate 219,409,008 of NC_071355.1, forward strand.
CTGATCGTTTCGTTGACTAGTTTAGAATCTAGTGTGTGAAATTAATTCCTTGGAATTTATCTCAGGAAATAGATAATAGGAAATGTGAAAGAAACGATTTTCATGCTTTGGTGGAACGCCAGCGAATCAATTATCTGACAACTTCGGATGAACAATAAATATTAATTATCAGATTCTGTTCGAGATTAGAGATTTGTATACTCATTTTTGTCTGGAAAATTTTGAATAAGATTTTTTTAGGTTCGAAAAATCTCACGTGCTTTGTTAGTATATAGTAAATTTTGATTGATGAACCGATATCTTGGTATTTTACAGTTTCTAAAGGAAACAATCTGACCCGTTCTAAATTTTACAGGGAATCGTGTGAACCTAACCGGGTAGTGATGGGAAAAATTGTTTCCACCGATCAAGAGCATAGGATCGATCATATTCTGCTTTATTGACAAGTAATAAATACTTTGTCATGGTCTGTACAGTTACCATATTAATACGCAGCTAGATTAGATGTAACTCCATAATCGACTGCTGAGAGTTATTAAGGGAATAACAGCTTATGTTTAAGACTAAAATTTATCATGAACTGCACAAATTATGATTTTTAAGTGTGTTTAATTAAATACATGTGTTTTTGTATGGGATCAGTCCCGGCGTGGTGTGGTTAGCATTCACGCATCTCACGCCGAGGACCCGGGTTCAAATCCCAACCCCGCAGAAGTCACGAACGGCATAAGCTGTTAAAGTGACTATAATCTTTCAAAAAAATGTGTTTTACTCTATTTAACTAACATACAAAGTCCATCCAAATCACTGAATTTGCATCCCTGACCCTAACTGATAACGCGCCTTCATCGAATCCCGAAAGAAAGGAGACTCATAGTAGTTGTTTCATTTGTGATGTCGGGCTCGAGTCGGACAAAATGTCAAGAGTACTCGAAAATAACTAAAAATGCTTGGAAGCCATAACCTTTAATCTTAAACTGTAGAAACCAAATTTGTCGAGCATTTTTAAAGTTTGTACGATAGAAAATGAACCGAAAAATTTAGAAATTTTAGTAAATTGTGTACGCGGACACAGGTAATGGACTACTGAAAGAAATTAATAAATAATTAGAGGTCTCCCAATTTCCCAGCCAATTACATGGGAAAGTTTCTAATTTCCTAGAATATTGATTATTTAAAAATATTACTACACCTGAGTCAAGCTTTGCTGAGTTTTCTTTATAAAAATGTAGACATATTTTCTCAGTAATCTAAGAAGAATAAGAGTTGGAATAAGTTCTTTAAAAAATTCGACGGCTGGGGGAAAACTCAAAAGAAAACTCCAAAGTACTATGTTACACCTTTTAAAAATAAAATCTCTCTTTTCGCGAAGGATACGTATCACACAAATCAAAACTACGTAACAATCCCAGTAAATTCCGAAGCACAAAAAACCGCGCAAATTTCGAAATCCACATAAAATCAGTGCTGATGCAAATTTTGCATAACAACATCGTAAAAATATTCGCGTAGAACACCCGCGTTTAATTCCCGAGAATCGCGTTAAGACTGCATAAATACCAAAATTCGTGTGAAAAAACGCATAATTTCCAAAATTCGTGTAAGAACTACGTCTTTCAGGAAGGTAGCTGGTATAGAAAGTCATTCCAAAAAACCAAAAAATGCGAGCGTCACGAAAATATAAAAGGTTTCGAGCGCTAATAACTTAGCGGTTTCCAGATTTTCAATATTTTTGCGTCGATCGATCGGAAATTCTTCTACGCATCAACTCCAACAAAGAAACCTATTGCTGTCAAAGTACGCACTATTGAAAAATTGAAAATAATGAAACATTGCCCAACGGGAAATCCTCGCTTCGTGATTGGTTGAAAAAGACACCATCGTAGTTTCAACGTGTTCTTAGAAAAAAGTGACGAAATCTCCTCGTCAGTGGTTCAAAATGCGAACTTCAGCATTTTGAAAAGGAAACCTTAAAGGGAGATAAAAAATATGTTTTCAATTATTCGGAAAAACACAATGTGTTCTTCAGTAAACTTATAGAAAATAAAATTTAGAGAAACGTAGTCGGACATACTTTTTGTCTATCTCTTCAATCAAACGAAATATGGTATTTTTTGTATGAACAACACCTAAAAAGTAGAAAAATCCGCTTTACTCTTTTTGATGGCATTTTGAAGGCACAGTATGTTTTAGAAAGTTGCTTATTTTTTAATAACACACCATTTTACTGAATAAGTCATACTAAGTTTTATGCAGGTTTTATGACTTTTTTGATGAAAATTATGCTTTTTCATTCCACAATATCACGGAAAGTTGACAATAGTTCAAGGAAAGATCACGTACATTTGAAAGGGTAACATTTTGGCTTCTACATCCTGGTAAATTCAGTAGTATCCTTTAGTTGCTTCGGGTTCGGAGCTAAATCGTCTCTCGAAACTTGTCATTTTCAATATCTCGTCGATAGTTTTTAATTTTGGCATTACAAGACTGCTCGATGTATTTACATACTGTTTACAATAACTCTTGTTTGAGTGAACCCTAGCGAGAACAGATGAAAAAGAGAGCTAACCACAATGCTAGGTCTCTTTTCACGTAGGACTACGTCTTTGTTTACTATACTGGGACTGGGTAGCACTTTATGAAAACGAAAATAGAAGAATAACGTCTGAATAAAAGATTTCAAATGCTTATAATTAATAAACTACTAAACGAAACTAAACAAATTATATGTCGGTGGATAGATAAAATAACCAGCAATTTTATGAGGGGTAAGAGAGCAATTTTATGGAGGCCGTAAGAGGGGGGTTCCCATACAAATGAAAGACAAATTTTCTCATAACTCTAAAACTAATCAAGCAAATGAAACCAAATTTGGCATGTGCGGGTTTCAGAAGGCAAAGTTTTTTTTATGGTGTATTGAAATAATGGCACTCACAGATTTTTATAAACATATATATGCCAGCAATGCAGTTAACATTAGTCTTTGATCTAATGAGCTGATATAGTCCTACGTCACCCTTTCGTACAACCCTTAGGGCTGTATACTTTGTAGTTTTTTATCTATACCTATAAAGAAGGATTTCTGTCTGTCTGTCTGTCTGTCTGTCCTGTGTTCCTTATAGAATCAAAAACTACTGAACCAGTCGGCGTGAAAATTTGCATGTAGAGGTTTTTGGGGCCAGGAAAGGTTTTAGTGATGGTTAGAGACCCCTCCCCCCACTAAGAGGGGGGGCTCCCATACAAATGAAACACAAATTTCTGCATAACTCGAGAACTAATCAAGCAAATAGAACAACATTTGGCATGTGGATGTTTTTTTTGGTGACAAGAATTTATTCTATGGTGAATTGAGACCCCTCCCCTCTTTATAAGAGGAATTATAACTCCTCTCCCCTTTAAGAGGGGGGACTTCCATACAAATTTCCTCATAACTCGAGAACTAATCAAGCAAATGCAACCAAATTTGGCATGTGAAGGTTTTCGAGAGCAAGAAAATTTTCTATGGTGAATTAGGACCCCTCCCCACTTTAAGAGGAGGGGCTCCCATACAAATGAAATACAAATTTCCTCATAACTCGAGAACTAATCAAGCGAATTGAACCAAATTTGGCATGTGTGTGTTTTTGGAGACAATTTTTTTTTCAATGATGAATTGGGACCCCTCCCCACTTTAGGAGGGGGGGTCCTATACAAACGAAATACAAATTTCCTCATAACTCGAGAACTAATCCAGCAAATGGAACCAAATTTGGCGTGTAGGTGTTTTTGGAGGCAAGAATTTTTTCTATGATGAATTAGGACCTCTTCCCACATTAGGAGGGGGGCTCCAATACAAATGAAATACAAATTTCCCCATAACTCGAGAACTAATCAAGCAAATAGAACCAAATTCGGCATGTGGAGGTTTTTGGAGGCAAAAATATTTTCTACGGTGAATTAGGATCCTTCCACACTTCAAGAGGGGGGGCTTCTACACAAATGAAATACAAATTTCCTCATAATTCGAGAACTAATCAAGCAAATGGAACCATATTTGGCATGTGGGTGTTTTTGGAGGCAACCATTTTTCCCATGATGAATTAGGACTTCTTACCTTTTTAGGAGGGGGGGGGGATCCCATTCAAACGAAATACAAATTTGCTCATAACTTCAGAACTAATCAAGCAAATGGAACCAAATTTGGCATGTGAGAGTTTTAGATGGCAGAATTTTTTTTCTGTGGTGTATTACGACCCGTTTCCCTCTTAAGAGGGTGGGCTCCCATACAAATGAAATACAAATTTCCTTATAATTTGAGTACTAATCAAGCAAATGGAACCAAATTTAGCATGTAGGAGATTTTTGAGTCTTGAATTTATTTTATGATAGTTAGAGACCTCTCACCCCTGTGGTAGGGGGATATGGACTGTCATACAAATAAAACAGAAATTTTGGCGAAACTCAAAAACTAATCCAACTCGAGAAATTCGAGACTCTTCCATAAAACATTAATCAATAACAAGACCACAAAAACTATCTATAGTAACACTAGATCATTCAGGACGAGCCGGTCGCGAGTGTTGCCGGTGACCCGCCGTCGGAAGCGCCGCCCACTGGGGGGCTTGCAAAACTCGAGAAGTGACAAAGATCATCCGAGATTCATGATTTATGTACAACACAGGTTAATTTGTGGCAATACGAAGTTTGTCGGGTTAGCTAGTCATGAATAAACAAATGTTTTCAAAAGTGTGTGCTCAAAAAAATGAATACGTAGCATATTTCTCTTTCTTGCACAGGAGCAATAAAAGAGAAAATATGACATTTTGATTGGTTGTTTACGCCAATTTTTTTTATAGTGCACCTTGTTTTCCTTCCAGTATAATTCCAGTTTAATCATCTAGTGAGAAATAAAAAAACGGTTATAGTATTCCGGCATACCTATGTTAATCATATTCTATGAGTTAGAACAAGCTTTGATTAGGAAAATGCCTACATTTAAGTCACCCTAAATGGCAAAATATATAACTACTTTACTGCTAATCCTCTTATAGTGCTGACAATGCTCATTTGTGGCTGATTACCGAAAAGAAGACTTTAAATAGAATTTTGGATGCTAATTTAAAACAATTTAATGCAGTTAGGCAGTCAAAAAGCTAATAATAATAAACAGCAATATGCAGTTATGCTAATGAATGGCTGATTTATTGCTTATGTTAATGCTTATTGGTTACCTGTGTACTTTCTGACTAGAATTTAATCAACGTAGCAAGCACTTTTCACGCAGTGTTGCTAATTTTTTGAGTCATTGTTTTAGCGAAATATTTGGTCTTTAAATTTATCTATTTTCAGTTATTGAAAACAGTATTATCGATATTTAAATTATGAATTTTGTGCTATGAATTTGTTCAAATTTTCTGTGGTTATTATTTTTTCAAGTTTTCGTATATTTATTGGGCACTTAGGGTCCCCTTTTTGAGTCAGAGTTCCCAAGTCCCAAAAATCGAAATTATTGCAGCTTTTCTTTCCTGAAAAACCACTGAAACTATTTAAATGGTTTTGATGTTAAATGAAAAATTCTTAAAATTGCTCAAATTCTTGTGCAATAAAAATACAAAAAATATCGTCCAAACCAACGGTTTTGTTGAGGATTTCTTTCAAGCAATTTATTTTCCATGTTTGCCATGCAGAGCTTACAGAGAAAAGGTGAAAGCGGATTCCCCATGGATGCGCCTTACGTCTGCTTATAAAGTTTATCTTTGAACGTGAAATAAATCTTCCATAAACAGTTTGGTTAACAGCAAATAATTAATAATCATGTTTTATCAATTACTGTTACAGTGCTGGAAAAGTAGTCAGTTTTTCGAAAAATTGAAGGTCCAATTCGCTTGAACGCTCGTAAACAAAGGCGCTACGTTGGATGAAACCATTATTTCCGGTCTATTGGTATATCTCGCGGATCTTAAGCGTTCAACGAAATCTCTTGTGCCCCTGACTGATAGATTCTGAAATTCTTTTTCATCAGCCAAGCTGTTAATTTTTCAGTTGGCACCCCTACTGCTGGGTGATAAAACTTTCTTAATATCTTATTCCTTTTTCTTATATTTGAGATTCTACTAAGACTCTCAAATATATTTTTTGATTATTCACTTCAATATTTTGAATTACCTACACGAAAAAAAATCCGATTCCAATTCTATAAATAAATTCAATCTGCGCAGTGTCGGGATCAACCAAAATTAATAACCAACCAGAACAAAGAAAGCCATATACTTATTTCAGGAATCAAATTATAAAAAGGAAACAGAATATTATCCTGCAATGCGGTGAGCTCTGACATATCTCAAAAGACTTCAACGCTTTTGGACGACGAACTCATCTCAGAGCCAACAGGAAAAGCCTCACTTCCATCAACCGTTGCGTTCATTGGTTGGTTAGAATTATTTCACCGTCCGATTCAAAGGTAACAGATGGTACGCAGCTCTACGCAGTTGGTACCTAGTAAATATCATGCAGTATCACGGGTTTCGTTTCGACACTTACCTATCAGCACGGCTAGTCCGAACAGTTCGGTGTCCAGCATTCCCTGCTTGGAAAAGTGATGGCATGTTTGTGCGTATACTTCGCGGACGCGACTTTTTGCTTCGACTAGGAAGTAGAGTGTGCGTGGTTGTGGCGTTCCTAATAGTCTGCGTTCGGGTTCGAGTTCGAGTGTCAAGAGTGTTGGCAAAATATAGCGGCCACAGCGCGTTAACAGCGAACATGTTAAGAAAAAAAAAAACGAGAAAAGAAAACAAATGAGATTTATGGGTGCGGATCTATTAAAGGAGGTCAGGGAGATAAATAAAATATATAAATCATGCTGATCTACTGGGGATGTTACGAAACGGTTGTTGGGGCTCTGAACTTCTTACAAATTAAAGCTGTCGACCTTAAATGTGTAGATTTTACTCACTTTAAAGCTAGAAATCTTGTGCCCGGAGGTAGAGGGCGGGACGGTGGTGCGCAAACCTCTAAGGGTGCGCTTACAGTGCAAAAAGCTCGCATGCTGCATCGTTACCAGCTGCAACTAACTTCTACGAAAAATTTCCTGAAAAAAAAACAGAGAAAAAGAAAAAGAAATTAACCTCAAAATGAACATACACAGCCGGGTTTCATTTTAGCATAGGATCCTGGAATTATTACTGCATTTGGAATGCTACAATCCAATGTAAATGCCCCCGAAGGAAAGAAGGGAGGAAAAATTCGGTAGTAATTTGAAGCTGATGATTTTCTTCGTAATTCGGGAGATGCCGAAATTGGGAAACCACTAACTGTATAATTATCCTTTCGCTTGGATGTGCCTTTGGTTTCTTCTTTTTTGTTCTCCACATGTGGATTCCTGATAACCCCGCTTTGATTCCACGGATAATTTGCCTTTTTGCATCGACCAAAAAACCGCAGGGCTTGATTGCGGTGCTGTTGTTGGTAGGAAAATCCCATTTCACATTCTTCGGAGCGAGGAGCAAAACCTTCTTCATTTTGAAATACAACAACAGTTTGAGTCTTTGAATTCGGCAATGGTTCCCTCACGTCCAGATCATTTATTATGATTTTATGCTTCCACGATGGAAGATGCTCTGTATCAGTCGTCGTCGTCGTCGTCTTCGTCGTCGACTCAGTCGCCGAGAGCGAATTCGAGGAGCGGCAAGTAGCAGCCGCAGCCGCAGCAGCAGCAGCTTGACGCTGGCTGGTAGTTTTCTTTTTCTTAAGGCTACAGGCTGCTGCATGAAAAGAATGTAAGCAACGAACCACAGCACGAACACAACAGATGGCGAGTTGTGAAGAAGTTTTTACATCCCTTCGGGTTATAAACCAAAAGGAATGTGAATCCGTTTTTTGTTTTCTTCGTGTTTTTTGTTGTTGCTACGCTGTGTATGTGTCTCTCCCTCTCTCTCTCTGCTCTGATCTGAACCCGTTTGCTGCGATGCTTGGCATTTTTTATCTTTTCCTTTTGAGCCTGGCACTGAAACCGCGTCGTTGAAAGTTTGTTCGTTCGCGGAAAAGCGCTAGGCATGCCGGAGCGGTTGAGTTTAATTTATTCGTTATTTTTCGATGGATTTTGTGGCCGGCTCCTGTGCCGGGTATAGAATAGATCAAGAAGATTTCGCATAAACTGACGTTTAGATGAAACTTTGTCAGATTGAAATTTTTAATTGTTTCTAAACAGTTTTGTTTTATGTCTTTTGAAACAATCGACAAAGAGATGCCAATAACCAATAAGGGTAAAGGGAAGATATATTACGAACCCTGGTCAGGACGCAAAAATACATCATTGTTAGCTTAAACGTATCTAAACGATTTGGTCATTTGTTATCGAACGACTTTGCAGTGCCGTCTGTTTACAAAAAAAGAAATACAAGAGTCGTAATAATGCTACTGTGGTTAACTACAGTAATGTTCCGATTTTGTCAGCTCCCGATTTTGTCTACCCCCGATTTTACCAGCTTTTCATCCTGATTTTGTCAGCCTATAAATTTTGTTTACTTTTGTGCTTTTAAACATGATTTATAAAACTTTTCAGCCTATTTGAAACTATTCTGATTCACTGGGGAGAGTTTGTGAATAAAATGATGCCTTCTTGCGGGTAATTAGGGGTCAAAATTAGGGTATTTTTGTAGAAAAAGTTCTATAGTTCCTAGACAAGTAAAGATAGAGGTATACTATATTCAGCAATGTTGTGTATTTTTACTATCTATATAATTATGTAAAACAGAAAAAAGTCATACAACAACTACAAGTACAACTAAAATAGAAAAACTGATTTTAACGATTTTTCATTTATGAGAAATAGGACTTTTCTATCTTTGCTGAAGAGATAGAAGGTTACTGTCTTCAGCAAAATTTCTTGTAATAAAATGCTGTAAAACTTTGCAGAACACACTAATGTGTTATATTGAAACTGAAGAAAAATAAATTTTGTATTGCACTTTTAGGGGGATCAATCAAAAATTAAATTCCGCTGAACGATAGAACTTTTAATTTTAAAAAACTCTCCCAAAGGTTCCATCAACCTAAAACCAAGTTTTCCAGCTCAAAGCTAATGCGCACCAAAAAAGGTTCTGGACCAGTGTGCTGTACCCAGTTCATTGAGCTTTCGGTTGACCAATTGTGGGTTAAAATTTAATTTTTAATAGTAGTTTTCGATATTGGAAGGTCTTAAGTCTTTAATTTTGAAAGAATCTTCGAAAAAATTCTTTTGTTTGCCCAAAATTCAACATGAGGCTGACAAAATCGGAACATTACTGTATATACTTTCCAGTTGAAGTTTTAACATACGATGATTGGCTTTTTAAAACAATTTAATCATAAACTGTCATACTGCAAAAACAATCCGAAAAATTACAACCAACTATTACTTCGTTCAATAGAATTGTGGAATTTAATTTAATAAAAAATCATAAGCAATGCTTTAAAATTTAACATACATCATTCTGGTACTCGCAGAACCAATATGCGCCATACATGCGCCGGTCATTTATGGGAGAACACAATCGTGTGGTCGAGCAGTGAATCACTACACTTGTGTCGACACGTAGAGGTGCTGATAGATCATCGTAAAAGTGTTTAAGTGCCTTTCACATTAATGTGGCGTATCCTATATGTATCGACCGATGAAAAGTATAATTGACAATCATGGCAATTTTTATCAGCCTATAAATGTGATAGGTATCATGCCACTATCAATGCCTATCATAGGCCAATTTGTAAAAAATATTCCTACTTGCTTAGTAGACCATCGCCATGTTGTCTAAGAAGTCGATTTTTCATATACATACCAATACGATGATAATTTAAATAACGTGAGCACAGCTCTTTTATAACTGATTACAACTGGTTTTGCTCTTTTGACTGTACCGGCTCAACTAAGCATAATTTTAAAAGGTTATGCATGAGTCACTCATAGAGTTAATCTATAATATTGCTAAAGTAAGTATTGCTTTAGCTTTAAAAATTGCTACTTTATGGAGCTGCTTTTCCGTTGGTAGTAAAAGAGCTCTCTGTTTTCTTTCAACGGTATAGCAACCTTGTAGCTTTATAAATACAACAGGCGAAGCTATGCTCATTTCAGCAATACAGGTCGGACTCGATTATCCGGGTGAAAAAAAGGGCGTTGAGGCGGTACAGTCAGAAGAGCAACTCGAAGAATGTCTCGATTATCCATAGGATTTGGTTATTCAGATTGAAAAAAAATAGCAAGGGCTCCAAATAAACGTTTTCAGAGGGTAATTATAGACCAGATCAGTCTTAGTCTCTCTAAAGTCTACGTCATTTTTAGCAACGCAAAATTCACTAAAATGGTCATGGTCATGGACATGTTTAAAGCAAATTTCAGTAATTGGACAAAACTATCTAAAAGAGCCGAGTCGGTCTTCGGGAATTATGAACTCAGAAAAGATTTTCGGGAAAGATTCTGAATTTAGTGACAAAATATTTAAAGATAGCTTTGTTAAAATGATGTAGAGCATGGACGGATTAATCACCAAACCTTTCCAAGTATTTTTGAAGCCGGTTACAATCATCAACAGAGCGAACTACCGAATAAAATATCGTCGAATATAATCGTTATTATACAACAACTTGCAACCATTTTCAAGTAGCAAAGCTTACACAAATAGAGTAGATCACAAGTTCCTTCCATGGGAAACTCCTGAGGAGTTATTAAATGAGATGAGTTGCAGGAAGCAAGCTGCGTACGTAGCCGTACCTTTATTGAATAAGTATGAGTTGAGCCATTCAGTAAATTTCTGGGATGCGCCGAGCTGGTAAGCTTTGAAATAGTTATTAATGGTCAATATGGATGAACGCAGCAGCATTTAGATCAGTGTAGATTAAATTATTTTAATTTATGCTTTTTTCATGTGTAAAAAAATACGACATTAAAAAAATTCGAGATCATTATTTTTCCCCGAAAATTCAAATGTTAATTTTCCAATTTTTTCGAACATCGCTTAATTCAAAAATTCTCTTTGTAGAACTGTATTCTGTACTGCATTTCTTATGGCTATAATCGCTATTGAGTGTGTAACAATAATAAATTGAGTTTTGCGTGCTTGTGGTTGCCGGGTTGACAATTCCTTTCAAGCTTGCTCTACTATAATCTGTCGTTCCTCGACCTCTCCTAATCAGTTCCTTTCCAGTTACAGCTGCCCTGGCAACGCACTACTAATGGTAGAAACGAGCCAAAAAAGGACGCAATTCAGAAACGACCGACCAGCTGATAAAATATAAGTGGTGTCCATTTCTTTCCTGTGTGTTATCTGGAAGTGTCCTATTTTGCGAATTTTCTCCTATGTTTAAGAATATTTACACTTATTGAACTACATCCAGCACGACTTTGAGAAAACAAAACTCAAAAACGAAAAAAACTCAACCGAAAAAATTAATGTGGTCCAACCCAAATGGAATAGACCCTATTCAATACTGCGGCCTTCTTTAAACAAATTAATTACGTTTTTAAGTTTTGTTTTCACAAAATTTGGTTGGTGTAGTCCAATAAGTGTAATTATTGTTAAAATCAGGGGAAAATTATCAAAATGGGACATTTTCCGTTTACAAATCGAATTTGTCGGAAAATTTTACATAACATAACTTATATTTTGAAAGCTGGATGGCCGTTTCTGAATTGCGTCCGTTTTTTGGCTCGTTTCTGCCCATAGTGTAATGGTTGGGTCCCCTCTTTACCCAGTATTCTTAACTATAAGAGTGATCTTTTTTGTGCTATCAAGAGGTTTCAACGGGTTAACCTACAAGGAAGGGTAATTTGGGGGCCTGAGAATCAACCCATGCTCAACTCACTTGACTTGATTCTGCTGGAGATTCACTGGCATGCCCAGAGTTTCCCAAAAGCCGGGGGCTCACCCCTCAACTGATAGCTTAGGGTGCCACAACAAAACTTTTATATAGCGTCAACATTGATTGACACGAACGTATCAGATCTCAATGATTGTGAAAAAATAGTTAAGTACCTCATTTCACCTGTTTTAACATTTCTAAAAATATTTTTTTGAATTTACTCCTGAAAAATGCCAATTTTTCATAAAACTCCAAAGTGCGACCTCTAAATCGCGTCAACCAATGTTGAAACCATATAAAAGTTTTGTTGTGGCACCCTAAGCTATTATTCGAGGGGTGAGCCCCCGGGATTTTCTGACATAGTGCTATTTTGGGACACTCTAATGCCCAGCCATAAACAGAAGCATGTTTTAGCGGATCTATTTTTATATAATTTTGTTTCCTTTAGCGCAAAAATTTCAGCCAAACATACTAAAAACACCGAATTTCTGGGTTACAGCACCATTTTTTACATTAAATTTAATAGAAAAAATGGGACACGTGTCCCAGTTTGGGCCCCACTGCGAACTTGAAGCGAAATTTAAAATTAAACATCAAAATGGACTTAACATTAGATTATAATTTGGATATAAATTGAACCCAAAATTGGACTTAAATTTAGACTTGAAATATGAATTGAAATCAGACATTAAATGGGACTTGAAAAGGGACATGAACTTGGTCTTGATATGGGAGTTAAATTGGACTTGAAGTTGCACTTAACATTGATCCTAAAATTGGACCTGAAGTATTTGACTTGAAAATAAATACGAAATTTTACTTGAAATTAGCCATAAAATTGGACTAAAAAGTGGACTAAGTGGACATTGGACACAAATTGGGCACTGAAATGGGACTGCCAAGTAAACCTGAAATTATACTTAAAATTGGACTTCAAATAAGACATAAAACTGGACTTGAAAAGAGACTTGAAATTAAATTTTAAATAAGACTTGAATGGAATTTCAAATTAATACTAAATTGAACTTGAAATTGATCTCAATGTTGAACTTGATATCGAAATTAAATTAGGCTTAAAAGTGGACGTAAAATTGAACTGGAAAATTTCTTAAAATTGAGCTTGAAATTGCACGTGAAATTGGGCTTTTCATTGACATGAAGTTGGACATAATTTTATACCAATTTAAACCGAAATCTTTACTTTAATATTCAACCAGAAGTTGATTTGGACTAATTTAGACCAGAAGTCTCCCTTAATATTGAACTGTAAGTTAGACTTGAGATTGAAATTGGACTTGAACTATGATATGAAACAGGATTTAAAACGGAATTTGAGTTTTTGCTTAAAGTTTGTCTTGAAATTGGCTTGCATATTCAATTTGAAATTACGATTGAAATCCGATTTGAATCAGAATTAAAATTTGAATGGATTTTTTACGCAGTCAGCCTATTTATCGCAAGAATAGTGGGCTGTTGAATTGAAATCTTAGCACTTCGTAGTGACACATTTAGGAATTTTTCTAAAATAAATTTACACAGAAGACGGGGCACGTGTTCCAGTGTGCTCCAGTCTGAGTACGCCAGCGCTGAGATTCCTACCCACGACAATTCCTTCGTCAATGGAGACTTTGTAATAATGCAGCTACAGAGCCCTGGAATATATATGCAAATTTTCTAAATACCGTAAGCGCGCCCAATTCTGCGCACCCCACATTTTCGTTCAAACGTCCAAATTGTTATTGAATGTTATCATTTTTAATGAAAATATGAGGTACGCAGAATTAGGAGCGCCTACGGTAATTTATGAAAAATATTATCTGGTTCTAAATAGCCAGAAAAACTATGCGGAATGTAGTGGAAAAAATCTGGTTTTCTTAATTCTGTTTTAGCAACATAAATATTTTTTTATTAAGTTAAGGACGAAAAGAATCAACTTTTCCTGAACATGCTTATTTCAAATATTCATAAATCTTGTACCAAGAACGAACATCTTTTTCAGGAAAATGCAAATAATTTTTCTGTGCAATTTAGGAGGATTATCTGAAAAAGTTTCTTACAAAATTTTACACATTTTACCACCAGAGAAAGTCTTTAATTTTTTGGGCAAAATCAAAAGATTTTTTAGCTTCTCAGTAGAATTTGAAATATTAAAAAAAAAGTTTTTTTACTGTAGACCAGTGGTTCCCAACTCTTTTAGATTCACCAAAAACTATATACCATTTTTTGTGAGCTAAATTTTTGGCGATCCTCTGAAGGTCTCGCAAACCCCCTTTGGGAGACACTGCTGTAGACAATTTTATAATACACTATTTCCCGATATTTTTTACGGATTGCTGAGAAAATTTGATAGCATTTATTAAGAAAAAGTGTGTTCTACGATGTTTGCTGCGATAGATATGAACATTTGGAATAAGCGATGTTCGAAAACACCGAAAACTTTCCATTAGATTTCCATTAGTTTTCTGGGAAAACTGATGACAGATAGTTTTATGAAAAAAATAATTTACGTCATGCCCGGAACCTAAAAATGACTCCTCTATCATACTCAGACACCGTCAATTATCGAAAGTTTTGCCGTTTTCCTAAATTAATGCCCAACAACAAAGTTTGGTGCGTCGATTTTCCGGGGTTTTAAAACATTTACGATAATTGTCCAGTAAAAATTTCACCGTAAACCTACTAGAACTCTTAAATTTAAGGCATAATTTTACATATTTACGCCACCCTGCGAGCAAATCCTGTCAAATTTGAAGATCTTATGCTCCCGAATATTGTTGTAGAAGGAAGTACCGTTCTAGGTGGTAAGCATTTTGTGGTATAAACGTAAAAAATGTGAAAGTTATCCCATTTTTTCGATCAATTTTTCCAACAGCCCCTTCTGGTATAAAGTTAACTCATCCAAGCCGCCATTTATAAGTGTATCATTCAGTTCACTGATTACTTTTCTAAAACATCTACAAATCATAAAATCCGTTAAGTTTTTGCAGAGATATAGGAATTTGAATTTTGAGGTCAAACTGACCCCAAAGGTGCAGCCAGCACAAGTTTTCTACACAAGGTTAAGTAAGCCGGAGCCCTACGTCAAAAGAAAAAAAAAACCATCACTAAAACAAGTTCAATCAGAGTCAACCGCAACAAAGCGATTAATTCCCGTGCAGGTTGAACCACGTTGAACGTCTGCTTCGGAGTTCGGAGAGTGCACCACCATGTTGCAACTGCAGCACATGCTCGATGCTCGACAGGTTGCTCTAAGCGAAACGCGACGCTAGTCGTGAAAGTGTGCACAACACTGAGCTGACAGAGCGGCGAAGAATCCGGCGATGATGATGCTGCTGATGCTGATTTTCACTGTGAATGTTGCCACTACACTACTGTTCGAGAAAGACGGCGCAACGCGACGGTCGGTAGGTAGCAGCAGAAGCAGCAGCAGCAGCATAACCCCGCTAGGGTTAAAACGAAGCAAAAGCACGATGCCTGTGTCGTCGTAACCGTTTTATGGAGTTGTTTTTTATGCGCTGCACAGCTCCCGGTATTACACTGGTAACGCCTAGTGGTGGTACCAGATGGTTGAATCGCTTACAACTCTACCGTGCTCATAAATGCACTTATCCCAATAGGATCCGAATAATGAAGTTTCGAACCTTGAAGCAGTATATTATTTGTTGGCACTTTATTTTTTTTAACGTCACTCCCAGCCAATCGCCATCGCCCTAAATCACTAGATTATGCTCTTAGAACATCACGAAAGCTTCGGTTTGTATGATCGACACGTAACACCAGATGAAACAGCTTGACACGGCAGGAGTCCTCCATTTTCAATCTTCAAATGAATACACAGAAAACACTAGGCCAAGTCTCTTGCGTGCGTTTAAATGCCTCCTCTTCGGGGCAAACGAGCAAGCAACCAATTTTTATTGAACCTTTTCGTCTGTTTCTTCTCATTCGGGAATGGAATGCGTTTCTGTTTCTTCTTTGGTAAGATTTATCCTCGCGTCAAAGTGGATCGCTATAATCGATGACGGTGATTGGCTGCAGTCGAGGAAAAAAACCCCAGGTGTTGAGAAATTGTACGTTATTCTATCGGTAAGATCAGAGTGGACAATTGGAATGCAATGTTTGAATGAGCGTACAATCACGTTGATCTTTTCTACACACTGCACAGTCTGATTGACTCTCACAATTTTTCGTTCAATGTTCTGGTCAGTACTTTTAACGATTGCTGCAGGTAAAAAGCACTCATTATTTGTGTCATGAAACATCTTCTAACTTCTAGGTAGGATTTTCTTAGCGTTTTATTTTTTTTCCTCAATTAAAATCGGACACAATTTGTAGACCTAGGGATCACTTCGCTGAACATTTGAAATCACACATTGCTTATCTTGCCTATTACGGTGTTATCTTTTCACTTACATTTTTGTTTAACTGCTAGTTTATGGTGGAATGAACACTATTTTCAATTATTCACAAACTTGAACTGTTTTTTCTTTCTTTTATTACAAAACGTTTAACTTAAATCAACCAGTCAATTTTTCACGCAAAACACCCAAACTTCGTAGTATTCCGATCGCACATCACCGGAGTAAGCTTCGAACCGAACCGCTTCGCTTCTGGTAGGAAAACCTTGTGAGAGCAAACCGTGCCGTGTGAGCCACTCGTCCCGAAGAGCAAATCCTTCCGTCGACCGCAGAGCGAGTGAGACCGAGAGTGAGAGAGTGAGCGAGGGAGAGAGAGAGAGAGCGAGCGAGGCAGCTGCAAACCAGTGAAGAGACCGACCGGAGAACAACATGCTCTGGAATGCGGCTGGCCTTCAAATCGGTCTCTGTGTGTGCCTTCTTATACGAGTAAACTCAAACAAAACGAAGGCGCGCGCTTAATCGCGCTCCACTAAAACAACGCTTCTTTGCTATTACGAACTGCCGGCGTCATCAGCAGCGTGTAAATACAGTGGAGGGTACCGCGTGGCCTCCATGTTTCGGACACAGAGAAATGCCTCGAATGGGACGGAAAATGAGGAATCTCCCTTTTGCTATAGCAGGGAACACAGAAAACAACAAAAAAAAAAAACTCACCAGAGAGATCTAGTGATAATTACATTTTTTCCTCATTTATTTACTTGTACTACAGAGTTACAGTATACAAACCCCTGACCGGGATCTGGTTCGGCCCAAAGTAACCCGCGTGGGATCAACCGAACGCGCGATGTTGATGTCGCGAGCTAGTCTTAACTGCAATAAAAATAACAACAGCAACACAGACATGGACACGTTTACGCCTCGGAGGCAGAATTGGAGGAAGAAACGAAGCGAAAATATTCAGTTCATTTACCACAAAGTATGGAAGGAATTTTGACCTTTCTTACGATGGCCTCAAAATTCCAGCGAGTCTGCCTGCGCGCGGTAGTTTCTTCGCCGAAGTAAATAGTTGCTGATTCCATCTGCCTTTGGAAGCAATTTTTCATGCTGATGAGATTGTGCGGATGAATATCAACTGATCAACTGAGAATGCGGGGGGAAAAAGCTGCCCTTGAGGTCAAATTTACAGCAACGACTACTTTGTATCGTGAATATTTTTCGCACCACCTATAAGGAAACAAGCTGTGATTGACGACGTTCTTCCCCAAAATTGTTGCTAAATTGGCACTTCCGGTTGGAAAATCCGGTCCGAGTTCGCCGTTTCTACGCATTGAAGTTACTCATCCTTGAGGACGCCTGGCTCTTTGTACAACTACGCATCCGGCTAGACGCGCTTGGCTAGAATGTTAAATACGTTCAACCTGATGGATGAATGATCAATGGAATTGAAACAAATAAGACATGCATAAAAAGTTCTATATTCTTTCTAATAAGAGTTAAGAATTAATGAAGCCTTTGATGACCAGTTTTGTTAGTAGAAATTGGCGATGACAGTGAAATTCTTTGAATGGGTCTGGACTCTGGACCAAGCCTATGACAGGATTTGTCATGTTTTACCTTTGTTATAGAATATAACAAAGGTTTAGAAATTGGTCTAAAAACATGAAGTTAATCCGAGGCCCGGAGGGCCGAGTCACATATACCAATCGATTGAGCTCGACGAACTGAGCAATGTCTGTGTGTGTTTGTGTGTGTTTGTGTGTATATGTGTGTGTGCTGCTCATTTTATATCGCCTGTTTCTCGGATATGGCTGAACCGATTTATGCAATATTAGGCTCATTTGGAAGGTATTATTACCTAGTACATCACCATTGAATTGTTTCGTGGTCCAATGTTTTGTTCAAAAGTTATAAGCAAAAATGTGAAAACTACGAGACACGATTTTCTCCGTAACCACACAACCGATTTCAATGATCTCAGTACGAAATGAAAGCTCTTGTTATCATAAAAATTTTCAGGAAGTTTCATTGAAATCAAACACGTAGTTTAAAAGTTATGCATAGAAATGTGTTTTGACAATGTAATAATTATCGCCTGTTTCTCAGTGATTGCCAAACCGATTTATGCGGTATTAGTCTCATTTGAAAGGTATTATAGCCGCTGGTAAACGGCTTGGTAATGCGTACCTTCGGTGCCTTGTGCACTGGGCATAAAATAGACCCCACAGTGGTTCAGAGCCTCTTACCTAGCAACTCCTACCCCTATCTCCTCGTGGTACCAGCCGGGATACGAGCAACTTCGGTGGAGATCGGGTAACCAACCCCGGTGGAAACCAAGGTCGTATGCTGACAGGGAGGGCTCCTTCGAGCTACGTTGGCCCTCCGGTGATACTGTGGGGTTGGTTGCGGGCTTTGCAAGCCTGAACCACTAAAAAACCAAAGCAATGGACTCCGTGAGTAATAATATAGCCGAAAAGATCACTATTGAATTGTTTTTGATTGGACTTTTATTTTGAAAGTTTTGAGCATTTAAAGTTATACGTTAAAATTTACAATAATTTATAGCGATTTTAACCAAGACAATTTATCTAGTTTCAATTATTTTAGTATTAAACGAGAGGTCTTAACACTGTTAATGTATCTGCCAAATTTCATAAGAATTGGTTCTACTGGTCAAAAGATATTTGAAAATGATTGATGAAATTTATTCAAGAAAACTTTAATGACCAAACCTTTAATGAGACCAAACCTCTAAAACAGAATAATATAGTAAAAATGTGTAATTTTTAAACCAGTGTTTGTTTGGAGCAGTTTATTAATAAAATATAGCACATTTTCTTACACTTTTAGGGTGACCGTGAATGCGGATTCACGGTTATAGTGTGATACAAATTTTTGTTTTTCAAGCGCGTCAAAAAACATAGCGTCTTCACAAAAATTGTAGAACTCACTCAAATAAGCAACTTTGATGCATATAGTAACTATCTATCTCTTACTGGTTGCGAAATTTAACGATTGGTTCAAAGAAACCACTCTATAATCAATACTGCTCCAACATTTTGCACAAGATGTTTCCATTGCGTTCAAATATTCTACAAAGTTATTTAACAGGTTTAAATTCATTCTGAAGATTGTTTATTGCTAGGATACATATGGATGATAACAAGCATAGCGTTAATAAACAGTTGGATTAAGTTCCGAAGACGTGTCGATTTCTATATGATCACTTCCAGCTCAAAACGCTAAATAAAGCCATTTTTTACTCGACTCTTTTCGATTGGAATTGGAATATGAAAATGTGAAAATAGTTTCTTTCTAAACCTAATATTTCCATGTTTATCTATAATGAAAATAAAAAAGTTTGACAAAATGGGTCTTTCCTTTTAAAAAGGAGGTACTACGTACTACCACTAATCGTGGGGGATATCAATCGTCACCAAATTTAAGATTTTTGCTTTCTGGCCTAAAATGAACAGTCTGACAAAATTTGGTTCAAATCTGTGAAGGTCGATTACACGGTTATCGGATACGTTGCATGAGTTGACTCTAATAGCTAATTTATAGATTTCACAACTGAATAACGGATAATAACGGATGAGCTTAAGACACAGTTTATATAAGAATTTAGTTCGAAGTGATGCGTATAGAATTTTTCTCTGTCAGTTTTATAAAAATTGCAAATTCAAATACAAATCAAAAATAATATTTGAGCTAGAAATGCCCATATCAAATGACATATAAGATGATATAACAAAGGTTCCTTTCACCACTAGGTGGACTAAATCGGGGTTTGTGACTAGAAATACAGCTCGGTCCGCACATGCTTTACACAAAGCTGACACTAAATATATTCACCTAACCCAAGCTGGTGCGTACGCTTAACGATTACTTCCTTATCCGAGGCAAGGTGGTTGTTGTGGACTCAAAACAGTTATTTCGGAGACAGTTTTTTTTTCAAAAATTCCTAACTCCTGAACAAACTATCGAGGAACAAACACTTACACTTTCCAACCCAGTGACACAGAAACATATTTAAAAAATATCAAGATTGTACTTTTCCTATAATATGTAGAATATTCTATCTATAAAAATGATAATTCGCAAAAAATGATACAGAAAATTGGAAGAAAAAAATAAAAATATTGGAAAACACAACACAATAAGTATATAAGAGTGACATAAAATAATACAAAAATGATAAAAAATCATACAAAAATTACACAAAAAATAAAAATAGTGACACCAAAAACGTAAAATATGATTCAACAAAAACCAACAAAAAGATGAAAATATTAAACAATAAGGATATAAAGTTTAAAATACATGACACAAAAATATACAACAATGACGACTAAGGGAACATATATAATAAAAAACAATACAAAACTGTCACAAAATTATATAAAATTAACAGAAAAATAATACAAAAATGATGCAAAAATTACACTCACAATATTATTAAGGCCATTACAAATATTTAAAAAAGTTTTTGTCCCTCCGGTGTTGGGCCACTGAAGGGGGGGGGGAACAAAGAGAACTTAATCGAGCAAAAAAATTGATTTTAGGCATTTTTACTTAAAGTTTAAACGTGAAAACCAAATCTATTCTTGCTTTTAATAAATACGTTGTTATTTTTCATGCAAAAATCGATTAACAAAAAGACAAAACGGAAGAAAATTTTTTTGGCCGAGGTTCGGAAATTCCGCTGTTTGAACTTACATTTCTTTTTCGTGCTAGAACCGTTAACTCAACTCGTACACTCACTTTTCGAGTTTTTCAGGCTGTAAAGCCCACAGACAATAGATTTTATAAAAAAAATTAACTCATATCCTACAAATTATTTTTTTGCCCCCCGATTTTTCAAGCCAATTTCCAAAAGGGGTGAAAAAAACTTTGAAAATGATTTGCAATGGCCTAAATAAAGTTTCAAATATGGCGAAATGTCACAAAAGAGACAATAAAATAACACAGGTCTGCATAAAAAAAATGCGTAGGATTTTTCAACTGATTTCAATAGATTTTTGTCCACTGAATTTAGAAAAATAATAAAAATTGTCCAACACGTCACGTTTTCATGCAATACTTGTTGAACAATCTTGAAAGTTGGTAGGTTGGTTGAATAATCTTGAAAGCAGAAATATCCCGGTAGTGATTTACAATAAAAAAATAATTATTACATCAGAATTGTATTTATTAATGTAAACCCTTCCATATTTTGAAAGAAACCCATATATGATGGAGAAACTATGGAGAATATTATTTTAAAGCAGATTTGGTGCGCTCAAATACATCCACTTCCGCTCAAACGACTGTATTGTCTTATAGAAGCAAATTCGGTAAAAGTTATGTATGAAACATTTGTAGAAATGAATGTAATCTATGATCTTTCTCAACTGAGTACTTCATTATTTTTTGTATTTATGCAGTAATAGTGTTGCAATTTTATCCTTGGCACAAACAAACGTTCTATTTATTTAGCAAAGTTTAAAGGCCGTTTCTATTATAAATGAAAAAATAATGCACTACTTTAATCAGCAAAATTGTACATTACATTCAGCTCTACAAATGCTCCATACATGTTTTGTACAGATTTTGCTTCTGTGGGGCACTGCAGTTGAATATGTATGTGTAAGTGAGCGTACCTGAGTACAATAACCCTGTGTTGAAGAGAAAAAAATAGTAAAGATAAAATATTTCAGTCCAGTAGTATTTTTCCTGTATTTATTAAGTAAAAATTCACGAAAATAATAGAAAAAGATCTTATTTTGGTTTTTGATTACGAGTCTGTGATAATAATTTTTCCATATTATTTGTGATTTTTGCATATAAGAAGCATAATTTGCAAAAAATCGGTACGTGATGGAGAAAAACGGGAATCAGTTTTGAATTCAGCACCCCAAAACGCATATAATTCACCTAAAATATCTCATGCATCTGAAAAATAATTATTTTTTGCAGACCTGTGTAATATACTATATAAACTGCAAAAGTGACATAAAAATTACTCAAAAGTGATACAAAATTAACGCAAAATATTTTAAAATGGCATGAATAGCTAAAAATTATACAAAAGTGTTACTACAATGGCAATAAAATAACAGGGAAAAGATACAAAACAATACAAAAATCAATATAAAAATGTCATAGAAACTACCACGAAAATGATATAAAAACTACAGAAAAATCATTCGAGAGTGACACAAAAATAAGATAAATATTACACTAAAGTGATACAAAAAGATAAAAATATAACTAACAAAACCATACAAAAATGATATAAAATAGACAAAAAATGTTAAAAAATAGAAGGTTCTGTATCTTAAAACACAACCGTACTACACAAACGACTTTGAATGTATACATCTGTAGGTACAGTCCCTCCACTTAACGCACAAAGATATCCAAACTGAACCACTCGAAAACGCCATAGTTACCCGGCGAAAATGTGTATTTGCAAACAATTCAACAAAACCAAAAACAAAATTACTGTTGTCCTATTACCTTACAGCAATCAAAGATTGTTTTCATTATCAACCCTTACCCCACGTTGAAAACAATTTACCAATTCTATTCCTTTTTAACAGTAGCACATCCTTACCACAACCCAATGCTTCTCTTATGTAAGCTGCGCATATATATAGAATCAAATCGTAACTGAAAACTACCGCTGTAGCGCACTTCCTCAACACAGATATCAAATTGGCCTAGGTTTATTCGCGGTCGTAAGAAATCTTGTTGGGATGAGGGAGTTTTGTCACGTTTTCTGGCGCACTTTTTTGACACAGACTTCAAATTGGTTTCGGTTTAATCGCGGTCGTAAGAAATCTCGTTGGGACGAGATCGTCGATCGGCAGCTAAAACATGAATATCCATTTATAATTAGTAGAGCTATTAGCGTTCAAAATCGTTCATATTTTCATGACAGTAAATAGAGTCTAAATTATGGAATGACACCCTGCGGTAATACGTAGTTCTATGTCAAAATTATACATATTAAAATTTGATTCAAAAAGATACAAATATGGATAAAAAATCACACTAATATGACACACAAACACCGAAAAAAATTAAATAACGAATACAAAAGTGACACAAAATCAGGCAAAACAGGCAATAATAGAACAGAAAATACTTTGAAATATTAAATAATGATGATTGAAATTTATTTTTAACCAAAAAAATTGACTGCGTTTATTATCACTAGACGTTCGAAAACTGCAACTTTTTAATGTCTAGTGTATTAGGTTTTCATCAAACAGAAATCAGAATCAATTTGACATGCAATGTGATTAAAATTAGAGTCAAATAAAAACTGCAACATTTGCATTTTCTTGGATGATAAAGCCGACATAAAATCTACTTCCAGCAGCCAAATAGCATAGATTCATGCAACATTGACTGTGTCAATTGCAATTCTCGAACAACCATGACTATAAAATCAGAAAACCAATCTATTATTAGCTTAAGTGCGTCGCTTCAACCCGCATTGCTGCCTTGCTGCCGGTATGATTAGGTTGGATAGAATTCCTCACACAATTTATTAGTGTGTTAAATATGACGACTTCTATTTCTGCACAACAAAACCAGATAACCATGGAATGTTTCCTCTACCACTTCGCTCTGCCGACCGCCATGGCATGGAGAGCGGAAAACGACAATTAAATGGACACAATGCCAAAGTATTTTAAATATCAAACCTATCCTCACGTCGGTCGCCGTGCGTCGGTCGGCGTCGTCGATGCCAAAACATATCAAACGCGTACGGTTGCGCGGATTAACTATTATCGATTTTTTTTCGTGTCAATTGATACGGCTCAGTTATTGATTTGCCGCGAGTGTCAAACACGCTTGAGGAGAGTAAAGTTTTGTTAGGATATCTCAGGGTATTTTATCGATTACGTTCAATGCAATGGTTGTCACACGGCTCAAATAGATTTCGCAACAATACACAAGTTCGTGAATATATTTTTATTATTGTTTTCTCATTCAACGTCTGATTAGCCGCAGCGGTTTGTTCACGCTGTCTCTGTTGCTCTATTGATACTCCACCGCTGCTACTAAACAGGGGTTGACTAATCGAAACCAAACAACTGAATGGAATAATAATGAAACGGACAATCGTTTTCATCGTTTGTGTGCGAAAACAAAAAACACAGGTGAAAAAGCATTTCGATCATCCCAAAGCCAAAAAGAAGAAGAAAAAGCAGTTTCGACATACATTTGGTTGGTAATTCCGACGCGAATTTTGACCTAAAAAAGCTTTTATTGGCAAAGTTGGGCGTGCGATCGGGTGCTTCTTATTGTTTTTTTTAACTTTTGTACTATACTTTTGATTATATTGTATTGAGAATGGCATGACCTGTGGCTACGTAACCGTTTAATCGAAACCATAAGCACTTAAAACTGTTCTTACGATGGTTTCGATCGATGTTTTTTGACGACTTTTAGCGTCTGTTCTGGTATCCCTCAGGGCAGTCATGTCGGTCCGCTGATATTTCTAACCCATTTTTAATTTCACCAGATGAAACTTTCAATGTTTCGAAGATAGCTGAGCATAAGATAAGTTATTTTTTGTTGCGTTGTCTTTTTAAGAAACTAGAAGAGTTAGACATTCCAGGCTGCCAAGCTCCCATACTAGCAGTGACGCCTATGACCCGGTTCAGACAGACACTAATTGCGATTAACTGTCGAACACGTTCGATAAATGCGGATATAAATTAATTAACCTGAAAAAGGTTGCTCAGCAGCTCAGCCGAACATCACGACGACGGCGACGGCGACGGATGCTCGTGTTCCCATATCGTTAGCGAGCGTCCTCCGTGCTGCTAGTTGGCTCCGATGCGTCAGTCACATGGCAATTGCTGACTGTTGCTGTGGGGTGGCGGCGGGTAGGATCGAATGTTATGGGAATGTACCACAGCACTGTCGTTTTGCGGTACGATCAGGAACTGTCACATACCAGACGTAGCGATTGTGTGAGAAACTGGACTGCGCTGCTGGTTCGAATGGATTTATAATTAATTTCTCACCAACCAACTCGATACCCAATCAATCATATCCCAGCGCACTGTAAGGTAGCAAATTGTTTATTTATCGCTATCATTTGTACAGGAAAGTGAACCACATTCAATAGTAGCAGTTTTCATGGGAGATTTGACTCGTTTTATTCCAGCTCCTGCTTGATATGTATCATTGGCATCAACGTTATTAATTTGCGTGCTAAAACGACAAAACCTGACTGAAGCCTCCTACGCTAAGTTCGATGCTCATTTTCGTTGAATATGCAAAAGAGCTGCGAAACAACAAAAAACCGCAAGGGCTGTCCGTCTGCCTCAATAAAAAATCTGAAAACGAAATTTTAAGTTAGTTAGCCCGGACATAGGTTATTTATTTAACACGAACCGGCAACAATGTTTTCAATCCCCAAATCACAGTTGTTCTTTCTGCGTGGGCTTCATTGCAAAGAGTTATGAATGAAACATTTTTACTGATTTCCATTTAGTGCTCCGTGCCAACCTCCGGTGGAGTGGAGCGGAGGACCGTTCACCCAAAGGGAAGGCTTTCAAAATCGAACAGAAAAATAAAAAGCGACATGCTGTTGAGAGGATTAAAAACGTTAAAAGATGCAAATTCACGAAGCGCTTCGCAATCCAATCCGTACCCCTTACAGACACTGCGAGCGTAGGAGTTAGTGGAATCCCACCGAATTCCTCCCACACCGCAACATTCCTTCATCGGCGCCGGTAACGTCTGCTCGTAGCTTCTGTTACTGTTAACTATATAGAAATGCTTATACGAGGTTTAATTAATTAGAAATGCAAATCGAACCGAAGGGGATTTGCGGTGAGTGATGAGCTTTGGATTGGAATAGGACGATAAGCTTTCCGGCATTCCGATGTCCGTATAAGGACGCCAATATGAAGATGGTTTCCTGTCTCGAGGCACGTTCAGTCGAATGGTATTCAGAAACTGAAATGTTCTATTTCTCTAGTAGTGGTTTGCTTAATTTTTTACCAATAGGGTACTACAGTACAATCGAATTGAAGTAGCTCTAAAAGTAGGTATGAAATATTTTAATGCACCGTTGTGTGACATCTCAAATCTCAGGCCTGTCTTTGAAATTTAATCCATCTCTGATGTAACAACCGTTGCCCCTTTGTAATGACCATTTGCCTGCAAGCTCGCTTACAAAGACCCCATTGACACCTTGCTGCCGGTGAACGCGCACCGAGCGCTCGAACCTTTGTTTACTTGATATGTTATTTATTTCCTTTCAAATTCCACCCCACTCATGACTCCGTACTCCACGGCTTCTGTCAAGAGTTATTTTAATCTCATTTTCCATCCTACAGCGCTCTTTGCCCGAGCTTCCATGGCGAAACTCATTATTGGGCTTTAAATTAATGATATACACCCAGCTCGGCGTGGAATGTCTACCTCACGGAACATCCGTATAATACAGTCGCGCGTAATAAGCATTAGCTTGAAAAGTCGTATCAAATTTCCTGGTGAAGGCAAATAGGGGGGAGCACAGGAATGCATCGTCATCTCCGATGCGATGTGGCGAAGTGCCGCCTGTTACCGGGAAAATGGTACAAAGCCGAGAGGAGACTACTACACCACGTTGCCACCTATATGTAAGTATAATACTCCTTCGAGGATGTGCGGCTTCGCATGTGCGATCACACTTTTGATCTGAACCACCAGCGTGGTATTCGAAGTGACATGTGTGATCATCGCGACGCACACTCCAAACTACGTACGATGCTTCGGGCAGCATTGGCGTGGTCCTTCGTTCATGGTAAATATGGTTTAGTTTTGCCTGCGTTTATCCCCAGACTAGGTTTCTTGCTACGCACTTGCGTACTGCATTCTGGAGAATCAATGGTGATAAAATTCTAAGTACAAGCCAATACGTTGCTCCGCGTATGCAGTATAGCTATTACGCACCACCGCGTCGCTATCATCGCGTTGGGTTGACAGCAGGCCATTACAGATTGAATACAAAAAAGAAGAGAAAGAATTCATCCCGATGCGATGCCCCGTTTGCCAGATGCATAACAGAGCGGATCGTTAAACGTACAAGCTTCACCTCCGTGCTGTGTGTGCATCGGATGGACGAGCGAACATTGGAATGCTTGGAACGCAGCTGTGGGAGAGCGTACAGCCTATGTATGTTTGTACGTGTATCCATATCGAGTGAAGAAATAAATAAACATAAAATGCGCCAAATGTTGTCGGCTCCGGCAAAATGCTTCGCATTCCGACGGGGAATTATTGTAATGACATTGAAAAATGACAACTGCTATACGGCTGCTGTACCCTGGAATTTGAATGATTTTGTGTGCTTTTCTGCAAATTACGAACTTTCAAATAGTGAACGGAAACATAGTGAAGGGCTAGCGTTGCAATATCTGTTAAATAAAATATTTTATAGGTAATTATTATTTTATTACCACGTCAGTATAGTCTTTGTTAATTATTTCCATCATAATTTTTTTTATATTTTCGGTCGAGTTTTTCGACTTCAGCGCTAGACCGGTTATTAGTTTTTCGGTCATAACTCAGGAATGAATAATAACGCTTAAAGCTATCGTGAAATGTTTATCACTAAAATGTTGAAAACTGGCAATCAAGACAAAAATATTTATTAAAAATTCCATGGAGAACAATACTTTCCACTTTACTGTGGAGTTTTCTACCATCGCGGAAAATTTTTTAGATACCTTCTTTTTGATAATATTTTGCCTAGATTGGTGAAAAAATTGCTGACAGTTGTTAATTTTTGAAGCAAAAAATTGATTTTTTATGAAATGAATAAGTTTTATACTACATTGCTTCATTGATAAAAAGTTGTGGTTAAAAAATTCACAAGCGATATTTAAGGAAGTAAGCGATATCTATGAATACCGGAAAATTACCATTAAAGTTTTCGTTCATAAGTCCATGAACTATGTCCGTGTACAAATTTCATAAATTGTTTCAACTCAATTCAACTAACGATTTGAAGTCTTGCAGCACCTGAAGCTCAAAAGTTGTAGTAATGCTCAATTCAAAAATAATGCAAATAATATTACCTATAGCTCCATAAGTGTCCAATACATGACTGGATATGCTTTGTCGACTGTTGAGTTTAATATGTTATTTGTAACCAGTTGTTAGTCTACGTCGAGAATAACATATTTTAAAATATTTTTTGAAACGATGGTTCTACAATTGATGATGGGACGGTAGGGGAAAGAATTGAAAATTTTTGGTGAAGGAGGGGAAGAGCGGAAAGGAAGGGGGAGGGGGGGTATTGGTAGCTATGCTTGACAAGTAGTCATTTTGACTCCTACCTTTTGTCCAATGCTGGAAGGTGCATGAGTCGAACCAAGCTGTAATCTGAGATTATAACCGGATTCGAACCCACAACACTCGCCAGGGCATGTGGTTCGCTGGTACTTGTACCTTGTACCAGCTTGGTTCGACTCATGCACCTTCCAGTATTGGACAAAAGGTAGGAGTCAAAATGACTACTTGTCAAGCATAGCTACCAATACCCCCCTCCCCCCTTCCTTTCCGCTCTTCCCCTCCTTTACCAAAAATTTTCATTTCTTTCCCCTACCGTCCCATCATCAACTGTAGAACCATCGTTTCAAAAAATATTAATATATATGTATGACCGCATTTCAAGGTCAAGACTAAAAACTTGAGATTAGTCTATATTTTAAAATGTTTCCGACGTTTCGACTATTTCTTTGTAGTCTTTTTCAAGGATCGAATAAAGTCCGTTTTTTGGCCTATATATAATCTATAATTAATTTGGCTCTAGAAAGGTAATTTTGGCCGAAAATCACAATCTTTCGATTATACCGTTACTAGCACACACAGGATTCCTGTTCTTAGAATCCCGAAAATTCCGATTTTATAGGAAAGGGAATTCCTTTACCAAGTTGTAGGACTCCTGGGGACTCGCCTGTTGAATTCTCATACTGGAATCCTGGCTCTGTAAGCAAGGTATTCTATACGAATCTAATGGAGAATTCCACCACACGATTCCAATGCGAAGAATTTCAAATATTGCGAATGCGAATCTTCTTGGTTCGGTCAGGTAGTGTAATGATAAGATAGCGGATTCATTTTAACACAATTAATTTACTTATCGCAAAAATGTTGGCCACATAGGTTAAAAACTATGGACAGTCAAAGTCCTGTTATGAAGTTTTACAATAATTTTTTTAGAGAAGGTGGAAAAGGTGCACCAGCCTGGGCTCATCAGTGGACTTTAACTAAGATTTGACATTAGATTTGAATATGGATTAGAATTGAACTGGAACTTCAACTTACTACAACTATGAAAAGCATTACCTACGAAGGGCCGAAATAACAAATGGCATAATGGCCGAATCACAAATGGTCGAAACACGAATGGTCGAATGTCATATTCGGTCGAAATTATTCATGGCCTTCAACCTGCACAAATGTTGGGTAAAGGGTGTCTCACATGAAATTGCACGACGGAAGAAACGCTGTAGAAAATTACCTAATTGACCGAACCTTTTCAAACTTCCAGACAATAAAATATAATCCATTAGTAAGCTTTTGGTATATTTATTTCATTCAACTTCAATACCATAACCGTATGCTCGCACCTTACGCTTAACTTCACTCAAAAAGTTTTGTGCAACATCTCGCTACAGCTCTTTTTCTCCATGTCTTCCCTAGATTTGACCTCCTTAGGATGCTTCCGTAGTGCCTGCTTCATAATAGACCAGTATTTTTCATTGGACCTTAGTTCCGGTGCATTGCGGGAAGGGGGGGGGGGGTTCATGTCCTGGTACGAAGGAAACCCCGTTGGCTTCGTGCCACTTCAGGACATCCTTTGAATATTGGCACGAAGCTAGATCCGGCCAGAAGATCGTAGGGCCCTCGTGTTGCCTCAACAGAGGAAGCAGACGCTTCTGTAGACACTCCTTGAAGTAGATCTGCCCGTTCACAGTTCCGGTAGTTACGAACGGCGCACTCTGTTTGCCACATGAGCATATCGCTGGTCAAATAATGTATTTATTGGCAAAGTTTCTGCATTCTTACTTCTTTCGAAACGTCAAACTTGTGCTGGGCGATGAAGTACAGTAGCACCGGAAGCTGCCGGAAGTCCGCCTTGACGTTAGTCTCATCATCCATGAGAGAATTTAGAGTTTTCCAGGTAGGGCACGGGAGGGTATTTTCAGCCTATTAAGCGATGGCATCTATTTTTTCGGCCTATGGCCTAGTTCTAGTGGAAGCACAGATGGTTTTGACGTTCTTTGAATAAAAAATAGTAGATTACTTACAGTCTTGAGAAAATAGTTATAGCATATTAAAATTGTATGCCAGCAAAGTATTGTTATTGGCGAAAGAAGACGCAAATAGGCTGAATTTAGAAACCTGCTGAAAATACCCTCCCGTATCCTACTTCCGCAAAATAAATTCGCGCGCGACGTAACTTTTCGAGTGACGCTATTTTTTCCAATTTTCGAAAAACTGACCGCGATAAAAGTACAGTGTAAACAATACACACTAAACTACTTCTATCCAAATTTGCAAGAGAAATACCCAATGGGTAATTTATACAGCGTTTCTTCTGTGATGTAATTTGATGTGGGACACCTTTTATATACTGTCCTTACTCGCTACCGCTCGTTTGAACTTAACTAAAGGATAATGCCTACTAGTCAGTAAACGTAGGAAAATTCATACACCTAAATGGAAGTGGTTTCTGCAGGGGTTCCGGCGCTACCGATGGCGGATCACCGCACAGTGGGACGGCTTCAAAAATAGTGAGACATAAGTAATAGCATCGAAACCTTAACCTTCCGTTACTCGCACCAACTCTTGTAACACGGATACTCGCGCGTTGTATTTTGTACAACACTCTTTATCTCGGAATATCTCGGAATCCTGGCTATATAGAAAGTTACTGTCTTCAGCAAAGTTAATCAGTAGGTTAAAGCCTTTCGTGTGAGGGATAGAATTTTATAAGTTTGTCACCAGGCGGCGCTAAAACCCACTCTAAATTGTACCTCTTACAATTTTGGCCATATATAAGTTGCTGAATTCGGAAAGATCCCTTTATAGTTCCTAAATGATGTAGCATTCTATTGATTAAATTTTTTTTAGCAGTTATCATATTTTCTTAGATATTTTTCACATAAAACAACTCATCACATAAAGTAAAACATTTCCGCTGCTGGCAGAAAGTAGGGAAACTGTGGTTAGAAAGTAGGGCTGATGCTGTGTTTTGATTTGCTTGGGCAGGATGTTTAGACAGTTTTTTGCATGATGATACATATTGTAAAAATTGACTATTTCCGTTTATCAGCCTAGCATGTTTGGTCCACTAAAACATTTTCTGAAAAAAGGGTCTTACAAATAAACAGATTCTGTAGATAGAACACATTCAGAAAACTAGCCCATACACTAGCGCCGTGAAGTCATGAAATTATGAACTTTTGCACACCTGCGGAATGACCAGTAACTGCTGAATAACTTTGCTGTATACAGAAACCATTTTCCCTTATGAAAAAATAAGAGAAAGTTCCAGTGGGGACCAAGTGCGATACCCGTCATACGCCGTTTGCATCGTTTCTGCGATTTTGGTTTATGATCATCTATTTTGCTAAACAGTTAATGCATTAATGTATTGAATAATTATATCATTTTTTTCATAATAAGTTTATTGAAGAACATATTTCACGGTGTTCAAAATACCGTTATTAAAAAATAAAATAGGCCATTTAAACGGAAAGTGCCAGTTGGTTTGTATTGCCATCCTACACCTCTGAGCCAATTTTTAAAAAAATCGATCGACGAATTTTTGAGTTACGCCCTTTTGAAGTTTTAAAGGGCAGATTGCTCACATAAAGTAAATAAAAATCTTCAATGACACTTCCAAAATAAACGTAAATCACAGCCGGTATTGATTTTTTATGCAACATATGACCATTGCCGACCATTTTAGGAGCTTTACGCTTTATTGGGACTAACCGGAAATGTTCCGGATTAAGTTATTGCTGTGGAAAATAGCCAGTATCGAACATGAACAAATACTTATCATGCGACACCGCAAATTACACCAGAATTTAAAAACTAGATCACTGACAGTCAGATCAACTACCTAGCACTACGTTGGTTATATCTGGACAAGTTCCGAGGACTTCCGAGAACACCCAGACGAGTGGCCAATTTCGTCCATAAACAAAAGCTTATCGTGCGGCACCTTAAATCACACTAGAATTCAATTACTAGATCAATGGAAGCCAAATCTGCTATCTAGGGTCAGGTTTGGTCATATCTGAATATATTTGGGGGGGCTCCGGAAACCCCTGGGATGTTTAAATGGCCTATTTTATTTTTTAATAACGGTATTTTGAACACCGTGATTTTGGTTTGACATCGATCTGTTACTTTAAAACAAAATGGCATCCAAAAATCTACAAGTGTTGTACAAAATACAACAGCGCGAGTAACGGAAGGTTAAGATATAACATAATAGTTGCTTCAGAAAAGTTTCTTCATCTAAATAGCACTTACTAGTGATGAAAAAATATTCGGCCATCAGGGTGCCCCTAATCAGATACAAAAAATATTTTCTCTATTTTAAGTCAGAAATGATTGCTACCTACAGACAAGTTGTAGCTAAACTATTTTCGAGGAACTTTGTTGAATACTGAAGATTTCTAACTCTTACATGAAAGAAATTATAGAGCCAAACTCTTAGGGACACCCTTCAAAACAGTTTTTTCGATCTAGCTCTTTAATAACGCTTCGTATGCTTTTCAATTGTTCTAAGAAATTATTAATTACATTAAATTGCACATTTCCGTCAAAGGCAGTAGAGCTCTATCTTTTTCCCTTTGGCAGCTATCGATGGTTTTTTAATTTTTACATGTAATCTTTAAGGGGATGTAACTCGGGGGAGCAGTGTTGTTGTTGCAGTTGTTAAAGAGAACTGTTTTCGTCGCACTGTAGCCTACTGACTTTCGCCAGATGACGATGGCAATCTCTCCAAACAATGCTTGTAGCTCATGATTCATACGTCTCCGTTACTCTCCGCTTTCAGTTTGTACTCCGCCAAATATAGTCCGCACTACCTTCCGCTCGAACATAGCGTATGCCTAACGTTTTGCGAAGGGCAAGGAAAGCCTAATTTCACACCTAAATGCGCAACTAGATCCCCTTACTAGTGTTGTTGATCGTGTGCACCAGCAATCCCAAATACATGAACCCATCTGCCACTTCTAGTACGTCGCCATCAACAGTTACAGTTCCTTCGAGTATTTGGTCTAGGCCGCATTTATGTTTAGAACACTCGTCCTAGATTCCGATTTCGTATAGCATGCAAAATAAGTCGTCACCTTGTCCCAACTTTCGCCGCGTCTCAAAGCAACTCGAAAGTATCCCCGAGATGCACACGAAACACAACACTCTCTCCAATGTAGCAAAGCTCAGTTGCATTCGGAAAACCGTGTTCGTGCATTATCTGCCATAGCTGGTCGCGATCGGCTGTATCGTATGTTGCTTTGAAATCAATAAACATGTGATGCGCGGACAGGTTGTGCTCCCGGCATATCTGGTAATTGCGCGGACCCTCATCAAGCACGGCTGGTATATCCCTACAATACCTTGTGCTATCAGTGACCGCCAGAGTAACAAGATCATAATCATAATTTTTTTGGAAGGCTCCCCCTGGGCCCCCTCCAGGGAAAGTTCCTAGCTACGCCAATGCGGTTACTGTGATATTTGCTTCAAAAAATTTCTAAACAAATAATGTACCTAAATGTATTTTGTGCAGAGTGCAACATCTGTGATTTTTTTTAGATTTAGATAATAATTATTTTCTGAGTGAATTGCGAAAATCGAAATTTGCTGTTGCCGCCATCAGTCTTGATTTTGTAAAAATTTGCCAAACTGCTTCACGGGCTAAGCACACAATTCATAATTTAATTGGGTTCTCAGCTAGCTAGGGCAGCTTTCTTGCGGAAACCCGGCTAGTCCATATAATTTTCAACTGGAGAGTTATTTCCGAAATGCTAGAGAAGAGGATTACTTATGGCGCAGACCGGATTTGAATCACAACTTCACCACAATGACGCAAATTAGTTTTATTACCTATAAAATGAATACTGAATCGTGTACGAGAGGTTGTTTGATTTGTGAAGCTAAAGCTGGTTTTATCAGCGGGACGCAACGGCTATTTACTGTTCAAAGCCAATTTTATCATGATTAATTCTTGATTAATTACATTTTTGTCAATAGAAACGTTAATATGTTGAAAACAAAGCGTTGTTTCACTTTTTGCGGAAGTGGTTAGTTGAACATTGGAAACTTTTTTGAATGTTAATAAACGTATCGAGTATGGTTTGTATGGTTGTATAATATACACAAGGCAATTTTTTGATTATGAGGAAAATTCACAAAATTTTTATAAGTTGTATGCATTAAGCATGTTTTATACCTGGGTTGGCACGAACATTTTTGATTGACATTTTCGTTGCAGTTTTAGGCAACTACAGAAAAAGGTTTATCAACATTATCTTGGATAAAACCAAGCGTGCATGCATGCATTGCATGCATTGGCAACAAGTAGCAAAATGCAGAAAAACACGTATTGCACAAATATGCATTCCGCTAGTGTATAGCGTTAACGAATTTACGTTCATTGATGTTAGATATTTCTACGACAACTGAATCATTTCCGTTCGTTCGGTAATAGTTATGATTTTCCAGAATTTATCTAACAATTTTGAATTTCGTTCCAGGCTAGGTTAGTGATTTTTAGATTTTTCGAACCTTCACTGCCCCGTGTGGTGGTGCGGTGATACACTGACATGCAGCGCAGGCTCTTCACCAGCAGACAAATGAATGTAAGGTACCTATGGAAGTACCGCAAGACACACGTCGACCGCGAGTTTTGTTTGTTTCCTGCTTACTCTACCTGGGCTCAAAGCTTTATTTTTCCGAAGGCATCTCCTTCGGTTGAATGGCAAATAGTAGGTACGTGGTCGCAACCACCACAGTCACACAAAAGCCGCGACTGACTGACGGACGACGGCCGCGACGCGGTTCCAATCACAGTCGTCATGAAATGTGTTGGTGATGACTTGTCGTGCGCGCGCTCGCCGTCTAATGCCACTCGCGTAAATACGATGAATCAAATAAAAAAAAACTAAAGTAGCTCGTTTGTACCCTGCAGACATCGTGAAACTGAATTGAAGAATTGAAACTAACGTACATACAGTTTGATAATTGAAAATTACTGCAGCTGCATTTTGGTTATGCTTTGGAATCAAACTAACGTACAGTTGAATTGATGAAGAAGAATTTTATTCTCCAAGGATTTTAAGACGGAACAGATTGATGATTAAATTTGCAGTAAAATTAAATGGAAATTCATGAAATATTTTGCACATTTCCTCGTCAATATGGAAATTCCACTTCAAGGCTCCAAACTAATTATTTAATAATTAGGGACTATCAAACCAGCATATAGATAGAATGAAATTAAACGGTGGAATGCTGGATTTGCTGAATAAATTTCTTATAATTTAATTATGAAGAGTTTATGAATAAATGTAAACAATTACAAAATTATTCTCGGAAGTTTTTATCTCAGGAAACTACGCAAAGTTACGATTGGACCTAGTTGTAATCCCGTTAGGTAAAGCTGAATGTCTTAGTTACCAGTTTTGCTAGAAAGCCGCATCTCAGTTTAATAATTAACTCTGAGGTGTACATGTATATATTAGGTTTAGGAAGATAAACCTTGTAATTTTTTTGCAATTTCTGTCATTTTGTGCTTTCTAAAAAAATTGTCCTATTAATTTTAATATTCGTACTGAAACAACCAGCTGGGTTTCCTTTAGAAGCAAAAATTTGACCTTTTCTATTTCATTTCAAACATTCGTTAATGTAACGTCCGCTTTGCTGTCGCTGGTTTTAAAAATGTATTCGTTTGACTCGAATCACCTTCTCTCTGTTTGCCGGATAGTAGGTAGGTAATAGGCCTTACAAAAACAGAAAAATATACACACAGAAAGAGCGAGTTCAATAGGCTTCTCCGATGGAACCCAATGGGGCTCCTCGCGCTGGTAAACCGACCAGCCAGCCAACCAGCGCCACGTGTGTATTTGTGCTTCTGTTCGTATGACTGGAAAATATTTCTTTCGCCGTAAGGCAGAATGTGGTCGCGTAATCGTGGTCTAGCTATCTTTCCCTTTACTACGGCAAGCCCGCCACCGCTCGCCGTCCCCCATCCCGCTCCACTCCCTCACCGTCCCTGTCAGACCATGACCATAATTTCATTGGAAACGTAGATTTCGTTCCCTATGTTACGAGCCCGTTTCAAAACACACGCGGTCAACGGTTTCCAGATCTCGTTTTCTTTCTTTCTCGTGTTATGTGACTCTTCGGTGCGGGTTGGAGGCTTCGAGCCTCAGTCCGTTAAGAAAGGAAAGAAAATAATCAAGAAAGTCTTCAGGAGGGCTCCAGAGAAGAGCATTGGCAAAGCCCAGTCGAGCAGCAAACAGCAACAGCAAAAGCAAAAAAAAAAATAAATGTAAAAGTATGGAAGCAAAGGAATTTTTATGGCCTACTCACGCGAACATGATAACGGCGGACACGAGTTTGGTATTTTATGGGCGCGCGGTTTCCGAGCTGAAAAAGGTCAACACCACTCGAGCTGTCGACGAGCAAGGAGGGTAGGCTTTTCGGAAATCTTTCGGAATTGCATGTAAGGATCATAGCATCCGACTTATCGGAAGCCTTGCAGTAAGTTAGTTTGGAGGTTTGTTTTTTTGTAGTAGCTTCAGGGTGATAGATAAAAATTAAAATCGATTATTCTGTAGAGAACTTGGAAGCCATAGAACCGTTAATTCGTCTGGTTCAAGGTGTAGATTTTTCTAGTGAATTAAAATAAATATTCGTATTGTGGTGCTTTAACGGTGGCACGGAAGCAAGAAAAAAGTAAAATGAAAAATGGGGGTCAGTCCCAGCGTAGTGGTTAGCATTCACGCCTCTCACACCGAGGACCCGGGTTCAAATCCCAGCCCCGCAGAAGTCACGAATGATCCAAAACTCGTTAAAGTGACTATAAACAAAAAAAAAATGAAAAACCCTATTGAATTCAAAATATTATCGCTCGATAGCTATGCATTTCTCTGGTAGTTTGTGGATGCCACACAAAAAGAACTACTCCTCTTTACGAGGCAAACCATGCATAAAGTCATTTTCCCAAATTTTCATATGAATTGAAGTATTGGTCAGCAATTGGGGATACGCAAATTTAATGCAATCAATGCAAATAGGTTGTAAGCGAAAGGAGCTAAGACTGTTGTGTTACCCTAATGTGAAAGAACTTTCCAACTTTATGACTTAATCGTTTCCTTGACCGGTTTTGCAGTGTGTGATGGAGCATTAGCATGTAACAAAATCACTTTGTGTTGCCTTTTTTTCTATGCTAGCCATTTTTCACTCAAAGTTTGATTCAAGTTGATCATTTGTTCTCGATAGCGCTCAGTATTAATGGCTTCGTCAAGTTTGAGCTGTGAGCTGTGTAGATTAAACCCTTCTAATCCCACCAAACACAAAGTATTGTCTCTCGTCCTTAGCGATTTGGACGTGCAGCCGATGATGATGGTTCCTCTGGTTATACCCAAGGTCTTTGACGGTTAGCATTAGGTATGGTTTTTCGATTTTCCTGCAGTTTTTCGCTCAGCTCGTTAGAATTTACTAGAACAAGTTCACTGTAAGCCTTGACAAGCATTTGTTGTGATCCTAAAATTTGATCCTATCAATGCCCCCCATCATCTGAATGGATCAGAAGATAACTATGGTTTACTATAATAATAATCTAAAAACTAATAATTTGTGTAAGGAGACGAGAAATGGTTTCTTGGGTGAAATTGAAGAAAACATAAAAACAAACAACTTTGATGAAGAAATGCACTTTGCTTCGCCATCGGGTTCAGAGTTGTAGAGTATTTTCTTTAGCAGTTACTTACAAATTAGTTTTGCATGCTTAATAGGACATAAACAACTGAAAAAATATTACTGTTTTATTTCAGATTTCGTTTCTACAGACTTTTTCGCTTCTGTTGACATTAATAGTGTAATGAAGTGGATGAAAAACTATCTTACACATAAGTTTTCCAGTACCGCGTGGAACAAACTCGTCGCAATAAAATGTCGCTCCTGTAAAAACATGAGTTTCAAATTTTATGTACTTTTTTCTCGAAACTCTCGAAAACTAATCGAAACTTTTCGTTGTTTTGTTGATAGAAGTTTGAAGTCGGCTTTTATAACTTGTGAGGTTAGTTCAGGGAAAGTAGAAATTTTAGTTTTACGGTTATTCTTTTCTTCTTTTTCTTTTTACTGAAACTGTTTAGGTTACGCAAGTTAAAAGTTTTAAAAATCTTCTCTAAACTTCTACCAAAAAAAAATTCAATACGTTCATTAGTTTCCGATGAAAAGGTACTTGAAGTTTGAAAGTCGTATTTTTATAGGAGCGGCGTTTTATCCCACGACTGGCTTGCACCGTTAGGTACTGAAATACTTTTGCGGAGGATAAGTTTTCATCCAGTTTCTGTGGTCGGATCATTACAAAATAAGCGGAAAAACCTGTAAAATAGAAATCTAAATATCGCATTTTTTGAGCTTAATCAAATTCAAATGGGCCAACTAGAAATATGAAATCTTGCAGTTTAGATCAAGTACTACAAACTTGCAAAAAGATGCCGCTTGTCCCTACCCACCCATAACTGAGTGAAGCAGGCATACGTTTTATGTATTTTGCTTGTATCATAAGCTTTTGTAGTTCTTGTGTTGAAGATAGAGACATGAATTCTTCGACAAAATTATTGAAAACGTGAAAGCAAGCAACTTAACTGAAGAAAATACTTTCCTATCTCTATTGGGTGCAGAGTTACAAAGCATTTTCTTTAAAAACTAGTTTTTCTAACTTAACTTTTATCAGTTACATTTTACAAGAATACGTACTAGACGATTATCGAAGCTGTTAAAACACTTGTTTTGGCAGAAGGTCGTAAATCTTTAGCACCTTTCGTACAGGCATTTTGCCTGTAATACAAAAACCTTGAGTAAAATGGGACAAAACAGACTTCTAGATTATGTTGTATCAAAATAAAATTGTTCATATACCTTTTTCCTAAGATTTTTCTACTTTTCTTACCACAGAATCTCAAATTAGAGAGAGTTTGTACACGGTTCTTTCAAAACTATTAGAAACTAGAGGTGAATGGGGCAAAATGGGCTACTTCCTGTTATTTCAGCGCGTTGAGATCATCACCAATCGATTTCTTGTGATTTTTTACATAATAAAAGTCGCTTTCTACCCCTAAAAAACAGCGGCAAGAAAAAGTTCCGTCTTTTCGGTCGATTTTGTCCACTGAGTGGATGGGATCTTTCACCAATCATAACTGCTCAGTTGATCTAAATCTAGTTAAACAGGTCACATGCAAAATTGTGATTTAGACCCTGCTACTTTGATTAGTAGATAGCCGAGAAATCTTAGCGGGTGACCAGCAGCAGATACACCACCACTAATCGAGGGATTGCTGTATTAAGTTTCTGACAGTTATGGTTGACTAAAGTCCCTCTGAAATATAAATTGGATTTATCTAATTACATAATCCCACCACTGTTTGGTATACTAGCACAAACAAGGAACCTCAACCAATTCCAGTAAAAGAGGAGACGTTTCAGATTCGAATAAGCGGAAAAAATATTCAAAACACGTTATCTTTCATTGCTTCTTAATCATTGGCATGTCCAGGCAGTGGCTCACTGGGACACGTGCATTCTCAGTAAAATTACGTGGAAAACCAACTAGTCAACCTCATTATTGAAGGTGCGATCCGGCGAGCGGCCATTGAAACGAGAGGAACGATTTTCAGCAAGAGTAGTCAACTCTTAGCCTTCGCAGCAGGGATGGTTCGATCACTTTGACTCAATTTTGATTCATTTGACAGTACCGTCTTAGCCGAGCATAATTCGACAAATTGATGTATGAGACTTTTGTAGATAATAACTGGATCTACAATTATGCTGAATAAAGTG
Source organism: Sabethes cyaneus (assembly GCF_943734655.1). Classification (NCBI taxonomy): domain Eukaryota; kingdom Metazoa; phylum Arthropoda; class Insecta; order Diptera; family Culicidae; genus Sabethes; species Sabethes cyaneus. Next base: position 219,449,267 of record NC_071355.1, read on the forward strand.
TTACTCTATCTTTTGTAGTTACAGTGCTACATTGCTAGTACACCATTAGTTACTAAATGAACGTTCATTTAGTTACTAAAGAGGTACTAGCATTGTAGCGCCGTAACTACAAAAGTTATAGCAACACTTCATACAGCAAAATTGTAGATAATAACGAGTTCTACAAATGTCTCATACATAACTTTGTCAAATTTTGCTCGGCTGAGACGGTAATGTCAAATGAATCAAAATTGAGTCAAAGTGATCGAACCATCCCTGCTTCGCAGATGACCTCGATATCATTAATATAAGCCTTGGGATAGGGGAGGCAATTTACGTCACACTGAAAACGGAGGCTAGGCGGACTGGGCTACGAATCAATGCGTCGAAAATCATGGTAGGAAGAGGCTCCGGAGAAAGCAACGTTTGCCTTCCACGGACAGGGCCTATTCACGGTGAGAAACTGGAAGTAGTTGATGAGTTCGTATATTTAGTGATCTCTGGTCACCGCCGATAATAATACGAGTAAGCAGATCCAACGACGCATCGAAGCAGGAAGCCGGACCTACCCTCCGCAAGACGCTTCGATCAAGAAGCATACGTGTTGCTGGCTATTTTTGTCGGAGTACAAACGGTTAGCGGAGAGTGGTGTAGGCGTTTAAACTACTAGTTGCAGGCACTACTTGAAGAGATTCCCATTGTACTACAGGCACCTGGCGAAAGTTGAGAGTCTACGGTGGGCTGGCCACATTGCAAGGATGCCGGACGACTGTGCAGTAAAATCCGTTCTCTTCAAGAAGTCCACTGGCAGCAGGAATAGAGGAGGCCAACGTGCTAGATGCATCAACCAGGTTGAAGCCGACTTGCGTGTGTCGAGACGTTCAACGAATTGGCGATGAGTAGCCCAGAATCTAGTACAGGAGAGAGGAACTCTTGATAGGAAAACAGCCACCGGCTCTTGGCTAATAGAAGAAGAAACTCAAACGTTATATCTTAAAACAAACCAAACTAAACAATTCTTTTGTCGAGGTAAACATTCTTAAACGGATTTGTTTTTCTTTGATTGCGCTGAAGGTGAAATTCGCGGTTATTGACTTGTTTCATTTCAAAGGCAAGTTTTGTTTGCTCAAAATTAGAACTCTGTTCAAGAAAATCTAGCCATTGCATTGTGCTTTGTTTGCTAAAAGGATGCAGTGAATGTAGTTTAGAAACATAAAAAGTTGTGCTGACAACAGGTTTCACATTAAACAACTTTATATGAAATCACTGTCAGTTGGTATAGGCTAGTCGCTAGACGGAAAAATCATATTAGAGAAACAGTGAATGATATGATTGATTTTTATAGTTCGTATTGTAGGAAAAGAGCAAAGTTGTAAATATTGTAGGACGGAAACAGTAAAAGCAGCGAAAGGTCAAACGAGCCACAAACAATGTTTGTGAAGTTGACAAACAACAATATAAGCTGAGAAAATCTTTTCACGGTTGAGTGGTTTTTTCTTTTTAATAAATTTTTTTTTAAATAAATTACATTATTTGAAACTAGCATAGGAGAATAGAAAGAGCAAAGATTTCACTTAGAGGGCAGGTATCTTTCATTGCGCTCTACCTTACACTCAAACTCCTTGAAAAGTCTACAGGAGTACATTAAAATGATGCAGTTAATTTAATTTTTAATGTACACACTGACAGCCTCGCACAGCTCAGTATGAGGTGGTGATGGCAATCGTAGCAAAGTTGCAAACTACAGGTAACGCCACGCGAAAACAAACAGCACTCTGGCTGCCGCTAGTACGCTCTTGTCAGCAAACAACACCCATTAGTTGGGTAGTTGTGGGGACTAAAGCGAGGAAGAGTGTGAGCGACCGCAATGGTATGCTGATATCTTTTTCCACGTTATAACTTTGAAGCCTGCTCCAAAGCCTTGCTCAGCTACTGGGGCCACAGAGCGGTTATTAAGCGGCGCGCCAACGAAAGGCGCGCGCGCGTGCTTTTCGCTTCATATGGACTCTAGGAGCCTGGCTAGCCCAGCAGTGGCTTTCGATTTTTATCGCGGTTTATAGATAAATATTTTTCCGGCTGCCAAAGTGAGTAAATGGGTGGATCGCAGCGACGCTCTCGCAAATGGTTGGAATTCCAAAGTACCATTGGCAGATTAATACTTCCGATAGACAGCGAAGAGATAGCGGTGCTGTGAATAGCTTCTTTCGATTTGGCCGCTTAGGTTGCTATAAAAGTATTGTAGGCATCGGATCTGGAGGGGCAGATTATGATGTCGAGAGAAATGTGCGCTGATGGTCTCGGATGTGATCCCGGATCAACGTTTGCATCCGGAATAATTTACTTGTAGATGTTCCGAATGCTGTTCGAAAATAAACATTTTCGATTCCTAGGCTGACCTCAGTCTGACACAAAACTTTGCTGATTTATTCAAAATAGGTAGCTGCTCATTATAATTTATTTCTCATGTTATTGCTACAAAATCTGATTGGTTGTCATCGCATATAATTCATACAATCTAACCGAACTTACGGCTGTTGCGCCTTAATCTGCTTACCTGAAAAAGAAAAGAAAATCAAATTAATAAACTGTGTAGAGCATGCAAAACAAAAAAAAACTAAATTAAATTTTGAGCTAAGCTCAGAAAAAATGCCCAAGTATTCGCGCTTGCACTAAATTAGCATTTTTCAGGTAGCGCAGAATCGGCGGCCGCATAGCGACGGACATCACGCAAACCGGCTAATTCTCCAAACTGGTCAACTTGCCAAGCCGTCATCAATCATTCAGCCGCTGTTCTGATGCAAAACCCGTAGCGACAGTTTAATTTAAATTCTGTAGCGTGACTGAGTTTTGCCGTTTGCCCATCCGACGAGTGTATCCCGGTCGTCAGAGAGCTGTCTGAAGGTCACATTCCAGGTTCTCGTTGAGCCGAACGAACAGCTCAGTTCAGCTCAGCTCAGCTCAGGAGCTCGGGCAGTCAGGCCGAAATTAATTTTGACAGAAGCCGTACCTCGGCAGCGACGGCGGTGCATCTCCGCTCCATTGGCCACAAAGCCTGGACTGGACCGGTAATGATTGTTTAGGGATTGTGGCCGGAATGAGGCGTCACGGAAAGGGAGTGCCCTCCAGTCAATCAAATAGTGGCATGCAACATGCAACTTTTTTTTTGTTTTTTTTTTGTTCGCCGAAGCAAAACTGAATGAAAATTCAAACACAAGGGTTGGGCCCTCCAGTGCGAAAGGGCTACTTCTTTTGCCGGATTCCTGTTTGATAGTATAATTTAATCGGTTTTTGAAGCTGGATATTATTAACTTAAAGCCAGGGAGAAACGATATTTTTCTTTTCACTCATTCTTTTCTGGCTGCCTGAAGGCACTCCAGAAGAGAGAAACAAGAAAAAAAATAAACCATTTAAAATGTATCACTAGTTGCTTCTGGATAATTTAAAGTCTCACGGTGGTAATCTAAACTGCAGCAGATGATTCATTATTGAATGGGACTAAACATTGTTTAGTTTTAAATTGCCAGAATTTTACCTATGCACAATTAAGTATTAAAAATTGTTTCTATTACTTGCAATTTAAATTGGGCCCCCGCAAGCACAGAGGGAAACTAATTTACGTTCCTGTCTTTTTATGGACTGCTTGTTTCGAGGAATTCATCGCTATTTAATCTCATGCATTCCTTTACGTTATTATCCACAACCGAAGCTCGTCGTGGGTTTTGCCAAAATTAAACCCACCAACCCCATCGAGGTGTATCATAATTCTGCGATTTGTTCGTTCGCTGCTCGCTACTGAGTACCTACATATATTGGCTCGGTCCGTGAAGGCGAGTGAGCCAGCACTGGCTGATTGGAATGATGAGCAGCACAGCCAGCAGCGGTTAGTGTGTGCCAGCGTGCTTTTTCGACTACTAGAACCTTCGAACTGTAGCCTGCAGGCTGAATGCGTTGTGATGGGCTAAACTTTTGCGCTGTTTTCATAAGGCGATTCGCAGAAGACGGTGATTCCGTTTAAATATGTTTTCTTCGAAGCAGCATCTTGCCGCTTACACGCTCGCTCGCTGGAATGTCCGGCCAGCGAGTGTGGGTTTAGCATAGGAAGGCACACCATCATTGCCGGAGGATTCGAGAGTTGTTATTACCAAATCGAAAGGCATTAGTGTCATCCAATTATTTGAACATTAGTCAGACATTCAACGTCAATTAGGCGGTGCTTGTGCCCCGCAGATGATGTATGATGCTGGACTGCCTTCCCCGTTTGCAAATTTTATTTATCACTTGCGTAACTTCATCGAAGTGATACTTGTTTTGCTGTGTAATTTGGTTCAAGCACAAGAATGCGGGTCTTTGAAGTGGTATGCAATTGGAACGCTAGGCGAAAATAATTGAATCAGGCATATAAGGAGAGTTATGTCTCATATTGATTAATACTAATCACACACACACACTAATTCAGATATCAATTTAAGATAGGACACCGAAAATTTACAGAAGCAATGGAGCCTGGTCCCATAAGTAAACTTGTAGCTGGATTTAAAAAACACCTTTGATATTGTACTTGACATTAGAATAGTGCAACGATCCTACTGACTCTAGCAGCACCGTTCTGCCGAAATTCGCACATGCGACGACTGACTTGTTAGACCAGCGTCGTACCTCGAAACTAACTGGGCAAGCTTCAAATTGAACTGGATATTGTATTTGAAGTTATACGGGATATAAGGCTTCAAACTGCATTTGAGACTGGACTGGAAATCTCACTTAAAATTGGACTTAAATTTGATTTGAAATAAGACTTACAGTTTGACTTCCAATTGGACTAAAATAGGATAGAAATTGGGCCTTAAACTGCACTGGAAATTTGACATGAAATTATATCCAAAAGCATACTTAAAACTATAGTAAAATCGAACATAAAATAATATCTAAATTTTACTTGAAATCAGACCTAAAATTCAACCTGAAATTGGATTTGAAACTGGATCTATTTTTATGTAAATAATTTAAGGTATTGGATAGTATTATCGACAGGCTTCTACTTATTGCGCCTACTCTGTATTCGTGTTGCCTGTACCTGAAGAACCAATTTATTCCCACGAAACAAATGTGCAACCATAATAGTGCATGGGTAAGAATTAGTGATGGTTTCCCCCCAGGGATGGTCCGATCACTTTGACTCAATTTTGATTCATTTGACAGTACCGTCTCAGCCGAGCCAAATATGACAATATTATGTATGGGACATTTGTAGAACTAGTTCTAATCTACAATTTTTCTGGACAAAGTTTTACTGTATCTTTAGTAGTTACAGTGCTACAACGCTAGTAACTCACCAGTTACTAAATGAACGTTCATTTAGTCACTAATAAGATACTAGCATTGTAGCGCCGTAACTACAAAAGATACAGCAAAACTTTATTCAGCAAAATTATAGATAATAACCTGTTCTACAAATGCCCCATACATAACTTTGTCATATTTGGCCCCGTTAAGACGGTGCTGTCAAATGAATCACAATTGAGTCAAAGTGATCGAACCATCCCTGTTTCCCCCTTAGGATCCGGAGAACAGAGAGTAGGCCCAAAATAGAAATAGGCTGAAACACTGAAGCCGCAATCCAACTTATTGCAAATACACTGGACGTTCAAATGGAAAACTCCGGACCTCACGTTGTGAAATTATTTTGTTTTGCATTAATTTTTATAGGTGAGGCGCTTGCTCTAGGGCCCAGGGGGGTTCCAATGCTGGTCTTAAAATGAAAATCGGTTGGGGGCTCTTGGTGAAAACGGCGATTTTTTGATAAAATCCTATGTGGCGACCAATTCCAAGATGGCCGCTAAAACTTTTTTTACTCCATTTGAAAACCCTGTTCTTCTTCTACACAGAACCAAACCGTTTCTTAGTTGTTTCATGGCAAATTTATGAAATATCACATGATATAGATCTCAAGGTTTGCTCAAAATTCAACTTTTTTTGAAACTGTAAGGCCCCGAAGGGACGAACGAGGAGTCCAGTATTTCGAGGTATTAAAAGTGTAGTTCCAAATTGGAACTTCCAATATTTGAAGACATTGAGTCAGTAGTGGCCCCGTTTCAGCGAGAATTACTCAAATATATAACCGTGAGAAGTAATTTAAATTTGCACTCATGTTTTTGTAAGCATTTTAGTGGAATACGAGAATTGATTGAAAGAAAAACTTTTTCACTAATAAATTCCACTATGAATTTGATTCACGACAGATACACGACAGTCAAAAAAAAAACAGCTGTCAAATCATCCTGATCGATTTCGTTTATAGCGACCATAATATAATATCCTAACAGGGGCCAGTCCCGGCGCAGTGGTTAGCATTCACGCCTCTCATGCCGAGGAAGTTACGAATGACCCAAACTGGTTAAGGTAAAATTTGCCGTCATCGATTCTGACAATTTCAAAAACAGTTTTTTTGTTTGAATCAAAAATTCTTTTAATGAAAATATATTTGCTGCGTTCATATTGGCAAGAACAATGCAGTATTTACAGTTTTGCAAACAGAACCCCGCTTTTGAGTCCAAAAACTGCTTCCAAAATTGGGATCTCCGACGAAAAGTTAATGACAGCTAATTTCCCGTCAAACAAAAAAAATCCTAAAGAATCTTATATCAATTTTTGTCTGTCTGTGTGTGTAACCCTTATAGACTCGGAAACTACTAAACCGATCGGCGAGAAAATTTGTATGCAGAGGTTTTTGGGGTTGGGGAAGGTTCTTATGATGGTTCAGGACCTCCTTCCCCTTCTGAAAAGGTGGGAGTGAAATAGAAATTTATGGGTGGAGTGAAATAGAAATTTATGCATAACACGAGAACTAATCAAGCAAATGGAACCATTTTTGGCATGTGAGAATTTCTGAAGGCAGGATTTGTTTCTATGGTGGTTCACAACCCCTTCCCCCTCTGCACAATAATCGAAGTCAAATATTACTGAAAATTTGCAATACGTCTCTTCGACAAAGTAAGTGCCCGGAGTCCTGGAAAAGTTCTTATATTTTTCCAGTATTTAAAAAAGGATATAAATGCAACGACGCGACTACCGTGGAATAACATCTTTATGTCCTGGTTCTGAGTTACTTGAGATCCTCGTGAGTGAGCTACTGTTTAGTAAAGTGAAATCATATATTTCGATGGAGCAACATGGCTTTTTTCCCAAACGCTCAATTAATACGAACCTACTGCAATTCTGTTCATTTTGCTTTCACCAGATAGTAGACGCAACTCAAGAAGACTCAGTATACACAGACCTCAAAGCTGCTTTTGAACGCATTGGCCACCAAATTCTGCTCCGGAAACTGAGTCGCTTAAGGGCTCCTATTAGCTTCGTCTACTGGCTAATCTCAGTTTAATTAGGCACAAATGAATCGAACTGTTTTCGCAATCAATCTGGAGTTCCGCAGGGAAGCAACCTGGGACCGTTACTGTTCATCATATATTTTAATGACGTTTGCTTTGTGATCCCATCGGGCTGCAAGCTACTATACGCTGATGATCTAAAGATATTCCTCTCTATCCGATTTGTTGAGGACTGTAAGTTATTTCAAGGCTTCGTCAACTAATTTACAATATGGTGTCGCTTAAACAACCTGACCATCGGTATTTTCAAATGCTTAGTCATTACCTTCACTCGAATCAAAATACCCTTAGTGTACAATTATGAAATCGACAACTCTTGTCTTGAGCGAGTCAAACTTGTTAAGGACCTAAGAGTTAAGGTGGACACTAGAATGACCTTCAACAACCATTATTCAGACATTATTTCAAAAGCAAATGGCACAGTGGAGATTTATCAGACACGCGTTAAGACGTTAATCTCTCGTGGTCGGAGCATCAAAATCTCCCAGAATCGTTATAAACTGCTGAATGTGGAAACCCTATGTTTCCAGAGTAGTCTTTGTAGCCTAATTCTTGAAATGGGAGATCAATGCTCGGCTCCAGAGCTTTTGAGTATGATAGACGTGAATTTTATGCCTCGACGGCTTCGATCCCGAGAATTCTTGTACCGCACACATTATGGACAACAAAAACCAATTAATGCAATGTGCTGTATATTTAATGACATGTATGAAGAAATTGACTTTTCGATATCGACAAATACTTTTACTTTTAGGTTGTAGGTTGTGCAGCATATGCGCAAGCCACCTACCTGAAATCGACGCTATTCCGAAATTTTTGAAAACTATTTGTTTAAACAAAATAGGTTTGTTCGTTTAGTCAATCTCAATTCCAAGCAAAACCATTCTAGTTGAATTTCGTGACATGAAAACCGATTGATAACAACTTTCTTTCAGTAACTCCCACTTTGCTTTGATGAACTTTTGTTTGCGGGCTACAGAAAGCCAGACTACATTTAACACAACATAGAATAAAGTACTATATCTAATGCCCTATATTTCACTGCTTTGTGGTGTAAAAGTTAGGTGAAATTTCTACAAAAATTAAGACGATATCAGCTTACTACACTGTAAATCGCATAAATATGCTTAACATAGTACTACGTTAGCCATGCGGTCGTGTCTGGAACACAAATCTTCTGATTTTGTTGACTTTTTTCGTCATGTTTGTTTCTATTTTAAAACTAATATTATTATAAAATGCATAATTTTATTTGATCCTATATTAGTGCTTTTTGCGTATTTTTGTTTTCCAATGTCTGACTTCATTATTAAGTCAACGCCGAATTTTGAGGTTGAGCCAGCTTTTTTGAAAACCGATTGATTTTTGTTTTAGGACACTAAAATCCTGTGTCTTTTATCTAGTTTTATTATGTGTTATTTTTTGTGCCGTTTCTTCATTATTTTTTGAATAATGTTTCGGTTGTTTTTCTATCAATTTATATTATTTTTACATTATTTTTGAATAATGTTTCGGTTGTTTTGATATCAATTTTTATCTGAGTCTTTTGTTGATATTATTATTGGGATAAAAGTGTTATTTTGATTGATTTTTTGTCATCTTTCCGTGTTTTTGCTTTGTTATGCGTTAGTTTGCATGATTTTGATAATAGGCCGTATGAATAAAACGGTTTGCTTTGCTTTTCCCGTTTAAATTGTATGGGAGCATTTGCTCTAACTCTTTTATTCATACGGCCTAATATGTTTACATAATTTTTAATTACATTTTACACGAAAGCATTTGGACTTGTAGGTAGAAAAGATATTCTCTCTCTCTCTCTCTCTCTCTCTCTCTCTCTCTCTCTCTCTCTCTCTCTCTCTCTCTCTCTCTCTCTCTCTCTCTCTCTCTCTCTTTCGCTCTCTCCCTCCCTCCCTCTCTCTCTCTCTCTCTCTCTCTCTTTCGCTCTCTCCCTCCCTCTCTCTCTTAACTCTCTTTCTCTGTCGGAGAATTTTAATGCATAACAATATTCTTGCCTAAATTTTCGGCTCAAATAACGGGTGGCAACTAAAATTTTGGAATTTTTTTTCTCAAGCTGTCAAAAAAAGACAAAGATACAGGAAGAAGAGCTGATTTATCGAAATTAAAGAAACATTATCCATTGTTGAAAAAAAATTAGTGTACATTTGAAAACAGTCCGTAATCGGCTGTTCGGCGAAACTTTCGTTTGACGTCGAAACAGGAGCGTTGTACGGTCGTCATGTCAACTTTGCGAATGCAACTCTTGGTTCTACCAATCAACTGTTTGCAATTCGTGGCTCTTCAGTTATTTTTGTACACCAAGGAACTCAAAATCCCGAAGAAATCTTCGATTGGGCGCACTAAGACAGATTTTTCGGGTCGTGGTTTTTGGGTAAAAATGGGATCGAATGGGTATTCAGGAACGATTGTGTTGTTTTGGCGTAATGCGATGATGCTCTATTCGGCCAAAACACGTATTGTCCATCTGCAAGATGTTTATTGTAGAAACGGGATCAAAATTTTCTTCAAAAGTTCGTCTGTTGCATCTCAATTGATAGTCAAACCAGAGGGCTTGTTATTGAAGAAACGAGAAAGAGAACGATGTCCTTCTGCGCCCATGATTTTGGCTGGTCTTCAACTACCTTGCTTGCGAATAGTTGTTGGGCATCTTAGGATATGGAAAACAGTCGAAACCGCAACATATTTGCTTTTTAAATGCTGTACCGTATACTTTTTGTAGAGATTTCTGTTTCAGTTCGTAGAAGTGTACAACGCGCTCCCGAAATGCTTCTTGTTTCGACGCCATTTTTAGCAAAACTAGGCAAGCATAAACAAAACAAAAAATATTAACAAAAAGAGGAGAGAGAGAGAGCTAACACATACATTCGCTCATTTCTCTCTGAGCTCGTTTGTTATTGAGCAAAAGGGCCGCGAAAAAAATACAAAATTTTAGTTGCCACCCGTTACTCCTATGTGCATTTGTTTCTGTTTGATAACATTTTTGTATAATCCTAGTGACATGCTTGCATTAATTTTGAACCATTTCTATGCCATTTTATCATGACTATCCGATGTTGCATATCATGTTAGTAGAATATGGCCATTTGTATCGTTTCTACGTTATTTTCTGTTTCATTAATCCGTCACTTGTATGTCATTGCAGTGTCAGTTGTATGTTATTACAGTGTCATTATTGTGCTATTCCAGTACAACTTTTATGTTATTTCGTCTAATGTTTTTTCCGTGGGAGTCTTAATAGAAACTACAGATTGAGAAAGATTAAATTTATCCTTTCAAATTCCCTGTTTATTCGCTATATTTCGTCTCCAAATTGTAGGCTCAAGTTTAACATAAACCCTTATTTAAAAAAAGACCAGTAAATTTTTTTAGCAATCTAGAGAAAATACCATCGGAAATATTCACATTTTCAAAAACGAAGTTCGTTGGTTCAAGCGAGTTAGGCCATTGCAAATTATTTTTAAAATTTTTGTCAGCCCTCTTTGAAATTGGCATGAAAAATCGGGGGGCAAAAAAATAATTTGTCGGATATAAGTCAAATTTTTTCTATAAAATCAATTGCTTGTGGGCTCTACAGCCTAAAAAGCTTTTTTAAATATTTGTAATGGCCTTAACAATTTATTAAATAGGCATTTTAAATTTTTGTGATTTCTTTCTTCTATAAGTTCTTTTCTGTTGGACAAGAATAGGAAGTCTCATTCGTTTTATTGTTTACACTTGGTTTATTGGCTCTCTTGAATTGTTGGTCGACAAACGTTTTCAACCCAACCGGGAATTGACTATATTCCCGTATCTTAAGCACTACCAAAAAGCAGTGTGACTGTGTACCATTAATGAATATCAACTCGCCAGCACTGTTATGATTTCGAAGTGAACGTGCAAAAATTGGCAGTAAAATTAAACCTCAACAGGGTATGATTTTGGGGGCCAATTAATTTTTGATTTCATCTCCCTCGCTGGCTCACTCGCTCCAGATGCGTTTTTCCAGCAATGCAGATCTGATTGAATGAAGCTTACCAAGCGGTGCTTGTTGCTCCCAGCGAGGGGTCCATGCTCCAATAAACCCTTTCTCCACGCGCCCCAGCAGGCGTCACGTCGTAGAATCGAGTGCGAGCGACCATGAAAACAGAAAGAATGTTTTCGGACAAGAATGTTGATGCTACCGGTTTGACATCGTGTAAATGACAAGATAATTACGGGTAGAGATACAAAATGACTGCTATTGAACTTTGTCGCTGAGTTATGTGCCTATGTGCCGAGGTATGCAATGATGGGAACAGCTATTAGTTAGCTATATGTATGAGCCGAACTGCAGTTGGTGGATGCGCAGTGCACAGGAAATTGACCGGTAATTACGGTCATTGTTCGTCTCCGTGCACCTCCCCATTGTCGTTGTTGTTGTGGGTCATGCGGAACGGAAGGAACATTGCAGCATTAGAGGAATTTGCGTGCACGTGCTACATCGTACTTCGCTCGAGCGAAGGTAAGCACTAGAGAATGCGACGAATTGCCACGCTGATGACATCTCGAATTGCTGACATTGCCTCGAGGCAATGATGCGTTGCAAAAGTAATAGGTACTAAGTTAGCAGATGAGTTTAGAGAGAGTCGCGCTTATAATGGGGAAACAATTTGACTTGAAAGGAATTCGTAGTAAACAAATTCCTAAAGCAGCAATTATGTCTGTCTATGGAATATTCTTCAACAAAGTGCTTGTAGTATAGTTTTGTCATGCAAATGATCCGAATCTCATACGAAAATTCATCCAAAGCAAACCGTTTCAACCATTTAATCTAAATCCCTTCAATCAATCAACGTTTATGAATTTATAAACGTCACAAAACTTTAGCCGTCACGGAAACGCGACAACCATAAGCCCGATTTATTGGATATGTATCTCACTTTCGAAAAACGACAATAAACCGTCGTCGTTAGTACGTCGTACTCCCAATCCTATTAACAGATTCCTATCGTAAGCGACCGTACGTACGTATATATATTCCAGAGCTTCCCACAAGCGATCCAAGCGAGATTCAACGCCGGGCCCGCGCACCGCGTCCAATCGAAAACCGTTACAACATTAGCGCAGTCACTATCAATCATATAGGTACGAGATTAAGATAAGAAACAATTTAAAGCTACTGGTTTTCAGCTCCGCTACGAGTTTCGCTCCGAGAGGGCGGGAGTCTGGGTGTATTTCTAGATCCCCAGTAGGACCATGCTGACGACGGGGTTTGAGACTAATTTCATTCGAATCGATGAATCCGGTTTGGACGACCGCGACCGACGTGCCAGTGTGCCGGTCGCCCCCCGAAGCTGTTAGATTCTATTTCGCAGATAAGCCAAAGAGTGAGGAAACTGGAAGACACACCTGTGCATTCACGGTGACGGCTGCTGGGACGCAGCAGCCGGTTAGAGCGAGAGAGAGAGAGAACTGAAAATCCGAAGCGTCGGAAAGGTTTTCTAAGTGCCATTGTAAGACAATCAGCTACCGTTTGGGAAGTGGTTTGAATCGTTGGTAGTCTTGGTTAATTTTTGATGTTTCTTCGGTATACGGTGGTAGGGCAATTTATGCGTAGTGTCAAGTCCGTGGGAGTAATTGAGCGGAAGCAGTAAAATAAACAGAAAAAATTTACACCCACGAGATAGGTACGTGTGTGCTCGAAGAAGTCACTCTTTTCAGGTATCGAGGAAACAACTGATGGTCAGTGTTTAGGGCCACATTGAATCGGAAGATATTTCAAGAGCATGTCGTATAAGCAACATACGGTTAATGTTATTGTGTGCGGTTCTGTGATGCTAATCGGACCGCTTTGGTGTCGGATGTCCAGGTGGTCTTTACCGCTGTCGTTAGAAGTGATGAATGAAGTGGTTGCGTCCTAATTGGGAAAGTGTACTTTCCTATTGGTCTGTATTAAAATATTGGTACATCCTGTACACATGTACTGAATTAGATTACCGTTGCTTCGGCCCACTGGCAGAGATCACCGATACCTGGACCATGGGCAGAAATTCTAGTCGAAAATAATATTGAAATTCCACACCATGCTCAGGGAACGGCACAACAGCCCAATCATATCCCGCAGAATAATGCTGCCGAAAACAATTAGTGATACTCCTTATTGTGGACGTGAAACGTCAAAGATCAGAAAAGAAGAAAAAGAACTGAAATTAAAGCTCGATTATAAGAAGCCTATAAATAGCGACTTTTCCACATTCCAACCCAGGTTTGTAGTTTAACTTGGCGAGGCATAGAAATCGCCAAAAACCGAACAAGGTACAAGTTACCTCCACCGATTTCGAAGCTGAAGAGCACGCATGGCTATTTTCTAAAAACACCTTTTTTCCCATCCGCTATTTCGCAAAATCCTTCAAAAAAGCATAATCATTTATAGATTCAACAATTAAAGATGTTAATATTCGACAGTCTGTAGATCCCAAAATAATTTATCGGTTGATGAAAGGAATTTTTGTAGACTGTTTACTCATTCATATATGCTGCAAGTCGAAGGCAATATACGTGACAGTAAAATAATGAAAACATAATGGAATTAAACAGAAAAGTTTAATAGTTCTCAATCAGCAGGAACTATTAAAGGAACTCACTGAAAAATTGGCAATTTTAATACCAAAATAGGTAATAGCTAAAACAAAAAAAAGGTAATTTCAACCAAAAGTTTGACCGCCGTTGATGTAAGAACAGGAACTGCAAGAATCAACATAGAATATCTGCCCTATGAAGTGTGCTTGTTAGGCGATTTAAAGTACATTTCTCTTACAATGGATTTGTGAATTCTTAATCAGCGAGTGTACCATCAAAATTCTCATTGTGTATACCTACTTTAAGACGCGAGCTACGTTTTGCCACAAACTGAAAGCCAGCGATGGTAATTCTATCGGAACCCGGAGAAAGGTACTTGAATTTACATGCTTACTCGCTGACGAACTTGAAAAGTACCACAGACCCGACAACTATTGAACATTCTTACCACAACGAGCAAGGCAGAATGAACTGTTGAAGAATGTATTCCTATAGAAACCCGATCTGGAGATACTCGCGAGTTTTAAATAGAAAAGTGAACATTGTGGCAACAGAGTGGAACTGACCATCTGAAATGGCCCCCGGAAAGATAACAGCATACCATGGCATACAAAGCATATCGTATTTGCTTCTATCTTGACTTTATTGTTGCATTACACCACCATTCAATGGGGGCTCAGCTCGGTCGGTGGAACCGAGCTTTCCACAGAACATAGGAAGCGGAAAAGAGGTTTAAACCACACGAACCACCGGCCATAGAGAAGTCGTACTAAAACCAACTGTAATGGTAATGAACTTGAGTAAGTTTATAATCTTTTCATGCTCTTTTTGTGGTTCCCTCCATTTGTGTTTGTACAGCATAGCGTAAGACCCTACGACGTGGTTGCTAGCGCTTTGCATCTCCTCAACACTTTACCAGTTCAATCCAGTCGTGGTGGTAGATTTATTTACACACATGATTCAGGTCTGCCATTATTCGTGGATAGAAAGTGAATTTTACGCTAGCAGGAAAGCGCAATCGTTACTCTAGGAAGCTTTCCATCTCTCCCCGATCCACCTTTTAGTGTTTATTGCGGTTTGCTAGTAGTACCTTCCTTTACCTCCTTACAGCCAGCATCCATCCGTGGGCTGTGTGTGCGTTGCCTTGGGGGGCAGTAAAACTGTGGTGACTGCAAGTGGTTGCTGGAGAATGTTGTTTGCAGCCAATAAAGTCATGTGCGCGTTTCCCGAATTGGTTTGCACAGAGATTAGGTTTGTTACAAGGTGATAGTCGTATCTGTTTTGACGTGCCACTGTGTATTGGTTTTGGTATAACAATTTTCATCGGAAAATAAATCGTCTAAACCGAAAATGTAAAATATCGCCTCCAGAACAGTTTGTCGGTGAACTGAAACATAGTTTTAGACTATATTTTCGACCTTTTATAGCCTTTGAAATGGTTTTTGGTGAGTTTGACCTCAATTTGGAATCATTTTCTTTATTGTCCTTTTCCGGTCGTTAAAGGCGCCGCTTTCCAGCAGTTATGAACCATTTCCTGGCCTTTGAAAAAGTTCCCGAATGGCTTGGATTTGGATTTGGCTCATTTTGCTGATTTTTAGAAGCGTGTTTTGGAGATTTCGTTGTTAATTTAGCATTTTTTGCCTTTGTCTAACCTCTAGAAGCATTTTCGGCGATTTTGGGGATCTCTTATAAGGTTTCGTTCTAGCTTTATGAAGCATTTTTCGCCGGTTCTTAGCTTCATCTTGCCTGACAATTTTGACTTTTGACACAGTTACTATAATTCTCTTAATTTGACATATTTTTTGGCTTTTCTTGGTTTATAGAAAGCCTGTTATGCATATTTCAAGCTTAATTTAGGACCTTTATCTGTATTTTTTGGCCTTCAAACGCATTTTCTGGCAATCTGGAGCGATAATTTAGAGTTGATTTCGGTCTTTCACTGACCTTTGAAATGTTATTCGAAGAGTTTGGTCTTATTTCGCAATCATCTGTTCTTTTGAAACGTTTTCCAGAAATTTTGTCCTTAATCCGAAATCTTTTTCTCTTTTAACCTTTTCTGACTGTTTTCCTAAGCATTTCAAGACTAATTTGGAATCTTTTTGGCCATTCCTGGCTTTATCGGCGGCTGTAAGTTAAATTTCTTTTCTTCTTTTTATTCGTCCTATGAAATGGTCTTCAGTGATCGTAAATTTCGAATTAGTATTTCAACTTTTCTTGTTTTAGAAAAGTATTTCAGATCTCTTTTGGTCTTTCTGGCCTTCAGAAGCGTTTTTAGTAAATTTTGAGTATAATTTGGGATCATTTTATTGGCCTTTTCTGATATTTGAAATGAGTTTTGGGACCATTCGAGATCGACCCTGTAGATGCATATTTCGATGGTTTTGAACTTGATTTGGTTTTTTAATCCTTTTTGGCATTTAAAATGGTTTTCGGGAAGTTTGGACCTAACTTGTAATTTTATTTTTTTACCATTATTTACAATTACTGTATACAGAAAAGTGTAAATAAAAAAACACACCATGTGGTGGATTAATTCAAGACTTGCCGGAGCGACTATCGGCAACGTATTGCTTGTTTCTATCGCACTGACCGAGTAAATAACAGTCTATCTTCTTGGCAATAGAAACAAAGAGCTGTTACACAAAAAATATATCGTCACATAGGAGCATGTGGTGCGTATACGGAAATGATAGAATTGAGAGAATAAACCCAAACTAGGCACTAGACTGCCTAATACCTAAGCAGTAGTTTAGTCCCCCGATTCTCGAAAGAACTCTACAAAAATGGCCAAGCACCGCTAGCAACGGCACTTCACTGGGTAATTTCAAGAATTTGGAAGGGAGTGAAAATACCAGAGAAGTGGCTGGAAGATGTGGTCTGTACCATCTACAAAAAGGGCGACCGGCTAGATGACTGTAACTACCACGACATTACGCTGCTCAACGCCGCCTACAAGGTGCTCTTTTAGATTTTGTTGCGTCGTCTATCCCCAATAGCAAGAGAATTCGTAGCGTAGTGTCAGGCGGACTTTATGGAGGCACGTGCTACTACGGAACAAATTTTTACTCTCCGACAAATCCTTCAGAAATGTCGGGAATACAATATGCCCACACATATTTTCGTGGATTTCACGGCAGCAACCGATACAGTTGAACGCGAATAGTAATGGCAGATAACGCACGAGTACAGTTTTCCGGACTAACCGTCGCGGCTGATCAAAGCTACCCTGGAGCGAGTGAAGTACTACGTGTGCATTTTAGGAGCACACTCAAGTCCTTTCAATTCACACAGAGGGTTTCGATAACGGGATGAACTGGTCTGTATGTTATTTGATATCGCTATTGAACGACCACGACATCATTACTAGAAACCTTGGGACGGCGGAATCTATCTACGCTAGACACAAAACAAAGGCTAGGAGGATTGGGTTGCAAACCATTGCGTTGAAACCCAACTGTATGGTAGGAAGAGGCTCCAGAGAAAGCAACGTTTGCCTCCCACGGATAATGACTATTGACGGCGATGAATTGCCAGTGGTTGATGAGTTCGTATATTTGGGATCTCTGGTCACCGCCGACAATAATACGAGTGCAAAGATCCAACGACGCATCGAAGCTGGAAACCGAGCCTACCCTCCGCAAGACGCTTCGATCAAGAAGCATACGCAGCCGTGCAAAGCTGACGATGTACAAAACGCTAATCAGATCGGTAGTCATATACGGACTAGAGAGAGTAACTTTGCTTACAGAATACATACGTGCACTTGCCGCATTTGAACGAAAGGTGTAGCTGGCTATTTTTGTCGGAGTACAAACGGATGGCGGAGAGTGGCATAGGCGTATGAACCACGAGTTGCAGGCACTACTTGGAGAGATTCCCAGCGTATACCTGGCTAAAGATGGGAAATCCTGTCTCTTCAATAACCCCACCGCGTCACAAGAATAGAGCAGCCCAACGCAGCAAATTTCCTATTTTTTCTTATCTGGTGCTCCTTCTGATAATTATATTTGCATGAAAATCAAAACGTGAGCATGTTTTTTTTATTTTCATGAAAAATCGCAACGTTTTACTGGCCTCCGGTGCATCCAAGTATTTTGGAGAATATTTTACAGACCGTTGCACGTAGTCGTCAGCACGTTCTTCCCGTACCAGGTTGACAGTTATGTTTGGTTTGTTTTGCCCGCCTATTCGTAAAAACTACCAGCAGAAAAGCTGCAAAAATGATAAAATGTGCGTTGTGAAAAAATACCATCAATTTTCGGCATCGGAAAAGTAACGAACTTCCGGTGCAGCAACAAGTGCTACAAATTACTAATAATATATCCACAAACATTAAATTTAATTTAAAAAGGAAACCATTATAAAGAAAATAGTGATCAAAACAAACCACACAATAACTTCAAACCAGAAGGGAAAGGGCACCGTGTAGTGCTCTACATCACCTCTGGGAAAACTGTCAAAATAACATTCTGTTTGACCCTTGCTTTAATATTGCTAATATTGTTCTTTTTGTTTATTATTGATCACCACTATAGTTACTTCAAGATTAAAAAACGCTTCTGTCGTTTAGAAGCGTATTCAGCCGATTTTTCTTTTAATTTGGAAACATTTTCTCTATTGACCTTTTCTGACTCTTTTTTGTGAGCATATTGTGAATATGTTAAACTTAATCTGTGACCTTTTTTGACTCTTTCTGGACTTATGTGGCGTTTTTCAGTTTGTTTAAGCTTAATTTAGAATTTTTGCCTTAATTTCGAATCATGTTTTACCTTTTTTGGCCTGTAAGCGAGATTTCAAAGATTTAAATTCGAGATTTGTTGTTTTGCCTCTCTAACCTCAAGAAGCGTTTTCGGATATTTTGAGATTAATTTTTCATAAAAGGTACTAAATAGTGAACGAAAGGTGTTGCGGAGTATTTTTGTCGGTATACAAACGGTAAACGGAGAGTGGCGGAAGTATATGAATCACTAGATTCGACAGGCACTGCTTGGAGAGATTCCCATCGTACACCTGGCGAAAGTTGGGAGACTACGGTGGGCCAGCCATGTAGCAAGAATGCCGGACGACTGTGCAGTGAAATCCGTTCTCTTCAAGAACCCCACCGGCACCAGGAATAGAGGTGCCTAACGTGGTAGATAGCTCGACTAGGTTGAAGCCGACTTGCATGTGTCGAGACGCGAAACGAATTGGCGACGAGTAGCCCGGGACCGAGTACAATGCAGAGGAATTCTTAATACGGCAAGAGCCACTCCGGCTCTCGGCTGAATAAGTAAGTAAGTAAATAACTAAAGTAGTGGTCATCTAGCTCAAAACTTATTCCTTCTCGTCGATATGTTTTTGCAACTAGTAAGTTATGTAAAAAGTTATGTATGAGACACTTGTAGAGCTATTAATCATCTTCAATATTGATGATTACAGAATTACTCTGACTATAGTAAAATGCAAAGCAAAGCCTTGGGCTTAAACATCTTTTCTAAGACTTTACCCTTCTTTATCGACTGACTTCATAGTCGGAAATTAGAGTACAGCAGAGTTATGGGCTAGTGGAAGTCT
This sequence comes from Sabethes cyaneus, assembly GCF_943734655.1. Lineage (NCBI taxonomy): Eukaryota > Metazoa > Arthropoda > Insecta > Diptera > Culicidae > Sabethes > Sabethes cyaneus. The sequence goes on from NC_071355.1 coordinate 219,468,739, forward strand.
AACTTCAGTATTTACGGTGTAATCAAGCTGCAATTCTCTTGGAAGCAAAATAACGTTCATTGTTCTATTCATTCTAATCATTTTTGATGTGCTTAACCGATGGCTAACATCATTCAACGAAAAAAAAAACAAAGTGTTTCAAGCGAGTTTTTTTAATTCAGCCAAAAATTTACAAAATTTGCAATCAAAAACTGTTGTTCCAAACTTTAATTGCAGCATTTTTAAAATTGAAATATAAATTAGTGTTTTAAAATACTGTACTGGGCAAGGTCGTTAATTGATTGAAGTGAGATATCTCTTGAAAAATGTACACCAGTTTTCTTTAATTTGTTATTTTTACAAAAAAGTTTTTAGGTATTTGAATTTCAGTCAATAAATCAAGTGAAATTTTCACTGTTATCCGTATGAATTGCTTGGGTTATTTTTACCCTTTTTCTGCCCAAACCGTTCTACCTTGCCGCTCTTTTACGACCCTGTCTGCTAAAACACACAAAAGAAGAAAAAAAAATCGCGACGAAAGCTCTCCACCCAGCTCGAGGGTACCTCAAGCCGCACTCTTGCTAACCATGCTCAAGCTTATGATTTCCGCATTCCGCAGCATGGCTTGGCAAGGTTTTATGGCGTCTATTGCGATACCTACCGGGCAGCGGCAGCTTCGGCCGCGGCAGTACGACGGACGCTCAAGAGCCCTCGGACACATTGGAAGTGCTTCTTGCGCGGAACTGGAGTAGTCGCCTAGTGGTCGAGCGGTGGGCACTCGTAATTCGCATGAGTTGTCGAACGGTAATTTTGCGCACAACGGGTTTAATTTCGGTACCGTCCGTCGTCATGGCCGTCACGTTACAGTTTATAATTCGCAATCAGGTGCAAATTTTACGCAGCAGTACAACGAGCGACTAAACAAACTGTTGAAATAGATTACACTGGCTGTCCCAGATAGTGGATCAGCTAACTCGGTGACTCAGCCGGTGTCCGTCACCGATAAGGAATTTATGCAAATCCAAACAGCAACCTACGATTTCCTGCTGAATCACGCTGTCTTGCTACCATGCGCCCCAGACAATTGATTGGCTTTGTTCACGAAACATATAAAAAAACTGTGAATTGTTCAAAATTGGTTCACAGAAGTTTTCTAATTGATAATAAAATACGCTCGCATCGGGATTCGAAATTCCTCACATTATGAAGGTTATTTCCGTAGAGCGTAGCACAGATAAAACTCATCATCCCACAATCCAAAAGGCGCCTCAGTCACTGGTGTTGTTGTTGAGGAACAACAAAAATCAATTATCAACTGCTTAGTACCGTAACACTTTCAAACGTTTCGTTCAGACGGTAAAATGTGGCATGGCATTAAAATGAAGCAGTTTTTAACGCTCTGCTAGTAGGATCGATGCCGATGTTCGTTCTTTATAGAAATAGGAATGCTGGATTGCCCGTGCTCATCGGCCATACCAGGTAACTGGCGATGCAATGACATCGTCATCGTCATTGCAAAAGCAAAAAAAAAAAACTTGCATAGTACTGGCATAAATTGTGCTACAATATGCAATTAAATTTATATTGGCTCTCTGGCTGCATGAACACACGGGATGCCTTTCGGCTGCAGGGTGGATTTTTGCATGCATCGCCCCGTATTGGCATTGACGCGATTGACTGAACGATCCGCTCGGGAACTGGAACTGCGACAACCGGTTCTCCCCACGTTTTGTGTTCCGTCTTGTCTGACTATATAGAAAAGTTTAGAATGCGGCCAGATTCGCTACTGTCGGGAGCGTAAATGGGCCAATAAATTCCGAAAGCTAATAGCGCGTTTATTATTGTTAATAAAAAACGGCAAACGCGCTGTACGGCTGCTGTGCTTGTGCTCTGGTGAAAATCCCCACACAATAGAGGAAAAAATGCGGCACATGCTTACTCACAGCTTTTTTTTTAGTCCATACGTAATTGATTGGATGTTAGGGAATAGTGTGGAGTGCCACGTTTATGTTCGAACGCGAGTTGGCTCCACACTGGTCAACCCGTTTTTGCCTCACTAGTCGGGTCCACCCATTAACGACGCTCGCCGACCAGCAGTCACCGTTCGTCGTGCCTGCAGTAATTGTGAGCCACTTCTGCAAACGGGGAGGGAGATTGTAAATTTTGCTGAGTGATCGCTGAAATATTTCTTTCAAGCTCTACCTCTCGACCTTTTTTTTGCGGTTTCGAACCGCTCGACGGAGCTGTGCTCTCGAACCGTGCGCGCGGCGGAGAGAGCTGTCGAAATTGGTTGATTAATGGTTAACTGTGGCCTGTGCCGTTTGCTGCTCCTGCTGGCTGGTTGCCGCTGTGCAAATGGGCGACCCCGGTGCGGTACGGATTCCAGTGCTCGATTAATCATTCCTCGCTAATTTGGGTGGGTGCTAAATAAATACACCGATAAAAAAGCTGACCATTTTCGATGGTTTCTGCCACATTCATATCCGACTGTGTGGACAGCATTTGGCTGTTTAAACTGATTGAAGTTTTGTGATAAATTACATTACATCTTGTATATTCCAAAAAAAATAGTTGAATGAGGCCAAATCAACTGTCAGTAACATAATAAAAGCTTTCGAGGAACATTTGTCACTAGCCAGAGCACTTTTGTGGGCCGGAATTCGCAGCGATGACAACAAAAAAGTGTCAAGTGCCTTCAAGCGGAATCACAAACTCTTCAAAACAAGATGGTCAAATCACAATCCCGGAAGTTGCGCAGGACGATGCTGATGAAACTCAATTGCGTGGTGATCGACGACATCAAAGCAAATTTCGAACAACTTCCTCTGAGAAATTTTAAAGACAAGCGGATAGAGAAAGATGGTTAGACATTTTCAAGCATATGAAACTGTCCAAATTCGGTAATAAGTATCTGTACCTGTGGTTTAAAAAACGACATTTTTATTGCAACCGAATCTCCCAGTTACCTTCGAGGTGCGATGCTAGTTTAACAAGCCATTTTAGTCGTATGTTTGAATCTCCGCTGGGTGGTGCTACTAATTACAGTCAGTAGGATCGTTGTACTAGCTCCCTAAATGTCATGTACTCTAACAGCCAACTGCAAATCCTGTCAATAACGAAGGATCAAGTCTTAAAGTCGTTTAAGCCCAAGGCCATCCACCACGAAATTTACGTGAACTAGTGTCTCTAGAAAAACGTCTACTGTATCTTTTTTGAAACGGGACGATTGTTCCGTGCTGTTTTAGCCGGATTTCGCATTCTGCCAATATAAAAGAAAGCTCATGGAATGGTATGTCTCCCAAAGGCAAGAGCCCTCCCAACATTCCAGAGCTCCGCTCAATCGAGAAATTTTGAACATGGTCACGCGGAACCGGAAAAAGACACACAAAAAAAGTAGTTTAAGGCAAACTGACGCTCTTCGGTGAACAAAGTGGAAGAGGTGGTCAAGCAGAAACTGTTGGCAGGAGTTAAACGGAAGGCTCGGCAATTCGGTTAAACGGAAACATGAATGTAAAGTTTTTCTGTATTTTATACTAATTAAAGTACCAAATGAAACCAACATTTTATTTTACTTTTAAGTTCAGATTTAATGCCGTGACGTTGAGCTCGGATGACGCGACGCTCTTTTTCAGGGGCGGTCATGAAAGCGTGAAAAAATGTCACAAAGGGGGGAGAGAGGGTTTTTAGGTCAAAATTTGCGTGACGCACAAAATGGATGTCGCCTTAGACCCCCTCCAAAGCCCAAATACAGAGCAATTACAGTAGAAAAAGGCATTACCGAAAAGGAAGTTTTATTCGTTCCTTGTTTCTGTCTGGACATTATCACTGCGACTAGCATTTTTGTTACATTGCGTATTCCGCACTTCATTCATTGCAGTACCGATAACTGCCAATTCTACGTGCTTGAGTGTTGGCGTGTTTAGCCTTTTGCCTTTATTCTCTTACCATTTTTCAGTTCCAATTTCGTTTCTAAAGTCAAGAACTTCAAAAGCTGGTTATAGTTTGCCTTTATCTAAGAGACTTCATTAAGCCATTAACCGCCAGTAACCGTGCTAGTAACTGTTCATATTACCAAAAAATCGGAGATGGCCAGACGTTGAAAGTCGGGAGCGAACGGTTGTATTATGCAATCCATCAGGTTATACTAAAGGTATGGACTGAGGAGCATCTACCTACGGACTCATATGTAGGGAAGTGTCGTCGTGGTTGGGCCACGTTTTGGAATTCGCCCATAACTTTTGTTTCAAAAGGAATTTTGAAAATATAAATACATCGTTGCAAAGGTCTAAGAATAAGGTAGTTTGAACTGATTGCTTGAAAAATAAAAAAGTTATAGGCATTAACGTGAAGGCAAAAAATGTTGTCATAGTCGGGCCATGTTGTACAGGTTGAGCCACCGCAGAAAATCTAAGACATACGTATTGAAATTCTATATGGAGACATAAAAAGATTGAATTCCGTGAACAACGGCTCATATAGATACAAATACCCTATTTTTAATTGCATTTTTGCGGAATTTTGGCGATCTTGTAAAATCAATATTGCTACAATCGCCTTTTCCGAAGTGTACAGCTACAATGAAAAAACAACAAAAATCTAAAATTTCTTCGTATTAATTTTGCTTTATTTCATCACACTTTACGTGACTGATATTCTCTAGCGATTATTGCGCTTCTGCGCTTAAAATTATGGTGGCTCAACCATGCCTACACAAGTGACCTTTACAAATAGCGCTTTTCTAGTATTTCCCGTTAGCCTTCCCAAACACCCTACTGGAGGGGATTATTCTGTAGTCTTCGTGTGCAGCACAAGACACTTCATACATTTTCAAAATTTATCTCGATAATTGCATTTCATGAATCATTTCTTGAAGAAAAGTTCATTGCGCCTGGAAAACTTTGTTTTGTAAGATTTAATCACTGAATTCAGTACGGGTGTTTTGAATACACGATTGAAACTCACAATATTGTGAAAAGTTAGCTATCACAGTAAGAAGTTTTACAATGGTTGTATCATAGATATCATGAGTTACTAAAACTGTAAAATCGAGATGGCCCGACCATAACAGTGGCCCGACGATAACGCCAATACCCTATTATTGGAAGGTCTCATATGCCCTATTTAGTAAAAGGATCATCGATTCGAATGCACCAATTATCGAGTAATGACTCTCTAGAATTCTGCATTCAAAATTCTCTCCCGCATCCTGTTTCTTAGACTGAGGCCGTTGCAGGAAACCTTTGTTGGTGAATACCGGTGCGGTTTTCGAGAGGAATGCTCCACGGCGAATCAAATGTACGTCTTGCGACAAATCCTTGATAATTCTCGGAAATTCAACTTGTAGGCTCACCATTTGTTTAGAAACTTGAAGGTGGCGTACGATTCAGTTAAATGAAATTAGCTGTGGTGGATTATGCTTGAATTATTTTGAAATTAAACCATCAGAACAGCGGATGAGACATCGCTTTGGATGTTGGAATTGCGGAGGAGATAGATGGAGATACTTTTGAAGTGGTCGACAAATTTGTTTATGTTGGTACTTTTGGTGACAACGATGTGAGCCGTTAAATAATAAGCAGATAGCAGCTGCCTACAGGGCCTTTTACGGATTACATAGTCAGCTGAGGTTCCCATAGCTTGCAATTCCGAACAAAACTCGCGCTCTATTAGACACTAATTCCCGCCCGATGGTAGTCTGCGGCCACGAAGCGTAGACGTTGAAATAGAGCGACCGACGAGTTTTTGGTGTAATTGAGTGTAAAATCCTGCAATCAATTATTGGTGACATGTTATAAAAAAGGAGTGTGGTGTAGGCTCATGTACCACGAGATTTACCAAGCATACAAAGATGCGGTTGCCTCCCAGTTGGCCTCGAGGTAAGACGCTGGTCTAATAAGCCAGTCGTCGTATGTTCGAATCTCGGCTAGGAGAGGCTGTTAGAGTCAATAGGATCGTAGCAACTGGCCCTGCAATGGTTCTGTACTCTAACAGCTGACTGCAAAGTCTGTCGTATAAAAACAGAAGGTCAAGTTTCGATAACGGAATGTAGCACCTAGGCTTTGCTTTTTTTACAAAGATACGACTATTGTGAAACGAATAACACACGGCAGGCTACCGTGGGCTGGCCACGTAGGAAGGATGCCGTATTAGAGACCAGCGGAATCAACATTCAGCAGGTAACCCGAAAGGCGCCGCCGACTTCGAGTCAGACCCTGTACCCATTGGATGATCACTGTTGACGAGGATGCTAGAGAGAGTGGTAGTCTAAGACCGACAAGGGTGGAGAAGATTCGGCTAGATTCGATAAGCAAATTGTTACCGAAAAAGTAAATAAGTAAGCCAGTAACTAACGCTCTTATAACTAACTTTGTCAAGAGGCTACACGGTCGTATAAAAAATGTGGTTGGGTTTACGAATAAACTATGTTAAAGTGACTTGACATCGGGCGTCCTGATTCTACTAAGTTTCAAAACTCTATTTGAATCTCATCAGTTTTCTTATCGTACTATACAGTGGGCCCTCAAAAAAGTTCTCAGAAAATTTAATCGTAGCTGTTTTTGTTCCAGCTTTGTTTCATAATTTACAATAATCAGTTCGTACTAGGACGGCGATAGCGGACTGCTCATTGGTGCTCGTTTGAATTGATAGTAGAAATTTTCCCTGAATATGAAGTACACTCAAGTCGCGTTTACGCGAAGGATGCGTCCCGCGTAAATCAAAACCGCGTAAATTCCTAAAATCGCGTAAAAAAACCGCGTAAATTCCGAAAATCGCGTAAAAAACCGCATAAATTCCGAAAATCGCGTAAAAAACCACGTAAGTTCCGAAAATCGCGTAAAAAACCGCGTAAATTCCGAAATTCGCGTAAAAACCGCGTATATTTCAAAATTCGCGTAAAAAACCAAAATTTCGCGTAAAAAAAACTTTGTGGATTTCAACACTACGGGAAAAAATAGACTGAGCATATCCGCGTATATTCCGAAAATCGCGTAGAAAAACCGCGTAAATTCCGAAATTCGCGTAAAAACCGCGTAAATTTCGAAAATCGCGTAAAAACCGCGTAGATTCTGAAATTCGCGTAAAAAAACCGCTTAAATTCCGAAAATCGCGTAAAAACCGCGTAGATTCTGAAATTCGCATAAAAAAACTGCGTAAATTCCAAAATTCGCGTAAAAAAATGCGTAAATTCCGAAATTCGCGTAAGAACAGTCGCGTAAAAAGCGACTTCAGTGTACTGTCAAACGGGGTAACATGTAACAATGCTATATCGGTCGAATTTATTGTATTTTTTTGATCTGTTACTTCAATTTTTAATCTATATCAGTGACTGAACCTTGTTGATAACAGGTCAAAGAAGCGTTAGATACTGTTATGTTGATTTTCTGCTGTTTTGGTGATTTTTAAAAAATCTCACAACATGGTGCCAAATACGTTGTCATTTTTTCATCTGTAGAGCGTTTCTCTCGCCCACAAGCACTTCAAATAAAAGAAGCCTAACATACATTTTTTATAGTAAATTATACACTTTACATTTTTTATAGTAAAGTGTATAATAAGGAAACAAAATAATTGATTCATGATGACTAGTTTTGTTTATCCTGTTTGTTATAACATTTTTCGTACTTAAGTACTTAAACGGGATAACTTGCAACAGCTGGTAGACATAAAAAGCTGTGTTCCGTTAACTTCACGAGGCAAGTTATCATTTAATTTTTGTATCGAGCAAAACTAAAGCACAGCACAGAAGAGTGTAAGATGGCTTCGGTAAGTCGGAAATATGCCAGTTATTCTCGGGATATACTGAGAATGGCCTTAGAATGGCCTCATTAATTTTTTTGACCAACGTGACATAGGACATATATTCATTGCAAAAGCTTTAAAACTCGCAAGTCGGATTAACATTTGCATATTTAAGTCAAAATTCATTAAATTGGTTCAATTTCCAAAAAATATTGCTTATTGAAAGTTACCCCGTTGAAGGGTTTCCTAGCAACAAACTAGTATAAAATTTCTACAACAACCAATATTGAGCACATATTTTTTCTCAATATGTGAAATTATTCTTTGCTAGACCTAATAGCTTTGTATAAATTATATGTCCTCAAATGTGCTAGAGATAACTACTTTTACTTGCGATCATAGTTGAGAGCTGTTGCAAGTTACCCCGTTTGACGGTAGTTCTCCTACAGCACAACCGCATGCGCCTTAAATATTCTCCCACTTTTTTCCTCCATGCGTTATCCTCGTGTTGCTCAATAGCCAATTGGGATATAGTAAACATTAGGATATATGCCTCCAAAAGACTGAGTCACACTTTTTGGAAATGCAAATTAAATGATGAAGATACTAAAAGAGACAAATGACTTAGCATATTTTAAGATCAGTTTTGAATGTACTTTCACTTTAATTATATCTCGGTTATCAGTTTTTTTAACTTTTTATTGTATAGCAGTACGAAATATGGCTAATTTTTACCTAAATTGCTCTGTACAGAAGGTACGTGTTCACATTCTTCTGCAAAAGTATGTGATTTTAATAGATGCAAATGTTTGCAGAATCTAAATCACATAGTTTTGAAGCTACAGCGAAAACCCCGATTTTTGAGGGTGCGGCACGAAAGACGCTTAATGTCTCAAAAACCGTGATACTTAGAGGAACAATGTTTTCAGTAAAAAGCTTCATAATAAGATGATCTAAAACTTTCTAGAACATACTAGGGTAGATGCTCCAGTAGTTGTGGTGGTACCAGTAGTGGTGGAAACTCGAAATATATCATGATTTTGGCGGATTTCGAGATAATTTCCGTTTTCTATTGTTAAATATATATTTGTTAACAGTCTTATCTAAGATACACAGTTAAAATTCAAGATGTTGGTGCAAAAATTACAAATTCCTTTTCAGCAGTCCAATAGAGTGCAATTGCTTAAGAAATTCGTAACAATCCATAGCATTTTAACAAGCCTACGTTGTTATCCACCTGCTGCCATGCTCATTGCAAGCGTTGCTAAGGCGGTAAACAATATTCCACTATTATAGGCAAATTTTCCACTATTATAGGAACATTACCACTACTTTAGGAGCGCATACTAATGTCAGGAAAAGCAATATTTTAGATATATTAACCAGCAGAATGGTATAATTTTGGTATGCATTCAAAGCCAACACTATGGTGCATCATATTATCATGTAGTTCAATTGGAAACTGATAAATTGAGCGTTCAAATTGTCTTTACACACTATCCCCCGACATAATCCCTCCATTACTGAGCATCTACCCTATAGCTCTATATCATCAAATTAGAAAGTTAAATTTTGCAGCGCAACCTGTGTTTTAGTTCCGAGCTAATACTAACCATCAGTCGATGCATCTATTGATGCACAGAAATTCTTCCGAAGACGCCATATTGAAAAAAAAAAACACTATGAAAAGAGTTATTAAAAAAGTTCACTATACCAGAGCAATCAAATCACTGTGCACTACGATTTGAATTCGGACTTCAAGTTGGACTTAACGTTTCAATTGCAATGGGGCTTAAACTGAAATCTTACATCAAAATGGGCTTAAATTTGGCCTTCAAATTACACTTGAAATCGGACTTGAGACCGGTTGGATCTAATTTTACGCAATTAAGTTCCTTATTGAAAAACTACTGGCTATTGAAATTACATCTGCATACTTCCGGATTACACATTAAGCAATTATTTTGTTCTGCACAAGATTTTTAAGAGAAAGTAGAGTACGTTCCCTAGCCTAGGCATGCCAATGTAAGCTACTAACTGGGATACTAGGGAATAAAACCACAATATCCAAAGAGACCATTATATTGTTTTCTGTCAGTTCTTTCGATGTGTTCTTAGGTATTCGACGACTTTTCGTGTGCTGGTAATGGACCGACTCAGGTATTTTGAGGGCATTTTTTGGAACTTAGTTATTAATCACGTGACAATCTGTTGCGTGGGTGATCCATTTGCCGTAATAATTTCCTGTATTTCGGGTCCTGGTTTGTGTATTTTGGGTTGTCTTTTGACGTAGGACTACGTCTTACGGCAAGTTTTGAGATAGGGTGTCATTCCAAAAAATCGAAAAATGCGAGCGTCACGAAAAATGAAAGGTTTTGAGCGCTAATAGCTCAGCGGTTTTCCGATAGATTTTCAATATTCTTACACCAATGGTTCGGAAAATCTTCTAAGAATTGACCCAAGTGAAGAAAAGTATGGATTTTTGATGTTGAACTATTGAAAAATTGAAAATAATGAACCTATGTTTTACCAGAATTCTCGCATTGTGATTGGTTGGAAGATTCTTTACGATGATCTAAACCTATACCAATTTGATATCTGTGCTTGGGAAGTAAACCAAAACAAGTGACCAAGTTTCCTCATTTCAACAAGATTTCTTAACACCGTGGTTAAACCTAGACCATTTTGATGTCCTTGCTTGGGAAGTATGCCAGAAAGAGTGACAAAGCCCCCTCGTACCAACAGATTTCTTACGAACGCGATTGAACCTAAACCAATTTGATGTCTGTGTTAGAGAAGTGTGTCAGAAAAAAATGACACAAGTTCGTTGTCCCAACAGATCGCAAATTCCTTACTGCGAGACGATTAAACGTCGACGAATTTGATATCTGTGTTGGAAAAATGTACTACAGCTGTAGTGTTCGGTTATAATACGACTTTGTATGAATACGCATGCTTGCCGTTTCATTAGAAGTGTAGTGAAAAGATGTGCTGTTGATAAAATAGGATTGAATTGGTAAAATCCCTTCAACGTGGGGAACCATGGGTAATAAAAACAGTCTTTAATTTCAGTAAAGTAGCAGGAAAGCAATAGTTTGTGTTCTTGATTTTGTTAAATTGTTTTCAAATGTACAATCTTTTGATAATTAAACGTATGCAATGTTACTACTTTTTGATAAATGTTACATACAACGCATGTAGCATGTATATATGTTGCATATAGCATGCATACATGAAGAGTCGAATGATTACAAGCATGAATACATGCTACTATCACTACAAAGACACTTACGTAGTCCTGCGTCACCTATATATGCGGTCGTGTCTTGTACACAACCCCTCTGATTTTTATACTGGTTACAGCGTCTGATGTCCGTAGTTTTCCGACTTTGAAAAATGCAGATTTCATATAGCTCCTACATCAATGAAATGAGACCTAAGCAGGGCTGTCCTACTCTTTATGCTCTCATTTTATCTATTTTTACTTATTTGACTGTACCACTTCAGTCAAACTAAATTTGAAAAAGTTATGTAGGTATGGGGTATTTATAGAGCTTGTTATTCTTTACAAAATTGTATTAAATATTGCTTTATCTCTTATATTTTCGGCGATGAATTGAATTCCTGGATTTAAGTGAATATGTCATGATGATAACTGATTCTGTTAAAATCATTTGCGTACGATGATTTTTAAAAAATTAATAAATAATCATAAACAGTCTCGCAACCGGCATGCTCGATACGCTTCTACTCAGTGTCTTCGATTTGTTTCTCTCACACCTCCGATCGTCAGCAATCACACGCTGAAGTAATAATTAATGATGTTTGCAACTGTTTTCCGACTTTTTCCTCTATATCCAATGATTCAATTGTACAATTTTCACTACAATGGAAGCACACGCTACTGCTGCTGCTGCTGCTGCTGCTGCTGCTCATTAAATCCAATTAGCCTCCTTTTCATTCAGCGGAGCGTTGAAACTATGGCGGTATAACTTCTTCTTGTGAATCGATAGATCCATATATCGTGGCCAAAATAAAAACAAACAAATCGCGGGAAGGTTGAACTGATTCTGCTGACCAAACCAAGCTAAACAAAATTAGAGCGCAATTATCCCCAGCTGTTCATGATTAATAGAAATTCATTGGGATGGGTACATTTCATTTTTCAGAAAGGTTAAATTTCATTAGTGATTTAAAAATCACATTTATTGCAATTATTTGTTTCTTACATGCTTTGGCCGTTTCCGACATGGATTTTACTTATGGAAATGTACTAAGTAGCACGGGAAATGTTTAAACTAAACTTTCCGTCCAAATTGCACATATTCCACTAGCATATCAGAAAGGTAACATGACCATGTTTGAGTTTGTATTATGCAATACAGCACCTTTGTCCAATATTTCCCTGCTGGTCAAACTTTACGATAGGCGTCTATATCGAGCTCGCCGGACAGGTATTGTTGCCGCCAACATGAATGTTAATCATCATAAGAGCTGTACCGGTATTGGTGAACATCAGAAATACAAGAAAGCATTCAATTTTTACGAACTTACTGCAAATAGTAGATATATCAAAACGATAACTATCGTAGTACTGACCATGAATGCACCAGGCAGAGAAAGACCAAACCACCTATTTCCTCTGTTTCTTCGATTTGATACATATTCAACGACACGCGTGATTCAGCCTCAGTCCGCGCTGCAGCATGAAGCTGAACGACCGACGGCACGAAATGTCTGCCAAGCTTTCCCTGTGCACATGGCTGTTACCTCAACTGCAGTGCTAGGCCTCAGTTACTCACGTCATTACATCGTGCGATGAATTTTCGAATTTTCGCATTCGATATCACGTCCTCTTAGTGCTGAAAATTGATGTACACAAGAACATGAATTAAAGTAATAACGAAAAGTGCAAGCACTGCTCAGTAAAAACTGGAACTGAAACTAGAACTTGTCAAACGGGTCTTTTTCCTCTTCTCGCGCAAACGGCAATCCAACAACGGCAGACCAATGCAATGGTTTCGATCGTGAAGGGACGCGCCTGCCTCGGCTCAGCTGCCACTGAACCGTCTTCCGCAAGCGCCCAATCGCATCAATCTTCACTTCCATAAAAAGTATCCCGACCATGTGGTATCATCGGCTCCAAGGGCTACTGGTTGAGCACCGCTTTTTCGAGCCTTGTACATTGCATTGCCGCACAGAATGGTCCGATCCGAAATGCCTACGCAGAACCAGGTCTTGATGCGGTTTTGTCCGAAGGCTGGCATTGTGTGTGCGCAATGGCATGCCTGGTATGGTGGAATTCCAATGCCACATAATTTTGCTCTCGTTCAGCGAACGAACGGACGAACGACGCTGCTCGCTTGGTTCCAGCTTGGTGTTTGACTGCTGGCTAGCTGAACGTGTTGAGCCTGCTCGGACTTGCAATAATGTAGGTTTTTTTTTCTGCAGTGCATACAGACTCTAGAGTCTAGTTGTGCCCCCCTATGCCGATAACGGGTATCGATGGACGGACAATCAGCAGAGCATTTGCGTCTTTGAATGGGTTACCTATTTGCAATCCATCGGTCATGATTGTTCAACTGAATCGTTCTGGTTCATTTTCTTTTAGGTTAACTTTTAAGTTTCGTTGAACGAGAGGAAATAATTAGTAAAATAATGCAACTAGGGTTTTGAAATAAAAACTACAGTGAGAGTTGCGATTAGTCCCAAAGTTGGTAGCTGACATACTTCACATTTTGATGATACCGTCAGATCCAAATATAGGAACCGGTAATAAATTTTATGAGTGAGTTTTAGTCATCGTAGATTAGCAATCTTGAGTGGATGGCTGTTCACAATACGGGTAAAAATATCTAAATTTATGTCTGACATTGATTGCTTCCTGTACTTGAAAAGCATTTGTAGATAGTTACATACATACAATAAATTTACTGAAACGTATGGTATTACTGCCCGACCAGACCTTCAAAAAAGGTACACCAGATTATAGTAATTTTCAGGGAACAAATCACGTCTCATTTCTTCTTCATTTATATTTCTAATTATAAATTATTTTCGAATGTTTTTGTAGAATTCCTTTTATTTCTATTATATTTAAGCGACCTTCATAGATACACGTATTTCGGTTACGACTTGTACCCTTCATCAGTGTGGCAGTCCAGTACTTTAAGTTGCCACACTTGCAGATTTTTGCTGGATGACTATGGGATATATTGAATGGCTTATTTGCCAAATTGGTTCTGTACTACATACCAAATTGATTTAGTGGCAACTCAACTTGCTCGTAAATAGAGAACTCTGAGCGCTTGAACATTGAACTGGTACGATAAAAATATCAATCAACGTAGCACACCTTTCGAAAAGCTTGGTCATCCGAGACACGCTATCCAAATCCGCAAGAATTAGAGCAAAATCCAGGATGTCAGTTAAGTCTAGCATAATCAAAGCAATAATATATATAAATCCGCTGTCAGTTATACTTCTCAAGCCAATGTGTCTTAAACATGCATGGTAGTGAAAGTTAATTGTTTAACAATAATAACAATGACGATTCTATCAACAAACTCCAAAAACAAACCACATTGATCAGTGCATTTGTTTTTTTCTGGAGTTTGACGTCATGTCTTGTCGCAATTGGTGGACTTTCGAGTTGACAAACAAATATGAAAATATTTTGACATTTTATTAATATTTACAATTCTTGGTTCGCCAATATGTACGCTTCACGGTATTCAAGCACCACGGCATGTGCGTACGAGAGGTGCGAAAATAATCACTATGTAAAATTATTTTGCACATCACTCTTAGGCGACATCCATTTAGTACGTCACGCAAATTTTGACCAAAATCAACCCCCCTCCCCCCATTGTCACATTTGGTCACACATTCATGACCCCCCCCTGAGAAAGTACGTCACGTCAGCGCACCCCCGCCCCCGCCCCCCCTTCACAACAAAAAAATTAAATATACGTTCCAGCCTTGTAATATCAAACTATTAATTTAATTCACTTCAATCAATTCAACAAATAATAAAAATGAATTTCAGCAAATAAAAGAAGGAGCATGTTCGAGCTTATAAGTCATCGATTAATGTTTCGCGCATATCCACGTCCTTTACATCCATCCACCCAAATTCGTCTGATCTATAGAACTATAATTGAAAGAATCAGGACTTCCTGCTGACGTCTTGTAGCAACACGCCTTGGAAGAACTTTTCTGACGGATTTTGTCATTTTGTGTATTTTTTGCAATCATTCAACATTACTTTAGATGCGAAATTTAATCCGCAAGTGGCACAAACTCTATCCTCCGGGAAGCTTTTGAGAGAGGGGCAGTATAGGTTGTACAGAAGAACCTGAAAACCAGCCGTGGAACTTCGGTATGAGTTTAGGTTCATCGTTTGAGTTCAGCAAGAATATCAAGTGGAAACATTGCCATTGATCTCTGGTAGCACCCCGTAGCCCCTAAAGAGTTTATGCGACTACAATTTGCGGTTGCAAAAATCTTTTAGGCAGGACGGCACTCAAAGAGTGCTTCAATGGTGTACAGCATATTCTGTAAAGCTTTAATGGAGAGTTCATACAACAAATATAAATAAGTCCTGTTTACACAAATATGTTAAAAAAATCCATCAGTACGTTAATTTTATAGAAGCCTTCAATAGTTTTATCTCAAAATGAAGTAGCCTTTTTATAAATCCCCGAATAAATTTTACATTTGAATTTTTTTTTCTTGTGACGTCACATAACTTTATACCCTCCCTCCCCCCTACGTCACAAATCGTCACGTTTAGGTCAACCCCCCCCCCCCTCCCCCCTATAAGCGTGACGTACTTTATGGATGGCTCCTTATGAGGTGCAAAATACGCAATACTAATAAGTCTAATTAAACGCAGTGCAGTAATGTTCCGATTTTGTCAGCTTCCGATTTTGTCTATCCCTGATTTTGTCTACCCCCGATTTTATCAGCTTTTTATTCCGATTTTGTCAGCCAACAAATTTTGCTCAACTTTTGTGCCTTTAAAAATGTTTTATAATACTTTACAGCCTGCTTGAAACTATTCCGATTCTATGGGGAGAGTTTATGAATAAAATGAATGCCTTCTTGCGAGGTCAAAATTAGGGTATTTTTATAATAAAAGTTCTATAATTCCTAAACAAGCAAAGATAGAGGTATACTATATTCAGCAATTTAGTGTATTTTTACTATATGCAAAACTTTGTAAAACAAGAAAAAGTCATACAACAACTACGAAAACAGCTAACATAGAAAAACTGATTTTAACTATTTTTCATTTATGAGAAATAAGATTTTTCTCTCTTTGCTGAAGAGATAGAAGGTTACTGCCTTCAGCAAATTTTTTTGTAATAATATGCTGTAAAACTTTGCAGAACACATCCATGTATTATATTGAAACTGAAGAAAAATGAATTTTTTATTACACTTTTAGGGGGATTAATCAAAATTTGAATTCCGCTGGACGATAGAGCTTTTAATTTTAAGAAACTCTTCCAAAGGTTCCATAAACCTAAAACCAAGTTCTCTCGCTCAAAGCTAATGCGCACCAAAAACGGTTTTGGACCAGTGTGCTGTGTCCGGTTCATTGAGCTTTCGGTTGACCAATTGAGGGTAAAAAGTTCTAAAAATTAACTTAGAATATAGAATAATAGAAGTCTTCGATATTGCAAGGTCTTAAGTCTTGAATTTTGGAAAAAATTTCGGAATTTTTTTTCCTGGTTTTGTCAGTTTCCCCATTTTGTCAGCCCAAAATTCAACATGGGGCTGACAGAATCGAAACATTGCTGTACTTGTTGCTTCCACAATTTGTCCTGAAGACAATCGAAAATTAACAACATTTTCAATGAGCGTCCATATATGCGTCATAAATATCCGTGCAAAAGTTAACTTTTTCTTCGATATTAGGAACCTAATAAGCGTAGTTTCAATGACCCTCCCTTACCTAATTTTATACTCTTTCCCCTTCATGCCTTGTCACACTCTGTTTGGATACTAGCATCTATGAATTTAAAACTTTCTGCCGATTTTGCGCGTTTACTAGTAGTTCTTAATAGTATACCACATGGTAGCAATTTGAGACCACAGCTATTTTTGACGACGTAGTCCTACGTCTTTCAGGTAGGTAGCTGTTGTAGGACATCATTTCAAAAAATCTATCCCGAAAAGTGGTCAGGTCTTGGACGCTAATAACAATTTCCGGGTCAATTTTCTATTGTTTTGCACCAATCGATCGGAAAATCTTCCACGCGTTGAGCCAAATAAATGACGATTTTGATTCTTAAGTGTGCACGGTAAAAAAACTGAAAACAATGAAGCACTCGCTTCGTGAAGGGTTGGATAAGATGTCATCAAAGTTTTAACGTGTTTTTAGAAGAAAAAAAAAAGTGACAGAATCTCTTTGTCCGAACAGGTCGAAGAATTTTTACGACGATTAAACCCAAAACCAAGTTGAAGTCTTTTGCTTGGGAAGTACACCAGAAAAATCCTCTCTCTTAAGACCACGAAAAACCTACACAAATTTGATATCTGGGTTAGGGAAGTACGCCGCTTAGTTGGTTTCGGGGTACGATGCTGGTCTAATAAGTCAGTCGTCGTATGTTCGAATCTCGGCTAAGCAGTACTGCTAGATAGACACCCCTATTCTGTATTTCGAACGAACCTTTATTTCGTTCGACTTGTTTCGAACAAGATGTTTTGCCCATTTGATTTTGCTGGCGGAAACTTCGTTCGAAAAAACTTTCGTTCGAAATACCAGTCCGTTCGAAATATAGAATAGCGGTGAGAGTCAGTAGGATTGTTGCACTAGCCCCGTAAATGTCCTGTACTCTAATAGCCGGCTATGAAGTCTGTCGATAAAGAAGGGTCAAGTCTTAGAAAAGACGTTTAAGCCCAAGGCTTTGCTTCGTTACGGAAGTGCGCCAGAAAAAATCACAAGGTCTGCTCGTCTCAATAAGACTTCTTAGGACTGCGATAAACCTAGACGAATTTAATATATGTGCTAGGGAAAAGCAGCAGAAAAAGTAACCAATTATTTACGGCGCACAGTAAAAAATAGTGGGCAAAGCACACAAAATGGAGCTAAAGTTTTTGAATGAAGCATTATGTTCCTATGAAAGTAGACTGACTAAATAACTATACAGTACGGTTCCAACCCCTAAAAATTATTATTTTTTATTTGTTCTTTTCAAGTTATTTAATGATTCCTTTGATGTCATGTGAACCGCCAAATGAGTGTTTAGACGTTTCAACCCTTTAAGGACCAGGCTTGGTATAAAAGAACCCTTATTGGTATAAAAAACCCTTCTTGGTATAAAAAACCCTTCGTTTGACAGGAACCATTATGTTATTAATCTTCTTAAAAGTGAAACACGAAATTTATTTTTTCACTACAAGCAAATTTGTGAAAGAAGTTATAGCTGTATCTCTTCATAGAAATTAGCTACGGAGCATTATTTGTGGACCAACTCTTAAAATTGTTTTTTGTCTCTAAATTATACTGGTCAATTCTTACGTATTCATAGTGTTCTACAAAGTTATTTATTTTACTAAAATGCACGTTTTAATGGAACATCTTTATATGCTGTTTTCTAAATTTTCCGAGATATTGAGCTTTTTCGGTGAAAAACAGTACTTCTTTGATCTCAAATATTTCTCAAGATGGCAAATGGTGGCATATCAAATAACTTACTCATGGAAGTACAACAACCCTTAAAAGCAAGTAGCAGTTGTCTGTATCTGATTATATCCTCAAAAGTTATTGATTATTAACATAATTAGATTTTCAGGCGTTTTTACAAGCAAATCATTATATTTCGACAACCATAACAGATAAATAGTTACTATATTCGACAAAGTTACTTATTTTAGTATGTTCTACAACTTTTATAAAGACATCATATTTTTGGTACGCATTTAAAACTTTTTTTTAAATCACCTTAATGTGTGGAAACGTGAGTACCCTAATAATGTAAAAAATAGAACATAATTCATTAGTAAACTTGGAATACTACAGGCAAAAAAAATTTTTTTCAGTTATGTCAGACTAGCATTCACGGAAAGGCTGATATAATCGGAACAATACTGTATTCCAAAATTTCAGAGCACTGGTAATGATGCAGCCTTTCGGAGAATTTTTTAAATATGAGCATTGTGTGACAACTTCCCATATTTTTCCTTCAAAAGTTTCGAAAAACTGTTTTCAATCGTGTCCTGTTAGGTATTTGATACAAAGAAAACGTGAATTGGTAATACTTTGTCACGTTATATCTTGGGATTCTAGCAATAAAGAAAGTAACTGTTTTCAGCAAGCTGGATCAGTAGATCAAGTTTTTCAAAAGTTTTCACCAAGTGGCATTAGTATTCGAGTGAATTCTGTTCTGTTTCAGCACTTATGAATTGAAGTTGGCGCGAATAACGAAAGGTTAAAATATAATTTTCTTAAAATAATAGCATTAGTCGGCTTTGTTGCTGATTAACTAAAAGTTTTGGGGAAAAATTGAGCAGAATGACTGAAAGCTATAAAAGTGAACGACCTTTAAACTTTGAATTTTCTCGAAATCAAACTTATATAAGTGATATCACTTGATTCGGCCTGACTTAACATCGACCATTTGTTAGATGGAGTTAAAATGAGATGAGTTTAAATTTCCTAAATGCCTGTGCTCTGCATATCCTTTTCATCATCGAAAGTATGTAAAGAATTGCAAGTAACTAACTGATACAAAGTAGCAAATTAGACGTCCAAAATCCTATTCTCGGATCAGACAGTCGCTAATTCTTCCTCACTTTGAGAGTTACTGCATCACGTAACATGTGCAAATAACGCTGTTTCGTACAAAGCATTAGTTCAGAATAAACTTTTGAAATACATATGGGTACAATCGGGCAAAAGGAAAGGATGGTCGATCACTTTTTTATAACAATTCACTCTCAGGACATCAAATTAGTCTATGTTCAATGTTTAAACAATCAAATTAGTTGAAAACGACAGAGTGTTTTTATTGTAAACGAATAATCCGTGATATGTTAACCGGAAAGACTGTCACTTTTTTTCTTTGTCACGGTCTTGGGAAACAAAAGCGTGCATACATGTATGTGATTGATTGATTAAATAATTGTTGAAAGTGCTTTATTTGCTTGTTCCAATAGTGACTTGCTAAATAGGATCTTTTTTCCATGCGAATCGATGCGCAGAAGATTTTCTGATCGATCAGTGCAAAAATATTAAAAACTAACCAGTTTTATTTGCCCATCAGAGGCGCAAGTTTTGATTTAATTTTTCCCACAATTGATACAAGAAACATGAAAAACAATCGGCTTTCTGCGAACTCAACTGCAGTCTACTGGTTGAGTCATCGTCATCGTCAAACCTGGCCCCGGCTGGTGTTTGCTGGCAGTGCATCGATCGATGCATTTGTGCAATGCGGCACCTCGATGGATCGACTCAACCACGTAGCCTCACTAGTGTAACACGCGCTACATGCTTATGCTAGCATTTAGTTAATCAGCGAAGAATCATTGAAGAGAGTAGCTTTTGGGTCACCCGTTCGTGGAATGCCGTATTATGAAACTATCAGCGACAAGAAATTCCTTAGCCACTGCTACAACCTAGGCGGTGTGTATGTGTGTGTGTACCTGCTTATTTTTCTTTCGCTTAGACGCAAGCAAACAAGCGAGATGGAGCGCTCACCGCGAGCACCCGATGAAACTCACACTGTCGATGGATTTAAATACATGCTTCGCTTCTGGTAGACTATTTAAATTGAAAGTTAATAATGTTGTTTTGTGAATATCTCTAATCCCCGCGTACAGTGAGCAGGCTTCAACTCAGCGGACAAACTACTTGTTGCGGCCTGCCATTTGACCCTCTATCAATAATTGGCATTCACTGGATTTCTTCTGGGCATCGTGGGGCATAGGGTGTATGTTAAGGTTAAGATAACCCTAGTGAAGGTAGTAACTTACCATGGTGTTGGAGCGGTGTAACTTTCACATGCGAAAAATCAGTTTTTATTTTCAATATAATCCACAAAGTTTGAGATAGTCGGAATTGCATCTAAGTTCTATTTACACTCGAGCGATTTTTTTTCTATTTACGCGCACTTTAGTATTGATGGTTAGTTTTAACGTAATTGTTGTTTCGTATAAACTATGTTGTCAGATTAAGGAAACAATTTTATGGTCTTCGTCTTTCCTACTTTTGTAACTATTCCACGCTCAGTGTGAACGGCACTAAACTGTGTGTATACTTGCACTGAGCTTTGATGTTTTCACATGTTTCATTCAATCAACTGCAACTTATCGCCTGGTTAGTAGCATGTTTCATTACTACATATAATATTAATACCTTTTTTCATTGCACTCTTTCTCTCTGGTCGCTTGTTTTTTTGCTTCAAAACTCTGTTGTAACTAAGGTCACTTGAAGCATTTCATTGTAAACTAATCTTATATTTCGTGACTCCTTCCTCTTCCGTTAACTTGTTTTTAAATATATACACTGGATTCGAATTTACGATCCGAAAACAAACATACAAATTTCTTCTGTTTCGCTTTGATATCTATAAATATTTATATCCACGTATTGTTATACATTTCACACTATTGAATTCGATTGGTGAAATTCCGTCGCAACATTTGGACATTTCACTCGGGGCAAGGGTTTCACACACTGAACGAGGTTTGAATTTGCTTTTCAACACCAGGCAAGTCAGCTCCAAAACTGTCCCATCTAGTCAGCGGTGCTACACTCTGGGCTTCAAAAAATCGCGCTTCGCTAGACAAAATAATGCAACGTGATTGCACTGCAATTGCAAGTCACATTCGTTGCACCTTGAGAAGGGAGAACTAGGCAAAATAGCTTTACTCCTGCCTCTCACTCACAAGTTCCTCACTGTGGTATAGCAGTTTTTCCAGAAGCTCTCCGAAAAATAACACTAACAGTAAAGGGGTGGAGGAGCCACCATTGAAACACACAAAATCACACACGGGCTAGCTGTCCGCACGGAGACTGTCCGGATCAACACTGCAGCTCGAACAAGTTTCTCTTGCAAACTGAAAGCACAGATAGAAAAAAATATGCTTTGTACAAACTAAAACCACGTTTACACTACTACAAATGGACGCTGCAATGCCCAATACTCCGCCATTCGTGAGATTACCATGAACATGCAATTTTAGTAGTGTGAGAGAAACATGCTGCTGGAAAATACAACACTGCTATGTGAACTGAAGTAGCGCAAATGGCAAGCCGCGCCAAGTCGTTTGGGGTTGTGATATTGCTTTGGAACTTGGACGGCCACTCAGAAAGATACGTACAGTGAGTTGCCAACTTTTATTCCCTGCCTTTATAACACACCGGGTTGCTTACAAATTATAGAACAAAAGCGTGGTTAAATTATGATTCAGCTAGCAATCGAAGATTACCGAATAAAAATCAACCACTCACTGTACCCGTTGCTGGATGCCTTTTCAAAAATTCCAGCGCAAGGCAGAGTAAAAACCGACCAGAAGTAGCAACATGCTTGATACTCGTTTCTGTGCTCGGTGTGTTCCTTCTTCCTCACGTTCGGAAAAGTTATCACACTCTCTTTCGCACCAGAGCAGAGTAGAGTGGATGAATGGTGCGGTGCGTACATCGATTCCATTTTCAACTCCACCTGGCGAAGCGAGCTGGAAAGCAACTTCCAATGGGAGAAACAAAGAGAAAACACGATCATTTGATACCGGAGGGTATCACATGAAGGTACCGAAAGAATGCTTCCTATAAGAAGATCGTGCCATTCCGCGCACGGACTGCAAAAATAAAAATTTGAAATCATCATGCCGAGACCCGGCCAAGGATAGGATTATATTAAAATTGCCAAATAGAGACAGAGGGCCTAGTGGAAGTTGAGAATTTATAAACTTTCATAAAATGGTGATAGAATGCAATATTTCCTTATAATGAAAAATAGACTCCGAAACTGCTCAATGTCTACGTGTCTAATCAGATTGTGATTATATAGCAAAGCAAAGCCATAAGTATAAACGTCTTGTTGAGAACTTGACCCTTCTTTATCGACAGGGGCTAATGCAGCGATCATACTGACTCTATAGCAGCACCTCCCAGCCGAGATTCGAACATACGACGACTGGCTTGTTAGGCCAGCATCGTACTCCGAAGCTAACTAGGCGGGTTGATTATACAGTAGTATAGCAGTAGTGGTAATAGACAGATAAACCATATGGACCTAAGCAAATTTAAGTATTTTATAGTTTTATTTTCTAGAGGACTATAATGGTGCAGGAGCCAGCAATAAGGCCTAATAACCCGAGTATTTTTGAAAGTGATGAAGTAATGTGAGATTGTTGATAAAAATACGTATTTTTAATTTGGATATTAAAACCAGTGAAAGAAGATTGCATTACTTTTGAGTAACAATTTCTTACTTTTTTGCATCAGACAACAACACACCAAACATTTTTGTTGAATAACAGCTTATCAAGCGATTTGTACCTGGTAATTAGCTGTACAATGGATGAACAAGCTATTATTTAACAAAAATGTTTTTTGGGAATGCACTATGGGAAAAGCAGCCCAAAACACGGACGCAATTAAAATACTGTTTGAAGAATGATAAAATATAACTGATCTTGTGTAAAATTTTCCGAAGAATTACGTGAAGACCATCCCTTCCGTTGTTGTTATCGAAAAGTGCCT
The DNA here is from genome assembly GCF_943734655.1 of Sabethes cyaneus. Lineage (NCBI taxonomy): Eukaryota > Metazoa > Arthropoda > Insecta > Diptera > Culicidae > Sabethes > Sabethes cyaneus. The sequence continues at coordinate 219,492,176 of NC_071355.1, forward strand.
CATTTTACTCATTTTTCCGATTTTTAAAATTTTTTTACCCTTATTGGACTACACCAAGCTAGATTTTCAGAAAACAAAATTTAGAAAGTGCATTTGCAGAAAACAAAACTTAGAGCACATTAATTTGTTTGGTTGACTTCCCATTACCAAACCGGCCATGCCAAATAGAAACTCGAGTGATAAGTTATCCTAATCCGTGCATGCCCGACAAAATTCGGAACGTTTGATCAGCTTACACTAGGGGGGGATCTAGCTGTCAAGAATTGTGAAACTCACACGTCAAGAGGCAGGCCAGGCAGGTGACCATGATTTCATATGCCGCTCTTGCCACTTTTTGTTTTCCGATCTGATGCTCCTGCCATCATAGCTTCTAAAAGGTTACTTATTTTATTTATGCTAGAAAAGGAAATGAATGCATTACCGGCATCAAAATAAATCAAACTAACATTGCGCTGCATATTTAGAATGTGAGTTAAATGGAGTAGAAAAGAATAGAGTTGCGAGTCCCCTGGTTCGCAGTCAATCGTAAGCTGTTTGGCAGGACGTCGTGGACGAACAACATCTGCATAAACGCACACATGCAAGGCATTTGACAGCAATAAATCCCCCCTGGTTTACACCAACCGAAATAAATGACAACTTTCGCAATAGGCCACTAAAACTACTAAACAAAATTTATAGGACAAGACTGCACACATTTTCCGGGGCGTGAACGACTTCCCACTAATCTCACTACTCACTATTCATTTTGCATTACTCCCTTATCACTTTCTCACTACTCGCTTCTCATTACTAACTACTCACTCTTCTTTACTTACTTCTCATTGCTCACTTCTCATTACCTAAGTCATGCTGCTTACGCTCTGCTGCTTCTAATGCTCATAGTTATTACTAATTTTATCCAACTCATATCTCATCACATATTTTTCACTTTTTCCAAATTAAAATCTACTATTTTTATTTATTCGCGACAGATACGTATTTCACCTACGGCTCGCAGGCTTCATAAAAAAAAATCAAAAATTTCTCATATTTTACCCAATTGCTAATGTCCGCTTTTTGAGATTTTGGACCACTGTGCAGAGTTATCAATTATTTGGCAGCAGCCTTGAAGAAAATAGGTAAGCAACTGCGTTGGATACTTTGTTCGTAGTGCCAGCTCCACGTTGGAGCGAAGAAGCTGGACATCGTTAGATACATCTCCCTGCAGGAGAAAAGCAAGAGTGTCAAATGGAAATTTGCTTCCTCAGTGTCGCGCCTTGGACTAAACTAAAAGGTCGGAGCAACCAACCAAACTTAGGAAACGTACCCGGCCAAAAAGGTACCCGGACATTTCATGCGAAAGCGATGAACGATGTCTGAGCAATCACTCAAAAGGAGTGGCTAAAGGTGAAGGTAAAAACCATCTTTCCGGCGAGGTGCAACGTCGTGGTCATAATAAATGACGAGTCCAAGCCGCTGTTCTTTCTTTCGGAGCTTGCGGTAAAAGGAGAAATATACAGTACGAAGTGTCCGCCAGAAGTTACCGCCTTCATCAAGAAGTATCACACGAAGGACGATGGGGACTCTCGAACACCGGAGAAGATGGACCGGCTGAAGACAAACGTTGTACCGCAGATCTCCAAACCTCCCAACGTTTCTCAGCTGCGGCTGACTGAAAATTCTCTCAAACGGCGGATCTATTCCGGTAATTTTGGGGCCAAAACCAACAAGCAGTTGATCGCCAATAATTTTTTTTTTCGGAATTTTCCTGAATTCTTGATTTTGAAAGATGATAACTTTTGAACGCACGGTCATAATGTTGTGATATTAATATCAAAATGTCAAGAGATCTATCTTGAATATCTTTTTCATATTATCAATTCGAGTCAGTAGTTTTCATAACTTCTTCAAAGACGGTAAGGGGGAAAAGGTTGGCAATCAGCAATTGCTGACAAAAAAACTCGACTCTTACGTGCGCTGAAATGCTCTCGTTTTGATGTGATCTCTATCAACGATTCCAAAAGTGCTCTCGAAGTACGTGCTACCACCGTCCCAAACGATTTTACGAAATTTCTGTATACGAAGGCTCAGAAACAGCGACTAAGGGCCTATAGTTTAGTCTCCAGGGACTAAAACTTCTAAAACTCGAGGATAATCCGAGTGGGCATATAACGGCCATGAATTTAAAATTGCCTCAATTTTAGGGTTGAGGGGAGGGTTGAGCATTCCGTGAATGTCAAAGAAGCGGAATGGTAAAATGTTTCCAGAACGGATTTTACACTTTTGACACCGGCTTCCCATAACCCACCAAAGTGTTGCGAATGGGTGGAGTGGTGACTTAATTTTTGATTCATTTGATAGCATAAGTTGTACCTACAACACATTACGTAATGGTGGCTAGATTATCTACTAAAGCCTCACAACAATGGTTATTAGCAAAAATATATTCAATGACATGGTGCTGATGATGCGTTTCAAATTTTATACGGAATACTATTTTTTCGAGTTTTTCCATCGTTCTAGCAAATTTTCCAATTTTTCTCGCTGTAAAAATATTGTGGTGGTGGAATCGACCACAATAAAAAAGGAAAGCTAAAATCGGACGCTCCGTTCTCAAGTGTTGTGTGTGGAATACGGGGTAAGTGGGAGCGGAGCTCATAACTCTCTTTAACCTCATTTTCTCCAACCAAACCTTTCTAGAAATGAAAGATACAACTCAAACGCATGCATTAAAATTATAGATTATTTATAATTGGCAATACAAGCACCAAAATTGGACTTTAAATTTGAGCGTTGTTTGAGTCAATTTGCGTTGTAAGTTTGACTATAAATGATATTTTGACCACAGGCTTTCGTAAAAGTACATGCCTTTCTATCAATAGGTAAACATAATGAATGTATTACCAAGTTACACCCGAAACTAGTTGTTCATATTGACAAACGGCAATCAATAAATTGGTCGAAATAAGGTCAGCACTTCAGAGCACCTGGCGCACCTATTAAAAGGGGACCTATTAAAAGTAAAGTGTTTCAGCGCAAAACTTCATGTCTTAATACATTTTTTAGATGTACTACCGAACATTTTCAGTTCAAACACATAATATTTATATTTATACTGATATAAGCTTTGAAATAAAACCGAAAAGGACTAAACCCAGCTGACCGAAAAAATAAGTCTAATAGACTAAAATACAGTTTATGAGGGAACAAACAGTTTGGTCATATTTTGGTTACACCTAAACGCCGTTAATTGAAACTGGAAAGACAAAGTTAATATAATTAAGCAAATCTGCAACTGGAATTGAAACAATAAATTGTTGTGTTTGTTATAGCGTAACTAACGGGTGGCAACTGAAATTTTGGATTTTTTTCGCGGCCTTTATGCTCGACAACACACGAGCTCAAAGAGGAATGAGGGTGTGTATGTGTTAGCTCTCTCTTCTCTCTCTTTGTCAATATTTTTTTGTTTTGTTTATGCTTGCCCAGTTTTGCTAAAAATGGCGTCGAAACAAGAAGCCTTTCGGGACCGCGTTGTACACTTCTACGAACTGCAACAAAAATCTCGGCAAAAAGTATACGGTACAACATTTAAAAAGCAAATATGTTGCGGTTTGGACTGTTTACTATATCCTAAGATGCCCAACAACTATTCGCAAGCAACATAGTGAAAGACCAGCCAAAATTATGGGCGCAGAAGGACATCGTTCTCTTTCTCGTTTCTTCAATAACAAGCCCTCTGGTTTGACTATCAATTAAGATGCACCAGACGAATGTTTGAAGAAAATTTTGATCCCGTTTCTACAAAAATATTATGCAGATGGACAATACGTGCAGATGGCCGGATAGAGCATCATCGCATTACGCCAAAAAAAAACACAATCGTTCCAGAATACCCATTTGATCCCATTTTTACCCAAAAACCACGACCAGAAAAATCCGTCTCAGTGCGCCCAATTGAAGATTTCTTCGGGACTTTGAGTTTCTCGGTGTACAAAAATAACTGAAGAGACACGAATTGCAAACAGTTGATTAGACTAATCTCAAGTTTTTAGTCTTGACCTTGAAATGCGGTCATACATATATATTAATATTTTTTTTTGAAACGATGGTTCTACAATTGATGAAGGGACGGTAGGGGAAGAAATGAAAATTTTTTGGTGAAGGAGGGGAAGTGCGGAAAGGAAAGGGGGGGGGGGGGTATTGGTAGCTATGCTTAACAAGTAGTCATTTTGACTCCTACCTTCTGTCCAATGCTGGAAGGTGCATGAGTCGAACCAAGCTGTAATCTGAGATTATAACCGGATTCGAACCCACAACACCCGCCAGGGCATGTGGTTCGCTGGTACTTGTACCTTTGAACCATAGAGGCGCTGGACAAAAGGAGACCGCAAAATCCACATCATTGCGTTTACTAATTTTCTGATCTCTAATTTTTGACATTTGATGGCATTCAAAATAATATAGAAGGAACCTCTAAGTTAATGGTTTGCTGTCAAAACTAGACTGTTCAAGAATTCAAAAGACCAATTGATTTGTTCGGAGTTTATTATTTTGTTTCCACATGAATAACTACTTTCTTTGATTGAACATAACAATTTTATCGTAAAAAGCTAGTTAAAAGCTTGTTTCGACCTCAATAGCGCAAATCAGCTTCTGCGGGATAGGTTTTACGATTCTTGTGAAACTATCCATTGTACGTAGTATGTACATTGGAACAATCATGGAACCTTTCGTGTTAATTACCACATTTGTTTGCTGAATATCGTGTTTTGCTGTATAATGTTTTTTTTTAGTTTTGAATATTATGTTGCTTTCGAACTGTTTGTTGATTATGCTGGCAGAAAAAATTAAACTTTTCCATTTAATTGTACAACTAATTTTATCAATCTAACGCTGACGTAATTTGCAACTCTAAGGAGGAATGTGAAATCGGTCAGAATAGTGAGTAAAACGTAGAAAAAAAAATGAAAAAAATTCATATTTTTCTATTTTCAGAGCTTGAGTGTTGGAAAAATATTAGATTGTTTATCAATTTCAGGTAAAAATTTAGTGTTAATTAAATGTTTACTATTATTTTTTTTAATTCTATATTAGAGAGGTTTTCAGCCTGCGGCTGGTTCGCCTCTTTTTACTATTATTATGTTGTAATATAAATATTATTTATGATCAGTGTATGACGCCACGTTCCTAAAACCTGCCTTATTATTTTTTAATCCTGTCGTTTATTTTATTTCAGAGAACTCATATGATATCATATTTCAGCTTGTTGTGTCATTTAATTCTGAAAGATCGTAGACCTCTTGAAAGTTTGTGCTGTTGCTGGGAGCCTATTTCCTAGCTTCGTAAATTTTCGAACATTTATGTGAATTTCATGGTCAGCTGATAATCTTCATTGGTTACATTCTTACGAGAGATTTTAGAACCTTTAGAAGGAGCCAAAACTTGGCTGGATCAACTGTCGCTGCTTCTGACGGCTGCTATGGGTATACGTGCCGGACAACCAACAACAACGATTGGAGGCATCATTTATTTCTCTCAGGCGAACGGACCTTTCGTTTTGAGCTGTTGGTTGGCTGGTTGGTTGGTTGGTCGGTTGGCTGCTAAATGCGCGTCACGCGTACCACTTCTGCAATGCATGCATGGTAGGGAGAGCCGAAAAGATCGCTTTGATAAACGCACACGGTAGCTGCCGGAAACTGACAATTATTAGTTGTTTAATTTAATAAGGAAATGTTTAATTTTTACTGAACTTTCCACTTTCTGACGACAGGCTCAGGCACGTATAGCCACAATCATAAATCTGCGATTCGGTTTCGGCTTGGGTGAATGTTGGTGAGAATGTTTTGAAATCAAAGATATTTGGGAATTTATAATCCACAGCTAATTATTATTTTGAACTCATGCTCACTTTCAATAAATTATGCGTTATTACCAAGTGGTAATATTATTTTCTATTTTATTCAGTACTAAGGAATCGAATCCTATCGAATCAGGAAGAAATATTGCTCTAAAAACAGAAAAATTGTCCGCTAAGCGACTAAGAAAACCTCAGTTATTTAGAATGTTGTAGAAGAATACATTAACTTCCAGAATTTTTATTATTGTTAAAAAAAGCTGTCCTAGGAACTTGGCGTGAACTGCCCAACCCGGTGAGTATGCAGACCAACTCTTCAGCCGAGGGTTCACGAAAAACTCAAGCAACAATCATTGTTTAGGTTAATCCTGGGCACCGGTAGGGAAATAACCCCTACGCTGTGGCTATTAAAAATCATCGGCAAACGTGCGCGAATATGTGCAGAGACAGGGATCCGTGCCGTTCGCCCAAAAACTGGAGAAAAAAATTAAACGTGCGCACAGTCTGCTTGCTCAAGTTGGTAACATTATTTCGCCTGTCAAGCCACTGGTGTTGTGCAAAATTTCTCTCCCTTGTCTTCGGGCAGGCTTCAACCACACGGTCCACTGGCCGGCCCGCTACCAGGGTCTCTCTCCCTCTCTCGCGCGCGCAGCTGAATAACCTCCTTTCCGATGCTAATATCAGGTGTCGATTTAAGAAAGATAATGGAAAAAAGTATCACGCTGGTATCCTCACAGGAGTTCCATGATACTAACCAACGAACCAACGAACCGACCAACCAACCAGTTTGGTCCAGGTCGTCGTATCGACTTCGGTGATGATCAGGAGGACTGTTGCGATGCCTAACCCTACTGGGTTGCCGGGCGACCGAGGTTTGGGGAAACGAAAGCGAAGACGGCTGTATAAAAATGTATGCAGATATTATGTCCGCGCGCGAAGTTTTTTTTTTGTTTCTCTTGATATTTGTATAGTGATGCTCAACGTTTAACATTTTCAATTATAAACATTTTCTTCAAATCAAACGACTATCCGGCATCGTTGATCAACTCTCTAAAAACTTTTTTTATTTCAACCCTTTTTCACATCTTCACATCAATTTGTATTTTAGTTTAAATTGTTATAATAAATTTTGTATATTTTAAATTTCATTTAATTTTTTCAACTGTTTCTTATTTTTTTAAGCATTTTTTGTTCTGTCTTGTTTCAATTACATACGTATTGATTGTATTCAATGATGATGATGATGATGATGATGATGATGATGATGATGATGATGATGATGATGATGATGATGATGATGATGATGATGATGATGATGATGATGATGATGATGATGATGATGATGATGATGATGATGATGATGATGATGATGATGATGATGATGATGATGATGATGATGATGATGATGATGATGATGATGATGATGATGATGATGATGATGATGATGATGATGATGATGATGATGATGGTGGCTTTTTGTCGTCGTTTTTCTTGCTATAAAGACATCAATTTCGTCGTCATTTTTTTATCTTTTCTACTTTTTTTCGCATCTTTTCATCGTTTTTTTGTCGTTCTCTCGCCGTTTTGTTGTTGTGTTTTCGTCCTCTTTCTGTCCAATGTTCATTATCTTTTCGTCGTCTCTTTTGCAAGTTTTGTTACCATGTTTTAAACGTTCTTTGTCGTAGTTTTGTTTTTTATCCGCTGTTTTGGCTTGTTTTCGTCGTTTTTTGATTGCACATGTCTGTTATTTCCGTCTTATTTTTGTCGTGTTTCGTCGTCTTTTCGTCAACTATTCATCATCTTTACATCACATTTTCGTCGTCTTCATGTCATCTGTTCGTCGTCTCTTTCTTGTCTTTTCTTCATATTCGAAGTCATCGTTTCATCACTTTTTGTTATATTTCTGAAGGCTTAAATGTTTAACAGTTTTTGATTATCGCATAAACAGAGTAAACCAAGTTAATACAAATAGGATAAGGGTTCCAGATACTTGGTTATAAAGTACAACCTTATTCGCTTGACAGTAAAGTCTGTTCCTTTTAGAATTTAGCTGCATGTTTTTTCGCCGCTACTACAAATCCCTTGCCGAATCATCAACTTTCGAACGAATTTATTTACGAAGACAAATGGAAGCTTACCCGGAGAGTCGCTCTTAGCAAGGAGATATATACAAAGGCCATTTTTACATATGATTGATCGTCATTCTTCTTTCTTCATTCATCGTTAATTTTTTTCGAAAATTTTTGTATTACAAATAGAAAATAACCACGCGTCCCCTTTTAGTTAGTAATCAATGGGGGCACACGGTAGTAGTGAGTGTAATACATTAATGAAGTTCAAGTTCTGTAATTATGTATTTAAATTGTCGAATAAACTAGTAGCTTGCGTTTTGGAAGAATCACTGCTATTGATATATAGAAACAGCTACAAATGTTACAAAGCAAATAGAAATTGCATAGAATTGGAAATGGAGTTTGCAACATTAGACAAAGGAGAATCATGGTTTATTTTAAATTTTCCATTGGTTTTGTTGAAAATCTAGGGTTGAAACTCGTCTTTCACAGATAGGCAAAACAAATATGTGTAGAATATTTAACCTTCATTTCGTCCCTAGCGCATTCGCTACGATCCAACGAGTTTGAAATCCAGTAGGTATCATATAAATCGAGAGGGGACAAAAAACACAATCCGCCTCCATCTATGTTGCTAAAGCTTCCAGAATAAGCAAAAAAGTGTAAGCATGATTTTGAACTACACTGTGCGTCTGCGTCTGAACTGAACATCCCTAGCCGAACGACAGGAATGTTGGGCTTTGATATATCAAACAACCTCGCATCCTAAAGAGACGACACGAGCAGAGGTTTGATGGTACTGGCCAAAGCTGGGCTTGGAACCTCGGCGAGAGAAAGAGAAAGAACGGTATAGAGATGAAAAGAGAGCGAACGAGATAGAGATGGGGAGAAAGAGAGATAGAAAGAAGGAGAGCAAGAAAACATTCGCATGTTATAATGATATTTCGATGGCGCGCGATCCGCAATACGTGAGTTGTGGAGCTGCGCGCTCGATCTGGCCGTGGTGTTACGATAAAGCGGGTGGTGGCAGCATGGCAGCAAAGAAAGATGTGGCATTTTCGAGAGTTCGAAGCTGGTTTGGCTTAAAAGCGTTTGATGGTAGACCATCGAATGTTGGGGTTCTTCACATACACGTGCTCTGCGACGCAATGCCCCCCCCTCCGTTGGATGGGTTTTGGGTGATGCTGTCGAGCAGATGTGTGCGTGAGTTTACTTTTTTCTTACCTTTTCGACCGTTGCAGCAGTCTTCTTCTACATCTCGCGCGTTTTAAATCTCCATACATTAGCGCGCAAAAAGCTATAACTTGAAAAGCGATAGCAGAAAAATATCTCGTTCAGCAGGGCTGCTTTTGGTTGGACAGGAACGCAGATTGGTCGGTGCGTGGAGAGTTGTGGACTGGAGTTTCGGGAAGAACGGAGGTGGTGGAGCGTTTCAAGTTGTGCCTCGGTTTGGGCCTAGCCGGTTTTTTTTCGATCAAAATGAAACAGCAGCCATAGCAGCTACTTGAAACTACTTTCTGGCAGGAAGAGAAGAAATTTTGACCTTTTTACAAAGCTCGAAGCAAATTCCAAAATATTTTTTTTTTATTTTGCCGCGCAGCAGCCGTTTTAGCATCTGCGCTTTCGCTGTATTGTAGAGGCAAACGTAGCTGTGTGCTCAGTAGGTAGTGCCTGTTATGGTCGAAGACAGTCACCTCGGCCTGTCGGAGAGTTGGGTGAAATGAAATTTAAATAATATAATTATTTCTGAGAAGATAAGTACCTACCGCTGCCAAGCTGTGCCCGGTAGCTGCTGTACGCTTGCATCGAGTGAAGGTGCTTTGTGTATTAATTTGGGCTTGTCCTTGCTCATTTGTATTTTGTGCAATTTTCCGTTGTCGCTTTGTAGCTTTTTGATAAGGGGGGATATATACCTGAATCAGCACTTTGGCAGGAAATTACAGTCCACACAATTTGGTTAATATCGAAGTTACAAAATAACGAGTAGACTTTGTTGTATGGTAGCTTTGTTGTTATCTCGCATTGTCACTCATGAAAAGATTTGACATTCCTAAATCAAATGTCTAAAAAATGTATTTTTCTAGGAGAACCACAAAATTAAAACTATAACAAATTTTCTTATCAACCAAAAAAGCGATGTCTTAACAATAGAAACTATCTACTTTGTTGTGCAGTTCATAACTTCCATTACTAAATGTTGCGATAGGGCGTTCCGGTATAGTGGCAACTCGCGGTTAACGATAAAACATATATTTGTACGATAATTAACTACATGAAATAAAAGGTGCTCCGCGAGCTGCTGCTATCGCAATAAGAATGATGAAACATGATGGCCGTCACCGGATAAGAATGATCGCACACCGAGAGCCGCGGTAGCGTCTGTCACGTTGACGGCTGTCAACTGAAGAGTCCCACTGGTAACTTCGGTGCTGTCATTTAACGGTTGGTGGGATGCCTTCCCAACACCTCCCCCTTTTAGAACAGGTGATACGGATCGTACCTCGCAGGCTGCCTTCGCAATCTCGAAGACTGGCGAGTAGGAATCGGTTGCTGCAGTTGATTGCTAAGGGGAGTTCGATGACGTCGACGGATAACCTGTGGCTGCAGGTCTGATTGGAGAAAGGCCGGCAAGTCGGTTTCCTCGGCTTCCGGCTCAAGTGTAGGACGTAGACCCCAACTGTCCAGAAGAATAGACAACGGTACTTGCACGCTACTCGGTGTCGTTTCAGTTTCTGCATCACTTTCAGCTAATTGACGAGTCCGCAGTTGGTTGCAGTGGGATCGGATGAGATTCTGCTTTGATGGTAGCCAGATGTTATACATCACCCGACCGATGCGCTCGATCACTATACCAGGTTGCCAGGTCCACTTATTTGCTGCATAGACCTTAGCCCAGATGTGATCTTGTTGATTGTAACACCGAGCTTTCGCTCCGTGCTTCCGGTTAAATTGCTTTTCCTGAGCAGTACTCGGCAACTTGTGGTACGGCGTAGGCGGGCGAAGTAGCTCCAAGGACGTACGGATAGTTCGTCCATACATCAGGTCAGCGGGAGATTTCCCACCAGGTGCGCTGCGACAGGGTGTGGTTCTGTAGCACAGAAGAAAGGTGTCTATGGCTTCGTCGAGAGTTTCCCCTCCTGCGATGATTTTCTTAAGCGAACGTTTAAACGTGTCGACAAACCTCTCAGCTATTCCATTTGATTGCGGATGAAAAGGCGCTGTTTTCAGATGAACGATACCATTTTTGTCGCAGTACGATTCGAAGCGGTCACTGGTGAGCTGCGTCCGATTGTCAGTAACCAGTGTTTCCGGCTGACCGTACCTTGCGAAGATGTCATGAAGGATTCGCAAGGTTGCTGTGGTGGTAATCTCCTCGATTCGTATCACTTCAGACCGTTTTGTGTACGAATCCACCAGAATGAGAAAATAGTTCCCATCTAGCGGATCGGCGTAGTCTAGATGTAGGCGCTGCCACGGTTTTGTCGGTGGGGGCCAGGGTTCCATGGTAGTCTTCCTGTCTGTTTTGTTACGCAGACCCATTTTCGTGGTACATACGTCGGGGAAACGGGCCCGGAGATCGGAAACATCCTGAGTCTGCTGAATGGCAACTTGGTTGCAGAATGCAGTGATCGGTTGATTCCATAGACCAAACTGGTCCATCAGATCTATGCCTAAAATGTCGAGATGAACGTTAGGAGCTGATACATAACACTTACCCTCTCTGGTGATGTTGTTGAGGGTTATGCTACACTGCAGCTCGGAAACAATGTCGAGTGGCTCCCCAGACGCTGTTTTGGCTCGGCACAATGCTGGCTGTGCTCTTGGCCGACCAAGTTTGACCCAAGACTGGTGCGAGATGATGGATATGTCCGACCCAGTATCCAGTTGCAGCCGGAGAGGAACACCATTGAGCTGCACGTCGATGAATTTCCGACTTTGATGGATGTTCCGCACTGTCACCGTTTTTGTTGACTGCTCACGGTTTCTTTTCTTCCTGTGTTTCATGGGGTTGCGCTTGCTCGGAACGCTGTTCGATGATTTCGATGAAAAGCATGCGCAATACCCCTCTCGATGACCGCGCTTACCGCAGTCGCGACAACTATGATCGCGGAAGCGGCAGTCCTTGCTGAAGTGCATCCCTCCGCAAGACCAACAAGGTGTTTTAGGTTGATCCTGCGACGGTGTACTGCTGGTTGATCGATGCCTAGACTGCTGCTGGTTGCGATGAACGAAATTCACAGTCGGCGGGTTTTCCACCATAACGGTATCCATTTTGAGGTTAATCAGGTTATTACATTGCTCGACCACTTGTTGAAGAGTGAGATCCGCAGCTTCGTTTAGCTTGTTAATTAGCCGCATCCTGATTTCAGCGTCCTGCTTTGATTTGAAGCCACACACAAACGTCAGGCACTTGAATTGCTCTTCGGTGAGCTCTGACAGTTTGAAGTCGACGCAGGATTTGTTCACCCTACATGAGTAGGCGAGATAATCCTCACTATCCTCCTTGGTTGTCTGGAGACAGTTGTAGCGCCGGCGAAAGATGGAAGTGGACGCACCGAACAGAGATTTTAGCTTTTCTACCGTTTCAGTGAAGGTGAATTCACGAGCGAGTTTAGGTAAAATGAAGCTATTGTAGCGCTCGTGGTTCGGTGGGCTCAATTTGCGTAGGAGGAGTCGTACCTTAGCAGCGTCGTCCAGCTTGTCGGCATCCTTATCGAAAAGATCACTGTAGCGAGAAAACCACGCGTCGAATGTGTGTCCGCTTTCCTTTTCGTACGCGAATTCCACCATGTTGCTTGCCAGGGAATCCAGTACGGTTTCATCGCGAGACAGCTTTGAAATGGCAACCTGCGTGGCGGAAAGCTGCTGTGAAAGCTGCGCCATGAGCGCGTGCTGGTTGTTCAGGATCTGTATTATAGCATCCGTGACGCTTGGTTGTTGCGGAACTCCAGCACTTCCTAATGCCTGATTAGTCGCCATCGCGATTTTTTCCTCGTGTTACTCCGACTCACTAAATCACTATTTCATTCGAAAAACGCACTAATTTCGGTATAACTCCGCCACTATCTCGTCGCCACTGTTGCGATAGGGCGTTCCGGTATAGTGGCAACTCGCGGTTAACGATAAAACATATATTTGTACGATAATTAACTACATGAAATAAAAGGTGCTCCGCGAGCTGCTGCTATCGCAATAAGAATGATGAAACATGATGGCCGTCACCGGATAAGAATGATCGCACACCGAGAGCCGCGGTAGCGTCTGTCACGTTGACGGCTGTCAACTGAAGAGTCCCACTGGTAACTTCGGTGCTGTCATTTAACGGTTGGTGGGATGCCTTCCCAACACTAAAGAATATTATAAGACGTAACCGAAACTCGCGTATGGCACAAACATTCGAATAATTCGCAAAGGCCCAAATTGCTTCAAATTTTCTGAATTACTTTGTGTTTATGCCATTTTTTAAATCCATTTGTAAGCTAGCACAAATCAAAAACTTACTTAATAAGTTTGACATTTGATGCGTCTTGGTTGGAAACCGCCCAGCTAGCTTCGAGGTACGATGCTGGTCTAACAAGCCAGTCGTCGTATGTTCGAATTTCGGCTAGGCGGTGCTTACTAGTTAGAGTCAGTAGGATTGTTGCAATGGCCCCGTAATTTTCCTGTACTCTAACAGCCGGCTGCGAAGTCTGTCGATAAAGAAGGGTAATGTCTAAAGATGGTATAAACCCATGGCTTTGCTTTTGGTTGAAAAAGTAATTTAATAGGTAATTAGTGAATACGATATTGATTGGATACACTGCTTCAACATTATGAATAAAAATTTCTTTTTAATGGAGGCGTGTGAGTACTTTGTCATAGAATCAATTTGAATTAGGACAAAGACACAATACTTTATTTTCGTAAAACAGGACATTTAGGTGGATTTCTTAAAATTCGTTAAAATACTAATTCAGAAATCAGAATAAATTTGCGCTGTTTTGAATCCCTTTTTGCACGCGAAAGCAATAACTAGAAAAATCATTCTTGAATGCTTTAACGAAATTATAGATATGAATAAAGAAAAAATTCATTCCAAAATGTTGTGCTACGAAGAACTCTAAGCATTTTGCAGCAGAGCTTTTTAATGTTTTTTCGACTTTTGTCGTTTGTTGTTTGCTATTTAAATTTTAATTTTTTGAATATTATCAAGCTAGTTTTAGTTTTAACCCTTGAATGCGCACGCTGAAGAAACTCATTTTTAAAAAAAACTTACTTATCTAAAGGCGGTAAAAATAATTTAGATTGGGTATGTTTTTCACTATGTTGTTTTAAAGCAACATTGCGCATTTAAGGGTTAATCAGAATTTTAACTAAACTTTTTTAACTAGTTAGATCTAATTACAGTTCGATATGTCTTATTTCAAGTCCAATTGCAGGCCCCATTTCGAGTCCTATTCCATGTCTAATTTGAAGTCCAATTTGTCCAGTCCAAATTCTAGTAAGATTTGAGCTCAATATTAAATTAATCTTCAAGTCAGTCAAATTCAAATGCAGCCCCAAATTTAATGATTGATCGATCGTTCGAGCGATTTTAGTAATTTAGTGATCCCACCTAGACACACAGTTATTTTTCACAGTTTGCATATCATTTTCCTAGTTCTTCCAATGTTCTTTCTTCACCAAAACACATTTAGTCCCTCGTTAGAAGTACCAATTTCAGTATAATACAATAATATAACATAATTTTCTGTCCACGAATTAGCCCATGCTGCCTTACTTTCTCTATAATAATTGCAAAAAATGCATGGAATGCAACTGGACAGTTCGGCAAATTACATAAAAATAGATCCGCTAGATGATTACTTGATTTTTCTAGACTAAAATACAGCTCTTGTTCGCTAATTGCACGAATGAGGAGAATTAGCGAATTTTGGTTTTTAATTGCACGATGGTTGCCGATGTTTTTTTTGAACGTGATGCATTATCAGTTTACAAAACTTTTCAAATACTCTCACGGATGCATTAGAGATAGAGATAGAACTAGATCAAAAGACAGAGATAGAGATAGAACTAGATTAAGCCATAAAGATAGGTATAGGTATAGATATAGATAGAGATAGAGATAGAACTAGATTAAGCCATAAAGATAGGTATAGGTATAGATATAGATAGAGATAGAGATAGAGATAGAGATAGAGGTAGAGATAGAGATAGAGGTAGAGATAGAGATAGAGATAGAGATAGAGATAGAGATAGAGATAGAGATAGAGATAGAGGTAGAGATAGAGATAGAGATAGAGATAGAGATAGAGATAGAGATAGAGATAGAGATAGAGATAGAGATAGAGATAGAGATAGAGATAGAGATAGAGATAGAGATAGAGATAGAGATAGAGATAGAGATAGAGATAGAGATAGAGATAGAGATAGAGATAGAGATAGAGATAGAGATAGAGATAGAGATAGAGATAGAGATAGAGATAGAGATAGAGATAGAGATAGAGATAGAGATAGAGATAGAGATAGAGATAGCGATAGAGATAGAGATAGAGATAGAGATAGAGATAGAGATAGAGATAGTGACAGAGTTTTTTTTCTTGTGTGGACTCATTACTGCGACCAAGCTGTATTTTGACCTCTGCAGTACTAACAATTCGTTTTCTTCCGTTTTTTACGACTTTGAACAGATCTCGCCTCGACAAATCTTTTTAGTATATAGTATACAAATTCTCTTTTTATGCCGTGATGTTTGAGGTCACGAAAAATAGTGCCGCATGTAGCACGGTTTGCCAATTTATTTATTATCAACGACCGTAACTCAAACTCTGGTACGTGTACACCGAACGAGATACAATACGAAAATGAAACTAGGTCAAGTAAGACTTAAGTCATGATGCCACACACATGGTCTTAGTTTGATTGTACTAATTGTATGTGCCGCTGCAAGCATAAGATGATTTTTTTTTTCGAATATATATGTGTCATACCGAAGTAGATATTTTCCCAACAGTGTTGCCAAGTGCCAAATTTAAACTGAAAAGCTGGCAATGCTATTAAGGAAAATTTAACTTTGATGATTTGATTTTTACATTCCAAGGAGACACCCTGCTTCATGAAAAATTAATTTCGCTCTTGGTTTTTACATGAGAAATTGGGGGTTGCTTGCTTCAAAATGTTGTAGCTCTGGATCGGCAACTACTACCTCGTGACGATAAGTGATTCTTATGTAAAAAAATCTGGAAAATAGGATGGAGTTGAAATTTTTGGGATCAGATGAGGCCATAACAAATATTTAAAAAAGTCTTTGTCCCTCTGGTGTTGGGCCACTGAAGGGGGGGGGGGGGCGAAAAAAAAACAAAGAGAATTTGTTAATCGACCAAAAAATAATGGATTCTAGGATTCTATTTTTACTTAAAGTTTAAACGTGGAAACCAAATCTATTCTTGCTTTTAATAAATACGTTGTTATTTTTCATACAAAAATCTACGAACAAAAAAACAAAAACGAAAGAAATTTTTTTTGACCGAGTTTCGGAAATTCCACTGTTTGAACTTCCATTTCTATTTCGTGCTAGAAGCGTTAACTCAACTCGTACACTCAATTTTCGAGTTTTTTAAGCTGTAGAACCCACAGACAATTGATTTTATAAGAAAAATTTAACTCATGTCCTACAAATTATTTTTTTGCCCCCCAATTTTTCAAGTCAATTTCCAAGGGGGGGGGGGGGTGACTAAAACTTTGAAAATGATTTGTAATGGCCTTATATTCATTGAGAGAAAAATGAAAATTTAGTTTTAAAATCAAATTAAAAAATATTTTTGGCGGCACTGGTGCTGAAAAAAAACATCTCTATCGAATTCCTTGGACAATTTCCTTTAACCTTTCGTTACTCGCGCTGTTGTATTTTGTACAACGGCTGTGAATCGTTAACTTTATCTCGGTGTATCTCGGGAGTTCAGCAATAAAAAAAATTACTGTTTTCAGCAAAGTTAATCCGTAGACCAAGACCTTTCAAACGATGGAAAAACTTTCATAAGTTTTACACCAAGCGGCATTAGTATTGGAGTGAATTCTGTTAGGTTTAAGCATGCCTATAAATCCAAGTTTGCGCGAGTAACGAAAGGTTAAAAATGTGAAAATCGTATCTTTCTAGACTTAATATTTCCGGAGATAAAAAAAAATTGGAAAAATAATGAATTTTTCCTAGTTCTGAAAATGTAACTCAAACTATACCACAATATTTTCTTTAGTAAAATCAACTGATATCTTTAAAGCGTCAAAAGTCTCGGTTAACTAGTGCGATTTTTATATTTGAATACATTTTACTTTAATTAACTTTATTTTTAATACTACACATATGTAACTTATTACATAAGTAAAAATAATTCAAAACTAAAACTCATCGCGAAAATTGCAGCTACTTTAAGTCGAAAAATACAAAAAGGAGTGTCGAACGAAGCTCCGCACGACGGGTTTAAATCAATTAGAATTCTTCTGTAAACAAAGATTTAAGCGATGATATCTACGGTAAACGTAACGGGTTTTAAATAGTCAGCTCTTAGCAGAAAGCTAATTTGGCTAAAGATAATGAAGAAAAACATGACTAATTTTATGTAATTTTTTAATGTTCAGTAAGAATCTTCCATTCGATTGAAAAATTATTAATCTCACGCAAGTAAACAATAGCAATTGTTTGGTTTGCACTTTTTTGCTATCGGAACGATTCAGCCCAACCCCTCTGGGAACAATTTCATACAAGAATACAAGATATTTTGTAATTGGAACTCCAAACAAATGATGTTTATAAAATGAAATTAAAGCGACTAATGAACGGCATAGCACTTGCGAAACTAATTACGTTTCGTCGGTTGGGTTGATCTAATTTCAGTTTGAAGTTGCCTTTATTTGCAAAGCTACTTTTCAAAAGAGCCTAATTGCAAAAGTAAACAAACCGGGCGGGAATCTTTCCATGCATCAGATTTATTAACGTGAAGCAATTAGGCCAATGGTTTTTATTCAATAAACTATGTTTTACTTCATCTGCCTATAGTTAAGCATAGCAAACTGCTTTTGTATGATAGACGTATCGATTTCTGGCGATTATTTTACGAAAGTTTCAATTAACACACTGAAATCTTCGGCGTAGCTTTCCGCGCCTGAAGCAAAGATAATGATTTCTGTTGATAGATCACTCCAAACGGATTAGGGTAACACAGGGAGGAAGACCAGACCATGGCACGCCATTTACGTGTCGTCCGAACGATCGGACGGTCCTTGTGGCAGACAGATGAACTGAAAAATGAGCTAAAACGCAGATAATAATAATAACCAACGGGACGTGGAGGAGACCGCGCTGGAGGAGGATGAGGAGAAGAAGCAGCCGGATCACGAAGGCTCCGCTGGGTAAAATGGTCTGTTGACTGGAGCAGCTCGGCTGTTGTGGCCAAGTTCGCTATCAGCTCCGCGCAGCCAACATCGCCTGGCCCACCGCGCCGCCCGACAGGCTCCCGACAGATGGGGAACTGCGGTGATAAAAATGATGGTAGTGTGGCAGCAAGGTGATGCTGGGCTTTTGATATTCACCAAAAATACCTTGTATACACATAAAACGTGTATATATAATAAAATAAAATGATATAAAAGACGAAGAAAGACTGAATATAAAAATTTATTTACGTTCAACCACTTAAGGCATGGAAGCAGAAGCGGAAAACGCTGCGCGAGTGGAGGAGCGAGCAAAAGGCGATCGCAAGAAAAATGTGGCTAATAAGAAACTGAAAACGGCCTGAAAGAAGACTGCAAAACAAGAGGAGCCCAAAGTGGAGGAAGATATTGAAGAAAAGATGTTCGCTCAAAGGAATGTTTTGAATTTTTTTTAATTCGTATTTTTCTCCCGGTTTCTTCTTGCTCGTTTTCATGGCTGTCGATTGGGGTTCGTTATTTTTTTCCTTCACATCAAGTTATTTCTTTTACGTCCTTCTTTAACTTTCTTCCTTGCGGACACGTTTGGTCGGACGCTTTATTGGAGAGATATTAACTGGATATATACAAAAATGCTTGGTATCGAGTCTGGCCAAATAAATTCTTCACATTCCTTTTATATTGTACTCTCGGCGGAGCGTACGTTCACTTCGACTAGCTTGGCATTTTTGCGTATGCCTACAATCTGTACGGGGTTAATTGAAATTTATTTATTTACGACAAGTTCAGACTTCTTTTTTATACGGTGACCGTTGTTACCGGTGTTGCTGCACTATTGCTCATTGCAATATATTGAATTGTGTGCAACAAATTTAAATTTTACTTTGATTGATGTGAGTTAACTGTAACCGTTTCATCGATATGGTGTCTGTTAGACAATGTCACGCTCTTTTGAACATATATCTTCATTGCCCTTCATTGCAAACTGCAATCTGTTGCAACGCACAGTAGATCCGTTTTGCCAATTGTAATAAAAATCGTAGCTTTAATTCGGATTTAATTTTAATGCACCTAAATATATTCTCTGGTGAATTCCCATTCTGCATTCTAAACCATTTCGATACTTTTTGTTTATTAATCAGTTTATTTTTTTTTTTACTTTTTCATTTTGGAATAGTTTTTCTGTCACAGCATCATTTTAGGACAATTTCTTTGTTATTTTTGTCATACCTATCTATTTTAACCAAGGCGTAATTCAAAATGACGCAATTATAATATAAACATTTATTTTTCTGTTCAAAAATCGAATTCACTTCTTTCTGTACTATTTTTTTCATTCTTGTATAACTATTGTTTTATTTTGTTTATGCCATAACAAATATTTAAAAAAGTTTTGGTCCTGCTGGTGTTGGGCAACTGACGGGGTGGTTGGGGGGGTCGTGTTAAAAAAAAAAAAGAGATTTTTTTAATCGAGCGAAAAAAATTGCGTTTTAAGCATTTTTACTTAAAGTTTAAACGTGAAAACTATTATTATTTTCCATGCAAAAACCTAGGAACCAAAAGACAAAAATTGGAAAAAAATTTTTTTGCCGATTTTCGGAAATTTCATTGTTTGAATTTCCATTTCTATTTTATGTTAGAAGCGTTAATACTCATTTTTCGAGTTTTTTAGATTGTAGAGCCCACCGATAATTCATTTTATAAAAAAAGTTCAACTTGTATCTCACAAATTATTTCGCTCTCCCCCCCCCCCCCCCCCCCCGACGAATTTTTAAGCCAATTTCCAAGGGGGGGGGGGTTGACAAAAACTTAAAAAATAATTTGCAATGACCTTAATAGTTCACGTATTATCTGTGCTTTTTTGTGTTTGTCTTTGCGTCTATTTACCTATATATTAGGCCATCACAAATATTTTAAAAAGTTTTTGTCCTTCCGGTGTTGGACCACTGAAGGGGGGGGGGCGAAAAAAAAACAAAGTGAATTTTTTAATCGAGCAAAAAAAAATGGATTTTAGGCATTTTTATTTTAAGTTTAAACGTGGAAACCAAATCTATTGTTGCTTTTAATATATACGTTGTTAATTTTCATGCAAAAATCTACGAAAAAAAGGCAAAAACGAAAGAAAATTTTTTTGGCCGATTTTCGTAAATTCCGAAGTTTGAATTTCCATTTCTAATTCATGATAGAAGTGTTAACTCAACTCGTACACTCATTTTTCAAGTTTTTCAGACTGTAGAGCCCACAGACAATTGATTTTATAAAAAGAAATTTGAGTCATATCCTACAAATTATTTTTTTGCTCCCCGATTTTTCAAGCCAATTTCCAAGGGGGGGCGGGGTGACAAAAACTTTAAATATGATTTGTAATGGCCTTATTTGCAATGGCCTAATTTTAATTACATTTTTGTGACGTTGACATGTTACTTGCTTGTTCTTTTTAATTATTTTTGTGGCAATCTTACGTTATTTTGGTATTCTTTATGTATGATTTACTTTGTCAAAAATGATACAGAACTAATTTAAAAATGACTCCATCATTGATAAAATAAAATACAAATAAAAATTGATAAAATTGAAACAATAATGTCCTGTAGGAGATGGTTAAACAATACACAAGATATAGCATAGAGATTTAGATATAATCAATATGTTATATAAATATGACACCAAATGATTCAAGATGTAAGACGCAGTAAAGAATAAAGATAAATAAATAAATAAAAGGATACAAGAAACACTCCAAAACTGTTTAAATACTGGTTAAGTCGGTGTCTTTTGGATAAAAAACTAAAAAAGCATGATATAAATTAGACACACAAAAAACAAAAAAACAAAAAACTTTTGATACAAGCATGATGTGAAAAATCTTTAAAAACAATACAAGCATAGCGAAGCCTTGGGTCGTAAACGTCCTTAAGACTTGATCCTTCTTTATCGACAGACTTCGCAACCGGTTATTAGAGTACAGAACAACTACGGGGCTGGTGCAAAGATCCTACTGATTCTTGCAGCTCTGCTCAGCCGAGATTTGAACCCACGATGACTGGGTTGTTAGACCAGTATCGCATTCACAAAACTTTTTCCGTAGTTTTGACATAAAAATAATGTCAATGTAAAAATGAATGCCACAAAAGGCCAAATAGCTATAAAATGGACACAAATAATATATAGAAATGACCCGAAACTGATCCAGAATCAAATAATATAATGCATAAGCAATACTGAAATAACAAAGATATGATAACTATACGATATAAGTAGAATACAAAGAGGATTCAAAATTATTCATAAACGATACAAAAATAACACAAAGATACAGAAAAATGCAATAAAGTTGCACAAAGAGATGAAAAAGTGATGCAAGGAAATGAAAAAGTGATACAGAGATATAAAAGTGATTCAAAGAGATAGAAAGGTGATACAAAGGGATGGAAAACTGGTGCAAAGAGCTGAAAAATAGATGCAAAGAGACAAAAAAGTGACGTAAAGAAATGAAAAAGTGATGCAAAGAGATAGAAAAATGATACAAAGAGATAAAAAGTGATATAAATATGTAAAAAGATGAAGAGTAAAAAAGTAATACAAAGTGATGAAAAAGCGATGCAAAGAGATGAAAGAGATGTGCAGAGAGAAGAATAAGAGATGCATAGAAATGTAAAGGTGATAGAAAAGTGACAGAAAAGCGATACAAAGTGATAGAAAAGTGATACAAAATGATAGAAAAGTGATGCAAGAGATGGAAAAATAATGCAAAGAGATGAAAAAACGTTGCAAAGAAACGAAAAACTAGTGTTAAGAACTGAAATTAAGTGATACAAAGATGTAAAAGTTATGCAGAGATAAAAAAGTGAGAGATGAAACAGCGATGCACAGTAATGAAACGTGCTCCCAAGAGGTGAAAAAGTGACGCAAAGCTATGAAAAAGTGATGCAAAAAGATAAAAAAGTGATGTAAAGAAATGAAGAAGTGATATAGAGATGCAAAAAGTGATGCAAAGAGAAAGAAAAGTGAAAGAGGTAGAAAAGTGATGCAAAGAGGTAGAAAAGCAATACAAAGGTGGAAAGTGATGCAAAGAGATAAAAAACAAGTGATGCAGAGGTGAAAAGTGATGAAAAAGTAAAGAAACGAAAAAATCATGCAAAGAAATGAAAAAGTGATACAGAGATGTATAAGTGACGCAAAAGGACAGAAAAGTGATACAAAGATATGAAAAGGTGATGCAAAATGATGTAAAAGTGATGCAAAAAATGAAAAGGTGATACAAAGAGATAAAAAAGTAATACAAAAAGATAAAAAAGTGATGCAAAGCGAGGAAAAGTGATGCAAAGAGATGAAAAGGTTATACAGGAATACCACGTGGACAGTCAATTATTTTTTACTGTTTGCATATCATTTTTCCCAGTTCTTCCAATGTTCGTTCTTCACAAAAACGCATTCACTCTCTCATAAGTGATACAGATAGCAAAAATGATTCAAAGAGATAGAAAAGTGATACAGAGAGATAGAAAAGTGAAGTAAAGGGATGAAAAAGTAATGCAAAGAGATGAAAAAGTGATGCAAAGAGACGAAAAAGTGCTGAAAAGAGATGAAAAAGTGTTGCAAAGAGATGATGGTGATGGTGATGATGATGATGATAATGAATAAAAATATGATAAAAAAGAATTTCAAACTACTGAAAATCTTCACAAAAATGTCTAATGAATGACATACGAAAATAATACAAGAATGACACAAATGCACATAAATATCATAAAAACGACTCAAAATTAATATGAAAATAACGTAATACAATAGAAAACATGCACAAAAATAACATATACATACAAACAGATGCAAAAATAATAATAAAACGATTCCAAAATGATTTAAACCAAATTCTGAAACGATTAAAATATTACAGGTACAAATTGGTGTTTAATGGGTATGAAACAGGAATGGCAACTGAGAAGGAGCATCAAACATAGCTCTAGCCACATCAAGACCCTACCTAGCGCCTGACGTGGCCATACCCGGTAATGTTCGAAAATGAGAAGCTAAGCTAGAGTGTGCGTTGCCGAGGTTAGTGAGCCCGGAAGGTGTAAAATCCTTAAAATTTGATTTTAAATTCACTGTACATCACTGTCGACTCCTTTGGTATGAACATCCCAAAAGGGTTGAAAGTCCGAAAGTAATAGTAAAATCCATACGATTCTAGTGTTACTCTCTGGCGGCGTTTGCTCAAAGGGAAATGATATTCAGTTATTCTTCATGCATCTTTGGAATGTCAGTTGAGCTAACACCTTCTATAGCTCGAAACTAAGATGATTGGGGAGACTAAGCATGGCTGCAGTTACCTTTTTTCCATTACATCACTGCCGGACAGTGGGAGATAGATAGGGTTTACAGATACAAATGCGAATTTTTGTTTAATTTTCCTCTCTTAATTTGGTACTCGAATTTGTATTAACGTTTACTCAGCTGGTCCGTTGATTTTTTTCTATCAAGTTTTTCTATCATATCTTCATTTAACTTTATTTTATTTCAGGTTTAGGTTAACAGTTCCTTAATTGTACCTCAATGATAAAAAGAAAAACACGTCTTGCTGAACTTTGTTTCGATTGCGTTCAACTTCAGTTTAGTTTCCTTTGATTCAGAATATTAGTTTGAATTTTGGTGCAGTCTTCGCGCTACGTCAGAGTAGGTTGCTATAAATTTAGCAATGCTATAAATTTTCAAGTATATTATCTGACAACAGCGCCAGCGCAAGCTAGTGGCGTTCTCGCACAGTGACTGTTGTTTGAGTCTTGGCTAAAGTGAAAATTTAAAATGATCCCTTTTATTGGCGATGGAATGTGGCTTCAGTGTTACGTTTGTTAGTCTGTGGTTTGACGTTATTTCAGATTTCTTAAAGAATATTGGTATATATTAACCTTCAAACTGTTTGAATGGACAATATTGAAAATGTGTTCAGTACATATTTCTTGACATTTTCGTACCAACACTACAGTATTCTGACTACGAGAATTCTAGAAATTTGTGGAAAAAATATTTTGGTTATTTTTGCCATTTCTACTTATGAAGAAATATGATATCTGGAATAAAAATATACATCGCAAAACTTGTCTGCAAGTAGTTTACATCCTTTATATGACTTTAATATCTGAAAACATCTAAGAAAAGTATCTGCGTAGAGCTTTGGACATGAAATACGAAATGGACTATTTCTTACTTTGAGTAATTTTTACCGTCGAAATAAATTTTTTGCGTAAAAATAAAAATTTGTGCTCCCTTCGGGTATAATTACATGAAAAAATAGTCGATAGCGTTTTTACAATGTTGCCCGTTCGTGGTTACTTATCCCTAGAGTGTCAACCACATCAATCGTGCCGTTCCGGTTTTGTTAAATCAAATTAATGACGTGAAATTTTTCAAAATAACGCTACTTTACTTAATCGCACGTTTGTCGTCCATGCTACTAGGCCCGTGAAGTGAAAAGCATTAGATGGAGGTTTTCAGAATGATGCGACTATTGGAAAATGTCCAATGATCATTTATTGTCAATATTATTAACATCAACGCATCCGTACGTAAATTGCAAAGCATTAAGATAATTTCACAGCATGCATCCAGTGAACTCTGTGTTCGTACAAGTAACTACAACCGGATTTTATAGCCGAATGGACGTTGCTCGAAGCAACAATGTTGCAAGAACTCCTGTCGCGGCATTATTGCCGTGGGTTGAACCTGAAGTATGCATATATGTAAATTCAATTTATGGCCGAAGCACGCATTTATTTAATTTCTAAAATAAAATCATAATCTCAGTTATTCAACGGTCAGCGTTTGCAACGAGTTTGCCTGACTGGGGCGCTCCAGAACCTGTAATCCTAGCCCAGCTATAATCAAATTAACATGTATGTATGTCAGTCCTGTTTTTGCGTATTTTATACTGCACTATTCAGATACAAACGTGTCCCTATTTCCCATGCTGCAGTTTTATTAATTTATTGTACCCTAAAGATGTTTCGTTTTAACTAAAACCGTTCCAGCACATGGTAGAGATTACTTCAACAATTTATGAATATGCAGTTTCGCCCGATGCACGTCTCTCACATCGGGCAACCGAACATTCCAAGCAAAAGGCGCGATCATTAGCGTTGCAGGCGCCGCTTAGGAATTTCTTTCACACTAATCCGCTCCCGCATCACGACACTACCGGTCACAAGCGGCGCATTAAGTTTGAGGGCAGTCACATTCCTGGGGGCAACATAGTTGCAGCTGATGCAGAGCATTGTATGATTGATGGAGCAATCGCATCTTGGCTGGAATGTACCCTCGCTAAAAATAATCCTGCGATGTCAATTCCGTTTTACCCAGATAAATGTGCAGTGGCCGGAATGTTGTCGAGTTTTGTTTGAACCTTTTTCCGTTGGGCCATGCCATCGTGCATGAGCCACGAAAACGTTAATGATGCTAATTCGATATGAAAATGATGCTTCCTTCGCGTCGCGTCGTGCGGAGTTTCACGGAGCCACAGAAGCCACTTTGTGTAATCCGGCCAATGGCCGTCTCGTTGGAGTTTTACATTGTGTTCCGTTTGTGTGCACGTTTATGCAGCAAATGATTATTGACTTGAATCCGCCGTCGTTCTGTTTTAACGCTAAAATTCACAACGGCTCTCAGTTTGAAAGCATAATTTAGGAGGGATTATGATATGAAACAAATGCGCTGGAAAATATAATATAATAATATAAATATAGTAGTGAATGACAATTCGTTTCCGAGTTAGCTGACCCCACACTCATGCTCGTTTCAAGAAAGTACCCTTACACGACGTAACCTACGAACTTCCATTATTGTCCGGAACCTTTGCCAATATATAGTAGTATGTCCTCGCCGATAGGCGAAGCATTATGAGTGATAATGGCAAAACCTTCGGATATGATGGCCTCATGCCGGAGGCAAAAAAAGTACACCCAAGAATGCAACAGACTGAAAGATTTATTTGTTCAGCTTTGGCAGAACAAGCTTTTCACTCCCGCTTCGCTGCACTCTGTGATGTTGCACATTCCTACCGGTGAACAAAATAAACTTTAATAAGGACTCTGCGTGTTTTCGTTTCGCGTGCAGCGCAACTCTACCCTGCTGTTCAGCGCGCGATTGACAGCGCAACCGGTACCTACCTACCTACCTATACCTACCGGTAGATGCGAAGCTGAGGCGAACAAAATTGTATGGAACGAACATAAAAATTGAAAGCAATAAAAAGGTGAAAAGGCACAAAAAATACAAAAAAGCTCCATCCAATTTGGCTACTGTTTTCTTTTAACACCCAGAAGAGCAGCGTTCGATTCCGAAGAAGTTTCCGAAGGCAGAGAGGTACGAGTACCGAATCTGAGAAGTAGCCATTTTTATGCGAGAAATCTGGTTCCGTTGGTAAAAGAAACTATTTAACTTTTGTAGAAGTTGAGAAAATAAA
The DNA here is from genome assembly GCF_943734655.1 of Sabethes cyaneus. Lineage (NCBI taxonomy): Eukaryota > Metazoa > Arthropoda > Insecta > Diptera > Culicidae > Sabethes > Sabethes cyaneus. The sequence goes on from NC_071355.1 coordinate 219,518,946, forward strand.
AATAATTGCGAAAGTTTCATCTAAATACCAAATTGCGCCAAGCGGCCTGCGTTTGCGCGGTTGCCCGTTCACGTGTACAGAAAAATGCCAATTTTCAAAATTATCTTGAGTTTATATGCTGAATGATAGTGGTAGAGCTGAAAATGGATGTCGAATGCCACTTTAAAATTCGAAATGATCAGCCGGATTGCAAGAAGGTTAGGTAAGATTATGTTATGTGAGTGCTCTTTTTGCTACCAACAAGTAGTAGGCCCATATCGTCATAAATATAAATTAAAAACCCGAATTAATCTACCTAGCGGTGCGACCCAGCCTTTCTACTGCAACAACAGTTAATTTTTAATTTCTCAGGAACATCTATAATTAAGTTGGCTATGTTTTCAAATATCAGTTCCTTATTCTTCAAAATCTTTATTTAACAGTAAAATTCACAAGTCCGTATTGCGTGCAATAATTATATTTTCCTTCCAAGAGTACGCAAATATTTGTAAGCGTCATTTGTTTTAGTTTAACAACATCTTATTTAGTTTTATATTATTTACATAATTTCACGGGTAGAAATTTGATCTTCAAAACGAGCAAAATGACTCATGATTCCTGGTTTCTAGCTCATGATTTATGAAAATACACCATGAATAAAAATCATGATATCACGAGCTTCTTGCAGTACAACACAACGCAAAATCATGAACTATTATTCATGATTTTGTGCTGTCTGATATGGCAGTTCAGTCATGATTTGACATGAACTCACATTTCATGATTTTATGATTTCATTCATGGCATCGGAAGCAAATTTCTTTCCGTGTTATAGAACCATAAATGTAGCCACAAACGATAATTTTTGCTTGGCTTGAATGAATACACATAGAAAATTAGAAATTAACCCTCTAACGAGCCTACTGACGGTATTCACTTTTGGGCTTCAGAGCAACATAAGAAGCTAGTTTTGAATTGACAATATGAAAAATATGTTCATCACAGATTTCTTGATATTTTGATATTAATATCACAGCATTCTAACAATGCGTTCAAGTCTTATCATCGTTCAAATATAAATATTCAAAAAATTACGAAAAAAAATTATTGCGCAAATATTTTCTTTTTCACTTTTGAAGATAAAGGATATCTAGAAGAAAATGATTGACCTTAAAATTTTACTGAGGTAAATAAGACTCTACTAATATTTTATAAAATTTTTGTTCTTCCGATGTTTGGCAACTAAGAAAAAAGTGTAATCACGAAAAAAAATTAAGCGTTTTATGCATTTTTACTTAAAGTTTAATCGTGAAAACCAAATTTATTCTTACTTTTCAAATAAATGTTATTATTTTCTACGAAAAGCGAAAACCTGTCAAATAAGAAAAAAAAATTGGAGAAATTTTTTCGCCGATTTTCGGAAATTACATTTTCTGAACTTCCAATTCTGTTTCGTACTAGCAGCGTAAACATACCGTAGACTTTCGAGTTCTTTAAGTTGTAAAGCTCAAGACAATTGATTTTTAACAAAAACTTGTTACTCAAGGGCAAAAAAATTGTTGCCCCCAGATTTTTAAAGCCAATATTGAGGAGGGGGGGGGGGCTGACAAAACTTTACAAATAATTTGCAATTGCCTAACTGAAATTAGGCTTTTTCTTAGTTGGCGCTCCTTCAGATGATTATTTTGTCATGACCGGCTAGATTGCTGTAATTACCGCGGCATCACGTTGGTCAACGCCGCTTACAAGGTGCTCTGTCAGATTTTGATGCGTCGTCTATCCCCAATTAGGCTTATACAAATTTGGAAAAAAGTTTATGTCCTGGTCTTGAAATATTGTTTCAGGGGGGGGGGGGAGGGCAAAAAAAAAATAATATCATCAAACCTTCAAAACCGAAACAAAGGAGTAGAAACCAGTGTTTATTTTTCCATATTAATGCATATTTAATACAAAAATGTAGTACAGTACTTCAATTTCAGTTCAAACCGAACCAATCATTAAAATGTTTGGAGAGAAAAACCGTTACGACTGCCTAGCAATGAAAATGTTATTCCAATTTAATTCCAGTTTCGCACATTGCCATAACCCATACTAAAACTCCATTTTTAAATCAGAAGAAGATGCACATAACTGAACATGACTTGATTTGATGTTAATGTCGGGCCACCATTGATCCCAATGATAATCACAACATGACAATAACAATAGTCCGAAAAATTTCTAACAATTCAGTAACATCCTTTCTGCATACATTCAATGCATGGTAAAATATTGTGTTTGTAAGGTAAAATTGTAAGCTTTATGTCCCCAACATCCAAAATTAGGGTAAGTTCTTGGACACTATGGAATAAAACGACCAATTGGAGCCCCGAAAGCACTGAAAGCTGATATTCCGGAATGTCTAATTTGTTGTATTTCTATTTTAATCTATCTACTACCGATGACAGCATAAAATAACCATCCTGCAATTCGGAATATATTCGTCAAAAGCGGTACCAAATTTCACTAATATATTGTTTAGTTTAGTGATGCCTCAATCTAATTCGATTCTGTTAAAACAAGTTAAAATAAAATGGAATAAGATTTAAAGTAAATGGAGCCTAAGGCTGATTTTAAGCACATCCAATTTTCGGCTTTGGGACCACCTGCGACCTGTAGCAAAAATCAAAAATCTTAGTTGGTGAAGGAAAGTTGATCGAGACTAAGCGGATAATTACTTTAACTTTGTACATATTGGGTAATTTAGAGATGTAAACTCGGAGAACTGTAAAAAATTTCCTTATCACTAAAGAATGTAACATAATATGTATTACACCTTATTTTTTTGCCCCTTCAATTTTCGAAAATTTTGGAAGGGGGGGGGGCGACATAAACTTTTTTTCAAATTTGTATAAGCCTTACAAGAGAATTCATAAGGCAGTATCAGGCGGGCTTTATGTGGGTACGTGCTACTACGGATCAAATTTTTACTTTCCGACAAATCCTCCAGAAATGTCGAGAATACAACGTGCCCACGCATCATATTTTCGTGGATTTCAGGGCAGCATACGATACAGTTGAACGCGAACAGCTATGGCAGATAATGCACGAGTACGGTTTTCCGGACAAACTGATGCGACTCATCAAAGCTACCCTGGAGCTAGTTATGTGTTACGTCCGCATTTCGGGAATGCTCTCGAGTGCTTCGAATCGCGCAGAGGGTTGCGGCAAGGAGATAAACTGTCCTGTTATTGAAGGTGTGACGACCGGCGCTAGCCAATTTGTCGCTCCACGCAAATTCTCGAAATGGCGCCACCAGAATAAACGAAAAACAGGAGGCGTTGCTGTGTGCAGACATGTTACTTACACCCTCGAAAACACACAGTCTTTCTGCATGACAACTCACGAGGCAAACAACTCGTGAGCAGCCAGCTGCCCGTGAGGGCTAGCGGCACACTGGGATACAGATTGTGCATTTTTGTTTTCTTCTTCATCTTACGCCCTCGATTCTACACGCGGGTGGGAGTGCTAGTCCTCGCGAATGATCGGTATCAGTTGTTCAGGCTGCAATGACGTGCGAGAGCGACGCTCTTGGCTGTTAGCTTAATACACACTCGCAAACGGCGTTACAGTGCACGAATAAATAAGAGCAGGAGTCCGAAAGGAATGCTTATGTCAGTGTGTTCATTAGAACGAGTACGTGTGTGTGAGAAAAGTAGCCCACACAAGTGCGGGCTTCGCAACACTGGTCACAGTCAACCACGATTTCTTTTGAATAATTGTTGGTTTCTTGAAACCCATTATTAGAATGACAAACCTTCAAAAACGAAAAAGTTCGGTTCATATTTACTGTTACTTCAGAAACTTCGTCCTCATACCTTGTTACTTCATCGAAGATGAATCTGCTGATTGCGGGTTCTGAAGAGATTCGAAAACCTCTCCCGAAAAATTTGCAAATAATTTAATATCATCAATGCCACTTTCCCAGCACGTTTATCTGAGTGTTTTGATTGTTGTGTTTTATTGCGAATAGATTTTCATCAGGAGAAGGTGGAGCGCAAACGGAAAGCGAAGAATGGCGTAGGCGTATGAACCATGCACTGCAGGCACTACTTGGAATGATTCTCAAAGTACACTTGTCCGGATACCGTGTAAAAAATACCGGATGACTGTGCAGTGAATCTGTTCTCTTCTAGACCTCCATCGGCCTTACGCATATGTTAGGTTGGAAACGTATAAAATGTTGGCGGGTTATTCAGGTCGAGCCACAAGCTCAACATCTTCTTTTGCTAGCTTGGTTCGTGGTGCTCATACACAGGCGAGAGTGTTGACCGATCATGAATTCACCAACATTTTCGGCCAACATGTTCGTACGTGTATGAGGGCCTTTAGGAACAGAGAGGCCCAACTTACCAGATGGCTCGACCAGGTTGAAGCGGACTTGCGTATGTCGAGACGCGCAACGAATTGGCTTCCAGTTATTGAATTCTAGTGTCATTTAAGATATCGCACGATAGGTCTTTGTTCATAGACGAAATTGGCCACTTGTCTGAATGTTCCCGGAAGTCCCCAGAACTTGTCCAGGTATAACCAACGTGGTGCTAGGTAGTTGATCTGACTGTCAGTGATCTAGTTTTTAAATTCTGGCGTAATTTGAGGTGTCGCATGATAAGTATTTGTTCATGTTCGATACGGTATTTCCGGTTAGTCCCAATACGGCGTAAAACTCCTAAAATGGGTATATGTTGCATGAAAAATCAATACCGGCTGTGATTTACGTTCATTTTGGAAGTGTCATTGAAGATTTTTATTTACTTTATATGAGCAATCTGCCCTTTAAAACTTCAAAAGGGCTTAACTCAAAATTTCGTCGATAGATTTTTTTTAAATTGATTCAGAGGTGTAGGATGGCAATACAAACCAACTGGCATTTTCCATTTAAATGGCCTATTTTATTTTTTAATAACGGTATTTTGAACACCGTGCGCACTGTATAAATATGCGAATGAATAATAGAATCAGTCAAGTGTCAACAAAGCTTAATATTAAACCACAGAAAATAGACGGCTTAGTGGTGTAATTGGTTAAACAACACATTCGACTAGAGATTGAGAGCTGTGAGTTCGACTTTCACCTTCGCTAAGTTTATATTGTTGGCCTATAAGGCTGTGCGAGATCTCGCGAAATTTCGTCTTTACCGAAATCGAACGAAACTGGACGAAATTAGAGCATATATTCAACTGTAGTTTAATGGTGATCTACCATAAAATTTAAGACGAATTTCGTACGATTTCGTTGAATTTCGATAAACACGAAATTTCGCGAAATCTCGCTCAGCCTTATTGGCCTAGTATCAAGAACTTTTCAGTTTATCTGTGTCTACATTTTTCGCATTAAGCATTTATTCTTTCCCAACATTATATTGAAATGTCAAAAAACTCAAATATAAAACCATTAAGCCTTACATTCAAATATCGGCTAGCGAGTAAGATCGTTAAAGTTACTAGTTGCCTGATATGAACTTTAACGAAACGGGGTAAAAATTAAAGTACCTTTATAAATTATTGGTACGTTCAAAATCGCTCAGATATACATTAAGTTTCTTCAGCAGTATTTTCCCCCATGTGGATGATCGCTTTCGAACGTTTCAGTTATTCTTTTGTTATCGAACAATGTGCAACGTACAATTGTTCACGCAAGCTCTGCATTTCAAGAACCTGCATTCACATCAGCTGCATTGAATTACAACAGTATGGTCTAGAAAGAAAAACGAGAGACCTGCAATTGCCAATTCTGCGCGGTTTTACACGCATCAAACTGTAAAATAAAAACTGAAAAATAGCAGCTTTTGGCAAAAACAGGCTACCCTTTCTGCTATCGACTCGAGAAGATGCTGGCATAGGGTCTTTGACCTCAACCGACAGAAAAGCATCATCCACAAGCTCCCATCCAGCAGAGCCAGCACACCGGACCGGCGCAGCGCGGCAGTAAAACGGCCGGTGGTTGAGTCGCGATGGCGATGGCGCGCTTTTTTGGCCATGAACGACGAAACGCTCGACAAAATGAGCAAAGAACCGGAGAACGCACTGACGGGAGGTTCCCGACGCAAGAGAAAGGCAAACGCGACGAGTAACAGCGATTTTTAGCCCTCCATCCATTGCCATATGTGAAAGGGCTAGGGTTGTTCACTTTTTTCTCTGCACGCTAGTGGTGTGGAAAGAAACTACAAGAGAGAGTTGTAAATTCTACCAGTTAAGTTGAAATTTGTTTCTACTTGATCACGATAAAGATAATTGAAAAGTTTGGCATTTTATAAAATCGACGTATACACAGATTTGTAAGTCTGAAGGGGGGTTCATGGTACACCCCCTGTAATGTAAACATCCTAACATGATTTTTTTTAATCTGAACGCTGATAATTTGATTACGTTCAGGTAACTACAGGTTACTGCAGGATTCGTAACTCGTAACAAAATAGAAAATGAACCCACTAAAACTAAATATAGTGTCATTCAAAGGTTGGTTTTTATTCGTTTTGATAAAGTTTTCAACCTACCGGACACTTGACAGTTGAAATAGGAATTCGACTGAACGCTTCAGCTTGGTACACTGAGAAAATACCACCATTTAATTATTTTGCGCCTCACATATGGATTTATGCAATGTGCTGACTGTCCTGCACTCAGTGCACCTATTTTGCTTTTTAAGCTGTAACACCTCAGCCAAATAAAATTCGAAAAAGTTATGTATGGCGTATGGGGCATTTATAGAGTCAATTATTATCCATAAGATTGCTGAACTAAGTAGGGTAACCTATTTTGGACCCCATCAGCAGCTGTACCATTTGATTTTGCTGTAAGTGTCCAAATTATGTACAGCTGTTAATGGGGTCCGAAATACGTTGGTTACCCTATTGCTCGATCTCACGTCCCAGTTCACACTGGACGATACACCAAGGGCGCTCTGTGCACCACCCAGTGTGAAGTGAGAGTGCACCGTAAAGCATAGTATACAGTTCCAAGCGAAGTGAAAATTGAAGCAAGTGAAAAAGCGTCCCTTTTCGCTCGCGGAAAATAAAGACTGTGGATCTCTTAATAATTTCATTAGCTTTCGGTTTACAGTTCATGCGAAGTGAATTGAAGGGTTTACAGTTCGAGCGAAGAGAAAATAAATTTAACACCAATGCGGTATTTACAAGTGGGGCAATGGTGCTGCAGCAGTTAAGTGTAGCGCAAAACATTATCAATACGCTTTTGGAACCGAAAAACAAGTAATAACGGTTAGGCGTGACGTCCAATTCTACAAAAAAGTCCGCATTGCTCGTTGCGGTATGTTTTTGGAGTCATGAAGTTTTTGTCGCCAATATTAACAAATATTTTCCTTTTCCACACCTCTACACACTCATTGGCTTGAAACGTCAAGTTTTCGCTAGCTGCAGCCTTGTTCACGAGCGTAGGCGCGTGCGAACGAATAGTACCCAAGTGAAAAAGATGTCATCCACAATCTTTAATTTCGGTGGATCACGTTTGTTTACAGTTCCGAGTGAAGTGAAATGCGGCTTTTGCGCTAGTGAAAAAGTTGAGCGGTTTGTATGGGATTTTCACTTCGCTCGGAACTCTATACTAGGCTTAAATAGTTAAGATAGAGCAATACTTAGTTCAGCAATCTTATGGATAATAATCGACTCTGTAAATGCCCCATACCTACATAACATTTTCGAATTTTGTTTGGTTGAGGTGTTACAACTAAATAAGCAAAATACTGAGTGCAGGACAGCCCTGGATGTGTCAAACACAAAATTTACACATATGACATATAATTGTCATATGTATTTCTGGGCAGACTTTGTTTATATGTGACACATAATCAATCATATGCGGAGTTTTTAATTGTGATACTTCTGCACCACGCTAAACAATATTTCGACCCAAGAATGACAGTCAAATACTGCGCATATTTATGATCATCCCCAACACAAAAAATCCAATGCTCGACCGCACCAAATATACGCTGCCCGATAAAATAAATAATAGATGATAAATTTGATTCTTGCCGAATCTTTGCTTAACGCGCAAGGGTGGAGATGATTTGGGAAAAATTTAAGAATTAAAATGATAAAACTGGATACGAAAATTGCTCTCCGCTTTGATCTGGTTTCATGCAGCGTGGTGTTTACCATTCTGCTTCTTTGTCTCGTTTTCTTTCGAATGGTATGTGGGTAGGTAGGTATAAATGGACAAATTACTTCGTTCCAAGCGTTAAACAAAAGCGCAAACATTCTTATATGATTACGATAGACCGCAAGCCGAGAAACGGTTTCGACAGTTGAAAGAGTTTTGTACTAGAACGATTCCACAGAAATGTAAGTTATATGTGATTGGCGAATTTTCCACACCTGGAAGATTTTATGATAATTGTATTTCTTTCTGTTGTTTATACCAGACCTAACGCTGGTTTTAATAGTTTTAATTAAATGCAAGTTTCGACTGTAAGATTTCTATTTTTAGTTTTTTATTTTCGAGATTAAACTTACGAAAATTCTACAACAATGTTTCAAAAGTGTAGTAGATCATCTGATGGGGCTATTCATTTGTAGTTCCCACAATACATGGCTAGCAGAAACATTTTATCATGAAATTGGGAAGACGTTCACAGGATTTCTCAATTCGATAATGCAAATAGATAATGTAGTAAATATTTCGTGGTTTTCCAGTTACTATAGGATCATAATTTGTTCATATTTATTCCTTTTGCTAAATAACAGAAACATGGCCAATTTTCGCTGCTATAAGTACAACAGCTAGTGTAATCTCCAAACGCTACTACGTCCCCGTGGCATGCGCGGAGATGCATAAATCGATTCGATCGGACGGTAACAGCAGAAAGGTAACCGGAGGCTTCGGAGCACATTATCCACATCTTTTCGGTTTCACCAGCTTCTTCGCATGCATGCATGGGTTCAGGCACTGCAATCAAGCTCACTACCAAAATACCGAAAATCTTCCCGAAGCGCTGGGGACACAGCTGCTGGTAGCCGGGTGCGTGTTTCTTAATTTCGGCACTGTCGTGCCGAATAAATAAATTCGCTAAAAAGCAGGTTTAATTAATTACAATGTGCTACTGTGTGCTTGTTCGCCTGATCGGTCTTTGTGTGCCTGTGTCGTTTAAACAGGCCACGGCACCCTGCCTGGTTTACACCTGAAAAATTCCATCCATGAGCATATGCAGCTTTCGGGCACGGTTGAACACTTAAATGATATGCACAGGTCAGGAAAGTTCCATATGACCTCAATCTGGCTCGCGAAAACAGTAGTTGGGGAATTGGTTTTGGCCTGTGATGACTGCTTGGTAAAATAACAACAATAACAAAATAGTTAAATATCTAGCTGAATGCATCATTCCAAATTTCAGTCCACGCAAACTTTAGAAACCGAAAAACATGGAGGTTTTCCATGTAGCTTGCCTACTGGATCAGGAAATGTGTTTTACTTTATTGTTATTGGGTCCTAAATTTACCATGGATTTTAGATTGTGTACTTTGAACAACTCAAAATTTTATTTGAAATTTGTAATTCAAAAGATTTTTGTTTTGGTTAAATTAAGGAGTATGTTAACAAAAATCTTCGATGTCCATGTAGTCTTGTAAAATATTTAATTTCGCGAATCATAAAAATATAGACAATTTACTACAAAACCGCGTTTAAGCATGTGCTAAAATGTGAAATTTTACTTTCGGCCATTTTGGCTGCTACTTTATATTGAGCTTTTTTTACGAGTAGGGAAATCTGCTGAGCACCTTAAAAGATATGGTACTATCAGACACCTGAGAAGACAACTTAGGGTTTGGGGTTAGGTATCCCGACCCCCTAATGGGACGTGAGGATCCAGACCCACTAAAACCCTACTCGAGTCTCCAGCCTTAATCCCCCCTGACACCATCTTATCGGTATTACTTCAAGGAGGGGCTATTGTGCTTAACGCACTCTCTTAGATAACTACTGAACTATGGTAGTTAGGCTGTTTATTCGCCGTTGATCGGCTCTCCAGCGATTTTGTAGCTCAAGTACAATCTGGGTAGCAGCCGCATTGACCGCTCCCCAGACGTCCGAGCTGGAACACATCCTTTCGACTAATTTATCCAGAGTAGAATCCTGTCCACTCACTGTCATCTTGTTGCTTCTAGCACCCGCGAACTAGGGCATATGAAGAAAGCATGTTCTGCAGTTTCCTCAACATCCACATCCGCATGCCCAAACTTGTGCAGATACTGTCTAAAACAACAGTTTTGCCATGACATAATCTGTGTCAGATGGAGATTGACTTGGCCGTGGCGCCTATTGACCCACCCGGATAGTTCCGGGATAAGTCATTGTGTCTACTGGCCTTTTGTGGAATCAGAACATGCCCGCTGCCATGTGGTCATTGAGGCTGTTCTTGTGGTACTCCGTATGCCTCTAGTTCCACGTTGGTTGAAGCACTCTACGTCCTCGCTGTTGATGATGCCAATAGGCATTTGAGGCACATGGGACGATAGGTACGTTCCAGCTTAACTAGGTAGCTTTTGGTTCCTAACGTCGATGACCACACCGGCCCGTCATACCTAAATATGGACTGGACCACATTAGCTAATAATCTTCGCTTGCTGCCATATACCGCAGAGCTATTAGACATCATACGAGACAATGCCGAAATAGCTGTGGAAGCCTTCTTGCAGGCATAGTCGACGTGGCTCCAGAACTTGAGCTTATCGTCGACCATGACTCCCTGGAGTTTTAAGGACCGCGTTGACGAAATAGTGCAGTCCCTGACACTGATCTTTGCTTGCATCACCGACTTGCGGTGGTTCACCACGATAACCTCCGTTTTGTGATGCGCTAGCTCCAGTTTCCTAGATCGTATCCGATCTTCAACAATGCTTATAGAGTGGGCAGCCGTCAACTCAACTTCTATGATAGATTCATCGTAGACTTCCAAGGTGATGTCGTCCACAAAGCCGACAATCACTACCCCTACCGGGAACTATAGCTTCAGCACCTCATCATACATGACGTTCCACAATACTGGGTTCAGTATGGAACCTTGCGGAACCCCTGCGGCGATTGGAACGCACTTCTGACCCTCCTCCGTGTTGTAGCATAGCACACGATTCTGGAAATAATTTTACAGAGCCCTGTACAACGACACCGGCACTTGGACGTTCCGAAGCGAGTTGGCTATGGAGCCCCAACTAGCGCACTGTTATCATTCAGGCACACCGCTCATATGTCCATATTGAATTTGTAAATATGTATTGTCATCTTGTTTATAAAATAATTGTATAAATGTATAAATTGTAATCTAAATGAATATATGTTATTATGAGTAGGGAAAATTCGATATTAACTGAGGGAAATACAAAAATGCACTCCAGTCAGAAATCGACTTTAGAAGATTAAAATGATATCGCATGGTATACAACCCTGCCACTGAGGAGGATCAATCTGAGTTGCCCGATTAAATGATTAATTCGATCGATAAGAGAGGAAATTTTGCTGAATTAGAGAGGTACCTGGGAAAGCTACTGGGTTGAGCAAATCACAAAGGTCTTTTCCACTTTAACCACCGTCGTTGAAACATCGAATAGTGAATGCTAAGAGCTATTTAGCCAGATATATCGAAGAATCGGATATCGAACCGATAGTGAATTGGATACTATAAATTATAGAAAGTGGATCAGAAGTGTACCTATAATTTGGAGCTTTGATTGATCAGGTATGCTTCGTTTTGGGTTGGTGGAATTTAACGCTCCCAAGACTTATAACCCAGTAGCTCTAACCTCCCCATTTTCCTACAATGCTACAATCCTATGCAGGACCCGTGAGTTTTATCGCAAGTTTTCCACGTGGTCGTTCGGACACACCTCAATTACTGGAAAACGGCCAACTTTTGCCTCTAGACCGTCCAGTGATACCTTTTGGCGGGATTTCACCTGTACCACGTGTCGATGAAGTAACCAATAGTACGCGGTGAAGGAGTTCAACGCCTGTACGAAGGCTCTGAAGCATCCCGAGATCGTCAATTGTCCACCGATTATCGTCCTCGTGGCTAGCAGCAAGCCCGATAGCCGTCACTACGGGCACGGCAGCAAAGATCCCAATAATCGACGCAGGAGAGAATATCGTACGGAAAAGTAGCAGCAGACGGAGCCGGCCGGCCCAATACCACATTGCGATTGAGTAGGTGAGGCTTAGGTAATAAACGGTAATTGTAATCGATAAGAAAATTTAGTGCCTGCACACTCATCCGAAATCCTTGATCAGCGTAAAATTGTTTGAGCCGATCCTGAGAGCAGGCGTGTTGCTCACGGTCGAGCTAGTCGTTTCGGAAAAGAGGCTGATGAATGCACACCCTCAGATCGCCGATGGTGTCTGACCAGCGATCGAGGGCTTAGACTAGCTGGTCTTCCACCGGTAAGTAATAGCACGTCGAGCGTGACAACTGCGCAATAGCGGATACCCGTCCTCTTACGCTACATTACCACCTCGGCTGTCTTAGTGACAGATAAGATGGAATCCACCGTAGATTTGCCTTCACGGAAGCCGAATTGGTTCCTTGACAGATCGTTTGTACCCTCAGTGTACTGTACGAGTCTGTTAACCCACCCTAGCACCTTGCCGGCAGTATCGATCGACCGGCAGATAGATCGGCCTATGTGACGAAGGGACACCCGGAGGTTTTCCCGGCTTCAGCAATAGGACCAGGTTCTGTCGCTTTCATCTGTCCAGGAAGTGGCCATCTTCCAGGCATCTACTCATTACTGCCCCGAATAATTCGGGAGCCTCTAGAATAGCCGCTTTAATTGCCACATTCGAGATTCCGTCTGGTCCCGGAGCCTTGCTCATCTTTAGGGATTTAGCGATCGCAATGAGTTCTTCGTTCGTAACCATCGTTCTCTCCCCGCTTCGTCCGAACGAGCTCTTTGCATAATTCTCTTCGCACGAAGGCACACTCCGCGGAGTTCCGCAATTTCATCTGTCCACCAGTAAGCCGGTGACCTCCCATACCTATGTCGGCCTTTCCTAGGCATGGTGGCGTCACACGCCTGCGACAGTACCTGAATCAAATGATCAGCGTTCGGATCGAGCACACCGCATTCACCGCACTCTCTCCGGAACGCTTCCACAAACACTTCGGGATCGAAATATGATATCTTCCATCCACGGGTGGTTAGAGTGTCGGCTCTACCCGCCACCTGCCGCCTTGTTATCTGACCGACACCAAAGCGGACCGCCTGATGGTCACTGTGAGTGTAGCCACTGTCTACCCTTCAGTCTCCTATCAGACCAGGACTGCCGAATGTCACGCCGATGATAGACTACGCACCATTCCTACTGAAGGTACTTATGGTGCCAACGTTGGCCAGATCTACGTAAAGTTTTGCCAGAGCCTTAAGCAGAATCCGACTCCTATGGTTCGTGCGACGACTTCCCCACTCTACCGCCCAAGCGTTAAAGTCGACCGCCACGACCACCGGCATTAGACCAGTCAGCACAACTGATACTCGCTCTACCATCCGCGTAAACTGCTCGATAGACCATCTCAGTGGAGCAGCAGCAGTAGAACATTCCACCCACTTTGGCAACCGCAAATCCCTCGTCTGCGGTTGACACAACTTCTTGAACCGGGAACCTGCTTGTCGTCCATATAGCCACCGTCACGGACCTATCCGAGACCCAGTTGCCGTTTCCGGCAGGAACGCGATATGAATCCGAAATGATGGCAATGTCCGTTGCCGACTCGGAAACTGCTTGATGTAGCAGCTGCTGAGCCGTGCTACAGTGGTTCGGGTTGAGTTGTGTCACTTGCACTATGATCGTGGCTTGATCGCCGACACACCAGCCGGGCACTTTGGACCTCCAGTTACGTGCTTTGCGTCCCGTTTACCGGTACAAATCGAGCACTTGGGCGGCTCCGCGTAGTTTGTTTATGGCCTTGTTTTATGGCCAGCACTGCCACATCTCCTGCACAATTGACTACTATCTGGCCGCTTGCAGTTCCAGGCCTTATGCCCGTGCTCAAAGCACCGGAAGCAAGCCTCCGACTGCTTGAGCACGCTCAGTGGGCATACCGACCACCCCACTTTTAGCCTAGCAGCTTTCAGGGTTTCGTTTCCGTCCGCCAGCGGGAGTCGTATGGTGGCTTTCTAGGTCCCGACAGGACCCCTACGCAGGCGAACCGCCTCAGTTGCCACCACCACTGCACTTTGGTCTTTGAGAGCCTGTACGACTTCGCACACATCGGTGATCTCATCCAGGTTTTTAAGCTGGAGAGTCATTTCTGGTGTAAGAGCACGTACCTGCACTCCCTCCCTGAGCACTCCTTCCGCAACCGACTTGTATGCGGAACTCTTCTTGGTGGCGTCCTTCTTTAACTCAAGGATCATTTCGCCAGTGCGTGAGCGGCGGATGCTCCGCATGTCCGCGTCCAGATCCCTGAGTAGGGCATCTCCTCTCATGGCCTTTAAAACCTCCGAGTATTTCGACATGTCCGTTTTCAGGATTAGAGCGTCGCTCTTTGACGCTCGCTTCCTTGTCGGTTTAGGTGGAGCTTCTTTTTTCTTTTTTTTTTCTTGTTGGCCTTAACTTCGATCCAGGGAATACCCGTCTTGGTGCTTCTCGCTGGTTGATCGATTGGCTCCGTCAACCCGCTCGCCTAGGGGTTTTTACCGATCAGGCGTTTTTTTGGTCCACTGGGGGTGCCATCCCCTGGGGACTGTCTCATACGCTTGGCAGACGCCTTATCACTGTTGGTAATGTTCTCCGTAGCTTTCTCAGCCGCGCTGCGACACCCTGTCAATGGACAGGCATCCGTCTGTACTGACTTCGACGCCTTCACGGTCCTCTTCTTCACCTCTCCAGCAAGCGCCACGAGGTCGTTGTGAGTTTTGGTCGCTGCACACAAGGTTCAGGTCCTTGGATAAATTGCTGCTTCAGGTCCTTGGAGAAATTGCCGCGACCTGACGTGAACTCCATGATTATATCGAGCTGCTGTGACGCTGCTACCACTTTAGGTAGTGCGTCCTTATTCTTTCCCCACGCCCTGATTAGCGCTGGGCCGTTCATCGCTGTGTCCGGCGTGGAAGGCATACCGCTGCCTTTGCCATCCACACTAGCGCTTCGAGTTGCATCCTTTTCCACCCTTGGTGGAGCACGCTGGATCAGAATCAGAAGCTTCAAGCTTGGAGACAATCAAGAGTTGATGTCTTACGCCTATCCTCAAGCGTTTCGAGTCCTAGCAATCTGCAATGTGTATCGTACGGAGGCAAGTCCGATGGATTACTCCAGGGTAGCACCCGAAGGGCATAGTGCATGAACTTTTTCTGCACAGCTTCGATCCTCGCAATCCAGTTTGCTTGAAGCGGACACCATACTATAGAGCAGGATTCTAGTATTGAGCGTACTAAATTATAATTACTAGTACTAAGTAGTACTAATTACAAAAAGATTCTGATTCTTTGTCATCAATATTAATGCATAAACTGCGGCCAGACAGATAAGACCATGTCCATCTCGTAAAAGCGGCAGAAATTTTAGCTTTTAGATCAGTGTATACAGCATCTACTTGCGCAAGAGAGAGAGAGAGAGAGAGAGAGAGAGAGAGAGAGAGAGAGAGAGAGAGAGAGTATGAAAAAGCATGCGAGAGAGAAAGAGAACGAAAGAGAAATACAGACAGCCAGAGCCAAAGATAGAGATCGAGAGATAAAAACTATAATGTAATGTAAATGTAAAAACGCTGAACCCCAGAAGCGGTTTGCATCTTAAATTGTAGGGGTCAATCCCGTGTAGTGGTTAGCATTCACACCTCTCACGGCGAGAACCCGGGTTCAAATCCCAACCCCGCAGAAGTCACGAATGACGAAGTAACTATAATCAAAACAAAAAAAAATCTTAAATTGTAGACATTATTTATTTATGCTTTCTGCGTATGTGAATCTAACCTCTGATTTGCAACCTTAAATACTTATCGGCGGAACGCTTATCGGTCAGTATCATAAATAAATACTAGAATCAAAAGAAATATTTTTTTCTTTTTAATTTTCATACTCTAGTGAGACGCAATAAAGAAAGATTAGACTGAAAATATCTCAGAAAATAGAAAAATATTACGCAACATAAAAGTTTCGGGATCCATCTTGTCTCGACGGTGGTGGTTATCATATTGAAAAATTGCTGCGGTTATTCACTTCTTTCATTAACATTGTGTGTCAACGAAAATGTCGCGCCAAAGCTCAGAGAGAATCAAAAATTCCACCTCGTTCCGAATGATTTATTTTCGCTATCTTATTTAGTGGTTGAGATTTTTTTTTGCTTTCGATGATATTTCTGGGAGCAGGTTTCGCGAAACATTGACAGCGAGTCCTGCCGGCAGACCATAGCCAGCAGCGCAGAAGAAACTCGAACCGAACCAAGCAGCGCGGCATGCAGTTCGCTGCAAGTGCTTCACAGCAGCGCAGCGTCAGAAGAACAGAGAACGGACGAACGAACGAACGAACGAACGAACGAACGAAGGGGTAAAGCAACCGATCATGTTATCCATTTGATTCGATGGTGTTTGCTTTGTGGGACCCAATAAGCTTGGACACAACAAATTGCTAAAAATAAATCTTTAATTTATGATCCGCATTTCGCAGCCATACCCAGGTGTTTGGCAGAAGCGCAAAAAAGGAAAACACGAAACAATAACGACGAAGAAGCAATTTTTGTTTCTTGGCCAAAGCATTCACGTCCAGCAGCGACCAGAGAGAAAAGGAGCGTTTTATGAATACGAAACGCAGCTGAATAGGGGAATTGAAAATTAATCTATCTTGGTTTTATTGAAGAATATTTATTAACACTTTTTTATTTCGATTTTTACTCGAAGTTTTCTATGAACTCTAGATTATTTGTTATCTCCTCACTGTTCGGTAGAGCAACTTTTGCGGACAGCAGATAGGATTTAGCTTTTGGGTATTGCTTCTGTCGGGCAACCATTACGGCCATGTTGTTCAGCGCGGGTCCGTGGCTTCCATTGGTGGCAATGCATAGACGTAGGCAGCGCCGGGCTAGATGGGCATCTCCAGTTGTCTGATGGCGAAAGGAAACGATAGAACAAAATTTAGGAGATTTATGAATAGTTGAAGATATTTTGAAATAAATTTTACCAATGCTACAAAGCTGAGATTATACCATATGTCGGCTTTCAAATCGGAACTGGTTGCCATCCGGATGGCTCGTTGAAAGCAAGGAAATACCAGATCCAGCTGACCTCCGTACAAACAGCAAAGTCCAATGTTGCAGTACAGTTCAGCACTGTGCGCACCCATCGATAGAATCCTTCGATAGTAAAGCAAAGCAGTTTCCGGTTGATTTCCGTAGAAATAACTGACGGCAATGCAGGCCAAAGCTTCGGTGTTCATCGAATCCAGTTGGGAGATTTGGCGATAACGACGTACCGACGCTGCAAGGTTACCGACTAGTTCCAAAATTCGGGCCTGTTGTGTGAGGATAGTAATATCGTTGGGCAATTTTTCGAGGCCGTTTTTGCAGACCTCTAGTGCCGCTGTTGGTTGATCCATTTTGATATATATTCTGGCCAAAAGAAGTACCGTATCTTGGTGGTAGATTTCGGCGAGTGCAGTGTTGAGATAATGCTCTGCTTCTCTGGGACTGCCAGTAGTTATAAGACAACGAGCCTTTTGGGTGTTCCACCACCAACCTGCCGCGGATTGTTTTATTTTTAGGACTGCATCGCAAAGTCCCATAGCTTTTCGAATATCACCTTCGTGATAGTAAAGGTATTGAAACAAGGGCTTCGACAGGTGTTCCTTTTCTGCGTATTTGTCCGGATGTAAGCGAGAAATGTGAAATAGTGGCCCAGTGGGATCGCCCACAGAAAACATCGATGCCGATCCTAGTCGGATGTTCCTAGCAGATCCTGCAGTTCTTGCTGTTTTCATGGCAGTTTTGTTCCCCAGAGTGGATCCGGGACGTTGCAGCGAAAGTGTTCCCGGACGAGACTAGAAGATAGGTGCTTATTATTATTTTAAATTTCATTTTGAAAAGTTTAAGAGTGCGTTTTTAATTACAATGCCGGTGATTGGTCTACCAGTGCCGGTGCGAGGTCGAGCTCCAGCTGTCTTCGCTGTGGCTGTCGACGATAGGTTCTCTATAACGGCTGTACGGATTGAGGTACCCGGTCTTGGGGCAGTCGCTATGGTTTGAGTATCCAGTATGTCCTCTGAATTTCATTTGATCAAATAAATAGAAAAAAAAATCTTATATTTAAATATGTAAGTAGTCATAACAAGTTGGTAATTGAAATTCTTTTTCTTACAATTAGACGTCCTAACCTAAATTATATTAATGGTATCATTATAAGCTAAGTTTTCACATTCTTGTAGAATTTTGATTTATGAAAAATACATTAAGGTATCAATTTTGTATGCCAAGGCTAAAAATAGATTGCCCATTTAATTTCAACAGCTCAAAGCTAACACTTGTGATCGCCGTCGAGTTACTGCCTCGAACCCATCGAGTTTGGTTCATTCTGCAATAATTTCCGATTAAGACAAGTAAACATAAACAACACACGAAAACCACTCTCGCGTAACAAAAATGAGAAGCACCAAAATATATGTATAATAACAATCAAGATAAAAAAAGGAAGTGATGCTGGCTGCCAAGAGTGCCTGAAATAAATGTATGCGATGCGAAAGTGCAGATAGTGCGGTTACGGCTCTGACGGTTCGAACCGTGCAGTGCTGCAGGGTGTAAATCAGGAGTGGGATGGGCCGTTGTTATTGCCACCGAGCTTACACACCGGATCCTGTCTTGCCTTATAACTCTGCCTGCCTGCCAGCCTGCCAGCTTGCCACACATTCCGGCCGTGCGCAACCAACCCATTACCTACCCGGCACATCGTCGTCCGCTTCGATATCGTCGATGTACACTCGCTGGGTCATAGATCGCATCTTCAGCTCCCAAGGACCTTGATGAAGGGCATTATTTTGCAGCAGCTCGTTGCACACCTCGATGCACTCATCATATTTTCGACGACGAAATAATGATACAGCTGCAAAAAATTTGTCCATTATATAATTTTCTTCTTCGGTTCGTAGTTGGTCTTTTCTTTGGCTGTGTCTCTTGTTGGTCAGTTGCAGCAGAAAAAGCACGTCGTCCAAAGCGAACAAAAAAAGATTCTCTCCTTTGCTGGTGCTTGTTTTCCGCTGGATCCGGCGTTCGTTTCCCTTAATTTTGCAATGAGTTTTTCGCTGGCATCATCAGGGCTCCGGTTTGCCTCTTCTTCCGATATTTTCACTGCAATCTTTAGCGCAATCTTTTATTATGGAATGAAATACTTTCGGAGCCCGGTCCAACCATGTTTTTCTTCCAAAGAACCAGTGACCAGAAAAGGGTCGACGACGTGAGTGCGGTGAACAAAAATGTAGATGTTTTTAAATTTGCAACTTGTTCGTTCTTTTCTGCACTGCAGCGTGTACGATTGCCGTGGCTCGCCCAACGGCGGATGAGAGATGAATTAATTCGAGGAACACCTCTCTGGTGGCATAATTTGGCTTCTTCTCTGCCTCTCGAACTGACGAGGCGATTTTAGCTTTCTTTTAATTTCCCTCCGTCAATCCTGAAATGTTAAATGCACTGATTTGCCCTGACAGTTTACGATACAGATTTCCTGAGGTGATGTAATTTCCTGTTAACATTAAAAAAAAAATAAGCGAATAAAAATAACTCGCTTTAGCGAGTCAAACTGGACGTTCATAAGAAAAGTAATACCTGTAGTGCCTGTATTATAATGGCTTTTTAGGAGATTCTCTTAATTTTTATTCCTTCAGACAATTGTGTATGTTTTATTTGTATGAACTTTTGATCCATGAGTAATCGTTTATTTCAGTTTGCACAATTTAGAAATTCACAGCAATGTTATTGGAGTAGGTATTCGATAGTATGAATTTAATTACATATAAAGGATTGTTTATATTTATGGTATCCATGTCAACCGTGAGGCTATCAACAACGGTGACGTAGTGCAAACATGCAGGCCTGCACAACGTTGCATTTATACACCCGTGTTGTTCCTTGACAGGGCTAATATACTGGCCAAAATTAACTATATTTTACAAAATATTGGCCGGCACTTGGTAACACATATTTATTGATTGCTAAAGGATCAATGAAGATAATTAGTTTTCAAATAACCAACAGGTTGCTACCGGCGCTAGTGTATGTACATATATTGAATCGTCCTTACGCACTAGCGCAAAAAGCTAGCCGTTCGGATTCCAAATCCAGCTATCTTCAATGATTCATTCCCATTCAAAATACGTCAATTTGCTCAAAGAGCATATCTGAGCAGAATTTTCAACAAATAGATCTGATTTTCTTCAATATCAAATAGAAATGAATTTATAACTTAGCAATAGTTTCACTACGAAAGGGATTCGATGACATAAAGAACAGAAAGAATCAAAAATATTTAACATATTCTGCTTTCTGCCTTTCTGCGATACCGAAGTGAGCATAGTGGCTCGATCTGTGAGTGACTGGCGGAAAGAGCCCGATCCACCCAAGCGTTTGTATTCGTTCGTATTCGTACGCAAGCTTTGGTGGGTGTCCTTACTTGTACCCACTTCATTTACAGATGCACACTGAAAAATAACGCTTCTGGAATATTGTACAGATGAGAATATTTTTCCCGAAAGCCAAAAAGTTTTGAAGTATAAAATGTAGGTAACAGAATGTTGTGTATTTTAAAAATAAAATATGATGGCTATTCTTTTATTTCTGAATTGGTTATAGGTATTTATTCTGGTTCATCATACCAGATAGATGCTGGATAACTGTAACGTAAATAACTTTGCTAAACCATTCCTTAAACAAAAATAGTTTGTGGTATGAATCAAAAAAGTGAAACATTTACCATGTATAGCAAAGTATGTGTAAATGCGAAAAAAAAATATTTGGGGGGGGGAGGGGGCGGAAAAAAACAAAGAGACTTTTTTAATCGAGCAAAAAAATATGGGTTTTAGGCATTTTTATTTTAAGTTTAAGCGTGAAAACCAAATCTATTCTTGCTTTTAATATATTCGTTGATAATTTCCATAGAAAAATCTACGAAAAAAAGACAAAAACGAAAGAAAATTTTTTTGGCCGATTTTCGGAAATTCCGCTGTTTGAATTTCCATTTCTATTTCATGCTAGAAGCGTTAACTTAACTCGTACACTCGTTTTTCAAGTTTTTCAGGCTGTAGAGCCCAAAGACAATTGATCATTTGATTTTATAAAAAAAATTAACTCATATCCTACAAATTTT
Organism: Sabethes cyaneus; assembly: GCF_943734655.1. Classification (NCBI taxonomy): domain Eukaryota; kingdom Metazoa; phylum Arthropoda; class Insecta; order Diptera; family Culicidae; genus Sabethes; species Sabethes cyaneus. The sequence continues at coordinate 219,540,249 of NC_071355.1, forward strand.
TTTTTTGCCCCCCGATTTTTCAAGCCAATTTCCAAGGGACCCACTCCCCCCCCGGGTGACAAAAACTTTTGAAATGATTTGCAATGGCCTAACTTTTGGTGGAAAAAACATCGCAAAATATTGCACTTTATAAAGATGTTCCTATGTATATCGAACAATAATTTGCACAATCAATTATGCTAAAAAGTGATAAATAGTCTGAAAACTAAGTTAAAACTGAATATTATGTCCTGCGACAACATTTTGAATTTTTCGTGAGTTTGTGTACCTTGAAGTTTTTCAATGAAATTGCGTTACTTTCCAAGCACAGACGACACATATCCCTGGTCCTGAAATTCCAATAAATTAAAAAAAAAACTTTTTCACGATTCAATGCCATTACTAACTTTATTGCACGACTTTACGAAACATATCTGACAATATTTTCCCTTTCCAACAGGACTGAGACAATTTTTTTCAGTTTTATTTCACACAGAAAAATGATGACAGTTAGAAAGAACAATTTCTGTGGTTGTATTGTATTATATTTTTGAATTAAAAAAAATTTAAACTGAATTCGTGCTCCTTTTGTGTCTACTAGACCGTTATAAACCCAAAAATTCTTATTTTTGATTCTACAATTTTTTTAATAGAAGCTATAGCTATTTTTAGAAATAACAAGGGGTCAATCCCGGCGGAGTGGTTAGCATTCACACCTCTCACGCCGAGGACCCGAGTTCAAGTCCCAACCCTGCAGAAGTCACGAATGACCTAAGGTTTAACACCTATATAACTATAATCAAACAAAAAAAAAAGAAATAACAAAGTTTATTGTTAATCTAGAAGGTCAAACAGTTAGAATCAAAAAACTATCTGAGTAAGCCCTGAGTCTACAATCACCCGTATTCTGTGTTTCGAACGAAAAGTGCATGGTATTTTTCATTCCGCCAACATTCGAAACAAGCCGAACGAAATAAACACCCGTTCGAAATACAGAATAAGGGTGAATATTTTTTGTTGAATTTATACTTTTGCATTTCCAAATTATTTTTCTGCGTGTCCTGAAAGTAAACCAGTTTGGGGAAGTGCACAACGTTACCCTCATCTTGAATGATTGTATGGATATGCTAATGTTATATGTATGTTCAGAACTGAGGTCTTTGAGAAAAACTGAGAAAAACAACAATTCAAGAAAAAGTAATAAATATTTTGTAAATTATGCTTTTTATTTACTCGTTTTCTGATTAACTGTAGGAGCATTAGACGAAAAAAATTTACATTAAACTTTGAAGAAGAAACAAAGCGTCTACAATAGTTTTTATTGTGTACATTGAATCTTATGAAATTTATTGTCAAAGTATCTCAAATTTTTGTTTCTGTTTTTATGGAATAGAGTTGGCCATATTTCATCAAAGTTTAATTTATATTTAATTTACAAAATGACTGGCTTTATTAATTATGTTTTGTGTTCGCTTAAAAAATTACCATAAAAAAGATAATATTTAATTGATTTATTTATTGTTAAGATACCCGTCATTTTTATGATAGAATCTCTCAAAACCATGAAAGTTATGGTGTACTATAATTTGATGATATGATTATCTTTTCTGACGTAACATTTTATTGTTTTTACTGTATTTTGTATCCTACTGTTATAGTAATTTTTATCTTCGTTTTATTGTTATGGCTCCACTGTACTCGGTTTTGGGCTACTCATCGCCAATTCGTTGAGGGTTTCGACAAATGCAACTGGACTTCAACCTAGTCGAGCCGTTGAATCTCTTTACTCGTATTACTGGCGGCGGTGACCAGAGAACCCAAATGTACGAATTCATCAACCACTTGCAGTTCATCGCCGTCATTAGTTACTGTCCATGGGAGGCAAACGTTGCTTTCTCTGGAGCCTCTTCCTACCAAATATTTGGTTTTCTACGCATTCAATTGTAATGTTGAGGTCGTCTACAAAGGCTAGGAGTTGGCTACTCTTGCTGAAGATCGTACCTCTCGTTTCGACGCCCGCTCGTCGGATCACACCTTCACTCTAGCGATATTGAATAACCTACAGGACAGTCCATCCCCTTGCCGCAACCCTATGAGCGATTCGAAAAGACTCGAGAGTGTTCCCGAAACACACACGTAATACATCACTCGCTCCAGTGTAGCTTTAATCAGCCGCGTCAATTTGTCCGGAAAACCGTACTCGTGCATTATCTAGTAAGGAGAGTAAAAATTTGATCCGTAGTAGCACAGGCCCCCATAAAGCCCACCTGATACTACCCTACGAATTCTTTTTCTATTGGGAGCAAATTGGGAATAGACGACGCAACAAAATCTAGGAGATGTGAGAGATTGTCGGCGGTGTTGACCAGCGTTATGCCGCGGTAGTTACAGTAATCTAGCCAGTCGCCCTTTTTGTAGATGACAGACTACATCATCCATCCACTACTCCGGTAGTTTCACCTCCTCCCAAATCCTTGAAATTATCCAATGCAGTACCATTGCTAGTTTCTTGGTCATTTTGTAGAGTTCTGCCGGGAGTGGTTCAACTAAGAGCCGTAGCGTGACATTGTGGCGCCCTTGGCGGAAACCCAATTTGGCGCTACCTCATTTCTTAAATCAGTGCTCGTTCCAAGTGTATTAAGCCATCCATAAAAATGCTTTGACACCCTGCCTGGTGGCTTTACAGCTGTTCACCAGAATCTTCGCTATGACTGATCAAAAGAAAGACGTCGGCATATTATTCAACGTTTTCGTGGCCTTGGCGATCAGGTCCTCCTCCGATTTGGAGGTTCATCTCCTCTAGTGACCTCTTAATGGGCCAAGGCCAGGTTCGGCAAAAAAACACATTCTTTACGCGATACTTTTTATTGAAGGTGGCAATTTCCGGTAGGTACTTCATACTGTATCTTCGGATCTCGTTGTTTACAGTAAACCCTGAACGGAATAACAGCGGCTTGAACATTCTCTTCTCTCTGATCGTCAGCCACAGAAGGATCTTCTTCGGGAACTTGGCGCGGAAGATATACTCGGCGTCATCACTTACCTTTTTGGTGGGGGATGTAAAGTACTCGTTCCTTTGTCAATCGTTGCGTCCAGTGACAAATAATTTTCGTCGCCTATTATGATCACGACATCGTGCTTCGCCGGAAAGATTTCCACCAGCACCTTCAGTCGTTTTCTGGGCGATTGGCTGCCACTCAGGCACGGCCAGCTTCGACTGATGCTTCTGCATAAAAATGTGCATTTTGGCCAAGTACTTCTTCACCGTTTAGCCGGTTTCTTTGACCTCCCAGCCCAAGGCGCGGAACGATGAGGCCACCTTGCTTTCGATCTTCATTTTTAGCTTCCGCGCAGCACCGTCGGGCGGCCGGAATTAGGCCTCCGTACAGCACTTTCGCCTTTCTCGCGGAAGAAGATGTTGCGAATGTTAAATTGCTCTATTCGACGGATATGAAGTGCGTCATCATATCCAACTTCTTCGCTGAAAGTACGAACAAAGCATCGAGCGTAGTTTGACGGTTTTCACCATGATTTGCTGCATGCAAATCACTTCAATCGGATCTCTTCAAGATCGGGAGCCGACACGCTGTTGTCGCTTGAAGGCACTCCTAGATTAACTTCCGTTGCGTCTTCTTCTGCAAGATCGCCGTTGAGGTGCTCATCGAAATACTGCATCCACCTGTCCACCTCGCACTCGTTTGTGATTATATTCCCTCCCTCGTCCCTACACATGTCAGGTTTAGGTGTGTAGCCCTTACGAGTTTGGTTCACTTTCTCATAAAACTTGCGCGTGTCATTAGCCCGGAATAGTTGTTTCAGCTCCTCACGATCTCTGTCCTCCTTCTGGCGCTTTTTCCTCCTCAAGATCGTGGTCAAATCATTCAACGCTTGTCGATACTTGGCCAAATTCTCTCTCGTGGATATGCTTAGATAATTTTTCCAAGCTCTTTTTTTCCTCTCTTGGCATTCCCCGTCAAACCAATTATTTCGAGCGGTTGGGGATTCCTCATCTACCTCCGCGGTTGCGACCTCATTGACGGCCAAGTGTATCATATTCCATCCGTTTTCGAAGGTCAAAGCATCTACCTCCACAGAGGAAGGCAGAGCTTCATCCAGAACGCGCGCGTAGTTTCCAGCAACTCGCGGGTTGTCTAATTGTCGAATGTTTAGCCGAGGAGGGCGGTTTTGTTGCGAGGTATAAACCATTACTAGTTTTGAGCGGACTTGTACTGCTACTAGGAAATAGTTTGAGTTCATATCCGCATCCCGTAGGGAGCGCATGTTGGTGATGTTCGAGAAAAACCGGCCCTCGACGAGAATATGCTCGATTTAAGTCGAGGTTCGTCGGTCAGGTCAGGTTGGTCCGGGTGGCTTTGTGTATATCTTTGTGGGGAAAGAAAGTGCTCCTGATGACCAAGCCTCGGGAAGCTGCATTGCATCGCTGGCCGTTATCGTTCGTGTCGGTGTGCAGGTTATGGGGCCCGATCACCGGTCTATACATTGCTTCCCTGCCGACCTGGGCCTTCACATCCCCGATGAAGATCTTGAAGTCCCGTGGTCGTACGTTGCCTCGTCGTCGAGTCTACCTTCGTGTGGACAATGCACGTTTATGACGGTGTATCTGTGTGCATCTGCATTTTGCCAAACACTACGAAACCCGTTCCCAGCTCGTTGGTTGCTACACTGCTCTGGAAAAATTGGGCTTTGCCGCCACGGATCCTCCACACCTTCTCGCCTTTGCAACAGATCTCCTGCAGTGTTTACTGAGGTAGCCGTACTAGGGCTTACGCTACCGAGTCTCGTGATGGAGCTGCCATCTTATAGTGTCGAGAAAACACTGTGCCTCCTTTCCAGTTGGTATGCGACCTTCGTTACCACCGGGGTTGGTTACTCTCTGCTCGATCTCTGCTAAGATTGTTCGTATTCCGGCTGGTATCACGAGGAGGCAGGGATAGGAGTTGCTGGATAAAAGGCTAAGGACCACTATAGGGTTTGTTTTACGCATTATTCAACCATTTATCAATCGGACTAGAAGGTCCCTATTTGTATAGTGGACATGTGAATTGGTCGTACTCCAGAGACTATGAATAATTGAATAAATACACCAACACATAATATAAACGTTACGAACAGTAGCAACTACCAATAGGTTGATATATGTCTGTAATGCGACGCAGTCGACATTTTTTAGCTTTTTTACACCGTCAAAAAAGTTTTGATGAGCAAAGCAACTCCAACAAGTCATTCATAAAAATTATAAAGATGAGAGGGCCAAGCATACTGCCTTGAGGCACATCTGACGATATGCAAAAAAATCTAGTGCGCTTGAAGTTCACATGCTTTGCAGTCGCACAAAGCTATTCAGTGAACTATGAGGAAAATATCAAAGTATCAAAGGCTTTTACAAAATATAAATAAATAGAATCCGCTTGCCGCCTAGATTCTAACTTACATGATATCGTTGTCATATAGGGTAACCAACCTATTTTGGACCGCATCAGCAGCTATACATAATTTGGACACTTCTATTTGATTTTGCTGTAAGTATCCAAATTATGTACAGCTGCTGATGGGGTCCAAAATACGTTGATTACCCTACCACATTTAATTCGACATTGTTGAACGATGCATACAAAGCCGTGCTGGCTGTTGAAGATGATCGGCGCATCTTTCGAAAATATTAACTAACATGCTTCGGTAACTCTGGCCATGTACACATGCAGTGGCCGGTGGCTCCGAAGGCTGGTCATCGGCAAACGCTCACGGCCTGCGGGTGTCTTGCTCTGAATTATCTAGGAAGCGATCATATGGTCATAAAACGATGTTTGAGGAATTATGTTAAACGTCCATTATACCAAATGGCCGTCATCCCAAATATTTCCTTACGGCTATGCCAAATCGCATTATGCCAAATGGGCGGCTCCCTTACCAGCTGTTTGCTATCGGAGAAGTGGAAAGATAGGGTAATCTACCCTTTTTACAAGAAAGGCTACAAACTGGATTGTGAGAAGTGCCGAGCGATCATTATTCTGGCAGCCGCCCACAAAGTGCTTACCGAAATAATTTTCCATCGACTGTCGCCACTAGTCAATACTTTCGCGGGAAGATGAACTAACCAAATCTTCATCTTATAGCAGAACCACCTGTCGATTGATTTCAAAGCCGCGTATGATAGTGTATCGCACCACTCACGTACATCAACATTAGATGGCGTCGAACTGCAAGTGATAGATGTGTTCGTGTATTTGAAATCCCTGGCGGCGTAGAACAATAACACTAGCCAATCGTCCATCGGATGAAAGTCGGTAGGCTACGGTGGGCCGGACATGTCGTAAGTGTGCCGGACGACAGTGCGACGAAAACGGTTCTCTTCAACAACCCCACGGGCACCAGGAACAGCGGAGCCTAAAATTCAAGATGGATCGACCAGGTCGAAAGTAATTGGCGGCTTTTCAGACGTCTGGGAAATTGGCGACAAGTGATCAAAGATTGGGTTTAAACTGCTTAAAACAGCATGAGCCACCCCGGTAATGATAGTGTTGAAGCGGCCAAGAGACGATGGACAACGAAAACAGCTTTCTATTTCCATTCTGTGGACTGTCGAAAAAATTCAATTCATGCAGGGGACTGCGATAAGGAAATGGTCTTTCCTGCCTGCTTTCCAGCAGGCATAGAAGATGTTATAAGGAGAGCGGTGAACAACATGTGCTAAATCCAGTCAATTTATCAGCTTTGCCGATGACGTAGATGCTGACGACAGAACATTTGCTGAAGTGGAAGATTAGTTTTACAACCAGTTTTATACTGTAATGAAAAAGCTACACAATTACTTGTATGAACAACACCGAGCGTCAATATTGGTATGATCACCGTTCCTAAAATACCTATATTTTACATTTCTCAGATGCTGATGCATCTTATGACTGGATTAGGATTGTTAAACAAACCTTAAGCGGAGAAGATGTTTCCATTCGTCTTATTTATGATTTTCATATCCCATACACTCATCCATTTATTCGCTGTTCAAATAAATTCTACACACCTTGTAAAGAAAAATTGCTTTTATTTCAAGATTTTTCGCTCGAATGTGTGCTATCAACACCTGCAGCCTATAATATCATATGTTCATGAATTTGATATGACAGCATTAACACGTCCCACCTGCTGCTTTCTTCGGACGGAAGCCAATTCCAGCCTGAGCGCTTTCCCGGTGGGCATCAATTCGTGACACATCTTCCCCGTATGGCTTGTGTGTTGCATGTTATGTTCATAGATGTGTACATTTATCCGCAGAAACTGCCCCAATTCACATTGCCGACTACCCGCTCAATCGCGGGTATCAACTACAACAGCCGGCTTGATCTAGGATATATGAGTGACACTTGATGAGTTGCTGAATCATGCCTGCCGCATTAATATTCATTTCTTAGCTCGGTTGACAAAGTCCTTCGTGTTGTATGTGATGTGCTCCTTGACAAGACTGTCGACGGCGACGGCGACGGCGACGGCAACGTTACTGCGCGATGTGACTAAGAATCATGCTCCCGAAGAATGAATGAAGGACAGATGTGTGTATAAAGTGTGAACTGGACTAATTTTACCGCAAGAAGACAGTGTTGCACAGTGCGAGACAAATTGGTTTGATATACTGAAATGAAGGGCGTTTAAATATATAGGAGCTCACTGTTTTCAGGAAAATTAATCATAATAATTAGGTTCATCTGCTCTTTTTTGAGTAGTTCATTTTTTGTTTGTATAGATGGTGCCATCTGTAGAGTAAAGTGTAGCCATATATTTTTCAGGAAAGTTGTTTATTTTAATAAGTGTATGAGTTCTAGGTATGAGTTGCAAGGTTGTTATTAAAGCAGTAGAAGTAAATAGAATTTCTCTAAATTTGGATGAATGGCTCGAAAACAAAAAAAGAGATTTTGACCAAGCTCTCGGTACTATTTTCCAATAGTGAGTCGTGAAGGTGACAGATCATGAAACTGCCACATGATGCGGTGCCCAAAAGGGCACAGAAATTCTCTCAAGTGCCATTGACAAGCTTACTCAAGCAATCGTGATGAAAGAATAGTTGGAGCTTTGCTATATTTTATAAAAAAAAGCAGCAAACACAGAGCACTGTTGAAAGTAGAGGTAATGAAAACAATAATTAACTTAAAGAGGTACATCTAGGAAACATTTTAAAATGCAATCATTTAAGGCACATAGAAAGCGAGCTCGTGAAGAATTCAAACAAACCGACTTAGTTAGTCAACTTATCCCTGAATGACAATGTTTGTAGCTGGTCTTAAACGATTTATGTTCTTATTACAAAAGTGTCAGTAAAAATGTAAAACAGTTGTAAATCCATTTTCTCCCGCACGAATCACAAAAATAAAATTCATCATGAGCAAATTCTTTTATTAATTAACGCAACATAGTAATGCAAAATGTTCGTTAAAAACCTTTAACATGAATAACGTGCTTACACAATGGGCTTAATGTACCAATTCTCAACACAACGGAGAGCACAAGCACATGGCAAAGTGCAGCACAAAGCATTGCGCCTTAGTTAAATGCGCCTACTTCCTTAGTTAAAATGTTATCCTCTACTTTTAACGAAAAAAAAATTGAAAACAACACATTCTTTACTATAATGTGCACAGCAGCAGTACTCACTCTAAGAGGATTTGCCACAAAACTGGAAAAATATAATCAGCAGAAGTAAGATCAACTTCGTAAAATTTTTTTAGCTGATGCAAATCAGAACACTGAACCACAAACGTGGTAACCTCTTGTGCTGAATTTGAATACACTAGTGCGCTATTGAAGCATTTCTACTTGCAACAACAACAAAAAAACATTATACATATAACGAGCGGTCTATCTGCACTTATCGTCCCTTGCTGTCTGTTACCATTTTGAAGCATAAGCTTGCAAGCGGACTGCACTGCACTATCACTGACTGTTTTTGTTTTTATAGACAAAGCTACCCCGGAGACAATCGTGTTTGACATGCAAACGAAATTAAAATTATTTGCATTGCAGAGTGCCGCGCAACCTCGCATCGCAGGAGTAAAGTGGCAAACAATCATTCCTTGTACCTACGGGAACAGCCAAAACATACACACACGCTGCTGCTGTTGCGACAATCCTGGCAACCAGTTGCCGGCGGAAAGCCATTGTTGAGCTGATTCACAAGCGTGTATGGCTAGTTTTCTCGTTTCCAGGGATACGAGTGAGTGTAAAACAACACGGGGAGGATAATCTGAAGTCACATATCCTTACATTTATGTGTTAGTAGTCCGCGGTAGCTGCTGGGAAGTTAAAATGAAATTAGCGAGCGTTGTTGGCCTTTAAAATGCAATTCGGAATGCTAACATTGGTGTTTCCAAGGCGGAGCCGTATCATTTGCAGGCTTTCAGTGAGCATTGATAATATTTTGGGCACACACAAGGTGCGGATAAACTTTCACAGGAAAGGTAGGGTAACCAACGTAATTTGGACTCCATCAGCAGCTGTACGTAATTTGAACACTTACAGTAAAATCAAATGGAAGTGATCAAATTATGTTCAGCTGCTGATGGGATCCAAAATAGGTTGGTTACCCTACCGTGTACCGTTCCGTGCACCGAGAAATTTTGCACCACTGCGCTAATTTGCAAACCTTATCTTGTTCATTGTGCTGTTTAAATGCTACAAGTTACATACTTTGATTTGGATAAAGTGAGTTGCATATCATATAACACACCGCAAACAAATCAGCCAATTTTTGAAGCGTTGAACAATTATTGGTGGACTTAATAGGTAGGTTAACTTTTACATCATCCGCATAGCACAACCTTGCTCCAAGAGTCAGCAACTCGTAACATTGTTAATAAACAACGAAAATAGCAAAGGTCCGAAAATACTTCCCTGAGGTACTTCAGAATCGTTCTGAAATCAACTTGATTGAGAAAAACTAAGTTTGACGGCAATTTTACTTTTACGAAGATAAGACCCAAGTAACATTTTTGTTGTATAATAGCTTATTAAACTGTTGTACAGCTGATTCACGTGGAACAAGTGCTTGATAAGCTATTGTACAACAAAAATGTTACTTGGGGAGCATGCTGTCCTGTATGTCTGATAAAACTTTCTATTTGTCGAGTTTGGCTAAAAGTATTTGATGGTCAACTCGATCAAATGCTGCTTTCAGTAAAAAGCATCGATATGGTTTCCCTGCTCCATGGTACACAAACACAGCGAGGTAAATTCCAATAGGTTGGTTGAAACCGAACAGCTAGGAAAAAAAACCATGTTACGAAGTGAAAATATAGTTTTTTGCATAAAAGAATAGCCTCAAAGAATAGTCTAGAATAGTCTCAAATATTTTTGAACGACCGCACAAGTAAGTTATTCCGCGATAGTGCTCCACTTGTTGCCCTTCTTAAAAACAAGAAACAACCGACGGTCCGCGTCAGTGGGACTGAAAAGTAAGGCATTGGCATTGGCTTCAGGGATGCCACATATAATTCTGTGTTTTTTGTTGGAAAAATCTGGCCATCTGTACAGCGAGGAAAAATATCTGTGCAAAAATCTGTCCAATGAGAGTGAAAGAGACGGAGAGTCATTTTGCTTACTATTTCCGTATCTTTCACTCTCATGTAAAAGCTCGAAAATCTGTTTAATCTGTGTAATTGGCGAAAATCTGTGTTCTATGCATACAGATTCTGTACAGGCGATTTCTTTCAAATACCTGTTAAACACAGAAATTTTCCTGTTAAACCTGTCCAGAAATTTTCAGGTTATTTTCGCTAATTCCACGACGGAGCGAAATATCAACATTGCCATTGTTGCTCTTTCTCTTTCTTACTGTAGTGATTTCAGTATGTCGCAATTTTCTGCAGTCGCACTTTGCAACTGCGAAGTGTGGTATATTTTTCTCGCGAAAAAACCAAACGAATGTTAACAGCTTTATAGTTTCGATTTTTACGATAGTTACGGTGACACTCTTCGAGGGTTGAGACAAGATGACGGATTCCTCTGCATGCTGTTCAACAACGGGTATCGAAACGAGAGGCACAATTTTAACCAAAGGTAGCCAATGATCGCCCCCGTACGCTGTCAATGTACAAAACCATTATTAGATCGGTAGCTCTTTACGAAGTTGAAACCGGGACGCTGCTCACGGAGGACAGCCGCGCCATTGCCGTGTCTGAGCGAAAAGTGCTGCAGACGATATTTGGCGGAGTATAAACTGAAAGCGGTGACTGGTGCAGGCGTATGAACCACGAGCTACAGGCACTGTTTGGAGGGATTCCCATCGTACATCTGAAGAAAGTCGGTAGGCTACGGTGGTCCAGACACGTCTTAAGCATGTCAGATGATAATGCAACGAAAATTGTTCTCTTCAACAACTCCTTCGGCACCAGGAACAAGAGTTTTCCACGTGTATGATGGCTCGACCAGGTCGAAAGTGATTTGCGACTTCTGAGACCACTGGAAAATTGGCGACGAGTGGCCCAAGATCGAGTTAAATGGAGACGACTACTTGAAACAGCACGAGCCACTCCGACTCCATACTGCTGACCACAACGTTGTCAATTAACGTTCGGTCAAGTAAACCTTCTAACCTCCTGCTCTCTCTCTCTCTCTCTCTCTCTCTCTCTCTCTCTCTCGTTCTGTCTTTCTTTCTCATTTTCTCTCTTTCTTATTCTCTCTCTTTCTTTGTCACTCTCTTTCTCTCATTCTGTCTTTCTTATCCTCTCTCATACGTTATCCGGCCTTACACGTTATCTCATTGTATCTTTGTATTTCTCTCTTTATATCTCTCTTGTTATCTCTTACTCTCTGTAATTCCCTCTCTCATAATCTCGCTCACTATCTGTCATACCAGTATAAAATGCCAGATATGCTGATTTGCTGCTTATGTTAATGCTTATTGGTTACCTGAGATGGGTAGTTTAATATACAAATTTGCAATTTTTCCTCATAGTAAAGTAGAAAACAACTCTCCTCATTGCTTAGCTAGAGAGCGGAAAGCAATATTCGCCGTGACTATACAACATCCCGCCGAATACCATTTCTCGAAAAACCTTAAGTGGAATGTACCATTTTACGGAAAACTTTTTCGTGGAAAGTACCATTTCGCAGGGGTGATCCTCTCCTTACACGCTGTCGCTTTCAGCAGGTTTCTAAATTCAGCCTATTTTCCTTTTCTTTCGCTGATAAAAATACTTTGCCGACATATAATTTTAATACTACATAACTATTTTCTCAAGACAATTTTTCATTTAAAGAGCGTAAAACCCACCTGTTCTTCCAGTAGAATTAGACCATAGGCCAAAAACATAGAAGCAATCGCTTAATGGGCCGAAAATACCCTCCCGTGCCCTATATCATCTCGAAGTTTTCTCATAAACTTTAGATGATTGCAGTGCGAACAATGTCCTATTATAAGACCTGTGTTTAACTTATCTGTCCAACCAGCAAAAACCAAATTACAACCAACCAAATTCGAGAGTAACAACCTAACTGCGATGCACGCACACGATGTCAAATAAGTTTGAAACATTGCAGAATAATACAAGCAATGGTAATAAGTTGTTCAATGAGATCGCTGAACCAGCAAATAAGATTTTTTTTTCTAATGATGCACTCAGATATGAAGACCACGCTCTATTTTCATATCGAGTGAAACAACTTCTTCAAATTCTCTTTTTACCTTCTACATTGATACTGAATTAGTACCAGGAAGAATGTGTTGGTATGCTTGTTCAATGAGATCGCTGAACCAACGCGCTCGTCATGTTAAACGTTTTACTCATCGGCTTCGTAGCTAAGTAAAATGGGATCAAAGCGAAATATTATCATTTTGAGAATATGTGTTTACAACTGTTATATAATTTCCAAAAATTTGCCAAGTTACAGCTGTTTTTACGACGCATGTTGAAAGCAATTACGCCATTTTTCTCTAAGCCAGTTTTTCCAAATCGGCATCATAAATATCTCATGACCGGCTTAAGTGGTTCATGTTCTTCACTTATATTGTAAAGCATAAATTAAATAATATAATCATTAAATGTGTCTGTTTCGTTTCTATTATCATGTTTACATATTCCAAGACAGTGTGGTAAAACGATTGTAAATGTGTCATTATTAAATTAAAGGTATTGTTTGGAAACTTAACGCATGCATACAGTCCCTGCAGTGCAATTGGATGAGTGGCGAGAGAAAATAAATATACCTATTTCCAACCATAAAATATATTTCTAGCATAAGGCTACTGTTTATTATATGTTGTATTCTATATTCTTCTTTCAGTTGTGGAATCACGACATCTCAGAAGAATCGCACACCGACGGTTCCGGTTCGACCATTATACGGATGCGGTGGGTTCTGTGCGTTTCATTTATATGTATGCTTCCCTGGCTGTGGTGGTGGTATCCGTTGGTTACTGAAGCGGAAAGGATCATCGTAAAGTGTATACTTTTATCAAGCCCCGAAAAGAAAATCAGCCACGGAAAGCCATCTGGAGACGACGAGGATGGTTGCCTTTGCTGCACTAGACTTCAGTCGTCTTTCGAATTCGCAAGCAATATCGTTCGAGAGGGTAGTTTGGCGTTTGGCAACAAGAATGGCTTCAAAGAAATTTCCGGTCAATAGGTTCAGGAAGTGTTTGTTTAAAAAAAGGGTTATAACTTGTAGCTCATCGTTGTTATTGGCACACAATTTGTGGTGCTGTTATAATGGTTTATTTGATCTACAGTGCTAAGATGCTAAACAAGAATCAAAACTAAATCTGAGGTCAGTTATTGGTATTAACGTTTCTATGTGCTTCAAATGTTTTGCATTTAGGCATAATATAACTTATGTACAGCTTCTTGAAAAAGTGCTAACCTTTCCTTACCCGTTCCTACAAATGAGTTGTCCTGAACTTACCCTGCTGTTTCAGCGAAACGCCGTCACTGTCTTCTAAAATTTCCGCACATTTGCCAACGGCAGCTTTTTTATTTTCGAACACTACAGATTGTATTATCATGAATCACCGTGTCCACCGACGACGGCAGCTGCTGCGTCGATTGGAACAGATTCCGGAAAAAAAAATCAATAGATACCAGCCGTCTATCAGGAAGTACACTGCCGCTTCAGTATGGTTTAGCACGGAAGCGTTTTTTGGGGGTGATGGTGAGAAGAAATTAATAGATTTATCATGTCGCTTTGCCACCCTCATTAAAGTGCTATCTTGTCTGGGAGGCATTTAATCTTCACTGTTTCGGTAGAGAATTTTTTTTTATTTCGCATGCAACCTAACGGTTGCTTTCGTCCTTTTTTCAGCACCCACAGTATCCATCCGGACGTTATTCATGTTCCGTGCCTGCTGGCGGTTCGTAATCGATATTTTCAACGGACAATCGATTGGACCTTTTTGACCTTTTTTTATAATGCCCTACGCGGATTGTCAACGCAGGACTTTATTTTTGGGCACCGTCATTTTCGAGTGTTTTGCTGGTGTGCTGGTTTACGATTATTTGTACTTGAAGCTTTTTCATTATATGAAAATCGATTTGCTTTTAATCGAAAATGGGAAAGTAGATAATTTCAGTGTGAGAGTGGATGCCTTTGGCATCTGCTCTTGGATTTAAACGTCATGTAATCCATTGAATTGCAATTTAAATATTATTTTGTGAATAATTACCATTTGAACTGAAACTCATTGATCAGATGTAACCAGAGTGCCTTCGTGATGGTAAACTGTTTACGGTAACAACTGTTTTGGAAGTACCGTGATTAATTTCCAGTCCAGTCGTAACTAATTTAAATTGCTCACTTCACTGTGCTTCATTGTAACAATTTCAAATTTGCAAACGGTCGTGTTTGCATATATGCTCATGCTAAATAGTTCATTAGCATTAGTGTCGTAATGGGTTTTGAGTTTTGCTTTTTGTAGCCAATTCAATCACCATTTGAATTTTGCGAAATGTAATTTACCGTTGCCAAAATATTGCCCTCATTCGTTGTGCGGTCGTCAGCGATGTCCGTATGAATAAATTTTCTGTTCACAAACGAACTCGACATCGTCATCGAGAAACTAAAGGGATGGTTCAATCGCTTGGCCAGATGCGTAAACGAATTTTATCAAACAGGTCGCATAATTTAGTATGATAATCTGCTTGTGATAATGTACCTACTGATAGTTTTATATGTATGTACGGAAAACCGGCGGATAGTTGAGCAGAATTATAAGCTTATCACGATTTGCCTGTTTAATGACACAAGCCGTTTCATCGGACAGGTTAATGAATAATTGAGCAGCGGGTATTCGTTTATTGTCCCGGAATGTTTGAAATCCTCTATTCAATTTGAAACTGCATGCTGTCATAATAGAATTATACAGAGGTATTTTCAATATTTACGTAAAAATTTGCATCATACTGAGGCGGTAAACAATAACCAACTGATAAAAGCGTTAGTGATTTACTCAATTGTATACAGCTGTACTGAATTATTGATAGTCCTCTAGTATTATCATTAAGCTTAGTAAATGGTAAAGGTTAATGGAACGGTTCAGCTTCAACTTTAGCAATAGTATTTACTTCTAATAACTTACTTCTTCTAATAAAAGTGTCAGTGCTCGTTGCCTCGAAATAACGTTCACTTAAACTTGTCTGCAAATATTTGATGGCCACATTCAACAATGTCAATATTTGTGTCGAACTCTTGACGTAGACCCTTTAGATGTAGCAGAACCGACATGAGCGTGCCCAGACATATGGCAAAGGTGGGGCATTCAACTTTTCCAAGGAATGTTTGGCATGAAAAACGGCGTACTTTCGGGTGCAACTGAATTCAACATCAAAGCGGAAATTGGATTGGAAATTAAACTTGGAACTGGACTACAAATTAAAATTGAAATAGGACCTGACAAATTAGAATTGAAATAGGATCTGACAAATTAGATTTGAGTTATGGGTTGAAGCTTTGCTTCATATTGAACTGGTAATTGGACTTAAGGTTGGATTTAAATTCAGCTTAAATTATACTGGAAGTTTTACTTGGAATTAGACATGAAATCGGGCTTAAAACAGACTATCATATTAGACTAGGAATTGAATTTGGAACAAAAGTTGAAATTGGGCTTGAAATTGGATTTGAATTAGGCTCGAAATTGAACTTAAATTGGAATTGAAATTGAACTTGAAATTGGACTTAAAATCAGAGTTTAATGTGACTTAAAATTGTACCCAAAATTCGAATTAAATAAGACTTGAATTTGGACTAATTTAAACTTGAAATTTTGCTTCAAACCGGACATGGACACGAAGTTTTACTAAAAACTATAATTGACATGTTTCCGTTTATTCTTTCACACGTTTCACCTCCTTTCTGTTCCGTTTTTTTTGTTTTCCAGTCCCGTATTTTCACTTTTTGGTATTTTTTTCCTTGTCTGTATCGTTTTGTTGGTTGTTGCTTTAACTGTCCTACCGTTATTTCCTTTTGTTCTCGCATTTCCTTTATTTCTGTCTCGTGTTTCTTGTTGCATTGTTCCGTTTTTCGTCGTTTCCTGTCCCATTTTTCTTTTTTATTTTCAGTCCCATATTTCCGCATGTTTTTCACTCGGTATTTTTTCTTAATTTCTGTGTTTTTCCTAGGGCTCCATTCTCTCGTTTCCAGTTTTTCAGCCTTCTTGTAACTTTATTTTATCTCCTTTCCTTCTCATGTTTCGTTCGTTCAGTTTTTTTCTCTTTCATGCCCAGTTTGTTCGTCTTCTCTGTCACGTTTATCTTGTTTTCGGCCCCTTTTTCCCTTTTTTTTCGGTTTTCCATATTGCACATTTTATTTTCTTCTATTTCTGTCCTATTTTCACGTTTTTTCTTCTTGTTCTGTCCTGTTTTCACGTTTTTTGTCCCATCTTTTTCCTTTTGTTTCCGTTTGACTTTTTTTCTCGTTTGTTCCTTCTTCTCTCTCGCTTTTGAATTTTCTTGTTTTCTATTCCGTATTCCCTTTCTTGTGCCGTTATTCCATTTTCCCAGGCTTTCTCCCTTTTTTCCACTTTTTCATGCCTTTTCCTCTTTCTAGATTCTTTTTCTTTTTTCTGTTCTTTTTCCTTTCGTTTCATATTCGCCACTTCCGTAAGTCCCTATATTTCATTTTTAGTTCTTTTGTTTTCGTTTTTCTTTGTTTTGAGGCCAGTTTTTGCTCTTCGTTCTTGCCTCGTTTTTGTCATATTCTATCCCGTTTCGACTTTTATCTTTTTTCGTCTTTCTTCGCTTTTTATTTTCTTTTCTATCTCTTTGTTTTGTTTTCGTCTGTTATATTCTTCGTCACATTATGTTCTGCTTTCCCATGTTCTTTGTCACGTTGCGTTTTTCTTCTCCTTCTCCGTTTTTATTTTTTTCTTTTCATTTTTATTCGTTTTTTTACCGTTTTTCCTCTTTTACTATTTTTGTTACTACAATTTCTCCTTTTCTGTCCAGTTTATTTTCAATGCTTCCTAGTTTTGTTTATAGTTTATCCTTTTATTTTATTTTACTTCTTTTTTTCTCTGTTCTTTATCGTTTCGTGTCTAATGACCTCGATTGTTTCCTCGTTTTCCCTCTTTTTGCTCCCGTTTTCTTCTTGTTGCTTATTTCTCTTTTTATAACCCGTTTTCCTTCCCATTCTGTGACGTTTTTTCTTTCGTATTTCTTTTTTTCAAGTCAGTTTGTATTTGTTTGCGTTTCTCCTCTTTTCCTGTCCCGCTTGTGTCACGTTTTCCGTCGTCATTTTTTCTCCTTCTGACTCATTTTGCCTTTTTTGCTTTTTTCCCGAAGAGCAGCACGGGACGGAATACCTTGAGATTCATTGGTAATCTATCCGTGAATATGCTATAAAATTTACTAACATTTTCATAAGAAACTGTATGCTCTATATAACTTTGTTTGGTTCAAGAGATGTGAATTTTTGAATTAGGTTAATATTCAGGAAATCCAAAGTTTTTAAGCCTTAAATTAGAGAGAACAAAATACAGTGGTAATCCGATTTTGTCACTCCCCGATTTTGTCACTGCCCGATTTTGTCACCCCCGATTTTGTCACGTTTTTGACCCGATTTTGTCACGCTTTTGATTTATCAAAAGCTTAGTTTGAAAATCATTTTGAAACATGTCAAATGTGTTAAAACACTGTGAAAAGAGCTGTGTTGATTATCGTGGGGTTTTCACAAAAGTTGTTTCTTATCTCCACAACTATAATAGCTAGAAGGTCACTTTCTTCGGCAAAGTTCTTTATAATAATCTTCTCAAAAATTTTGTAGAACATTGTTTTGCTCTATCTCTTACTACTTGAAAAATAAATTTTCTATCTTACTTTCAGGAGGATTAATCAAAGAATGGTTCATACCACAAGAAAGAGCTTTTCACGCTATGAAATTTCTATGAACATAGTTAACCAGTATAATCAACCATTTCGGCGCAATTAAAAAACGCGTGTTTTCATACCTGTGGGACTGCTGTGAACAGGTGACAAATGTCCACAGAGAGGTAGATGGAAGTGCGAAATGTCCTAAAAGTGATCAGAAAGAAATATATGTAGTTCGCTCTAAGTTATCTGCAAAAAAATAAAAATTGAAAAAATTCCCGATTTTGTCACTGTCCCGTTTTTGTCACCCCTAAATTCATCATGGGGGTGACAAAATCGGGTCATTACTGTATGTTATATCCAAAAGATTAAACAAGAAAAAAATATTTCCAAAATTTTTCAAGTGACAGTGACATGATTTACCGACTTTGGTTTTAAATTAAACTTGAAACTAGACTTGAAATTGGATTTGAAATCGGACCTGAAATTATGATTACATGAAGTTGGATTTAAAATCAAAGTTGAAAATATATTTGAAGTTAGACTTGACAGTGGACATGAAATGACACATTTACAGGAGTCGAAATTAGATAAAAATTGGACTTCAATTTCACTAGAAATTGGACTTAAAATAAGACTTAAAATTGGATATAAAATTAGAATTAAATTAGAACTTGAAATTGCACTAAAATTAGACTTGAAACTCAACTTGCAACTGGACTTGAAAATGAAATTTAAATTATATAGGGTATGTTAGTACTTCGTCGTAATTGCCTATTCCCGTCCTATTTAACACCAATTATTAAAAATATCAGCGTTTTTATGACACATAATGTAAAATTAGTTAATCCCTAATATTTTAGTTTGTTGACTAAGCGATACACGATCAACCAAAGTGAGCTAAAATCTATTTAAATGTTTTTTTTCATTAATGAAATCCTAGCAGCCAAATTTTCTACGTTTTCCGCACGACGAAGAAGAAAATGTCAACTAATCGTTTTAATTTCCGTCATTCATAAAATAAAATAACTCATGCAACGTATTGTCGTTATTCTGCAGCCTGGAAAACTTGCATGACAAACAGAAATTTTTGCAATATAACATTTGTCATGCCGTCATATACAAATACATGCGCGCTAATTTCGTAAATATTGTTGTGATTTTTAGTTCGGACGATGAAAATTTTTGATGGACGGATTTCAAAACAGTACGACGAACTTAGGAAATAAAGTCAGCTGCGTTATTTCAATAAAATGCTTTGATAATCGCTTTTTAATGAATTAAATGTGCGTGGATCAGAAGGTAAGTGTGTTTGAGTCATATCAGCACAAGAACTTTTGGAGTATTTATTGAATCTATCCAAGAAATGATGAAAATTAGAGTGGCTTTACTTACTACGACGGGAATTAGAAATAACCCCTAAACTAATTAATTTAAATTAACTAATATTTATTTGAACGTCTTAGTAGAATATCTGAAACGATAAAAAAGAAGAAAAACAAAAGTTAATTATATCCTTTAATTCTTCTAATCCTAATTCACACAGTAGTAGAATTAAAGGATATAAATATTTTCGTTTTTCTTCTTTTTTATCGTAATTAGTTAAATCAGTTAAACCAAAAACTGCGGGCTGCTGAAGAATACTAAAAATGTTTTGCTTTCCATTAAATTTTGCAGAGAAGGTGGGGCACGTATCTCACAGTCCCACAGCCTGGGCACGCCAGGGAGAATCAATACTACGTGAATCAATTTATCAACTAGTCTAGCAATATTTGAAGGCCAAACAAAAACTTCTTAGATACATAATCAATTTCTGCGGAAGAAGTGGATGGATTCACGTAGGTGGATTCAAAGATAAAACTATCATGCTCATCCAGTGTTCCAAATAAAGCAATCGTAGAACTAACTTGTACTTATGAGCAGTTTATTTTGTTTAAGTGCTAGACAACAAATATTTAATAACGTCAAGTGATATTAGTTTGAAATCGTTAGGGTCCTTTTACCCTTACCGAACTTTGTACTGCATAATGAAAGCTTAAATTGGTTGGCAATTGGTAGATAGATACCTAATTCACAATTAGGCCACTAATGAAGCAATCAATTTCGTGAATACAAAATATAGACATCGCATTTCGACGACACTAGTTAGAGAATTTTACTGTTCTACCATGCTGTTCCCAAAATTAAAAATAATGAAAACAATCCGGAGCGAAGTTACTGACAAAACATTTTGAACCACCGACAGGCACAGGCCCAATTCGCGTCGTCAACGCTTTCTCTCTCTCTCTAGAGATTGTCTATCAAGGAACTCGTTAGCCGAAATTTGCTTTCCACTTCCGGTGGTGGTCTGGCAGTCGAGGAGCCGAGAAATACGATGTCTTCTGCCGGTTGCTTTCTTCCGTTCCGTTGATGATGGCGATGTTGCTGAAGGTGGACTACTGGCTAGCCCCTAGAGGAACCATGCCACATTCATGCCCCGTTTGGCAACAAACTGCAAATGATAGCTACAAGAAAGCGCAAGGACACTCCGAGGCTATGTAAGCATTGTGCTTCTTTATCTGTTTGTTAGGTGAAGTACAGCAATGCGCTGTTCACCGAGTGCATTTGCGGAAAAGAAAATGGTAAGTAGTTTTCCATAGCACATCGGATTTATAAGATTTGTTAGTTCCACTTCATATAGCCATCGTACCGGATAGAAATAATTTATTGTGCACAAAATAAAATACAACATCAGAGAAACGCAGTGACTCTATCTAATTTCAAAACTCGAGCTTTATGTTATTTGATTGTTAAGTGCACAGTGAAACGTTGTCCAATCATTGATGTTGTGTATCAATTATCAATTATAGTTTGACGAAAAGAAAACAAACGATTAATTTCGTACACAGAAAATTTTGCAGCTGGCATATTTTGATTACAGATGTTAGCTCCCCCAGCATACAGAAGCATAAGTACAGAAATGTTAATTAAATTCTCAGTTGGTGTTCGCTTCCAGGAAAATAATGAAACTTTATCACGCGTCGTGTCTGCACTTTGCCAGGGAGCTGACCAGCATCCAAGGAAGACGATGAAGTAAAACTCATGATGTGTGAAAGTGTGTTTACTGTAAAAGCTTTGTGGTTGTTTGATTCTTTGCTGTAGCAAGTTCACATGGGTAACGTCATGCTCATATTGATTGTGAGATTACTTCTGATGTTGAATAACTTTTTTCAGTATTGAGTGAGGGTGGTGATTGTAACCTATCCGTTTTAATCTAATGAATGCTAAAATATAACAAAATCAATTCACTTTTCAAAACTTTGATCACAAACTTCAGTTTGTGTTCAGCTTTTGCTAAGAATCTTCCTTCAAGTGTCGGATGTATATTTTGAGATTAATTCCATTAACCTAAATACAGCTGCAGCCATCCCCCTGCATGCTCTTCTTCGAAAGTGAATAAAACTTTCGTTTCGTGCGTTTCCGCTCCCAATGTGATTGGACTCCCGTGGTGGCGGGATGTTGAGTGAGGATAAAGTTATTTCGAAGATAGGACAAGACTGCTGTCACAGCTTTGCTGCAAATGCTGCTCATGTGGAACTACAAAGTTCAAGTAATATTTTTCGGAAAAACTCACCCGAGTAAACGGGTTTGGACAGTTCCGATGAAGATGCGAGTGAATCGTGGAACTTTTATTCGCTTTATGACGATAAAAGGAAATTATTATTGAAATAGCAGACGAAATGCCAATTTTGATGCCAATTTCTGTTTTATTGCCGATAACCTATATCTGGATTACGACAGAAATATTAAAAAAAAACACGTTCAGTTCACATATAAGTGTCCAATTACTTGACGTTTTCAGTTTTGAGTCACGGAAATTTTGAAATAGAAGTAATTTTATTTTAATATTCAATTGGAACGGTGTAAACGTTGAACCAATTCTAAATAGATTTCGATTATTGATCGAGCTTGAATAGATGCTCCAATTGTGAACCTCTTATCAAGCGACGGTTTTTCAATAGGTCTCAAAATCTAGTAAATTTGAACTAATCACCAGCGTAAGTAAGTAATAGCAGTTAAACCATCCCAACAGGCTAGCTACCATTCGCTTTCTGTGATAAAAACTAGATTAACTTGATACGTTGACAGTAACGTTGACGTCGATGACGTCTTTTTTCTCTGCGTATGTCTTAGCCCAGTTACTTAGAGAATTTGAATATACTCCGGTATGATCACTTAGTAATCATAAGATTAAGTTTCGTGTAAGCGTTAGACAGCTCTTTTAGACGTTCCGTTCTGGCTTTCTCATGTCACACCAAATCTGCAGGTCAGTCGGAAAACTACTCGGTCTAGAAATACCGACTGCTACGCCGCACTATAGTCATAAGGCTAAAACCGTTTTCGGAGAAAATTTGTTATTGCAGCTTCCACATTTTTTAATGTGTGTGAGCGATATTAGAGTGGCCTTCGTAGTAAGCGAGCTCAAAATATACATTTTTTTTATGACGATACATATTTTATTTTGCTTCTATAATTTATTGATGTTATTATAGACACAAAACAAATATTTTTCGATGGTGCCAATATAATTGCCACTGCCTTATAAAGGGTTAAGTTACCTGAGTTGAACGTTCAACGAGGTTAAAAACCAATAAATTTTCAGTAGCTTTGCCGTCGAAATGGAATACTAATCCCTTATAGTCAATTTGTAAGAACAAGTTTTTTTTGGTAAAGATGAACCTTAAAAGTTCTTTCTCGTTTTTTTTTCTATTTTATATACTTGTATATGACTTTAAGTCGTCATGGCGAAAACTACTTTGGAAAGTATGGACGTCTCTGATGCGAAGAATGGTTAATGCATGAACTGGAAAATTGCATGGGGAAGAGTGTGACAAGAAAATAAAATTAGAAAAAACGCACCCGGCGGTGCTTTTAACCCATGACTTGCCGTGCGGAACGTCGGCAGCGTACTGTTTTGCTTCTATCACTCTGACTGAGTATATAACAGTCTATCTTCTTGGTGGTAGAAACAAAGAGCAGTCATACAAAAATAATGTCGTCGCATGTGGAAGTGTGATGCGTATATGGGGAGTGACGGAATTGAGAGAAATTAGGTATTAGACTACTTGATGTAGCGTGCGGCAATAGTTTAGTTAGGAAAACATTCGAGTACCAAGCGAATGAGTGATATATTTTTGGGCTATTTTGAAATTTTCCAGTTTATTCAATCAACCATTCTTCGCATCAGCAAAAAATAAAGCCTTGGGCTTAAACGTCTTTGTAAGACTTGACACTTCTTTATCGACAGACTTCACAGCCGGCTGTTGGAGTACAGGAGGTTACGAGGCTAGTACAATGATGCTACTGACTGTATGTAACAGCACTGCCTAGCCGAGATTCGAACATACGACGACTGGCTTGTTAGACCAGCATCATACCTCGAAGCTAACTGGGCGGTTCTTCGCTTTCCAAAATACCTTTCGTGTTTGTTGTCACCGAAATTCATTGAGATCACTTCGGTGTAGTTTTGCTACATGTTTTTGGTACACCGTATTAAATGTTGATGTAAAAAGTCTAAATGTAAGTCTAAATGTTTGCATTTATTTTAATTACGGATAATCTATTTGCGGAGGTGGGGGAACAAGGGGCAAGACGACCACCCGGGGCAAAAGTGCCACTCTTCAGTTTTCCATGAAAACGACGAAGAATTTTAATATGGTTATTTTTATGGTTTCTAAAGCGTCTTACAATATACCATAAGAAAGTTCATCGATAAAAAATATAAACTCAGACAAATGATTTTGAAATTTTACTTTTTGAAAATTGCACAAAATGATAATGACTATGCTGAAAACAAGCATACTGAAATCTTATTTATCTTTACGTGTATTATTTTCGGTCAAACACATTAACTAGACCTAATTCCTATAGATAGAAGTTAAAATTCAACATTTCTCTACTTGTGGTCATTTTCCCCACCATAGTGGCACTTTTGCCCCGTACCTATTAATATCGAGCAAAAAACATCTGAAACGAAAACGTTATTGGGTCCTTTATGCCCCGGTGTCCCCCTACCTCTTACGTGAGACAAACCTCCACAGTGACCAGTATTTACGACGGCTAGCCGCCGGCAACTCTCGCGGTCTTTGAATTATCTATAGAGCGCTTACGCATTTTGCTTCTAATATGGCGAGCTGCTTCAGTTCCTTACTCTATAGTTTATGTGTATGTGAATGAGAAGTAAGTTGAGAGAAAAAAACGTGGCAAGAAATCAGTAGTTTAAAATGGGTAGTGAGAAACTTGTAGTGAGAAATGACTAGTCAGAAATTAGTAGTGTGAAATGAGTAGTCAAAAAGGAGTAATGCGTAATGAGTACTGAGAAATGAGTAGTCAGAAATGAATAATCTGAAGTGAGTATTGAGAAATGAGTAGTCGAAATAAGTATTCAGAAATGAATAGTCTAAAATGAGTAGTGAGAAATAAGTAGTTAGAAATAAGAAATGAGTAGTGAGAAATGAGCAGTCTGAAATGAGTGGTGAGAAATAAGTAGTCAGAAATAAAAAGTCAGAAATAAGTAGTCAGAAATAAGTAGTCAGAAATAAGACCATTGCAACAACCCCCCCCCCTTGAAATTGGCATGAAAAATCAGGGGACAAAATAATTTGTCGGATGATTGTCAAAATATTTTTATAAAATCAAAAATTTCCAAAAATGGGCAAAAAAAAATTTCATACGATTTTGTCTTTCTTTCGTATTTTTTTGCGTGGAAAATAATAACGAATATATATAAAAAGCAAGAACTTTCAGTAAAAATGCTAAAAACGCAGCACCCCCCACTTCAGTTGGCCAACACCGGAAGGACAAAAACTTTTTTAAATATTTGTAATGGCCTCAGTGGCTAGAAATGAGTAGTCAGGAATGGGTAGTCGAAATAAGTATTCAGAAATGAATAGTCTTAAACGAGCAGTGAGAATTAAGTAGTTAGAAATGAGTAATAAGAAATGAGTAGTCAGAAGTGAGTAGTCAGGAATGAGTAGTCGAAATAAGTATGCAGAAATAAATAGTCTAAAACGAGTAGTGAGAAATAAGTAGTTAGAAATGAGTAATCAGAAATGAGTAGTGTGAAATGGGTAGTCAGAAATGGGTAGTCAAAATAAGTACTCAGAAATGAATAGTCTACAATGAGTAACGAGAAATAAACAGTCAAAAATGAGTTGTTATAAATGAGTAGTGAGAAATTAGTAGTCAGAAATCAGTAGTGAAAAATAATTGGTGACTAATGAGTAGTGTGAAATGAGCAGTCAGGAGTAGTCGAAATAAGTATTCAGAAATGAATAGTCTAAAATGAGTAATGAGAAACAAGTAGTTGGAAATGAGTAGTCAGAAATGAGTAGTGAGAAATGAGTAGTGGGGAATGAGCATTCTGAGATGAGTAATCAGAAATAAGTAGTCAGCAATGAGTAGTTAGAAATCAGTAGTGAAGAAGAAATGGTGAGAAATGAATAGTCTGAAATGAGTAGTCAGAAATGAGTAGCAAAAATAAGTATTCAGAAATGAATAATCTAAAATGAGTAGTGAGAAATAAGTACTCAGTACTGAGTACTGTGAGAAATGATTAGTGAGAAATGAGTAGCGAGAAATGAGAAGTCAAAAATAAGTAGTGAGAAATGAGTAGTGTGAAATGAGTAGTCAGAAGTAAGAAGTGAGAAGTGAGGTGTAGGAATTGAGAATTGAGAAGTGAGAAGTGAGAAATGAGAAGCAATAAGTGAGAAGCGAATAATGAGAAGTAAGAAGTGTAATGAGCAGTAAAAAGCAAGAATAATTCAATACCTCAATCTCTCGTGTTCATTCGTCTTCGCATTTGGCGTCCACGATGCGTGACGTCTGTAATGCCTCTTGTCCCCTCTTCTCTTGTAGACGGTTAACCCTCTACGGGTAAACGTGCCTGTAGACGGCACTCGCTTTAAGAATCAAATGCGAAATTAGTTTCATATGGCTAATATGAAAAATGTGATCAAAACACTGACCATGTGTTCACGAGTCATTATTTTTAAAAATTGTTTTTATTTCGACCAGCGTGAAGAAGAAAGAACAAAAAATTAGGTAAGGGAGGGTCAATGAAGCACCTCTTGAGAAGTTGTGTACCGCACCAGCTCTTCGTGCCTTAGACTTCAGTTTGATATTTGACAGTTTCCATCATCTTCTCAAAGTTGCATGTCGTGACATCAATGTCATCGACTGACTTGTCTTCCAAACGGTCATACCATTCACGAGGATAAAGCGCGTCCAATAATTGTTTTTTGATTGTATCACAAATTGATTCAAATTCAATGAAAATATAAAGTGTCACTTCCCTCACAAATTCATTGCGAGTTTCTAGTCGTAGTCTGGAACTTTGCCAATTATTTCGATCCGCAATTGATTCAGCATTATTTGAACTTCTCTATTCTACAATTGATTGCCTGATTGCTCGCAGGGCAATGTTTGAATTTGATTTATTCAGTGTAAATATATAATAATGAGTGGTTTCGCAAAATCTCTTAAAAGCATTCGATATGCTTATTTTGTAGATTTGTGTCATAATAGCTCACGGCATATTGTTGAATTTATGAATCGAATCAAAACAATCCGAAGCCATTTTAAATTGACAGAGCTATTTATGGTTCAAAATCTTTTATTTTTTCGTGACCTTAACTAAATATCTAATCTTTTAGAATAAAGTGACTTTAACTATATATCTAACCTTTTTAGAATAAAAACCCTGCGGTAAGACTCAGTTCTACGTCAAAACCACGAGTTTTTCGTTTTCAAATTTGTCTTTAAATAATTTTGTAATTAGAACCCTGCGAGTTTTTCAATCATAAATATCAATTGTAAGATTTCAATTACGAAAAAACTAATACTCTTATTTATATACCCTGAACATTTATATATTTTAAATTGCGGAGCTTAGCAACTTTCGTTATTCATGGTTATATAAACACGGTTTTTCAGCAGAATTTCACAGTTGTTATTTATTTCCTGTCAATCACCTCTGGGATTAAACTTCCTAAAATATCTTAAATTTATTTTCTCTCGCCCAAGCTGGTTTTTTTCTTTTTTCGTTTTGGAAAAGCCTGCCGGGAATAATCCGTTTTTCACCAAGCTCATCGATTGAAAGTTTAATAGTCCAACCTTCCGAAGGGTTACTCGCGAGTCAGCAGCAGATTGGCGAATAATCGCGCTCCCTGACACCTTCTGACCCCGATGATGGGTAGCGGGGTTAGGGCAAATTTAAATATTTAGCACCCGTCTGCCCGAGGGATTATCCTCGAGCGACCGGATTATGCTGTTGGAGTAAGAGCGCGGCGTTCTTTCAGTTTACTCTTACACAGGTTACCAATATAAGCTACCGTCGTGTCGCACCGGTGGTGCGGTGGTCGTAGCCGGTCAGTCGGTTGTTTGTATAACCTTGCAATAATCTAGACCGAACGATGCCCTGATCCTGATTAACTTACATTCCAGGAGATGCACGAGAATTACTCAACGTCTACTCCGACAAGTTGGGATTATGAAACTAAGTTGTAATGGATATGAAGAAAACTTTTCACTAAGCTCTCAGTTAGGGGGTTCGGTTTTAATATTCTACGAAATGAGCAATATATTGTTTGAAATAGCAGTACATTCGCTGTGATGGCAATACTATTTTATTTGTTAATTTTAACGTACTTGTAATTTTTTTTATAGAAAAGCATTTTATAGAAGTGAGCTTTACCCTTACGAATAGTTACGAATATTTACGATTTAAAACAATGACTGCAGGGTAATAAATTAATTGCTGTGCATAATTAATAAAAACTTAGTAAGGCCACGCGCCGGAAGTCAAACATTTGTATTGGTTGATTTTAATTTATTCCACCATATTTAAATGCACCTGATTAGTTTGCTTTGTTATGTTCGGACAGTTAAAAATACCTAGCTGTTTCCATTCAAAAGAGATCCTTCTATCTATTTACAGTGTCAGTACAATACAAAAGTAATTACTTCCATTACGCACGATACTATGCTTTCACTTGTTCATTCATCATCATGATACTGGATTTACGCACAAAGGATCAGCAGTAAATATCACGTGCCGCGTGCTTGCCTGCTACAGGCATTGGTCGGTTGCTAACTTTTTATGTCAACTGGGAAATCACGCAGTCAAAGGATAATAACGATTATCCGCTAATTGTTTCGAGAGCTGATCCGGTAAATAAGTAAACTCTACAACAGCATCATAAATACTATGAAATGATTATGAGCTGTTGATTGTCATTTCCAGAAACCCTAAAATTTCATTTGCCATAAAGCATTATTATGCGCTGCAATAGTTTTCCATAGCCGTGGCGGTAATTGTTCAGACATAATGATTTCATTATGGTAATAACAATTTCAAAGAGATTATCACACCTCGTACAAGAGAAAAGCATAAAAACGAGGGATTGCGAATTGGTTGATTCAATACCCGTATGTTTGTGGGATCCTCGCTATCAATTTGGCCGTCATAACGGCTTTGAGGTGGAAATAGTCCACATAATGGAACTGTATCCCTGTTTAGAGCACTGCGTGGTGTCTCCATTGTGTGTTGTCATTAGAAAAATGCTTAATCGAAAACAGAGCTTTATTTAATGCGTGTTTGATTTCAGTGGCCAAATAATGTTTCGCATACGACTATCGGGATAAAATATTTCTTTCGCAGAAATGAGAAATTGTGAGATATACCTAATATTTGTTATTTTCAGTAAAATTAGAAAGTGTTGAGTAAAACAAGTTTTATATTCTATTTCATTCTAAAATTAATTAAAATTGTTTCCTCTATAGCGCAATCCTGTAGCATAGGACCTAAGTCCTAAGTAATTCAATTTCAAATATCGAATACACACTCGGCACCGTGTCGAGTCGTAAAACCATGAATAGAATTTCCTCTTAATCTTCATTGCTCTTCCATATTCATACTTGATTCGAGTGCTTGTTTTGTTAACGCTGACCCTGTCTGAGATATTTTAACTGGTCTGCATAACCCGATTGAAATTTTCCACCACTTGCAGCAGAGAGGAACAGAGCGGAAAAAAGAACTATTCAACAACCCACCAGTGGGATATGAAATTCAAAGCGTTTGCCATAACAGAGCAAAAAGTTATCTCGCAACCCCGCGAAGAGGAAAACGTTCAATCCGGGATCCAGTGCGGAAGTGACTGGGCGCTTGCTAACAAAGGACCGCTTCGAGAGTCCATGCAAATGTCGATCCAGCTCCGGAATGTGCTTGCCCTAACAAATATTATTCATATTGTTAGCTTATGTTGTGCTTGTCGTCAATGTTTCAACAGCGCTCGCGGTGTAAGTTGCTGCAGTGTGTGTCCGTAGTAGTTGTAGTCGATATGTAGTGGGTGGTAGATGACAGAACCGGAAATGGGAGTAAAACATATTGGGTGATTTATCCCGCTCCAATATCTGCTTCTGAATCTGGGATAGTTCAACGATGGCAGACACTATGCTGCTGTGCTTTGTCCTCATCTATTCACTACCGACGGCGACAGCAACAGCAACAGCATCGAGCAAATAAATGGTGCGATTCTTGGAAGAGAATCATTATTCATGCTGGTGGTGAAAAGAAGTTGATTCTGGTTGGTAACTTCGTATGCACAGAGCAAAACCACCTACGGAAACTTGTTGAGCGTTCATTCAGAAGTACGGTACGATCGTGGTATTGCACATACACTAACTGGTGGAAAACTCGACGTCAGTTTTAACTTTTTTTCGCCGATTATTTTAAGCTTAGGTGACTTTTCTTCCACACCAACAGTTAACCAAACTAAATCCTTTTTTGCATAATTTGGATTTTTTTAGTGCAATTTCGTGATTTATTCGTGATTCATGAAACTCAGTCAATAGAAGACTGATGCTAGCAAGTGAAGATAAGTAATTGCACTTTCAATCTCATACAGCCAATGGATTTCCGTTAAAAATTTTAAGCAACACTTCGAACAATTTCAACATTAATGATATAAATAAAATGGCACGATTTCGTGCTTATCAATTCAGTTTGTTTTTTTTTCAATCCGTTCTCGTATTCACCTATATTTTTTTATTCTGGCCAAATGCAATTGAACAACCAAACTGGTGAACTGGTTGAAAATAAATCAGAACAGTATGTCTGTGGCAGAAGCGCCGATTGAGTGCAAATTAAGGGTGCAACCATCGAAGCCGGTTGCCGAAAGAACTCACCCTAACGAGCCGCATAATAAAACTGTAAACCGATGTCCACTTTACCCTTCGGTCAAGGATAGGACGATGTGATGAGAGTGCACTGACCCAATTCAGCATTACTGCTTGTCTTCCTATGTTCCGAAGATGAAACAGACTAGGATGTAGAAGGTAGAACATTTTCCCCAACCTAGCGAGGTTAGGCAAGTCAATTGATCCCGTTAGCCCTCTTCGGTCTGCTGTTCTCTAATGACATTTTTATGCCATTATTGAACATGGCGTACTACAATAAAGAGCAGTTTATCGCTCGTAAGTGCCACATGGGACAGGAAATAAAAGGGTTTATCTAATCTGCTGAAAGTATTTGGTACTGGGCGGCTTTAATTCAAGGCAATAAAACTGCAAATGTCTACTGAAATTTAATACTTGGGGACCAATATATATATATATAGTAATAAACAATTTGCGCGTTGGATCAGAAAATAGGAAATTTTTCTGATTAGTCAAAACAAAAAAATATAAAGCAGGTACCTATGAGAATAAACATCTAAAATGTAATGAATTTTCTAAAAGTTTACTCGTTTATTCACAATAACTAAGCATGCTTAAATTTGTACTGTAGAGTCATTTTGAGGCGCTTGAAAAAATGTTGAAAATAACCTAAAGAGGAATTGATTAATTTTAAAACAAAAAGTAAAATATATTGCATGAATTTATTGCACTGTCCGAGTAGATGACAGTCTGTCTTTTCGGCGGAAGAAATAAAGAGTAGTCAGTTGGAATAATAGTACAAAACTAGATATTAAACTACCTAATATAACGCGCAGCAGTAGCTTGGTGAGTAAAACCCGGTTACCCGGAACATACGACCTGCTTCCAATTTTTCTAAAAAACTGTGCCGTTTCGCTTGCGTTACCGATTGCCGCCGTTTTTAACCGCTCGCTCCAGGAAAGGAAATCCCCAGACACATGGAAAATGGCATCCATAGTTCCAATTCACAAGTCGGGATGTCACAATTCGGTTGCCAACTATCGGGGTATATCCATCTTTTGCTGCCTTAGTAAAGTATTTGAAAAACTGATTCACAGAACTTTGTACAGAGCAGTGGTACCGATCACCTCGAACAGTCAGCACGGCTTTATGAAACATCGCTCTACAACATCGAATCTAATGTGCTATGTAACAGCGATATCACATGAAATCGAACTTAAGCGACAAGTAGACTCTATTTATTTTGATTTTACCAAAGCCTTTGATACTGTCCCACATAATCTCTTCATCGACAAATTGAACCATATGGGATTTCCGTCATGGTTCACTGAATGGCTAGGTTCATACTTGTCTGACCGCAGAGCCTTCGTTAAAGTTAATTCTGTGCACTCCAAAATATTCTGCATGTCATCTGGGGTACCCCAAGGCAGTGTGCTTGGCCCTATCATCTTTATTAACTATATGAACGAGCTGCTGGAACTGCTTTCATCATCAAAGCTTTCTTTTGCCGATGATCTAAAAAATTTTTCTCTGAAAAAGTGATAGCCACTCCGACTACGTCGCATTACAAGCAGATATCAACCTACTGCTTATTTGGTGTGATGACAACATCATGTGTGTTAATATCAAAAAATGTAAAGTAATTTCCTACAGTCGCTGCAATACTGTTTCTCTGCATCAGTATAAAATGCGATCGGATTGTCTGGAACGTGTCAACTTTATGCGCGATCTAGGAGTTTGTCTTTGATCTCATAACAGGAAACGTTGAATGCTCCGAGCTGCTGGGTCAGATGTGATGGAATGTACCTCCTCGACGGCTTCATAATCCGCCATTATTTGTAATTCCGTTTCACAGAACAAACTACGGCTATAATAATTGTTTTAGTTTTTGTTTACGGTCTGTTAATGATGTTTGTAATGTGTTTGATTTTACGATGTCTAGAAATGTGTTCAGTGTTAGAACAAGAGATCTGTACGACGTAGTCGGAGATGGTACATAAAAATAAAATAAAAATTCATTCGGGTACCAACCGAAAGAACGTGGGTGCCAGCCCCACCTGCCATTTACACAACCCACTATATTTTTGGTCTTTATCGAAATTTTCAGGTCATCCAACGCAAACGACAAAATCAGACAATATCAAATTTGAAAACTCACTCCCACTCCAATTGTTCCTTTCCATTGCATAAGTTCTGGTATAAACTTCAACAGTTTTTTAATAGTTCACTTAAAAATAAATAGCTTTCCTTATTGGAATCGACGCGTAGAAGATTTTCTGATCGGCCGGAAGGTGTAGTCCTACGGATTGTTACAAAGTTGATATCAAAATTAGGGAAAATTTCTAAAAATTCGAGATCTGAAGTAAGGAAACTGATTTTTTAAAAATACACTGAAGTCGCTTTTTACGCGGTTTGTTTTTTACGCGACTATTTTTACGCGAATTTCGGAACTTATGCGGTTTTTTACGCGAATTTCGGAATTTACACGGCTGTTTTTACGCGATTTTGGAAACTTACGCGGATGTGCTCAATTAGTCTATTTTTTTGCGTTGTGTCGAAAACCACAAAGTTTTTTTTACGCGAATTTTAGTTTTTTTACGTGAATTTTCGAATTTACGCGTTTTTTACGCAAATTTGATTTACGCGGGACGTATCCTTCGCGTAAAAAGCGACTTGAGTGCAGGGAATTCACATTCATTTGACAGTAGAGGCTCAGCCAAGCAAAATTGGACAAAGTTTAATATGGAACATTTGTAGAATTAGTTATTATTTACAATTTTGCTGAATAAAGTTTTGCTGTATCTTTTGTAGTTACGACACTACAATGCTAGTAACTCATTAGTGACTAAATGAACGTTCATTTACGGTACTACATACAAAAGATACCGCAATACTTTATTCAGAAAAGTTATAGAAAATAACTAGTTCTTCAGTCGTCCCACATATAACTTTTTCAAATTCTGCATGACGGAGACGGTACTGATGAATATGAAATGAAATACAAATTTCCTCATAATGCGAGAACTAATCAAGCAAATGGAACCATATTTGGCATGTGGGTGTTTTTGGAGGCAACCATTTTTTCCATGATGAATTAGGACTTCTTACCTTTTTAGGAGGGGGGGGGGGGGGCTCCCATACAAAAAATACAAATTTCCTCATAACTCTAGAACTAATCAAGCAAATGGAACCAAATTTAGCATGTGGGTGTTTTTGTAGGCAAGAATATTTTCTTTGGTGAATTAGAACCCCTCCCCATTTTAGGAGGGGGGCTCCTATACAAATGAAAAACAAATTTCCTCATACCACTAGAACTAAACAAGCAAATGGAACCAAATTTGACATGTAAGTGGTTTTGGAGGTAAGTTTTTTTCTATGGTGAATTGAGACCCCTCTCCTATTTAGAAAGCGAGTTATGATCCATCTCCCCTTTAAGAGGGTGGGCTTCCATACAAATGAAATGCAAATTTCCTCTTATCTAGAGAACTAATCAAGCAAATGGAACCAAATTTAGCATGTAGGAGATTTTGGAGTATCGAATTTATTTTATGATAGTTAGAGATCTCTCACCTCTGTGGTAGGGGAATATGGACTCTCATACAAATAAAACAGAAATTTTTGCGCAACTCAAAAACTAATCGAAATCGAGAAATTCGGGACTCTTCCATAAAACATTCATCAATAACAAGACCACAAAAACTATCTATATGTAGTAACACTAGATCATTCAGGACGAGACGGCCGCGAGTGTTGCCGGCGACCCGTCGTCGGAAGCGCCGCCCACTATGGGCAGGCAACTCCCCGCAGAAATCATTACTGCCTAGGTTTATTTATTTTCCTAGGTCTACCTGGGTTTCCTAGAACGAGCGACAACGAGTAAGGAGAGGATCGCGAAATGGTACTTTCCACAAAAAAGTTTTCCGTGAAATGGTACATTTCGCTTAAGGTTTTTCGCAAAATGATATTCGGCGTAATGTTGTACAATCATGGCGAATATTACTATCAGCTTTCTGGCTATGCAATGAGGGGACAGGGGAGTTGTTTTCTACTTTACTGTGGGGAAAAATTTTCAAATTTGTATATTAAACTACCCATTCCAGGAAACTAATAAGCCTTAACGTAAGCAGCAAATCAGCGTATCTGGCATTTTATACTGCACGTTATTGTATGTTAGCTTTTTGACTGCATAGGTGTTGTAATTTGGCATCTAAAATTGTATTCAAATTCTTCGTGTCGGTAATTAGCTGTAAATTAGCATTGTCAGCACTATAAAAAGGTTATCAGTAAAGTAGCTGTATATTTTGCCAAAATAGCATTTAAGTAGCATTTAAGGCGACTTAAATGCTTATTGGCCTACATTTAAATAGCATTGGTGATGCTTATTGGTTACCTGGGATGCTTTCATAGTTACGTAACTGCCAAAATGAATCATCTAAGGTTGAACTCCTCAGAAACTTGCAAAACTAGAGATTGTGACAAAGATCACCCGACATTCATGATTTATGTACAACACAGGTTATTTTGTGGCAATACGAAGATTGTCGGGTCAGCTAGTCTATACCTATAAAAATGGATTACTGTCTGTCTGTCCGTATGTTCCTTATAGAATCGAAAACTACTGAACCGATCGGAGTGAAAATTTGCATGTAAGGATTTTTGGGGCCAGGAAAGGTTCTTATGATGGTTAGAGATCCCTCACCCTACTAAGAGGGGGGGGGGGGCTTCCATACAAATGAAATACCAATTTCCTCATAACTCGAGAACTAATCAAGCAAATGGAACCAAATTTGGCATGTGAAGGTTTTGGGAGGCAAGAATTTTTTCTATGGTGAATTAGGTCCCTTCCACACTTTAGGAAGGGGGGCTCCTATACAAATTAAATACAAATTTCCTCATAACTCGAGAACTACCTATTCAAATGGAACCATATTTGGCATGTAGGTGTTTTGGAGGCATGGATTTTTCCCTCACCCCTGTGGTAGGGGGATGAGGACAAATTTCATACAAATGAAACAGAAATTTTTGCGTAACTCAAAAACTAATCGAACTCGAGAAATTTTAGACTCTTTCATAAAACATTAGTCAGGGGGGGCCCGTAGCCGCAAGGTTACCGAGTCTGCTTTGACAAGCGAGTGGTCGTGGGTTCGAATCTTAGTAGAATCAAGCCATTCGATGGCAGTTCTACTTGTTTGCTCTCTTGTATATCATTCCACGTATGAAGATTGTTTTATCGTAGATAGTTCGTATCTGTATGTGTGTTCTGTGTTTGGGAATTTGAAAAATTTACACCTTTTTGCGTATCATTAACTTTATTATTCAGCGATTAAAATACGACCTTTTTTTTCAATGTGAATCATCGCTTAGAAAAATCTTATGATCGACTAATAAAGCAAAACCTTGGGCATAACCGTCTATAAGACATTATCCTTCTTTATCGACAGACTTCGCAGTCGGTTAGTAGACTGCAGGACAATTACGGACAATTGGAACGATCCTACTGACTCCTCAAACGAGAGTCGAACATACGATGACTGACTTGTTAGATCAGCATGGTGCCTCGAATTCGGTCGCCTGCGATAAATCGGTCGCCTGCGATGGGCTGGGCACGTCATGAGGATGTCGGACGACATCCCGGTTAAAAAAGTTCTCAATAATGATCCGACTGGAACGAGACGGCGGGGCGAGCAGCAAGCAAGATGGATCGATCAGGTGGAAGGCGACCTGCGGACCCTACGCAGAGTATGTGGCTGGCGAATTGCGGTCATGGACCGAGTGGAATGGAAACGACTTCTTCGTACAGCAGAAGAAACTGCGGCCTGGAGCTGATTAAGTTAAATAAGTCGTACCTCGAAGCTAGCTGGACGGGTTTTGTATTCGATACTGGTCTCTTAAAAAATGTTGCATTTGTTGTCTCCATCACGTTCGATCAATGAGTTGACTGTTGTATGTAGTATTTCTTCAGAAGGGGTTAACTGATTTGCGAATCAACAGGGGAGGAAAATTCGTTGACCAATTATTTTCATCGTATGCCACCGTCAGTCCGTCACAAGTTTAGGAAAGGAATAAATAAACCACCAGTAACAGAGAAGTGTTACCCGTATATCATGGAGCTTTAATGAACCGAAAGAATTCTTGAAAACTTTCTAACAATTTACTACAAAGAACGAATTTTTTCGTTGTTGCCTGTTATGGCAAGCATATGCAAAGTTAGCTGTCGTTTTGTGACACGAAAAGACTTCCAACGATAAACCGCAGCAGCTAGCTTGGCTAGCAGAACGGCGCATTGCTGCAGTAGTATCGACTGGTTGTAAAGAAGCGCTTGACGGCGGCAACGGCTGCCAGCAAATTGACAGTGCTTTATGTAATCCACTCATATCGCAGTTTGTTTGCATGTAATCTCCTAGGGATACGCTGATATGTCTAGTGTAGGTAGGTAGCTCTGGTTTGCTCACAGCTCTGCTCGTCAAGTGGCTGCCAGTACCTTCTAAGTGTGTCACAATCAGCAGCGTCAGATTTACTTGTAATCTCGAGGGGGTGTGTGTCGGTTAATGCGAAAGGATCCGGTTAGCATAACACCGAACGGATGTTCACTTCTGGAAGGTGATTTAGTCGTACGCAATTTTGTTCTGCAACAACGGACATCGTTTCACTTTTTTCTGGTGTTACTTTTTCTTCAGAGAAAGCTTTGAGAGACTATTTACGTGGAAACTTGTTAAACATATTTCCAACAATTAGTCTAACGTGTAGGAAAAGTATTCTAGTAATATCTACACATTCAAAGACAGTGTTAGTTAGTGTGTACTGTGTACTGTATTAAGCAATCAAATTAGCTACATATTGTTGTCTGGTTTCATCTTTAATGATGAGTTGATGGTATCAGACTACTAGAATAACTACGAAAAGCAATTTAAAGCTTTTCTTAGTTATTTTGGTAGTCTGATACCAGACGTTTATCTCGTGTACGAGTTAATTATGTGCGCGTTACGGAACAAAGTCTTCATTCCCAAGGTGAGAAAAAACGGAAATGTTTTAAATGTCGTGAATCTTGACAGGATGTTACACACAAATTGGCATAAAATTAATAAATGGTAGATGCAGGGATCCCTACAGTACAATCAACTAGACTGTAAATGACTGTAAATTAATTTAATGATACAAGTACTTAAAATAAAGAGCTTCGGCGTTAAACGGGTCAGCTTTACAATTGGAAAACTGCCAAAAAGGTAAGAGGTTTTTTTACAGGAAACTCTAAGATAATTTGGTAATCCAAACTCAATTTCTGGCTATGCGCACAAATGAACCTTTCGATTCAACAGGCTACGTAGTCCATTAACAGAGGCCATAATTATGTTAAGAGTGAGTACTATGAATTTAAGAGTGTTTCAAAAACGGAAAGAGCAATGATAGATGGTCAAATAATTTATTAAACATCAATCAAATAAAGAATTCTGAGGACAGTAAAGTCGTTCACCAGTCTCATTGATTTGTATTTTGTGGCTAGACTATGAAACACTAGTCCTCGTTAAAATAAAGTTTTTCCATTTAACACATTGTACGGCCAATTGCATCGTTAGGCAGATTAAATCGGTCTATGTGTTTCATCTTTAAATTTTCTGCATCATCGCAGAGGATAGAGTTCACGTAGAAGTACTTCATTTTCAGAGCGACCTTTTGTCTTATGAGTTGACCAACAGTATCATTAAAAACTTTATCTTCCAAGCAATGTTAAGCTATCATCTAATATTTGAATAAAGCTTAGCGCTTGAAGACTGTACGTCTTCACCCCGATTGTGACGTTGCTTGAGACTGTTGTTTGAGTTGAGTTTTGCAAGGCTCCCGGATTGTGGTTTGCAAAGAAGGAAAAATTAAATATAGGAATAATTCCTAGTCAGGCGTGACTGGATTCATGAATGGGAACGCAAGTCCCCTTACAAAAAAAGAGTGGATGACAGCTAACGGAGGCATTTATATTTAGGACACTGCATAGCAAAGCGAGAGCCTGCTTAGAAATCCTACATTCATAATTCTACCCGGCAGGAGCCGGCAGACACCCCGATAAGCAACAAGAGAATAAATGATGATGGCAGAAGACAATGATATCATTCTTGCCACAGCGTACACAATAAGCCTTCGGGCTAGACGATTTCTTACTGTCGTTCCGTTTGAGAGTTTATTATATGTATTATGTGGAAATAACTCGAATGAGAACAAGAAAAAAAAAATAATTTGATCAATTTATGGTTTTGCCCAGCGGCTTGGTCCCTACGGCTATCTGAGTTGGGTATTTCAGTTGACAAGCTGTGTCCCTAGGATTTCCGATCAACTTAATCTTTTTGGGATGAAATTTATTTCCCATCAGCACTGGGGTGCTATATATCAATTTGCTTTTTCCACAACCTATAGAAAATGTAACATTCTGAAGAATATAATGAGAAAAAATAATTTAATTATTTAGACAAATAAAGTTTTGATTATGCAATGCAGACGCATGGTGTTTCGTTTTAACCTGCAAGGAAACACTGTTTCTGACAACGAATCGTTTTCTTTCGAGTTTTACTCTGGTACGGTATATTAATTCGTGTACTATATAGTTGTACAAGAAGGGAGTCGCAAGCATAGAAAACGTTTAAAAGACTGCATTGCTGAGGAAGGTAAGTGTGTTGATGATAAATGTCGTATTCAGTAAAAAAGGTGCTGATATTGCTTATTCTCAGGAGTTAATAACCCGCGTAATTTACTTTGAACTTTAAACTTTGAAACTCGAAACAACACGAAATTATGCTGAGCGAATTTCCGTGGGGAGATGGTTTTCGATTCGATAGACTTCACAGCCAGCCGTTAGAGTACAGGACAATTGCGTGGCTGCGATCCAACTAATTCTAACGGCCTCTCCCACCTCTTCTGATTCTTTGAGATTCGAACATACGACGACTAGCTTGTTAGGCCAGCATCGTACCTCCGGCCCAACTGGAATACTTATACCTGCTTATGTTATTTTCATCTCCCAGTCGGTCTCAATTTGCAATACAAACAAACTACCCGTCTTCTCGACTGGAAAGGACTGGCAGAACCAATATGATTTTAGCACTAATCCTGCAATTTTGCTGCACATTAACAGCAGACTGTGAAGACTGTCAAATAAAAGCAGAATTTCAATTTTCGAAAAACGGAATTAGCTCCAACGCAAATGTTGTTGTAAAACATCGATTCATCTTGCCAAGGAATTATTTCAATTCCATTTTGTTAAACTAGTAATTAAAAAGTTTGAAAAAGTAACTCTATTTGACACATCACACCCAGTTTGTAAGTTTCAGAACATGTTTCCTTTATTGCCTTTTTTCTCGCGAGAGAACATGTCAATTTTGTTGGTAGCAAACGAAGAACCCAACAGATGTTGTTGTTAGAAGTGAATGAAAGCCATTTCAAGCAGAATTGAAAACTCTTCAAAACATTTCTCTTGCTAGTCTGCGCACGTGGGAGTAAGCTACTATCCAGACCACTCAACACGAGCTGTGATATTTGAATTCACAATCTGTCTCGGCATGCTGTAGGAATGTATGTCGGTACCAACTATGGAGCTGATGGAAATCGACGAAAAATATACCAACGAATAGCAACATCGGTATAGCATATGTTTGAAACCCACTGAAGAGTTGAAATTCAATTTGATTTTCACTGCTGTGCAAACATATTTTGACATGAGTTTAAATTTTGTAGCAAACAGCAGCTGACTGACGAGAGTGCTCGTTTATAGCGAATTTTCTGCCACCCCCATGCGGAAGGGAGGAAAATATTGCTGTCTAATGTTAACTGCAGAAGTTTTACAACTTTGCAGCAGTCATATCTGTGTCATGTAACAGAGCTTTTCCCTTTTCCCGCTGAGGTATTTTTTTTGCTGCAGCTATATAAATCTGAATGAAGATCAGCAATCATACAGATTTGTTTTTCAACTTTATTTTTGAAACTGAGAAATTTAAATTCACTTTTAGCTTCATAAAAAAGAAAATACTAGCATAATAAAGCAGCGATCGGACGAAAATGTGAGCAGACTGCTCATTTCATTAAACACTAAGCTATTGATAGAAACGTGATATCTAGCCGAACAGCATAGATATGTTTCAAATCAGTATCGTGTTTATGGTAAATATTCGATTGACTACCAAATGACAACTCGTAAAGAAAGAAAGAATGTGGAGAATGTTTTTTAAATTTCCCCAAATTGGACTCGGAGCTCACCGTTCCGGGGAGCCTCTAGATCTGCCATCATCGGTTTTTCCCCGGTAAGTACCTGCCAAGCCGACAGGAAAGCCATCGCTACGG
Organism: Sabethes cyaneus; assembly: GCF_943734655.1. Lineage (NCBI taxonomy): Eukaryota > Metazoa > Arthropoda > Insecta > Diptera > Culicidae > Sabethes > Sabethes cyaneus. Next base: position 219,581,048 of record NC_071355.1, read on the forward strand.
GAAACGAGGAAAACTTCAGCTCGTAAAAGATAGGATTTTACGATGCCTATAAGCTTCCATTTGTTGGTTTTGGCTTTCGGGTTCCGTGCTAACCGAAGAGAACGCGATACTTTGCGGGAGTTTATGCAAGTATTAAAAGTGCTAAGTGGGTTTCTCGACCTTAAGAAAAATTTCCTGTTTTTTTTTTGCTATTCGGAAGCCATCACTCCGGTGCTTAAAATCAAATTCAGCTTCGATTTGATGGCGAACATTTTATCAGCGGAAACATATCGGTCTGGCTTCCGAAGTGTGCCATTTTCGAATCTCGACTGGTAATGGATTTTGTCTGGTGGCAAAAAGATATGACGAAGGGCTTAGCTGTTGAGAATTTAAGTATGAACACAAAGTGGGTGCAATGCTTGGTTATGGCGACAGTTTGCTTACTTAATAGTTCTTTGTTTTAAAATGAAAGTTCCGGAAGAAAAAAAAAAGTTTGTCAGTTTTAAATACTCACTTAAGCAATTAGTTTAAAGTTTCTCGTATTGCACTGAGTTACCACGCGGTGCGAATGTTTTGAAACTCAGAGAGAGCTTGCCAATTGATGACGTCACTAGTACGCTTTCTCTTCTCAGTCACTCATTTTCCGAATATTTTCCCGCGGAGTTGGTTCCTTTGCGAGAGAGAGAAGCAAGAATGAATGAAGGCAGAAAAAAACTCGTTTCATTCGCGATGTTCCCACCGCCTGGATGTCAGTTTGATTCCGCACGCTGTTCAGTTCGGATGGTTGCTGGAGCCAGCAAACGCGGCTTAGCGAACTGATTTGGATTAGAGTGTGTACGAAAAGGTATCGTTACAACCAATATTAAACAATTTTGATATATTGGATTAAACTTAATAATTTAAAACATCAAAACTTATAATAAATAATAAATGTAAATATAATGATGAAAATTGAACCTTTTGGATACTAAACGAAATTACGAATCTGACCAGTTCCATGTACCACGAAAACAGTGCAAAGCGCCAAGGAGTCCGATTATGTTTAAGGAAACTTTTAGGCATTCCTTTTTAATATTCCTGGAATAATTACTCTTTAATCATTAGTACAATTTTTGGTTAATACGTTAAAAACCTTTAGTGCTTTCCTAAAAATTTGGTAAAAACTTTAGATTTTCCCAAAACGAAAGTCATCTTGCACCTCGCAGAGGAATTATGATTTGTTTCACGTTCAATGCCGAAGGGTCTAGCAATGAAGATTCCCATCGGCATTGACATCACACAAATACATTTCAACCGTTATTCCAGCTTGTTGTCTATTAAATTCCGACCTGAGGGCATGTCTTATTGTTTGTTGTGATCATAATCGTGTGCAATGAAATGTTTTCCATAAATTTATTTCCAGAATAAATTTGCAGTATTCACCAGGGCACTACATTCGCGTTATCTCATTTCCACGTTTCGCACACGATTCGCACAATTTTCCTCATTTCATCCGCTGGCTGGCAAGCTGAAGTTTGCTCTCATGCTAAAAAGCCCCATGAACTTTTTTTCCGCCTGTAAGCGTGCACATACAGCCAAAGATTCGCAACATGTGCTGCGATAAATCAAAAGCATGTTTACTACCGGGAATGTTGCATCCAGAACGGCCATTCTGGGCTTGCTATCAGATGAGGTTCCTGCTGCAGGATGTTCCTGGAATCACAGCTCGTAGGGTGGTTAACGTTTTGTTTGAATCTGTTGAACATTTGTTTGTCAAAGTGTTATCGGGTGCACTGGATAAACTTAAAAAAAAGTTTAAACGCTCTAAGAAAACGAAAAATTAGGAGTCCAGATCTGAAATTTCGAGAGCTAATCGTCTAAAAATTTATTTCTAGAGCTGTTTTAGAATTGGTCGTGAGAATTTGAAATAATGATATTGCTATTAAACATTTCTAAATATTCCAAATTCTGATTGCAATTTATTGATATTTTCGACGTTAAAGTTTTCGTAATCATGATAATAATTTTATAATCAAAATTATTGCGAATTGTAAAATAAACTAGTATGAAATTAAAGTCGAACTAGAGCAGATTGTTGGAATGCGACGAGCTCAACACAATAGCACACATTCCTGTCATTGAATAAGTTCGCCGGATTCGCTGAACCATTCTGATGGCCGCTCTATTCTAGCAGTGCGCATGGAATTCATGGAATTTCTAACGAAAATCGTACCACAGACTAGACCACAAACCCGGAGCTCGTTTATTTTAATAAACATTTTCGAGTGGTTTCACGAATAAAATGTTATCTTTTCTAGATGGTACCAAATCATCCTACTTGAGCTGTTCCTGGATACAAGGACAATAGCAACAGTTGCGAATGCAAGCGATAAAGTATCAGATCGGGCATTACAGTCACTAGTTGGCATTTGAAATTTTATACAAGCGGTATTGTTCAATCTTAGCCTTTTAATTCAAATACCTACAGTGAGTTCAGACTTTCACAAGTAGTATTATTTTAGCGGTATAACATGGTGTAATATAATGATCAACTGAAATTACACAAAGAGTGTGCAATTCTTGTCGATCGTAATATAGCTTTTAAAAGTAATACCAATCAGTCAAATGAAGGAATTAATATTATTCGCATATTCAATAGTAACATCTGACTTGAAATGCCATCAAAATGACACTAACTTTGCCTGAATTAAGTCATCGCTGCAAGCTAGTTTTTAGCGGTCCAGACACAAGCCAAATGCAGATATAGCTCAGATTATTTAGAAATGAGGCGCTTTGGCGATAGCGGTTATTGCAGAGGCCAGATTTCGAGATCGTAAGCTATCAAACTAAGTGATCAATATGTATTGCTCGACGATAAAAAGTATGCCGAAAACCGATTTTAAGTTTATTTTCGCGGAAAAATTCATGACTTAGCAAAGAATCTGTTCCTGTGGCAAGAAATCCATCGTTTTTGTACCGATTCATGTCATGAATTCTGAAGTATGCTAAAGCGAGTGCCTCAACAAACGCATTTTACTCATTCATTAAGTCCTATTATGGTCCAGCTGTCCCATGATGGTTTCCCATTGATAAAGGTAGTTTGCTAAGAGCAGAAATTGGAGAGCAAAAAAACTAAAACTGCAAGGAAATAGTTCGGAGCAAGCGGCTGCAGGTCATCAGAATCACCTGAAAACTGAGTCAGAGATCTCGTGTTCAAGCAGCACTCGGTTGGCCCTAAAAGACTCGTTATATCTTTCCGAGAGACGATTTTATTTGCATCTTAAAAAGAATTTTTTTTCGCAGATCGCACTACAGCCTCCCAGGGGCTACCGAAATGTGATGCTCCAGATGGTATGAATGTGAGATTTAATTTGATCATCCCTAAACAGTAAAGGTCGGCCCTCGCACATCCTCACAAAAGACATTAAATTCAGTACTCAGTTAGATGCGAGAGGGACCGGTCCTTCATCCAGTTATTATCGATTCGATTGTTCAATAAAGTTTAGTTAAATTGAACTTGGCGGTTACGTTCATATTCGCGATCCGAAATCGTAAGTGATCATCTGTGGTTTACTGAGAAATTATCCCAGGAACCGACAAAAATTGGGGGCTCAACCGGGATTCACAAACCACATGATCCATAGTGAGGCATTGTGCCTGATGAATAAGCTGCAGTGATAAGCGATTGAAAACGTGGTTTCTTAATTAGAACAAAAGGTCCATTGTTCAGTGACACAAAAGTAGACTGACACAAAGAGATATAGGTTATCGGAAAAATTACGCGGTTAACTGTCTAACAGTGAATAGTTCGTGCTTTTAGCGGCAATAAGTAGTCGTTTGGTATACGTCAGTGCACAAAAGACATCACCTGGAATATAAATCCACACGCCGGATCCAAGTGGCTAGAACTATTCAACATGTACCCGTTTCATCATAACAATCCCGGTCCTCCTCCGAGACCGCCGCTGGAGAACCCAAATGATAATACGTATGCACGGTTGGTCGATCAGATAAATTATTCCAACATAACTCTGGCCAATATATCTCAACAAATGAACGAGATGCTTTATGAAATGAACGCTCTTAGAACAGAGAATGATAGGTTGAATAGTGTTATCAATGAGATGCGGACGTGCCAACCGCAAATGTCTAGTACGCCACGCCATGATCAACTTACGGATGATAAAGTAGCAGCGGAGATGGCAAGATTGACTGTTTCGGAGGTAGAATCGGCTTTCAATGAATTTTCGGGAACGGACTATTACCCGAAACGCAAGTGGATTACGGACTTCGAAGAGATGGCAAACTCCATCGGACTGTCTGAGCTGCGGAAATATGTGGTAGCAAAGCGAAAGTTAGTTGGTTTGGCTAGAACTTCCCTGAATACTGCGTGTCATGTCACAAATTGGGCGGCGCTTACGGAGTTCCTGATAAAAGAATTCGATCAACCTGAAAACAGTACTACGGTACACGAAAAACTTCGTTGTAGAATAAAAACTGCTGCAGAGAGTGTTTTTGAATATTATCTGACTATGCGAGAACTCGGAGCGAAGGCAAATTTGGATGCTGAGGCAATCATCGCCCATACGGTGAATGGGATTATCGATAGTGGAGCCGATAAAACAGTGCTGTACGGCGCCAAAACGGTCGACGAATTTAAGGAAAAACTGCGGGTGTACCAGAATGTCAAAGACAGCAAGCAACCCAGTGGTTCGGGCCAGGTGCCGGAGCGGAATCAACAGAATGTGACACAGCGGAAGAGCTACGGTCGTCAAGTTTCTCATCGTTCGAGTGGAAATGCGCAAGGAAGCAAAACACCTATCTGTTTCAGATGCCAAGAGCCGGGGCATATAATACGGAATTGTCCCAGAGAAGTGAATAAATCTGTGAAGCTTTGTAATACGACGGCGGTTGTGGAAAGAGGGACTTTCTTGACAGTGATTATAGATTCGGTGAAAAAGGAAGTATTATTCGATTGCGGTGCAGCTGTTTCCTTGATCTGCAGCGACTTGCAGGAGAAGCTAGGGTTAGTGGTGAACGTGGACGAGAAGCAGGAGTTACACACTCTCAGCGGCCGTATCATTACCCTGGGAGTTGTGTCGTTGAAAATACAAATAGAGGACTGTATAATGACATTGTCATTCAGTGTGCTGCCAACGAAACGTTTTGGAATGGAGATGCTTTTGGGACGGAACCTACTTTACAATGGTGATGTTAGAGTTTCTACTAGTGGGTCCAAGTTTTTCCCAAAAGTGGAGAATTTCGTGCACCATATCGAAGTTGCAGATGAGCCACTCGATGATTCAGTAAGTCATATTAGTAATGCAGCGATTCGGAGTGAAGTTCGCGATCTAATTGCCAACTACAAGCCTCGAAAATCAGACAAAACGGATGTTAAGCTGAAAATAGTCCTTAAGGATGAGACACCAGTTCAGCAGCTCCCACGGCGGTTAGCGCCCCTGGAAAAGGAGATCGTACAGAAGCAGATCGACCAATGGTTAAACGATGGAATAATCCAGCCAAGTTCCTCTGAGTTTAGCAGTCCTATTGTCCTTGCACACAAAAAAGACGGCACTAGAAGACTATGCGTAGATTACAGGCGTCTAAACAAAGTAATCATACGCGATCATTTTCCACTCCCTCTGATTGAGGATATCATAGACGACTTGCAAGGAGCCAAGGTTTTTACTACCTTGGATTTGGAGAACGGTTTCTTTCACGTCGCAGTAGACGAGGGCAGTCGAAAGTATACTTCTTTTGTCACGCCTTCCGGGCAATATGAGTTTTTGGCAACGCCGTTCGGGTTAAGCACATCACCGACTGTATTTCAACGCTATATAAACAATATCTTTTTGGAGCTGATTGAGAAGAAAGTGGTAGTAGTTTACATCGACGATGTATTGATTCCGGCAAAGGATGAACTAGAGGCGTTGGAGAAATTAAAGATAGTGCTGGAGGTAGCTGAACGTCACGGGCTGAGAATAAAATGGCAGAAGTGCCAGTTTCTGAAACGGCGGATCGAGTACTTGGGGTATGAGATTGAAGGAGCAGAGATACGGCCAACAATAAACAAAATAGCAGCAGTTAAAAACTATCCGGATCCTAAGAATTTTAAAGAGATACAAAGATTCCTAGGATTGACTGGCTTTTTTCGAAAATTTGTGGAGAATTACTCAATTTTGGCAAAGCCACTCACGGACCTCCTGAAGAAAGACGCGATTTTTGTATTTGGACAAAAGAAAAAGGAAGCAGTTGAACAACTGAAAATGGCGTTGTGTTCGCGACCAGCCTTAGCACTATACCACCCACAGGCTGAAACTGAGCTCCACACGGTTGCTAGCAAAGCAGGCTACGGGGCAATTCTATTGCAGAAAAATCAGGAAGACGGTAAATTCCATCCGACCTACTACTATAGCAGAAAAACTTCTCCGGCAGAAGAAAACTACCCGAGCTACGAACTTGAGGTCCTGGCGATCGTTTCTGCTTTGAAAAAATTTAGGGTGTATCTGCTGGGAATCCCTTTTAAAATTGTCACTGACTGCTCTGCGTTCAAGATGACGATGGAGAAAAAGGACATAGCGCCCAGGATCGCGGGCTGGGCGCTAATTTTAGAGGAATATGATTATGTCATTGAGCACCGTCCAGGTGTCCGGATGAAGCATGTTGATGCGCTGAGTCGTGCACCAGCGGTTTACCTGCTGCATACCAACGTGATAGAACAGGTCAAGGCGAATCAGCAGACGGATGAGAAGTTAGCAGCTATCGTGAAGGTGTTGGCGACCGGTGACTATGGCGACTATTTTTTGGATCACGGAGTTCTCTACAGGCAGCATGAAGGTGGAAAGCTTTTAGTAATCCCCGGAGTGATGCAAAACTCTATTATTCGACAAATTCACGAGCAAGGGCATTTCGGTTCAAGAAAAATGAAGGAGCTGATTCAGCGGGAGTACTGGTTCGATAACTTGGAATCCAAGCTAGAGAGAATTGTTAGTAGCTGTGTTTCATGCATTTTAGCAACGAGAAAAGCCGGAAAAAGAGAAGGTCTGCTCCACCCAATTCCTAAAGACGATCTACCGTTATCAACGTACCACGTTGACCACCTCGGTTCACTTACAGCATCTAAAAAACAGTATCGCTATTTGTTTACGGTTGTGGATGCTTTCACGAAGTTTATTTGGATCTATCCTGTAAAACCTACTACAGCCGAGGAAGTGCTGCAGAAGCTAAAGACCCAGAAAATTACCTTTGGGAATCCGGCGAGAATTATTTCTGATCGGGGAGCAGCATTTACATCGGCAGTGTTCCAGGAATACTGCTCAGCTGAAGGTATTGAGCACTTGCTAACGACGACTGGTGTTCCTCGGGGAAACGGACAGGTGGAACGAATTCACGGCATCATTGTTCCAGCGCTGACAAAACTGTCGATTGAAAACCCAGAAAACTGGTATCGGCATGTTGGTTCTTTGCAACGCTATATCAACAATACGCACCAACGTAGTATCGATCGCAGTCCGTTTGAATTGCTTTTTGGAACAACCATGAGATCTCCAGAAGATGTGCGATTGGCTGAAGCAGTAAGGCAGGAACGGGCCGAGCTGTTTCACGAAGCAAGGGCAGAAGAGCGTGCGGAAGCAAGGCTGAAAATTTTAGAAGCTCAGCAACAGATGAAACGTCAGTTCGATCGTAAGCGTAAGATGCCAAACGTTTACGATGTTGGAGATTTGGTGGCGATAAATCGTACGCAATTTGGCAGCCACCTTAAAATCGCTAAAAAGTTCCTTGGGCCCTACCGAGTTACAAAACAGAAGCGCAATGACCGTTATGACGTTGCGAAAGTTGGGGTCCACGAGGGACCGAACAGAACGTCGACGTGTGCAGAGTTCATGAAGCGGTTCACTCCAGACGGCGACGATGAAAATATCGACGAAGTGCTTGTACCTTCAACCGAAGGTGGCCTAAATGATTCGACGGTTGGCGACATCGAAGAGAAAGATGCTAGTATTGTTCCTGCGTCATCCGGGCCGGATAACGGTCAGTCTGGCCGAATGTGAGATTTAATTTGATCATCCCTAAACAGTAAAGGTCGGCCCTCGCACATCCTCACAAAAGACATTAAATTCAGTACTCAGTTAGATGCGAGAGGGACCGGTCCTTCATCCAGTTATTATCGATTCGATTGTTCAATAAAGTTTAGTTAAATTGAACTTGGCGGTTACGTTCATATTCGCGATCCGAAATCGTAAGTGGTCATCTGTGGTTTGCTGAGAAATTATCCCAGGAACCGACATGAATTACCGTTCCCTTTGATTGTCTGGAAACTATTTGATGATATTTCGAGCTGTTAGTTGACACATTTTCCCCAACGTAGCGTGCATCTCCGTAAAACCTGAACCTGACGTTAAAATATCGGTGACTAATTTGAAAACTACCCAACAAGCACTTTTCTTTAAGAGAAGCTTATTCAACTGCTGTATAAATTATATTAATGGAACAAGCGCTTGATAAGCTATTATATAACAAAATTTTCCTTGGGTGCCGCCTTCCGCGAAAAGCAAATAAATACCGATATATAGGTCTACACTATTTTTCGCTTCTGTTCCTACGTAAGAGCACTACAATACAAATATCGATCGACAAGACACAACAGATATCAATCTTACACAACATTAAATACCTTTTAAAGATAAAAACTTATTCTGGACCATGCTAAAGCCCGAAACCGTTACGTTTATACGTCGATACGTAGTTTTAAAACAGACATTAAAGAAACCTGCAAATCGTAGGCGAAACACCAATCGATCATGATTAAAATTAATACTGGAATTCAATCGTGAAAAAGCTTTTCTCTAATTTTAATTTTCGTATTCCAATAAGACACTTAAAAAACTCAGTTGTATCGCATCTCCAATGTCAGCCATCTGGCCAGAATACCTATTTCTACACAGGCTTTGTAAGCTCTATTGCAACTAAGGAAATCGCACTAGCAGCCTTTCTTGATATTGAAGGAGTGTTTGACAACACTTTAGCTTATTCAATTGAAAAGCCAAAGAGAAAACACGGAGTTAATCACAATATAATCAGCTGGATTCAGGCCATGCGTGCTAGTCGAGAAATTACTGCCCAGCTTGGAGGTATGGCCCAAACAAGGAAAACAACTAAAGGTTGTCCTCAAGGTGGGATACTTTCACCCTTACTGTGGTCGCTAGTCGTTCACGATCTGCTCAAAAGCCTGACTGACAAAGGCTTTGAGATGATTAGTTTCGCGGACGATGTAGTAATTCTCACTAGAGGGTAGTTTGATAATGTAACATCCAACAGAATGCAGTCTGCATTTAATTTTACAGTTGAATGGTGCAGACAAGAGGGCCTAAGCATAAATGCCTGCAAAACAACAATTATTCGTTTTACACGCAAGAGGAAATACACCATTTCGAAATTGCAACCCGGTGGTACAGAGATACAAAAGTCCACAGTAGTAAAGCATTTGGGAATAATATTGGACCAAAAACTGAACTGGAATGCACATATCGAACAGGTTATAAGGCCTTTAGTGCTCTATGGGTGTGTAATCGAGCCATTGGTAAGAACTGGGGTCTTAGACCTAGTACGATACACTGGATGTACCGAACGATAATTAGACCAAGGGTAACCTATGCCTCGCTAGTATGGTGGCCCGAAGTATGCACTTCGATTAAGGTAGAGCATACCACAATAGATATCTAATAATGGTCACAGTGGTTCATTCTCCTAGAGGAAAAAAATACACGGGCTTAGACATAAAGATCGATGTAATGTCAGAATATAAATTTATTAATCAGAATACTTGAGATTATTATACCGACGGAATGTACATCATCGTCATAAAGGATACAACAATGTTGCGAATCGAGCGAGAAGTCACCGATGCCTACTCTTACTTGAGAGAGTATGAGAAGCATAGCATTCAACGCTTACACCGCTCACGCAGGTGTAAAAGAGACAGCCGCCGTTGCTGTGTGCAGACATTCTGCTACCTACACAATTGCGCACGCACATCCTCACATCGTCTTCCTGCATAGCTTATTCCCGAATAATCAGTCAAATAACTCGGGAGTACTCAGCTGCCCGGGAGGGCTAGTGGCCCACTGGGTACAGATTTTGCTTTACTTTTTCTTTTATTCTTCATCTTCTCTTCGATTCTACTCAAGGGTGGGAGTGAGAGCCCTCGCGAGTAATCGGTATCAGCAGCTCGGGCTGCAACGACGAACGAGTGCGACGACTGTAGCTGAAAGCTAAACATTGTAACCGTCGGTCTAGTCTCTGTACAAGATTTAGGAGACTGTCTCGCGTGTATAATATTTAATGAATGTCACGCCAAGAAAATAGTTGAAATACTCTATTGCGAACAACTTTCCCCGACGACGTACGCAGCTACGCGTCAGCAGTTCCACCCAAACATGGAAAAATGGAGTCAAACTAGCGTGGAATGAGGATGGCAAGTAAACGAGATGCAAGAGAGAGTAGGGATCTTGGCGCGAAGAAAAGTCATAGGTCGTTGGACATAAGATAATTGAAGTCATCACATTGTCTGAAACCAAACCGTCAAAAGCTAATTATAGCAGTGCACAGCAGTGCATATAGCAGTGAAACAGAAAGACGAAATGAGATCAAAAGGTTGAGTTTGATTAAATACATAAAAACCCTTCTAAAGGAAGACAGAAGTTAAAGACATAAATACTTGAAGGAGGAAAGGAAAGATGTGTATAGCAAAGCAAACAAAAAGTATGGCTATTCAGAAATTCTTTTACCACACTCCCGACCTTAACCGCCTTGAACCGAATGCTGAAAGCCCTCTCGCTCTTAGGATCCCTGTATTTACCCCGAGTTTTCTGCGTTCATCTAACGTGACCCCAAATCGCACCTAAGTTGTACCCATTTTGGTCCTCACGTCCGCAAAGGTCCGTCGTTGCCATCACATCCGTTCATCCCGAAGTTGAAGGAGCGTCCCTGCCATCGACAGGGACAGTTGAAACAGAATCCAAAAGGTAGGAGTTACCCCAGGGAAAGTCATGAATAAAAGGGAAAGTTAAAGCGGAAGGTTTTCAGGTGTTTTCTTGACAATAAGTCGCGAACATTTGCCGCCCATGAGGTTGATTTTAGGGGGTCTCGTAAGTCCCTAGACCCCGTCAGTTACAACATATACTCGCAAAAACTCGTCGCAGTGCATGAATAAATAAGAGCGACAGTCCGAAAGGGATGCTTATGCCGACGTGTTCGTTAGAATGAGTACGCTTGTGTGAGAAAATTATACCACTAGGGATGGGAAAACTATCATTAACTACTGATAGTTATCAGTAAGCAATAATATCACTATGTATCAGTAAGGCTTCGCTGTTACTGATGTTTACTGATACAGTAGCGTCTTCTAGTTAGAAATATCTGTTTGATCAAATTTGTTGGTCGGTAGTTACGTACGATAGACGAGGATGGCACAATATATCGGCGTTGCCGTCACCACTGGAGCAGCTGGACTGGATTGTGCTGTTTCAAGCAGTCGTCTCCATTCAGTTGAATCTTGGGCCACTCGTCGCCAATGTACCAGTCATCTCAGAAGTCCCAAATCATTTTCGACTTGGTAGAGCCATCTTACAAGTTGAAGAGAACTGTCGTCCGGCATCCTTATGACGTGCCCGCCCAGTAAACATTTTCATATGCATATCAGAGTAACAAATGAGTTATATGTATCTATATATACACCCTGAAAAATCGTATCTAATGCACAAAACTAGCATATGCGTACTAATTTGGAGGCCATATACGTACTACAAAATATACATTACCAATTCAACTTTATAAGTCTTTGTATGCGATAAGATCCGACTCAAAGCGATTAGTTTTATAATACTATACAATTCTGTACTGAAAGTCATAGGTCAACCACTTGCAATGTTCGAATACGGCAGGATATAAACTTGTATGCATTTCATTACGCTATATTTACGATACTGAATTTATTAAAAGTCATTAACGATAATTTTCGTACATTGATATACGAGTTTGTGTTTGCTGAGCGGCCCACCGTAGCTTACCGACTTTCGCCAGTTGTACGGTAAGAATCACTCCAAGCAGTGCAAGAAGCCCGTGATTCACACACCTCTGCCACTCTCCGCTTGCAGTTTGCACTCCGCCAAATATCGTCCGCACTATCTGTTGCTAGAACACGGCTTCAAGTCCACCAAGCATTATTGGTATAATAAGGGTTTTGTACAACGTCAGCTACGTACGGCAGCGTATGCTTCTTGATCGTAGCGTTTTATGACCGGCATAGAATGCCTGATTTCCCGCTTGAATGTTCCGCTGGATCTCTTTACTAGTGTTGTTGTCCGCGCTCACCAACGATTCCAAATACACGAACTCATCTATCACTTCTAGTTCGTCGCTGTCAACGCCGAGGCATGCGTTTGTTGACTTAATTTTTAGAATGCGTTTGTTTCCCATGAGCCTCTTCCTTGCATGTATTTGGCCTTCGATGCATTTATATTTAACTCAATCCTCTTAGACTCCGCTTTGAGTTTGGCGTAGATTGCTTTCGCCATTGCAAGGTTCCTGGTTATGACATCCCAGTAAACATTTTCGTACGTATATCGAAGTGGAAAATGAGATATATGTACCGATATATATCTAGAAAAATCGCACTTGATGCACGAAACCAGCATATGCGTACTATTTTGGAGGCGATATACGCACTGCAGATTATTCGTAAACAATTCACATTCATTCAAGTATTTGTATACGATGAGATCCGACTCAACATGATTAGTTCCATAATACTATACAATTCTGTGATGAAAATCGTATGTAAATCAGTCGTCATCATTTTGTACGATTGAATATAAACTAGGGTGCAATTTAATAAGCTTTGTGTACGATTTCGATTTTGTTTAGAGACATTTAAGATTATTTTCATATATTGATATACGATTTGTGGTTTACTGGGATTAAAGTCATCTGCAAAGCTTAGGAGCGGGCATGCCTCTCGTTTCAATGCCTGGTTGTCGGATCACCACCTCAAGAGCGATGTTGAACAGCATGTTGGATAAGCCATTACTTTATGTTAACTCTCGCCGTGCATGATACAAATGTTACAAAAGCTCATGATAAAATAGTACAATAACGACACCTAAACGACCAAAAAAGCTGATATGATCGGAAATCGAAGTTGAGCTCGTTTGTCGCATTACTTACCGTAAGAACAGTCGACGATGCCGCAAACTAGAAAACCAAGACTACTGAATGTAAAGCAGATAGGTCATAATTGCCCAAGTACGTTTTCTCTTACATGCAATCTTCGCAGCTCGAACTCGGCGATAACGATAACGGACGATTGGAAAATAATCGTGCATCAAATTGCTTTCTAGTACGAAATGTGCTACGAATGTGCTCTCGTACCAAATACGAACCGGGCTACTTACGAATGGTTTTAAACGGTGTGCAATGTATTACCAGCGAAATTATTATCAATCCGTCAAGAAATGGATGAGTTACAAGCGTTCCAAACCTGATCATTTTTCCACTTTCTGATTTTAATCTTACCCTTTTACGTTCCTATAAAAAGAAGTTTGAACACGTTTTAACCACCGACGAACCGACAAGACATAGCATACATTTCCCTTGTGTCCAAATGTAGACAATTAATTCAATGTCACAGTCAGTCGAGGATATGTCTTGTATATAACTGTATAGAAACAATTCCTCGTCTCGTAAATAGGAATCCTAAAGCATTACGGAAATGTACTGTGGTGGAAACAAAAAAAAGCAAACGCTCTTCCATTATAATTTCTTTAATAAATTAAAGTTTTTCGAAGCATTGCTTCCCAGTTGTTTATTGGTGGTCTTAATTACAATACTTTTTGCCTAGCGCAGTCACAGCTTTTGCCGTAGTCAGCGTAGCACATTTGGCTTTCCGCTTTCTTCGGCTTCGAACATCCTTGCTTCGCGCTTCATAAAGCACATTCTATGCAATGTTTACACGCTGAGTGTTCGTATTTTACTTACTGCCACTGGCGCACACTCACTGATATAGGAACGTTTTAATTTTCCGGTCTGCACCACAAACTTTAGCAAACAGTTGCTTCGGAAGAAACCCCGACAAGATGAGCCCGAAAGTTGTTTTAATAATAAATCAAATTTATGTCTCACTAACGGTGCCGAGGCATTCCATCGTGGTGTCATTGCGGATTCCGGATGATGATGCTTCAGCTGTACGGCGTGGTACTTTAGCTGCAGTTCTATGACCTTGGCCGCGATTTAGAGAGCAGCTGGAAGAAGTAACTAACATTGTTCATGAACATGGAGAGTGGTATGCAGGCTTCCTGCAAACGTCCTGCGAGTGGCCGGCGCAATAAATTTGAGCAGTTGTTTGCAACTGTCGGGTGCATATCCGAGAAAATTACACAATTACACCAGATTCGAAGGCGGTTCCCGTGCACGGGTAATGAACCATCAAAATGGTAATTAATTTTTTAGATTCACTCTACATAATGTCATAATCATTGGTGTGTGGCAAATGACATTAGATTCAACAAAAAAGCGGAATAACAGAGCCTCTTATGCTTACTGGCTAAAGGTTGGATCTAAAAGTTGTTCTTCGGATGAGCAGTCGCAAATTTTGCTCTGAAATATTGGTCATTGGTTTGATTTATTACGTTTTGTTCAAAAGGATTTTTCAGTTTCGATTTACCGAAATAGTTTGAAATCACGGAATACAAGCTAAAGTATTTTGATCACCAAAACTTTCAACAACAAACCACAAATTTTCTTTTAGTATCACAAAGGAAGATGTGATAGCTCTTTCCATTTTTACAGAACATTGATTGAGCATAAATGTAATAAAATATCAATCATCTTCGTTTTACTGGTACATTGCACCTTCGAAACAGAGACGAACAGACATAACAGATTAACTGCTCATCATTTTGAATTTGGCTGTAGCTGGTATTGTCTTCGTACTTGCTTGTACGAGGGACACTCCTTTTGTAAATTAATATTCAGAATGTCGGTTGTGCAAGGAAAATATTCAAGATAATATTTTTTATAGGATATTTTTTTCATTAAATGACGGTCGTTTGTCTCTGCTCAAAGCAAACAAGTTTGAAGCGAATTTATGTCGCAGTCGTTTCGATACCGGTCACAAATTGGCAACGAACTGTATTCACCATCAGAAATCGTAGAAGAATGAACAAATGAACAAATGTTGTATTTTCATCAAGCAGAAGAGTCTTTTTAACACGGCAACGAACGCTCAGAATGTGAATTGTTTGAACAGCAAAAAATAGTGACTATACGCTCGTTAAGTTCTGAATTTTCGAACGTCAAAGGAGGAGCTTCGACACTTTCCGGTCCGGCCAATCCCACGTGAACAAATGAAAAGCAAACAATCGTTCGGAATTCGTGTGGGAGAAAAATGTGCTGCCGAATTGAAATACTATATCGAATTCAATGTGATTCAATTATGGCTTAAACCGAAGTTTTCTTTTGATTGATTTTAAGATATCACAGATTGTTTGATCTGTTGGTATCAAGTTGGGTACAAAAAACATGATTGTAACATATGGTTTCGTTATCTATATCAAGAGAAAATATGTTGAAGATTAAATAAAAATGTTTTTGTTTGATATTACCAGTGACTGGGGAGCGACTTTTTTGTAATAAAATAAACTAAAAGTCATCAAATTACAACATATTGGTAGGGTGACATTATATCAATTCTTTCGTATGTTATAAATACCTTAAATTTCCTCAAAATGTAACGATAGGAACACAATGAGCCGTCACCGTGATTGGAGCGAGCGGGCAACCAAGAAGCAACGTATCTGAAGTGCAATAATGTCCGAACGGGCGAGTAATGGCCAAAAAGAAAACGTTCTATACCCCTCGTTCGTTGACCGGTCATCCGTGGCGTCCTTTTCCCTCTGACTCCGAGCAACGCCGGCCGATTTGGCAAATGTTTCTCGAACTCGTAAATGTAATTTTATTGTCAGTGGCCTTCCCGGAAAATGGAGTCTGTGGTTTTATGAACCAAAAACAGTTCCGAAATGATTGCGTTGACCCTTTGGTCAGGCATGAACTCTTTTCGTCTGGGCGGTAAAATAAATGGATCGTTTATGAATGTAATGGATATTAAGTTTACGGTTCTCAATCTCATAAAAAAATCAATCGGAGTTTGGACTTTTGCTGATTACGGGGAGCTTTGCTTAATTGATCGGAAGTAACAGGGTGAAGTGGAAAACGAATGGCCATAGTGTGGGACAGTTGGGGAAACTACTTTACGTCAAATGAGTTCAGAGTTGAAATAATCGATTTCGGGTGTAAGGCAAAGCATAACCAAAGAAGAAACTTTTTAGGATATATCTATAAATTAATATTTAGATGCACTATTATGTGAGATTTTGGGACAATAAATCAGATACAAACATTGCTGTTGAGACTATCACAAACAAACACTTGCACAGACCAAACTCGATAAATGTTTGAAAACTTCATTCGTTTGAAAGGAGTATGTCAAAGTACCGGATGAGTAAATTCAGGTAGGTAACTGAAAACATATTAAGTGTAAGTAACAAGTGACACATGGTGCTTTCTGTACGATACGATTGCTAGAACTCTCCTCTGCCCTGGCCAGATGTGGCATCAGAGCGTGACATATTTGTGGAATGAGATTTGGTCCTTCGCCTTCAAGCTCATGCCCCGATGAGTGAGATAAAAAGACAGAAACTGATGCACAAGTCTGCCGTCAGGATGCACAATCAACTGGATGTTATTTATATTCATCTCCACAATGCACTGGATCAACTACAATTCATTGCACATATGTGAGTGCGTACGTGCCAACAAACTCCTGATAACGATCGACAACGTTTGGTTATGGTTTGGCACAGAAAGGATTTGAAATCATTTTTTTATAATCTGGAAACATTTGTCATTGTAAAATCTCTATCAAGTTGGCAAAGCTCCGAGTAATAAATCAAGAACCTTCTTAATTTGGATTCCATCATAAACTCACAGACAATTCGTATCCGTTTTGGTAGTGTTTGCGGCGACCAATGCAACCACATTGCAATTGTTACATGTTGACTGATGTAGAAAGTACGTGACTGAAGGTCAGGTATCGTAACCTACATGCGAAACCCAGATGTTAAATCTTGCAAACACTAATTTAAAAAATAAAATTTAAGAGGAGCAACTACAGATGATTGGTTTTGTTGGCAACATTCGAACCAACTAGTCATTGCGGAACTGTTGCGCTTTTTGCCAACGGGTTTTTTTTTTCTCTTGGACGAAAAATGATCGTTTCTCCTGTCAGAGTTCACAGAGCTTGTTGCTCCTTATTCCATGTTCCAACCAATGCGCTTGCATTGTGTATTACATGTTTGATTTTCGGGATAAAGGTTACAGTGTGTTATTTTTACTTTGTGATTTATTAAATATTTCAGAGTCAAACAGTTCTTATATTTATGTAGACTGCAGTTTCTGATTGTGACCGCACATTTGACGCTTAGCTTAGAAGTAATTTCATTGTCAGTCACAATCACTTTTCCCATTTGCATTTGCAGACTGTGAAAAGAAGTTTAGGTAACATATAGCCTTACGCTCCAAATTAGACTTCTATCAATAAATTACGCACCCAAAAACTACAATTTGCGAACTGTTTCGTTGAGGCAGTGCCTACACATAGTCTGCGCGAACATTTATTGCATAAAGTTCCCATGACCTTTAGCTGGAGTTTCCCGCTTTTCCTTGGCTGGGGCTTGGTTTGAGCCCAAACGACGATTGGTGAGGAGAGCTGTTTGATAAAGTAGCACACTCTTATTTCCGAAAGATAGGATGAAGCTTGCCGTTGCTGCTCCTGGCGGGGGTGTTCAGAGTGAATAACTGGCTGGTTTGGATACGTCTGAAAGTGATTTATACATCTGGCAAACGCAGTATTCAGCATTGGCCCCAGCTGGGTGTGGGTGTGAGTATGTGTTATTTTGTCAGATTCTCAACAGATTGAACTTGTCATCCACGTTAGTGAAAACAGTCATTATGCCGCTGAAGTGATTTATGAATGGCAGGCGCGTACTGATATCTGTTCTATCAGTTCACGTTGGTTTATTTATGTATGGAATCGAGGGGATAATCTGAATTTATTGGACACCGATCGACGAGTCGAGTGCATGCCTCACGTCAATAACTGATATGTAGCTCTTATGAGTTGAGCTTATCATTCATCAGTTCGGGATCGAAAAAATAAATGCAATTGAAGATGATAACAATAAGCATTGCATCATAGCTTTTTGGAGCTTCATTACAAAACTTGAGCATTGAACTATTTTTTCCGGAATTATACAATAACAACGTTCTGTTAACACCTGTACCGAGACCTGCCGATGACAGGCAGTTGTGGGAAATTAAAAAATGTGGCTAACAGCATTTTTGAGGTTGAGCTTTAATATGATAACAGTTTTTTAGCATAAGACTAGCCTAGCCTTTTGGCATTTTACTTCTAGTTATCTAAGCTTACTCACTTACTTACTTAAATGGCCTAACGTCTTATGACAAAGCCTGCGCAATATAATTTCACCATCTATTTCAGACTATGGCAGCTGGTATCCAGTTCCGCGGGCACCCAGTGCTCGCCAGATCTCGCTCCACCTGGTCTTGCCACCTCGCTCGCTGTGCCCCTCTTCGTCTTATTCCTGCCGTATTCCATGCAAAAACCATTTTTGCAGGATAGTTGTCCGGTATTCTAGCAATATGTCCTGCCCAACGTATTCGTCCAGCTTTTAACACTTTCTGAATACTGGGATCGCCGTAGTGACGCGCGAGCTCGTGGTTCATTCTTCGCCTCCATACACCATTCTCTAGCACTCCGCCAAAGATGGTTCTTAGCACCCGCCTTTCGAAAACTCCGTGCTCGTAGGTCTTCTTCTAGCAGTGTCCACGTTTCGTGCCCGTAGAGTACAACCGGTCTATTTAGCATTTTGTACAGTGTGCACTTTGTACGGGGGCTCAATTTGTTCAACCGCAAGTGTTCGTGGAGTCCGTAGTAGTCCCGACTTCCGCCCGCTAAAAATACGCCAAGCGGGCCCTGTCACACTCGGTCGCGCCCACCAGCATATACTTCGTTTTAGACGTACCGTCATCCGGGGATACTTGCAACACTTTTGAACTTTGACTTAGTATAACTTTCGAAGTATACCGTTTAGGTCCAAATGTAAGTAGCCAAAACGTGTATAGTGGAGAGTACTTTTGATTTATGATTATGAGAAAAAATATAAACTAAATGAATCTGTAGAATGATCCGAAAATAGGGGTGTTGCAAGTTACCCAGTAAACGGGGTTACTTGCAACACTTTTCTGATTTTGCGTTTCTTATGATTTTATACCTGATTTCAAACCGCGAATGACTATTTTGAGACATTTTGAATGTATTTGTAGTAAAACAAGAGATACTGGAGGCGTTTTTTGTTTCCCAATTTCGTCTATCGCTTTTTTAAAGATATTCGGTGAAAATGCAGCATGTCGGCGAACTCCAAATTTCCGTTTCAAGGCACGTGAAATTTTTCACAATTTTAATTTTTCAGGAGATGGTGGTAGACAAAATAACATCGTGCAGATGCAAACTTACTTTGTACATACTGTCTATTACGATAATTTTCATTTTTACAAGTGCAGCAAGCCGCGCCATATTGGAAGTAACAACACGAATTCATCGTTTCTTCTCCAAGTTCAAAATATAAACAAAGCTCAAAGTTGCTATTTGTTAGCTAATATGATGCACTTATTGTGTACAGGAACCAAACAATAAAAAATAATTCCATGTCAATGAACTGACGCAACTTTGCACATCCATTTTTCCTACTCTGAAAGTGGTATTACTTTCCAATCGTATAGAAACAAGCAAAACAATGATGTAATGGATTAAACTTAACTAAACAATAGGTAAACGTCCCTCTTTAAAATGGCATTGGGTACAAATGGTTATGTTAACAAACAAATGCGTTAGAGCTGTCAAAAGTGTGATGCGCCAAAGTGTTGCAAGTAACCCCCGTGTTGCAAGTATCCCCGGATGACGGTATCCATCTTTAACCCCAATTTCTCTGCTTCGCACTGTAGTCTGGTGTACTAATCTTCCACCGCCTCAAATGTTCTGCCGACAGCATCTACGTCGTCAGCAACGTAGATAAATTGACTGGATTTATTGAAAATCGTGCCACGCATTTCGATCGCCGCTCATCTTATAACACCTTCAAGCACAATGATGAATAGCAGACACCAAAGACCATCTCCATGTCGAAGTCACCTGCGAGATTCGAAAGAGTCCGACAATCCACCCGAGATTCTCACACAGCACTGGATCCCATTCAGCAAAAATAAGCCTAGTAACCTTACCCGGAAAGCCGTTTTCGTCCAAAATTTTCCATACCTTTTGTCGGTTTACACTATCATATACGGCTTTGAAATCGATGAACTGGTGGGGAACTCAGAATTCGCGGCACTTCTGGAGAGGGGTGAAAATTTGATCAGTTGTAGACCAACCCTCCATGAAGCCTGCCAGATTGCTTCCCACAAATCTATTGCCTATTAGCGATAGTTGATGGAAGATGACTTGGGACAGCACTTTGTAGGCAGGATTCAGGATAGTGATCACTTGATAGTTCTCACAATCCTGCTTATCACCTTTCTTGTAGATAGGGCAGATAATCCCGTCTTTCTAATCCTCCGGTAGTCGTTACGTATCCCAAATCTTGACCAATCAGTTGATGCAGACAACCGGCCAACTTGCCCATTTTAATAAGTTCTGCTCCAATGCCATCCTTTCCCGCTGCTTTGTTGTTCTTTAGTCGCTGGATGGCTGCTTTAACTTCCCTTATCCATGGGGGAGGCACATCTTCTTTGTTTGCTACACCAATGTGGTCACTTTCTCCGCTATCATGGTCTTCCGCCTGCACGCCATTCAGGTGTTCATCGTAATGCTGCTTTCAGCTTTCGATCACCGCACGGTCGTCAGCCAAGTTACCTCCATCTTTATCTCTGCACATTCCAGCCCGCGCCACAAAGCCTTTGCGAGATTCGTTGAGGCTCTGATAGAACTTCCGTGCGTCGTGAAAGCGGTAGGGTCGTTTGGGGTGATTTGGACACCTGGGGTAAAATGGACAGGTGCTTTATCTAGCAAAGTACCAGTTTCTCTGCTTTAACATTATTCTCAACTTCTTCCTTATCTTCTTGCACCATTATTAACGTAAAAAAATTGGACCTAACTTTGACAGGTGTTGCCAAATGTTAACGTAAACAAAACAACTGCCTAAAACGACACTAAATGTAATTTTGATGCTCTAGGTTTTAAGGTTTTTCCAGTGATTTAACAAACTTTTCAAATTATTGTGCAGTGCAGTTCTGTTTGATAGAAAATTATAGCTAGATTGTATAAAAATAAATTCAATTTTTTAAACTCATATTGTTGTATGCTGTGTGGGGTGAAATGGACCGTTTTTTAGGGTGAATTGGTCCAGTTGATTTTAAACCATTTCTTCGGTCTCATTAATTCTAGATACCGTAAAAGTACAAAAAAGATGTGCGTGTGATGTTAAAACACGAATCCACCGCAAAGATCATTATAGACAATCAAGAATGGATTTTGAGTATTTGAGAGTATTTGCAATCCCGCCAATAACGTATGATCGCCAAAGGGAACATTCGCAACAAAAGTCAGGGATTTTAATAATCGGGTTTCGATGTGTTTGAGAACAAACTGAATGAAATATTTCTTTGGTCATTTTCACTCAGATTCACATTGAAATTTGTGATTTTTAAGGCACTCGGGGCTAATCCCTGAATGTCTATGGTTGTGAAAAATGCAATGTCACATTCATTTTGTAATCGTTACTATTTTATACCAATCGATATGTCGAACTGTCACTATATCTTCAGTTTTAGGTTTGACCACCCTCTCTGAGCCACCAAGAACTAATGCAGGAGTACTTACATGTGACAAATGTCGAATAAAACTTTAAATAAGATCTAGATTCATCGAAGTATGGTTTTGTTTACTTCCGAAAAAACTAAAGTAATATTGGTATAATTTATGAACTGGCCCTTCCACTCAGATAGGCGGAATTGAGCTCGAATCACTATTACTTGTTAATGTGTTCCTAAGTTATCTACTATAAGCTTCAGTATGTTATTTCGTTAAAAACAACCGTTTTTTTTACACATTGTCCATTTCACCCCAGTAGGTGTCCATATCACCCCAGTGGGTGTCCATATCACCCCAAACAAAATTTTGATGCCAGAAAATCATTATTTTTATTGTAACCTATTTTAGCAAAACAAAGCTAGATACAATTGTTAAACTCCGCTGGTAAACAGAAAACAAGTAGATCTCAGTATACGATTCAACTTTTTTGAGTTTTGATGCATAGATTTTGGGATAATAGGTGAATTGCTTAGGGTGTCCAAATTTCCCCAAATTACCCTACAGCTGCTCGAATTCTTCGCACTCCTTCTCCTCCTGGTGGCGCTTCTTCTCCTGAAAGAGTCGGGTTTACTGTCTTTGCTTCTGATGTATCGCTCCACATCTATCTATAGCATTTTTTCTCAGCTTTCCGATGATGGTATTAAAATTAAAATCGGTTTGGGGGGATCATGACGAAAACGGCTATTTTTTTTAAATCCAACATGGCGGCCAAATCCAAGATGGCCGTCGATTTGTTTTCACTTCGTTTATAAACCCTATCTAGCCTCTTTACAAAACCGTGTCGTTTGTAGTTTGTTTCATAGCAAATTCATAGCAATAATTATATGAAAATTGTGATAACTGGTTGTTTTATTCAGTTAGTGCCATTGCACACCCAATTTTATGAATGTTTCTTGTAGCATTTTTCCTCAGTTTTCCAATGGTGGTCTTAAAATGAAAATCGGTTGGCGAAAAATGAACAATGTGGCGACCAAATCCAAGATGGCCGCCAAAATTTTTTTACTTCATTTGAAAGTCCTGTTCTTCTTCTTAACAGAACCGGGCTATTTGTTAGTTGTTTCATGGCAAATTTATGAAATATCACACCATATAGATCTCAAGGTTTGCTCAAAATTCAACTTTTTTTGAACCTGTTAGATCCCTTGGCGCATGAGGAGTCCACTATTTCGAGGTATCAGAAGTGTAATTCTTCTTTTTTCAACCATTTTCAACCAATTAAGCGCAAAAGTTCCAATATTTGAAGACCTCGTGTCAGTAGTGGCCCCGTTTCAGCGAGAATTACTCACAGGTATACGACTTTGTGTTGAAAATCGTATGTTTGTCGGCTTCTATCATTAGAAACGATGGAATGTCAACTTGTGTGTTCTTTATTAGCCTTTATTTACGATTCCGTATCTATTAAGAGATATTTACGACAATTGTCTTACATTGATATACGAGTTGGTGCTGGCTGGGAATTGTTAGACCAGTGATGGTCAACCTACGGCCCGCGGGCCGCATGCGGCCCTTCAAGATGTTTTGTGCGGCCCGCGGACTGATTTGAGAAATGGTTGACTTATGAGTAACTTTTTTGATGACACAGGGTCACTCAAATCAATCGTAATGCCTAGTGCATTTTGTAGTTCCGAATGCTTTCCGGTTTAAATCTTCTGGTAATTCCCAGCAAATGTTTTTTATTGCCGCATATTTTGCATTTTGTTATGCGCAGGAATGGCCAGAGGAATTTGCGGCCCGCGACATCATGGGGCGATCTCGTTTGGCCCGCACCATGCCTATGCTAGGGCACCACTGGGTTAGACCAAGTGGAGCGAGATCTGGCGGAGAGTACGTGGTACCCAAGGAATTGGAGAGCGGCAGTCCACAACCGAGTTAATTGGAGAAACTTTGTTCATCAGGCTTTGTCTCAGGGCAGCAAGCCAATTAAGTATAGTAAGTAATCTTAATTTTTAAAATGGCGTCAAAAATCAATTTTTAGTTTCTCACACTCCAGTTAGTGGTCACATTTGCCTTCTAAAAAGGTCCGTATTGTATGGCATAGTGTATGAAATGGGGAAGGCAAATTAGGAAACGTCCAACATAGTTCCGGTCATCCCGACTCCCTACCTAACACCTACAAATATGCATATTCGGAAATGGTATAACTTTAAAATTGAGTAACTGACCTAGGAGATACAATCCTATACGGTTGCCCTGACTAACATACAAGGATTCCTGCTTTCGAAATCCTGAGAATTTCATAGTAAAGGTTACTCTTTTACCGAGTTATAGGAATCACCTGTTGGATTCTCATACAAGAATCCAGGTTTTATAAGCAAAGCATTTTGTTCGACGCTTCTGCAGAATTCTTCCACATGATTCCAATGTGAGGAACCCTAAAACTCTGGGCAAATTTTTTTCTTGGTCGTCCGGATAGTCTTGCAACTGAACTTTTCGGCTGAGCTTGAGCCATAATCTTATTAGTTGGTAAGCTCTAATATAGGTATGCTGTTTTAGTTTATTTATTTTGTTTCAGCTCATCGGGTACCTCCTGAGTTCTGTACACTGGAAACATTGACCGTAATAATTTTGAATAGTGCCAATGATTACTAAGTTCTGATAGATACTCAAATGACGCGACTAAAGGTACTTGATTCGAAAGACTGCTGGTGAAGTTGTTCTATTTTTACCCAGATATAATCTCTGTTCTTGTGACAATATATTATAGGATAAATTCAGAGGAGGGTGGGAATACAGGAGACATATTAGTGGACTGCATGATGGAACGAGCAAACAAACGAATTTAGTAGGCGGAACCCCCTGAAGGTGTGACACATTTTCCAATGATAAAAAAATCTCTTTGTTAAAAATAGTACCAAACAATTTGATTGAAGGAACAATCCACCGAATCATTTTTTAAACTTCATCATTAGGAAACATTTGTTCAGACCGGCAGACAAAGCTACCAAATGAGAAAAAATAAAGCCCTTCAGAAATCAATGCAATGGCAGCCACATCGGATGGCGCTAACATCTTTTGTAACTCAATTAAATTGCGAAGTCAGCCCGAGTCAATTTGGAGGCACATTCATTGCCCTTTTCCTGCTCTCATTGCGGTCGTGTTTTCTGCGAAGGACTAAAGCCTCAATTTTCCGCACCATTTGAGATCTCGAACGATACACCCTCGTTAGTCTGCGACAGTGAAACCGTGATCCATCACGTATGAGGCTTACGGTGCGGTTACGTTTCTTCGCAAAAATCCGGCCCGGTACTACGGCACTACACACGTTGTACCTCTAAGCTGCTGCAGTATAAACGGATGCGGGATCATTTGTCATTACTTGAACTGCGGGCTCGGAAAATCCGAACCTGATGGAGCACAAAATCCTTTTCACACCTCACTCTCTTTTCCATTAGTGCGAAATTGGTGGCCACATATTACCGAAAGAAAGGAAACAAAAGCTTAATCATCAAGCCGGGCTCTCGAAGACTGGTCGTATCCCGATAGTTCTCGTTTCGTTGGATTTATTAGGTTTTATTTAGCAATTTTTATGTGGTTTCACCTTCCACCCTGGCTCTAAATCTAAGTGTTTCGGTATTGCTAAGGGAAAACAATAATCTCGTATGGCATGAGCTGAATTCAATTTTAATTTTCAAAACGGTTTTAATCCTGATTGAAATGCTGAAAGCTGCACTGTAAAAGGTAGTAACGTTGGTTATTGTTTTTTCTTTTTTAAATTTGGATAAGGTTTGAGAATCTTGATATTTTTACATACTCTGATGCAAAAATCAGGTTCTTTTTTTAACGAACATAGAAAATATTTAGACAGATTTAGATTTAGAAGACATTCAACACCATTTTTAATGTTCTTTCTGTCTTTCTCCCTAATCTGTCAAAATCACTAGAATAAAGCCTATTGTATATATTATTAAGTATATTTCCTTGTTTGCATAATAAATCAAAATCATTCTTGTCGTATTAATGATATATGTGATTTTTCGGCTTAGCATAAGGCCAAATATAATCCTGTATTGTCCTTGCTTCTCATATAAAACATAAGATTTACCCGACTTAATGGCCGTCGTTAGAGGTAACGTAACAATATTGCAGGAAACGACCGACAAACGATACTCTGTGGAAGGTTTCATCTTCCATTATAGGATTTCGTTTCAATTACTACAGGAATAGTAACCGTCGAAGAAGAGTGAGTTCGAAAACGTATTGCTCCTCTCCAGACAGAGTTCGCTGTTTTCGCAGAAATAAATGCATTTGATAAAATCTTTTCGCTAATCCTGACGAAATCGAACACACAAGCAGCCGTGCCAATCGGAACAACAGGCAACGAACGAATGAATGGCACCAAAACAACCAAGCAGGAAATCGATTTTTATCGTCTTCTCAACCGTTGATGGAAAAGTATACCGAGCTGAGAACAAGCGGTCAAAAGACGGTATACGGTTCACATATATGCGGCTTAAGCCCTCCACTATCGAGTTGCTTTCGGTCGGTATCAGCTATCAGCAGCAAGAAACGTATTGAACTTTCATTTCTGAGGATTATTGAAACGAATTGAATTCTGTCGAAGTTCTCTCCGGGGACGAAAATACGATTGCACGTGATAAATCTGATCCAACTTCCCACAATGAAGAGCATATTGTAGTGGCTTGATTTAGTGGGCGGATACTGCAATTGCATTGATTGGAGGTCATATGCAACTAGTCTTCTTGTGCAATCCAATCAGATTAATGCTGCATGTATCGCATCTTGATATTCAATTGTAACAGATGCAACAGTCTTTCTATGAGATTCCGTAGTATGATATTTGAATATTCAAACAGTACCAGAACAAAATTGCTGTATTGTGATTTAACAGCCGAAGTAAATTTCTTCAGGTTTGAAATACCCACGACACGAGGGAGGAAAACTCAAATTAACATATTGTCCAATGAAAATGCTAAACCAAAAGAAAAATGCTAATCAAATGAGATTTTAAGACACCACTGCTATCTATGTTATACCAGCGGCAAATTTTAATGGGAAATGAAAATGAAAAAAAGGCAACATGAACGAAAGTTGCTGCTGCTTTTTTCTGTGTTTACTTTTTTCTCGTATTTAACTATTCTCCCCGAGACGCAAATCGACAATTCATCAGTCGCGACAGCGCATGGAATTATGAAAACCTTACCTGCACACTTCGAAAAAAAATCCTGTAAATTTACGTTTGTTGACATGTACCTAAAAACAATATTGCGTACCATGTAATATAAGGTATTATTTTGCAATAAAAAATATTATAATGTTTACGAATTTATCATTTATTTTTTAGTAAAAATTTTAGTATAAGCATGTTGTTTGATTTTTGTTTCAGTTGAATATAAGTTTCATTTTTTCGTTCTGTGTACCATTCGTTAGGCGCTTGGGCTGCATGCCGCAGTCCATAAGACCGTCATGTTGCTGGTCAGCTGGCTGGGAAATCTGTCTGAAAGTAATTGAAGAGGGGTGGTAAATTCAAAGCTTTGCTCTTTTATTCAGAAGAAAGATTCGTTTAAAATTACATTCAATTTCATTTGCTTATTTTACGAGAAGGCAAGAACCTATTGCCTTTATTGCAGAATACTAACTATGATTGCCATGAAAAGTATTCGTTGAACTTACCTTTCCATTCATCATAATAATTTAATTTATGGAAACAACGTGCAGCATGGAAAGCAAACAGCCATTCTGTTGCATTGTTTCCAGAAATGGAATAAAATGTACCAGCCTTTTCTCGAGAAGCAAGTTACATCGTTGTGAATCATAGATATTCCTTACCAACTGTGTCATTGTGGGCCAACCGTAACCGAATTGTGACTGGACATGTACTAACAAAGCTTTGAGAGCCAAATGTCTATTGCAACTTGTTACAAACTTGGTTGTGTTAGTAAATAATAAAAAGGAGTAAATCTTCTTGGCTCCGATATCACAAGTTTATCGGATCATGTTCAATTTCAATCTTTTTATTCCGGATATTAAACCAGTGTTCCATTGATTAGAATATGAACCAAATATAAACTCTCATAACAATTGTGATAGTCACTGGCCTGCCTAGGCTGGGGCACGCTGGGGTACTATGAAATTTAATATAAAATAAATAATTCCTCGACTTGTAGTCAGATAATTTAATTTAATAACCCAGCATGCTGTGGATCCACCAACTTTGGACGAGGCTACAAAAGCAGCGAGAGAGCTAAAAAGCAGCAAAGCAGGTGACAAGGACGGCATCTTCACGCCCTTTCCACTCTTGAAAGTCGGGACGGAACGGCTGTATTGTTCAATCCTCCAGATAATACTAAAGGTGCTGACTGAGGAGGAACTACCTACGGACTGGTTGGAAGGTCTCTATGCCCTATTTACAAAAAGGGCTGTCGACTCGAATGCAGCAATTACCGAAGCATTTCTCTCCTCAATACTGCATACAAAATTCTCTCCCGCATCCTGTTTCTCCGACTGAGGCCGTTGCAGGAAACCTTTGTTGGCGAATACCAGTGCGATTTTCAGGAGGGACGCTCTTCGGCGGACCAATTGTTCATCATGCGACAAATCCCCGATAAATTCCGGGAATTCAACTTGCAGACTTACCTTTTGGTTATAGACTTCAAGGCGACGTACGATTTAGTTAAACGAAATGAGCTGTGGTAGATTGGTTTTCCAACATAACTGATTAGGCTGTTACGTGCTACCATTGATGGTTCAAAATCAAGCGTCAGGATAGCGGGTGAGACATCGGACTCGTTTGTGACGATAGATGGTTTGAAGCAAGATGGCGGACGATCGAATTTGCTGTTCAACATTTCATTGGAAGGTGCTGAGAAGCGGTACCATCATCATGAAATCTCATATGCTCCTAGGGATTGCGGACAATAGCGATATCATCGATAGAGCTTTGGAAAAGGCGTACACACATCCTAAGGAGGAAGCTGTGAGGTTGGGGTTTACCATAAATTCTTCCAAAAGAAAGCATAGGGTGGATGGTAGAGCATGGTAACCCTTCGAGTATTGGAACTGCAGTGGTAATAGATCGTGATGTAAATGTCGTAATGTCGGGTGATGTCGGGACGTAAAAAGGCGGATAGCGGCTGCCAACAGGGCCTTCTACGGATTACATAGCCAGCTGAGGTTCCATAAACTGCAACTTCGTACAAAACACGCGCTCTATAAGCAAGGTTGCCACATGCACAGTTTATTCAGTGTTTAACAGATATTTGACAGAAATCGTCTGTACAGAATCTGTATGCATAGAATACAGATTTTCGCCAATTACACCGATTTAACAGATTTTTCAGATTTTACATGAGAGTGAAAGAGACGGAAACAGTCAGCAAAATGACTCTCCGTTTCTTTCACTCTCATTGTTTTCAATAGGACAGATTTTCGCACAGATATTTTTCCTCGCTGTACGGATGACCAGATTTTTCCAACAAAAAACATAGAATTATATGCGGCATCTCTGTCTATAAGACGCTAATTCTCCTGTTAGTACTCTACGGCCACGAGGCTTGGACGTTGGAAGAGAGCGATCGACGAGTTCTTGGCGTTTTTGAGCGTAAGATCCTACGATCAATTCTTGGCGGCATATTATACGAAGAAGTGTGACGCATATACCAAGTATACAAAAATGCAAATATTGTGAAACGACTAATAAACGACAGGCTACAATGGGCTGGCCACGTAACAAGGATGCCGGATGAGAGATCAGCGAAAACAATAGTTAGCAGAGAACCCAAAAGAGGCTGACGACTTCGAGGCAGACTCCGTACTCGTTTGATAAGCACTGTTGACGACTATTCTAGAGCAGCGGGTGTTAGGGGTAATTGGAGAGCGGCAACCCAAGACCGAGAAACATGGAGACGGCTACTGACTTCGGCAAGGATTTGACAAACGAATTGTCGCCGAAAAAGTAAGCAAGTAAAGAATTCACGCCTCATTTTAAATGCATGAATGAGCAATCCTTTTAAATCATAGCTGAACTAAGTCATGGTACAAAATAAAATTTACTAAACAATTTAATTAATTTATTTACTAAACGTTAAGTTTTGTGTCAGCAAAAGTGATATGAATTAACTAACACAGCGGTAACAGACGATTAAATTACGCTTCTAAGTCGTGTCGATTTCTATCTTAAATGTTAAATAAGAGGTTATATCAAATATTCTTTTCATCAATAGGTGTATTAAAACGTTTTTTCGTCGTGTTTCTGTAAATGGGAAATAACTAATGAACTGTCACATTTTATCTAAACAGTTAAAATTTCCGTCGAATAATTCACAGCCTCAAAGAAATACAATAGCAGGACTAAAGTTATATTCAAAACAGTTAAGCAGTTCAAAAGTTATGCTCAACAATATGCTTTTTCAAGCTGTCAATTAGTCGAACATGTCTCAGATATGGCCGAACCGATTTATGCGCTACTAGTCTTGTTGGAAAGGTAAGATGACCTCACAGGCAGTGCTCCAAATAATTGATAACCCTGCATATAATATAAAACGCGAATACAAAACGCATGCAGCGCACACAGTTTTACCTCTGGTAGTGATCTTTTATCTGTCAGCCCATGGGTATGACTACTGAACTGCTGACAGTGTTTGTCTTCCTCAGTTTTCTACCCTTCAAAACAATTTATTCATATGATTGCTCGACTAATCTGTTTCAATTTTCTGGCTCTTGACTGATATTTTAGATCTAAAAGTTTCTTTTTTTTAAACTGCCTGCTTTTTAAATCAACCAAAACCTGCCTGAAGGCAATTAATTAAAACTTCGGAGCAATGTTTACCGTTATTGTAATTTCGTTTACCGTTGTCGGCAGTTCACTATTGTCAAGAATGAATGCAGAGTGAATGAAAGTGAATGTAGAGAACAACACGAACATGAACGCAAGGGATTCGCTCGAATTGTTGCTTTCAGGTTGGCAATACTTAGTTCATTTCATCTGCACTACAAAAAAACAGTAAAGAATGAGTAATATAATGCATCAATTCAGGTGTATTGCAATATGAAATTTCTAGGCACTGGTCACAGGTCACTTTTGAATTGTTTTTTGATTGGACGTTCAACGTTTACTGGACGTAGACCAAAAATGTCCGTAACATATTGCAAATTCAGAAAAGTACAATTTTTGTTTTTTCCTTTTTTGGTTGACAATAAGTCACTTTACTTTTTTCTTTACGGGAAGAGTAAGACGGCCTGATGGTGTAATTGGTTAAACAACACGCTCAACTAGAGATTGAGAGCTGTGAGTTCGACTCTCACTTTCGCTTAGTCGACATTTTTAGTCTAAGATCACGATTTTCAGTACAATTTTTCGGAATAAATAAGGCCATTACAAATATTTTATAAAGTTTTTGTCCTTCCGGTGTTAGGCCACTAAAGGGGGGGGGGGGGGCGAAAAAAAAAACAAAGTAGATTTTTTAATCGAGCAAAAAAAACATGGATTTTAAGAATTTTTATTAAAGGTTTAAACGAGAAAACCAAATCTATTCTTGCTTATAATATATACGTTATTATTTTCTTTGCAAAAATATACGAAAAAAGACAAAAACGAAGGAAATTTTTTTTGGATGATTTTCGGAAATTCCATTGTTCGAATTTCCATTTCTGTTTCGTGCTAGAATCGTTAATTCAACTCGGAGACCCATTTTTCGAGTTTTTCAGACTGTAGAACCCACAGACAATTGATTTTATAAAAAGAAATTTGACTCATATCCTACAAATTATTTTTTTGCCCCCCGATTTTTCAAGCCAATTTCCAAGGGGGGGGGGGGGGTTGTTGACAAAAACTTTATAAATAAAATTGCGAAAATCCAATGGAGATGCACAATGCTTTTGGTTTTGCATTACGTCACCATTAGGTGCATTAGGTTGAGACCGAAGTAACAATTTTAAGTTTTATTGCGTTCCTCTAGTGGTTGTCAGGGATGATTCCTCCTCAGAATAAAAAAACCTTTGTTATAGTATAACAAAGGTAAAAAGAATAGAAAAATTCACACTTACTCAGACGCGATTTATGTTGCTCCGTTTTGTTTGAACTTTTCTCTTTTTTACTGATCGCGATTGCTCAGCAACCTGCTCATTGTTCTTCTCATTGAGGAATAAACTGAGCAACAAAGTGTTAATACACTTTTTGGCTGCCCATGATATGGTACAAAAAAAAAGTTTATACTTCTCGCAGCAACAACAGTGCAAAAAATGTTGCATATGACGATGGTGGATGATAGATATGGCAACAATGTAATTCCCGTGCCGTTGGATGCTGCAGTACGAGCGCACAATGAGAATCTAAAGTTTGTTTATATTTCTCTTTATTTTTGGTTTGTTTCTCATTGCGTGGATGTATTTCTCATTTGTGGCAGCATTTCTGCTCATTGTGTTGAATGAAAAAAGTTGCACTTTTTGCACAATGAGTGAGGAAATGGCAAGTCTGGTGGTTGTCATCAAGAACTTCATAAAATCGTCAATAAAACTAAGAATTCCACAAGAACTTCTTGATGAAGCTCAAGTAGTCGTATCATGCTCTCATGCTTGACAGTCACCGCCATAATTTAATAAAGCTCTGGTAAAAAGCTAAATCGGTCCGCCAGCTTTGATAACATGAAAATACATCCGTGACTAGAAAGGTTAAAGTTTTACTGTCAGATCATCCTGATTGATGTGGTTTATAGCATAATAAATTATCCCATGGAATAATTACTAAATTTTTAGCAATCTCCGTTGGTTTGTAGCACATGCGCATTAAGTTTAATCGTGGTGGGTAAGTTAAGTTTTATAGGTGGATAAAATCAACGCACCATGGAAACTTTGCAAAATTTAACTGGTTGTTTTAACAAAATAAATATATTCAATTGGTCAATCTCAATTTCTAGCAAAACATTTTAGATGATTTCTGTGACAAGAAAACCGACTGATAACTTTGTTTTTTGTAAAACACTTTGCTTGGATGAATTTTGGTTTGCAAGCTAAAACAATATATTAGAATATAGCCTCGCATAAAAAAATAATTTTGGTGTTGAACTCTAATATTCTTCATAATAGCAGTAATAAATCCTTTTGGTCAGGGTTTTACCGTTTTAATAAAACTAACAGATTTATTGCGGTTTGACAAGCAGCCGTGATAAGATCAATTTTAATTGGCGCGCCATTTTGTATTACTACGGTTAGGGATGATTCCTCATTACAAAAAAAAAAGAGTAGAGAATAATTCACACTTTACTCAGTCGCATATTATTGTGCTTCCTTTGGTTTTAACTTTTCTCTTTTCGCAGGCAGTAAGATTGCTCAACAACAAAATGTTAATACACTTTTTGGCTGCCCATGATATGGGACACAAAAAACTGTTTAGACCAAGGTTAGTCAATTTAACTCACCTTGGTTTAGACTTCTCACAGCGACAACAGTGCAAAAATGTTGCATACGACGGTAGTAGATATATCATCTAATGTTGCTATATCTGTGATCTAGTAAGCTATCCCAGCTAGCACCAACTCGTATATCAATGTACGAAAACTATCGTAAATATCTCCTAACAAACTCGAAATCGTAACTAAAGCTGGATAAAGTGGGATCAAGTTGATTTTCTGTCGTATATAATGATAATGTCTGACATACATACGATTTTCAGCACAAAATCGTAGAGTAGTACGGAGCAACTTGCGCTTAATCGGATATTATCGTAAATAAATACTTATATAGTCGTAACGCTCAAAATTATTCGTAATCACGTATATCGCCTCCAAAATAGTACGGATATGCCAATTTTGCGCATGAAATACGATTTATTTAACATGTATATCTGTACGTAATGCTGATTTTTACCTTTTTTATACGTATAAAAATGCTAGCTGGGTATGAGTGTGATTTCACTTGAATCCCCTTTATA
The DNA here is from genome assembly GCF_943734655.1 of Sabethes cyaneus. Taxonomy (NCBI): domain Eukaryota; kingdom Metazoa; phylum Arthropoda; class Insecta; order Diptera; family Culicidae; genus Sabethes; species Sabethes cyaneus. Next base: position 219,614,887 of record NC_071355.1, read on the forward strand.
TTGCGTAATACCGCAATAAAACCAGAGGTAATGATTAATACCGAAAAAAACCTTTATAAAATTCGAGTAAAACTATGCTACTTGAATAGTGACGAATTATTACTTCCAAACACTTTTAGCATTTATTAGGAGCTTTGCTACCCAACGGGCACTAGTGATTTTGAAAGAAACAACCGTGCGTCCCCTTTTTCTTCCGAACAGATGGAGGAGCATTGTTCATCGCTTGTTCCAATTGTACTCACTTCTTTGGAATCAACTTAGAAAGCCATGAGCTTATTTGCTAAATCTGTTAATTATGAAATTCATTTATTATCAATCTGTGCACTCATGTATACGTACGAAAAAAAGGCCTGTGTATTATTTTAACTTCTAATACCGAAGGATGTTAAACGAATGTCTTATATAATGGTAGAAGCACCAAATTTCACTTATGTAGGTATTTCTATTGAAGGCCAATCTCATGTGGTTCTTTTAAAATTAATTGTGTGTAAATTGAATAAAATATTATCGCAGATAAAGCTAAAAGTGTAATTGCAAATACCTACTCCAATTTTTGATGTCTAGGACGTAAAGATTAATAATGGTGTCACTTTCCTTGTCACTGAAAATGCACGGAAACGGGAAGTCATTTTAATGGCGCAATTAACAAAACTCAAAACAATGTAGCAGAGTGGTAACTCAAAACAATGTAACTATCGAGAGTAGTACCAGGAAATAATGAGACTCTCGATGTCAACTATATGCTGTGTAATGCTAGCATCTCCAACGAAATTGCGCTTGTCTATCCATCGCTAAGAACATAATCCCTAGTACTTGACCCGGAGGGAAGCGTGCTTATCTTCAAACGAACAAACGAACGAACGAACGCGAAGCATAACTCTCGGTCGAACACATGGTTCGCTCATTCGGGTCCTACATCGGAAACATTTGCGAAATTGCATAGCAAACATTTACGTTTGTCAAACAACAAGTACCTATATAGGTACCGACTTACCTACCTGAGCTACTACGGTGCCACGCTGATTGAGCTGCATATTAAATTGGGACACGGTCCGAAGCTAACCTGTAACGTTGATTTGCGGTGCTTAACATTGCACTGGCTGGTATTATGGCGGAAAATTACTAGATGACAAATACAATGCGTTGGTTTGCTATTCACACAACAAAAAATATATTTAGTCAATAAAAAAGTAATTGAAACGTTTACGTGTAGGCTGTATTTAATCTCGTAGGTATAGTTTATGTACTATGAGTGTAACTTTAGTGAATAAATTATTGATCAACTCATTATTAATTATGGATGAATGCAAAAAACAATAATTTAATTGAAACCTTTAACCAAAAAAAATTCCGCCGACAAAGGATTCTTCTGTGTTACAAAATTACAAGCAGGTGCAGATTGCGCCGTTCCTAGCTGCTGCATTTACCCGGAAATGCTGGCCACCGAAACACGATTAGTGGAGTTTATTTGCCTTCGTATCAGAGTTAATGTGTTAGCGCACAGACACAGCGGTTTTGTATGTGGCGCTAAATTTAGTGTGAAAATGTTGGTCACTGTTGGTCCGAGCAGCACGAAGTTCGATGGCTCGCTCCGCCGTGTTTGGGGTTTTGCATGTTCAGCGTCAACACCACCCCATCAACCACCTGCTTTGGGGTTTGTTTTCCCGGAAGGTGGTTTTAATTTTATTTTCATGCCAAGAGCGTTCGTCCGGACGGAACGAAAGACAGCGCTACTCACCGGGAGGATAATGACATTGTAGGAAGGTGGACAAATAGTGTGGATGGAATAGTTGTTAGGATAATGTCATGTGCTGGTTAATGACTACATTTGAGGGTCGGTGTTTATTAGTCTTCGTCGTTGTTATTAACAAAACTAATACGTTGTGACGTCAAGTGCGTTAACTCAAATATTCTGTCTTTAAAATATTGTTAGAAAGTTTATATTATAGTGAATACTAACCAAGTTCCTGTATTGCTTTAAATTTAATTTTCAGTCTTGTTCATAGAATTCATTCCAATGTATTTTGCACTGTGCACCATGGAAGGAAGCAGATAGCTTCTATTGCTTTCTTTGTGACACCTTTTAAGAATCTACAATACAATCAATTTGGCTTAACTTTAATCCAGTTACACGTTTTCCACCCGGAAGTCAATCAACGGTACAAGCTGCAGTCCTGGCCAGTACTTTACAACAAACATTAAGGTTGTGATTGAAAATACAGGCACATACACACAAGCACCTTGAGTACGAAAGGTTATGTTCAACCAATTTGAATAATCCAATTAGGTGACTGATTTATAATAGAAGTCCGGACAACCCGGAAGCTGTCCAGCTCTGACCATTCTGGTTCCGGTTCTCGCAGGTCGACACCAAGTCCTTCGGATTGAAATTCATATGCATGGAATGTTCTTTTGTGAACGCTGTCCTGCAGTTGTCATTGAAATAGTTCAGCTCAAGCACCGTCCCGCAGCGAACGTCCAGTGGAAATGAAGCATAAAATTGGATTTTGTCGTACATCAACCTGATACTACGAGAACAACTATCATCGTTCCTGCTCCGATTCCGCAAAAGGTTCCGATGGGGTTCGATTCTGTGCTGCGCGCGTTCGAATCAACATTCTACTAAATGGTGTAAACCAGAGCCAAACACTGAAATAATGGTTCATGTTCCAAGGTCCCACTATTCTCACCAGCACCAGTGCCGCATTTTTGCGGGAGCAACTCTATGACCGTACTGCGTTATATGACTTTACGTGAAGGTTTTATTTTATTATAAAATCCTCATAGATGTTAAATTCTACCCCTCAATATTATATTATATTGATATTGATTTGCTAAACGGTTGATACTTGTTGAATCCGTGCCTGGGTAGAGTAATCTATAGCTGGAACGAACATGACTTCACCAAATTCAACCAATAAAGAGTCATCCGGACTGGAGAAAAGTACAAAGAAAGGAGCGGAAAACATTTAAATTACTGTTGATACTAACATATGCGGTCACTTGGAGAAAAAAAAAATTAAATAAAACTTCAGAAGCTCTCCTCTTTCTGGAGACCTGCCTTTCAGTGAAGATAAACGAGATTCTTTAAACCAATTTAGCATTTAATGAACTTGTTCAATTAAACTCAATCAGTGCGAAAGAACTGTGCCCCCGTCTCTACAAAGATGCATCTGCGGTGGCGTTTCTGGTCGGAGGTACTGTAATTGCTTTAAGTTGAATAATTTCCCACTTCTTCGTCGGTTTCTTTCGCTAGCCAGCCGGCTCTCTCGGACTGGTGGCAGGGCGCCAAGCCACCAGCCTTAGCCTGGCTCATAATAACCACAGGAATGAGTTTTCTACATTGTGACATTAAATGCAAACGAACGCAGTGCCGTGTGATTTCGACGTCTGAAATCGTCTGACAAATTAGCTTACCGATTGCCTCTTTACCACCCCGACTCGCCCGTTAGGTGTCACCTTATGTCCCGAGCGGTATTTCTCTCATGTGCATGTTGTAATTATGTGTTTAATTATTATGTTGTTTTGACGCTTGTTACCACAACGAAACGAAGAAACGAAAACCAATTCGATTATTCATGATTTAATTGACTTTTACTTTTGCAAAATTACTAATGAAATTGTTCAACACATATATAAATAAATTAACACCATGATTCTTCGCCTTCTACACATCCTTTTTATGAGGATGGTGATAGAGTCTATGTAATGGGATACTTACACACACTTCTATCCTCAAAGTTTATTTTTTATCAGCTTAAAGCTTTCAACCGACGTAAAACAAATTATCTTTTTACGTAAATTTGATGGTTAGACGAATGCTATGTTTAAATATTGACTTTTTTCCAGTCCTACGCACAGGCAAACGAAAGTAGAGCACTGCATGGTTATGGGATTGCTTTTGAAAAAAAAAATGCGTTCATTCCGAGTGAAAGGTTTTCCTGGTGGGTGATTAATGGTTCTCAAGACAGCTCGGGGTCAATCGATTGATTTAGCTTAAATAACCGAACGGTGGAAAAGTCGCCGTCTTCGGCAAATGTCCTCGGGTGTGTTTGAATCGAATGACTATCATAAAGCATTGTATCGACGAAGGTCCCTTGCTGATTGGAAACGAACTCGAATGAACAGAACCAGAACGTGTCTTTGAATGTAATGGATTTTCACCTAAACCGATCTTAAAATTTCACTTTTAAGGCAAAAATTTCATCCAGTGTTACTCTATACCAGTGATATCAATTCCAGGAGCAAGTGCTATCATGTAGCCCGTTTCGAGATTTATCTTAATAGCTGCTTCCAATAACTCAATGTATCTACCATTATCCTGTATCAGCCAGTTTAATCTCGAAAGCCGTGATGAGCGTGCCGCATCTAAACTGTTCCGTTGCAGAATTAAAACTTTCCGTCTGCTTTTATACAGGGGAAACCACGCTCTCGCAAAGTCTAGCTAGGTGCTTGGCTCCTTGAACACGGAAAAACATGCGACAAACGATAAAGGAGGGTGCCAAATAAAAAAAAATAAACGACGGAAACGAGCATCTCCTCCGGTTGGCAGTTTGGTTCCCCACAGGATGTTGCTTCATTCAGTGTCTGCAGTGCTTCGGTACTTCTAGTCCAGTGCCGAGGTGGAATAAGCACGGGATGTAGAACATTTTGCCTAGCTAGTTGGCTGCTTTGTAGTGATAAGACTTCCTCACATCGGCAAAAGTTATAGTAGTGCTGACTCACACTGCACAGGCTGTGCAACTTCAGCTTCGCCAATACACACTTTTTCTTACTCTTTTCCCGCAGAATAAGTGAATCTGACGTGGAAGTGAAAAGACCTAATTATATTCTCGAAATACGATTAAAACAAGCAAGTAGCTTGAAAAGTTTTCATGATAAGTGGAGCGCTTGATAAAATTGCGAAAGTTTTAGTTTTTTTTCTACTTTTCAAACAGTTTGCTCATATTGGATGGCGAAATAGACTGTCTTACATATGCTCCGATTTATATATTTTTTTTGTAAATGTAGAGTATTGAGAACAGACATTTCACATAGACACAAACGGAAAATGATAATTGTTTTGATTTGTGCTGAATTACGTACTGTAAACAGAACAGAAGATTAGTTCGCTGCATTTATTCGATTTTTGTATATTAAAGTAAATCAACATTGATCAAATTAATTGCATTGATTTCACTTTCACTTTAATTATTTATATTTCGATCTGTAAATAGCTATTAATAATTTTAATATAACTAAAAATATTCTTCAACTACATTTATAAGTACGGGAAGAATGTGACGCTATTGTCATTGTACCACTGCTTAGTCTAGTTTTAATTGTGACCACATTCTGGCGTCGTTAAATCAAATAAATTAAACTGACTTTCTCTTACCTCCGCTGCATACATGAAGCGACCTGCTTTATTTGTAGAACAGAACGTTTCAAGCAAGCTTCAGCTGAGGTTGGTGACTGTTTCAAGTGACGACGACTGAAAATCAGGCACGATTTGTCAAATTCAATACGTTTGCATTCACAGTTGCTGGCCGTCTACTGAATATTTGATAGAAAAGTAATAAGATAGAACTTTAAAAATGATAGTCATGATAAAGTGAATCTCGTCTTACTGCCGCTGATTGAGTCAGTTTTGAAGCAAAGCGGTGCTGCTTTAGTTGAAACCGAAGCTTCGTTGCTTCATCGTTGAGTGACGATTTGCATTTGAAGATAGCGTTACCGGCCCCTGATTGTGACAGCTTGCTAAGCCGGGTCAGAAAAGACAGTAGCCTCTCTTCCTGCCAATCAAACGAGATTTAAAGTACAAGAAAAAAGTAAGATTGGGCTTAAAATGTCTTTAATACTTGATCATTCTTACAGAACATAGACCTTGTACAGAACAATTATGGGGCTAGTGCAACGATTCTAATGACTCTAAGGAGCACCGACCAGTCTAAGAATAGTACCTCGAAACTAACTGGGAAGGTTCTTATCCAGGAATTCGGCTGAAAACGGCAGTATGTTTCCTCACTATACGTTTCATCAGAATACGTCGCTATCGCTATACGTATTGCATCATGCAATTTCGTAGACCTTCTTTCAGTATTTTTCTTTTGCCTCCGTATTTTGCTTCTCGTTATGGTCCAGTTCAACTTATGCCTTTAAACTTCTCAAACCAGTCCGCTTTTTCAACCTCTGGACTTTGAAATACGAAACTCCTGCCATTTCTATCACGTCTGACTTTACTTTTATGCTGATGTAAATAAATGAGCTTACTCTAACAACAAATGCTTACTGTGATTCTATACACTTTTAAAAAAAAAATAATTCAGCAAAAATTTCGAAATTATTTACCCATAAAATAGGTTTCTATTTCACACCGGGTTTATACAGTTTCTATATAAACCGACTAGCGAAGCTTTCATTAAGACATATTGTTGAATGCATTGGAAATATACAAAATAATAGCAAAATTTTTGGGGTGTATGTATTCCTCCGTTTGCAACTTTAACTACGAAATTCTACGAAAACCGAAACTCGCGGCAAAGTCAAAGTAAGCAGGTGAAGAAGTTGGTTGAAGTAAGAGATAAAATTGAAACACGATCGAAATAAACATGAAGCAAAGTCTAAGCAAAATTGAGGTCGAGTCGAAGTAAGTTCGATATAAAATTTAAGTAAAATGAAAATAACTTCGTGTAAAGTCGGAGTAAACTAGAGGTGAAGTCGAAATTAACTCGAAGTGGCTGTAAAGTCGAAGTGAATGATGGAGTAAAGTTGAGGTAATGTCTGAGTAATTTGGAAGTAAAGTTGAGGCGAATTCCAAATGAAGGATGAAGTCAAATCGAAGTGAAATTGAATTAAAGTAATTTTTCCGACTTTAAAAATTAAGAACTTTAGCCTCTCAGCCTTCACGCCAGAACTTTCTGATGACCGCTATAAAACTGCCTTCCGACCAAGTGGCCCACTCAGAAAGTTTTTAAAACCACTTGAAAAGTCAGGTCATAAGCTCAAGTAGTTTTGTTACGCTCTGCCGAAAGCAGTATTCGTAGTTGTGCAGCATATGCGCTTTAGCTTTTATGGTGCATATCGTTATCTGATGCACAAAATTGACATATCCGTACTATTTTAGAGGTGAAAGGTGCCGTTCAAATATTACATAACGCAGCTGGGGGGTGGGGGTACATTGAGTTTCTGTTACAAATTGTTACCAGTGATGTTAAAAACTCAAAATCTCCAAACTCATCAAAAATCAAAATCAACTGTGAATCATGTCAGCTTGATCCTATGCATAAAAAAATCACGCGTGAGTTTTCATAGCAAGAAGCACAAAACCACAGAACAGAAGTGGCAGTAGAAATCCAAACACGTACATGCTACTTTTTACAGATACTAGCGAACCTGGCGGTAGCAAGTCACTTTTTTCCACGAAAACACACGAACGCATACGAATGCACACGAAAGCATGTGAAAGCTGCTATGCGCTTGGCAGCAAGCGTTCTGCTTATATTGCTGTTATTCGCTTCTATGCGAAAACCTTCCCAAAGAAAAATAAAAACAAAAAAATCAGAGGGGTTGTGTACAAGACACGACCGCATATATAGGTGACGCAAGACTACGTAAGTCTCTTTGTAGTGATATTGGCATGTATTCATGCTTGTAATCATTCGATTCTTCATGTATACATGCTATATGCAACATATATACATGCTACATGCGTTGTATGTAACATTTATCAAAGTAGTAACATTGCATACGTTTAATTCTCAAAAGATTGTGCATTTGAAAACAATTTAACAAAATCAAGAACACAAACTATTGCTTTCCTGCTACCTTACTGAAATTAAAGATTGTTTTTATTATCCATGGTTTCCCACGTTGAAAGGAATTTAACAAATCTATCCTATTTTATCAACAGCACATCTTTTCACTACACTTTTAATGAAACGGCAAGCATGCTTATTCATACAGAGTCGTATTATAACCGAACAGTACAGCTGTAGCATATTTTTCCAACACAGATATCAAGTTCTCCGAGGTTTAATCGTCTCGCAGTAAAGAATTTGCGATCTGTTGGGACAACGAACTTGTCATTTTTTCTGGCACACTTCCCTAACACAGACATCAAATTGGACTAGGTTTAATCGCGTTCGTAAGAAATCTGTTGGCACGAGCGGGCTTAGTTACTCTCTCTGGCGTACTTCCCAAGCAAGGACATCAAAATGGTCTAGGTTGAACCGCGGTGTTAAGAAATCTTGTTGAAATGAGGAAACTTCGTCACTTGTTTTGGCTTACTTCCCAAGCACAGATATCAAATTGGTATAAGTTTAGATCATCGTAAAGAATCTTCTACCAATCACGAAGCGAGAATTCTGGTAAAATAGGTTCATTATTTTCTATTTTTCAATAGTTCAACATCAAGAATCCATACTTTTCTTCATTTGGGTCAATTCTTAGATTTTCCGATCGATTGGTGTAAGAATATTGAAAATCGATCGGAAAACCGCTGAGCTATTAGCGCTCAAAACCTTTCATTTTTCGTGACGCTCGCATTTTTCGATTTTTTGGAATGACTCCCTATCTCAAAACTTGCCGTAAGACGTAGTGCTAAGTCAAAAGAAAATCGTCTTCGCGACTCTCTCTTAGGATAGGATTCCTGGACAATGGATAAATAGATGGATGGATTTTGTCGATGGATGGATGTAGTTTTGTCGATGGCTTCTCTGAATGAATTTTCTGCCTCTAGTCGATGCAGGGACAATTTTCTGGTCGACAGATTGTTTTCCTTTCGATAAATGAATGAATTTTTGGTCGAAGAATAAAAAAAAATTCTGGTCAAAGCGTAGATAAATCTATTGGCCGATGGATGGATGAATTTTCTGATCGATGAATAGCCGATTATTTTGGTCGATGGAAGGATGGATTTTCGGTTCGGTAAATGGCCTTAGACGATGACTGGATGACTTCGATAGATGGATTTTTGATCGATGGTCGGATGAGTGTGGATCTCTTTGGAAAATGGATGGATCAATTTTCTGATGGTTGTTTGGTCATTGTATTATAAACTAATTTTATGGTTGAAGGATAGATGGGTTTTCTGGTCGACAGATGGATGAATTTTTGCTCGATGGATGGAAGGTTGCTCTAGTGAATGAATTTTTCGGTTCGATAAATAAATGAGCTTCCTAGTCGATAGATGGATGAGTTCAACGAATGAATGCATTTTTTATTGAAGGATGGAAACTTTTCTGGGTGTTGGATGGATGATAGAAGAATTTTGTGAGTGTTCGATGGATGGCTTTCCTGGTCGATAGATGAACGGATGTTTGGATCTATTGATAGATGGATGGATGGTTTTTCTTGTATATGGATGGACAAGTTTTCTTCCGATATCTTTTCTGTTCGATGATTGGATGAATATTCTGGATTTTCTGTTCGAAGAATGGATAGATTTTTTGGTCGAGTGATCGGTGGATTCTCTGGAGGATAGATAGATGAATTTTCGAATGCATTTTCTGCCCGGAGGGTAGATGGGTTTTCTTGTCGATATTTTGAAGGAGAAAAGTTCAATGTATGTCATGGACTTTCTAGAACTGATGTTCGAAATTGAGCTTAGATCATTTAGAAATGGGGTACTATAATTTGGCAACAGCAGCACTTCCAGTGGATATGGACAAGCAAACCTTTGACAGCGTTTTATCGTTTGTAGATAGTTCTGTAGGATGTATGTTATCCCGAGAAACGTCAAATAAAAGCAAAAAGTGACGTAAAATTCCTGTATGTAACAAAATGGCGGGGCAAACGAATTCACTGATGCAATTCACAGCTAACAACGTGTACCAAATAAATTTAAAAAAATATTTAGTTTTACTGCTGAAAAACTTTCCGGGAGATTACGAGAGCTTATGCCCGCAAGGGACGACGAACATGGTACCATAATTGCCCACACAAATAGCGGAACTCTGGTTCCAGATAATGCAACGATGGTGGAATTTTAATCCAATCTCGGAACCATGATTATTAATTCAGATTCAGAGGAATCAACAAAAAGATTAAGTAAAAATTCTGTAGAATTCAATTAATTCTAAGGCTTAACACGATTGTTTCCCTTACAGGAAACGATAACAACCCGGACAAACCCAAGTACCGGCTCACGTGATAACTTTGACAAAAATGAAACTAAGAGGGCAATTTCAATTCCTTTTGGGAATTTTAGAAATCAATGAAGCCTGCAGGAAAATAACTAAAAACCCTTCCTCTGCAAGCAAGTTATCGGCCACTATCGGCGGCAACGGCACGCATCGAAATGGTATTGCTTATTCACCTCGAACAAAAAGCATTACCTAGTCGCAGTCGATATTTTGTGGGCACACCGGAGATTGAACATGATAAAATCATAATCCTCAAAAACGCCATTTAGTTGATCTCAGTCGTACAATTTTTGTGCCTTCCGTCAATCACGGCGAGCAAATACGGTCGGTCGCTCTATACAGCATCAGCATCGTATGCACTCAAACCTTTCTACTAGAAAGAGGCAAAACCGAGGTCGGAAAAAATCTCGCGTTGCCAAAGAAACCTGACTGATTCCATTAAAACGTATAATCAAAGTATCTGCTTTTTTCCCCTGATGGTCGGAAAATGTTTAGTTTGCCCGGTAAAGCCATCTCGCCCGTGTGTCTGGAAAACTTTGAAATATGATCCAACCTGGAAAATGTATGCGAGCGGACACGTGTGGATTTTACCTTTGTTTCTATGGTAATCGGAACGCTATACCTGTATCACGGGAAATCATTAGCATATCACTCTCATTCCGATTGCACTGATTCATTCAAACTTTGCTCAACAGCGTGTTTTTTTTCTCGCTTTTATCTTTAAAAGGCAAACATGCCACTCTGATATGGTGGTTATGCACGGTGCTTCGCTTAGTACGGTGATGATGATTTGCATAATGATTAGCATAGTACCTACCGTTTTGAATCAGCAAAAGAGCACATATTCGAATTCACGGCTAATGTTTTTGTGAGTTTGGTATTGACATTTTTATGTGCTATGTATTGGTAAAAATTCATAAAATGTCTGAAATGAATTTCAATAACCAACACTGAAATTTATAAATCTAGGGAGAGTACGAAATTCACCGTAAAAAGCTATGAGTCTTCAAATTAAACTGATGTAGAATGTTTGCCATATGTTGAATAATTTTAGTCGCGGCAAGTAAAACACCAGCCGTAAAACTAGTAAACAAAACGCTGTTTTTTCCATGCCCAGCGTTCAACGTTTGCACAAGCCCTGCTAAAATTTGAATGCACTTTTAATTGTGAATGAACGATCAAATTACGCTGAAAATATTTTAATTCTACTGAGCTTCAAATACACTACACCCCAGAGGAAACCACTCGCCTGTTACATAGTTAATCAGGTGAGTGCAAATGCTTTCAAAATGTTTGCACCGAACATGGCAGAACGAAAATTTTACCGGCCGGCTGGTTCTGCTGGGAAAATTTAATTATAAACAGTTGGTCATTCATCCGCCTGACAAGTGGGGCAGTTTGTTTTCAAACTTTTTACCCCATTGATGTCAGTCGCAGGAATATGATTTTTTAGCAACACAGACACGTAGGTCAAAGGCAGTCCAGTAAAGTTTAACTCTATCCTTGAACTAAACCGCCAGTAGATATTATCCGGATCGCATGGTGGTTAGTACTAGGTTGTTTGCCGCAAGTATTAAATTACAACTTGTGTTGAAATGACAGCATTGAATTGAATTGAATGAATCTAATGAGGATTTGGTAAAGTTTTAGCCAAGTTCATCCGGTCTCAAAAACCAACTGGTCAGAAAAAAAGTTTAACATCTGTGATACTCGGTTGTATTTCCGGATAGCATTGCACGTAAAGATAATTTTTCGTGCTTTTAAATTCGATACCCAATTTCCACTTACGCTGTAAAATGCTCTACTCCGACTGTTGGATCTCGAAAAATGCTACCCACACTTGCATGTGATATTGATCAATAAGTTTCACTGCAAATGGGACTTTAATTTAATTTATATTATGAACGCCGCAGTCGACTTCTGCTTCCTATTCGGAAAAATATATGTGCATACATATCCTACCTGCGGATAAAACTTGTGCCACCGTACTTCGGAGCAACGCATCTGCTGTCCTCCTTGGTTATGACAAAACTTTGTCTGAGGTTTTACTACCTCCATCAGTTGGGTAATATAATAGGGATAAGAGCTTCATGTCCGCAACATGCCGGATGCGGAGCAAGCATAATTTATGAATCTGATCTCTATAAATCTTACGGCGGGTGAACAATTCTATTCTTTTATTTCCGTTCAATTTGACGTATCTCTACACTCGCCCGGAGGATACATATTTCACACTCTACAGTGCAACCCGTAGAGTGGGGAACCGTGAAATGAAAAATTTAATCACAGTTGCTCTTCCAACTTGTGTGATGAACAATTAATTATAATATGGTTCGTATATTGCAACTGAAAATTACCTTTAAAAACTTATGATTTTGGAATTGTGTGTTGTGGATAGCATTGCAGGTTGCAGTGAAACTAAAGTCACATATGCAGTTGCATATGGTGCTGACAAAGAGACACGATATAGATTCGTAAGTTTCCTTTTGGTTTAACCTGCTTTCCGACGTTGGTTCAAAGTTAGGAATATATACGAGGTGCAAGACGTGAATTTCATTTTAGTAGAACGTCACTTTTTATAAACGGAGAACATTCGTCGATACTGACAAATAACCGCGAGTTTGTTGTAGTTTGCAATATTTTTGCTAATATTTTTTATAGACTATTAAAAAATGGTCAACACATTTAAGTGGAACCTTTTTCATCCATCCTCTGCATTCGAGATGGTGTAAATAAGCTAGGAGTGTCATGTACTCGAGCTAAACAACGAGCTGATGCCAAATCACGACAATAAACAAAACACGATCCCGGAAGCTGTACACGGCGTTGCGGGTGAAATTCGATTGCGTGGGATTGGACGACGAAACATATGTCAAGGAAAACTGCAACCAACGCCTGGGCAGGAGTTTTATACGGCAACCGAAAAGGGGAACGTGCCCCACATTTCAAGCATTTGAAGTGTATTAAGAAATATTTAGTTTAACATGCTATGTGTACCTGCATAAAAAGCGGTATTTTCATTGCACTTCCAGTTGCAACAACAATTGTACGTGAACGAGTGTCTGGAAAAAACGTCTGCATCTTGCTATTATAGAACAAAGGTCATGTAGTGGCATACTGCCAACAGCATACAGCTGGTGTCCAAGGACAAAAACCCTCCCCACACGTCAGCACTAAGACCCAAAAGACCATTGAAAGCCAGAAACAGTTTAACAGACAAACTGGCGTTCTACGGCAAACAAAGTGGACGAGTCGAAAGTCGAACTCGGTTAGCCGGAAACTTTAAAAAGAAAATAATTCGAATTTCTCAAGAGAAAACCTAATCAAATTACACCCATTGTTGTTTGAACAAAGTTTGATCGTAAAATCCTTTAAATAGCAGCACTTTGGGTGTCTCTGGTTATTTTAATGTTATATTTTTAATATCTATGTAGCATTTTCTTGTAGGTATTTCAGCTTTCCGAGTAGCCATATTATTACTTATCCAGCTGAAATTAATTAACAGTATGCGATAAACCCATCAGAACAATAAATATCGGCAGGCATTTGTAATTTATTCCCCTCCAAAACCAATCTGGTGCGGGTGCTTAAGCGACTGATGTGTGGGAGAATGATTTCAATTTTGCTACGACCTATGACTATAATTGATGAATCAACCAATCAAAATCAAATTCCCATTACCTTCAGATAATGTAGTGTCTGTTAAATTTATGACTATGTGGCTACTATTTAATAAACAGCATTGTTTGAGCCGCACTGTTGGTATACCTATAATGCAATAGGCATAGGCAATTTTGCCACTAGCTGGACCTGTCTACCAAAAGTCTTCGAAGGCTTCAAAGTCAGTGCACTGTTGTACATCCCGTTTCAGAGCATCGGACCGAGGATGAAGCCCTGTGAAACTCTCGACGTAATGCCGTCTTACGCACCTTGGCGGTCTCATAAATAAGCACCCGGTTCCGAAAGCAAAAACAACTCCTATAAACAACTCCATCTGAACAACCGCTGTTTCGTTTATCGTTCATTGGGCCCGGGAAAATCGCGTACTATTCACCCAAGAATCCTTCCACTGCATACCACTTCCACGCCATTAAGCTGATACTTCTGCAATCGCCGCTCTAAACATTGTATGTGCCGTAACGCAATTGGGTAGTAGTCCGGAAACTCGGAATGGTCAAATCTCCACAGCAGTCCTGTTTTGAAATGCTCCCCGACCCGTTTGGTCGATTCTTGGAGGATTTGCTTCGCTCGTGGCACCTTTGGCAACTATGGACCCGAATCCACCGCGATACCGAGCCTTCCTGCGGCACATTTTTTCCCTCTAACTCACAAACTGATTGATTATATTGCCTACAATCGCCGATGTGGAAACTGTACGCACGGTTCGATTGCCATCTCATCATTGCACCCATATATCGTCCAGCCCAGTCGCGACATCGCCGTAACCAGTTTTCCGTGCCAGCCTTCGCGCGTCTCTAGTGAGCTGTTACATGAGCATTATCGTTTCCGATGAGTATGCATAGCACGGCCTCGTCATAGCCCACCACACGTAAACCCTTCAAATGCGGAAACTTCCTGGTTAACTCCTCGTCATTCAAAGACTTTCGAGGAAGATCTAGCTTGGTACCCGTGTGCCCATCTGTTAACTTGTTTTTAACACAACTAATACGTCCAGACTCCAGATATTTATAAGCTGACACATTGCGAAGCGGATTCAATACGTTTGATGTTGGCCGTCCACTGTAAACACAAGGACTACTCTTCTCCATTCAATCCAAGCTGCTTCACCATCTCCTCATTAGTCAGTGACCTTGACGACCCGTCATCTGAAAATGCAAAAGTTACAATTGTACGATTGCTAGCGTGTAACGTCACCGGCAGGATCCGAAAAAATCCGAATCCGAAAGAATGATGGTTAGTTACAGCGTTAGAGCCACTTGCTGCATCCAGAGCCTTCAACTTAACCATGTTGATGTCTTCTTTGACATTCATCCACTTCGTCGTCTTCCAAACAGATTCGACAAAGACTGAAGCGATTAATTAGCTTCCAACGTTCTACTTAGGGAAATTCGGACAACTTTTACGTCTAAACGATATGGCTATCAAATCATGTGCTCTGACAGCAATACGCTAGCGTGCAGTATAAAATCTGGCGTAATCAAGGTAGGTAACGTAACATCCTGCATGTAGGCAACAATGTCGCGTATAACAACTAGCTGAAAAATGAAGTAGTCGGCCCTACATTAGCATGGTTGATGCGTCTGCTGAATAAACATGAACAATAAAAAGGATATTAAGCAAATTGTAGCTTCGTAATTGCATTTTTTTGACGTAGGACTACGTCTTACGGCAAGTTTTGAGATAGGGTGTCATTCCAAAAAATCGAAAAATGCGAGCGTCACGAAAAATGAAAGGTTTTGAGCGCTAATAGCTCAGCGGTTTTCCGATCGATTTTCAATATTCTTACACCAATCGATCGGAAAATCTTCTAAGAATTGACCCAAATGAAGAAAAGTATGGATTCTTGATGTTGAACTATTGAAAAATAGAAAATAATGAACTTGTGTTTTACCAGAATTTTCGCTTCGTGATTGGTTGAAGGTTCTTTACGATGATCTAAACCTATACCAATTTGATATCTGTGCTTGGGAAGTAAGCCAAAACAAGTGACAAAGTTTCCTCATTTCAACAAGATTTCTTAGCACCGCGGTCCAACCTAGACCATTTTGACGTCCTTGCTTGGGAAGTACGCCAGAGAGAGTAATAAAGCCCCCTCGTGCCAACAGATTTCTTACGAACGCGATTAAACCTAGTCCAATTTGATGTCTGTGTTAGGGAAGTGTGCCAGAAAAAATGACACAAGTTCGTTGTGCCAACAGATCGCAAATTCTTTACTGCGAGACGATTAAACCACGGCGAACTTGATATCTGTGTTGGAAAAATATGCTACAGCTGTACTGTTCGGTTATAATACGACTCTGTATGAATACGCATGCTTGCCGTTGCATTAGAAGTGTAGTGAAAAGATGTACTGTTGATAAAATAGGATTGAATTGGTAAAATCCCTTCAACGTGGGAAACCATGGATAATAAAAACAATCTTTAATTTCAGTAAGGTAGCAGGAAAGCAATAATTTGTGTTCTTGATTTTGTTAAATTGTTGTCAAATGCACAATCTTTTGAGAATTGAAGGTATGCAATGTTACTACTTTGATAAATGTTACATACAACGCATATAGCATGTGTTGCGACAGCAAACGAAATAGATGCACTGTTTTTGATAGCAAGATATTTATTCGACTGTCGCAACATTCTTCAAAATTTCAGTGATCCTTTTTAGCAATAAGTTTTCCGTTCTACTGTCCAACTTTTAGGTTAGCGTTAGTCCCTGTTTGTAGTATAACAATCGATAGATTTTAATTACTTTAATAAATAATTTTAATGCACTCGCGCTATTGATAATTGGTTTTCCGTATGTGTTCGCTCGTTATGGCTTTATCACAATGCAGACCGTTTTCTTCGATGTTGGCTGATCTAGGGTGACCATCTCGGCGGTACCGGTTTCAACATCCTCCCCCCGGTGCTTCCCAAAGTCTTCGGGGACAGCACTACGATCATCTACGTCGAGCACCGCAAGCCTAGTTGTTGGTCGCCTAAAAATGCCCTGTCGTGTCTGCACGGAAGCTTGTCGAACCCTTCCATCGACGCCCGGAAAAGTCTGGATTATTTTGCCTCGGATCCATTCGTTACGCCGCTCGCCGTCCGTCACCAGGACTAGGTCACCGACCCGTAGTGGTTTGGTTTCACTGAACCATTTCGGTTGCCTCCTAATGACTGGGAGATACTCCAGCAAGAAACGCTGCCAAAATATGTCCAGTTGGCGTTGAATACCTCCCCAGGTATCCCGTAGGTTCGTCTGAGATCCACTGCTATCAACACTCGCTGGCTTGGCTCCGCTAGACTGTCCCAAAAGGAAGTGGTTAGGAGTCAAAGCAGCAGACTCTTCGGAGTCCAATGGTAAGTATGTCAGAGGCCTCGAATTGACAATGTTCTCTGCCTCTACAACCAGCGTCAACAGTTCTTCATCGCTCAATTTTCCCTCGTTATAAGCATCCTTCATAGCCGACTTGACAGACCGTACCAACCTTTCCCAAGCACCCCCCATATGTGGAGCCCCAGGCGGATTAAAATTCCACTTTGTTGTTGTGCTAGTAAAGGTTTCGGAGAGTCCTTTGCTGATCTGCTCTCGTAGAATGCGTTCTGCCCCCTGAAAGTTGGTGCCATTATCGCTAAATATTTCACTCGGCGGACCTCGACGTCCGATAAATCGTCGTACGCAGGAAATGCAGGATACCGTCGACAAGCTGAAAGCAACCTCGAGATGAACAGCTCGAATCGTGAGGCATGTGAAGAGTGCTATCCATCTCTTCACCTGAGATCTCCCCACCTTCACGAAGAATGGACCAAAATAATCCAGGCCTACGTGAGTAAAAGGGGGAACGTGTACGGCCAGGCGGGCAGGAGGTAGCGCGGCCATTGGTGGATTGGTAGGACGAGCTTTACGGATTTTGCACATTTGACACTTGTAAGAGACGGTCTTTACGAGGCGACGTAAACTCGAGATCACGTAACGTTGCCGAAGCTCGTTGACAACGGTTTCATTGTTCGCATGGTGGTAACGTCGGTGATAGTCTTCTGTCAGGAGGCTCACTGCTCGGTGTTTCGTGGGGAGAATTATTGGGTACCGAGTATCGTACGCAACATACTCCGCAGCTACTATACGACTTTGCTGTCTCAGCAACCCGATCTCATCTATCGTTGGCATCAACGTATACAGTTGGCTTCTCCGATCAAGGGGCTCGAATTTCGCAGTCGAATAAATATCTTGCTATCAAAAACAGTGCATCTATTTCGTTTGCTGTCGCAACAGCATGTATACATGAAGAATCGAATGATTACAAGCATGAATACATGCTACTATCACTACAAAGAGACTTACGTGTCCTGCGTCACCTATATATGCGGTCGTGTCTTGTACACAACCCCTCTGATTTTTTGTTAAACGCGAATAACCAATATTTGGTTAAAACGTCTTTAATAAAATTTAAAAAAAAAAACAAAAAAAAACAACTTTTTTCTCTGTTTTATAAAAGCTGAAGCATTGTTTTGCGTTATTATGTTCATTTCTCAAGAATTTCTCATAATAAACTTCCGCACACATTGTTCCGTTAATCGACTGTGGATTACGGATACGAACATTATTTTCTATTCACGAAAATTGCTGGTAATATTATTAGGCTTTTGCTGATTTAGTCTCCAGAGAAATCGAAAATTATTGGTATTGTTTTAATCCGACATCCAAACAGTGGTAAATTTTCAATAAGAGTTGGATCAAGTAAGAATGGTACAGTAGGACCTAGCTTAGCGGCATTTGCGGATGGTGTGCAAGAAATGGACAAAATCCTATTTTTTTTCCAATTATTAACCACTATGCATTAGAACACAAAAATAGTAACATTTAGTTATTTAATTAATCAAACATTATGAATGTGGGTATTTTGAAAGGCATACGAAGTAATATGGGGTAAATTTGCTTTTTGTTGAGATCTATAAGCTTAAATTTGATGAGTGATTTCTTAATTCACACTGTAAGCATTCGACGTATTTTGGATCTACTAAGAGTTGGATTTTATGAGGTAATTTTACTATTCCAAATATTTGTTTGCTAACAATCATGTTTACACATATTTGAAGATAATGAAATATATTTGGGTTTTGATTGTTTGGAGTGCTGCGATAATATAGATATTCTCAGATATTATTCAAAAACCGAGAAGTGGGCAACAATTGGGTGGTGAGCAGCAATTGGCAAACTACCCTAATTCTCCTCATATACGGGAGCTTGACTGTCTCTTTGAATGTGTAGTTGCATCTCGCTATGTAAGCACACACCGATCTCTTGCACTCTCATGCAACTGCCATATGGAGCGTTTGTAAAATTGGTGCGAACTATTGTCTGTCTTTTGCACTCTTTTATAAAACTTTATTCTGCTTCACAGAAAGAACAAACTTTCGCAGGTAGCAGCTCCATTTTTCACCCAAAGCGATCTATCAATGTTGTCTCAGTTCATGATGTTATCAATCGTTTCACTTTGCAAAAGGTCAAATTAAACTAATTCAATCGCATTATTTTGTTCATGGGAACTATCAATGCACAGCCAGATAATTAGAGAACTGAATTAGTTCTATTAAAACTTCCTTCTGCTACGAAATTTTTGTTAACGGAAGGGAGTTTTATCGGGCCTGTTGGAAATTGCGATTCGATCAAAATAGTAAATTTTAAAACAGCCAAGCCACAAGATTAATCTTGTTGAAATCCAAGTGACTTTGGTTAATTCAATCTTTATATTAATGGATGCATATTCAGTTTTATAATTCAGTATAAACGTGGAATAATAAGTTTGTTGCTCATTGGCCCGCGGTGATCAATTTCACCCGACTGATCAATTTCGCCCGAAGGGACGGTATTTCTTCGGGAGCTTGGTGGATCTTCAACTACTTCGTCTACTATCGAGCTCTCTGAAGAGTCATCGTGGTGTAGGTTCCGTAAAAGTCTGGTACTGGGAAAAGGTTCATACGTTTACTATTGAGCACTGTTACAGCATGCAGGACCACGATAAGGATTCCATCCGGACCGGGTACCTTCTTGATTTTTAGCCAGTTAGTTCGGCGTTAGAGTTCAATGACTAGACGAAACCCCTCTCCCCTCGTCTCACAGAGAGGATTCTGTCTAGGATGTGATGAGGTTTGACAGTGGACTCTGTCGAATCTCTACATAATAAAACACCATTCGAAAGCAGCTCCATCAAAGCGAATCTATGCTGCTTAAAGCAATTTAGCGCCTAGATGGAGAGTTGGCACATCACGTTCAATGTCAGTGAGATCTTGCTTATGATATATTAACCACGGTAAGGACTAATGGACATGGCATGGATGAATGGATCGCACTCGACGCTTTGGGCTAGAGGTCATGGTATCGCATTTTCTCAATAGGTAAGGGCGGCACCTTGCTGAAATGACGTCCCAATAAAACTTGGTAGGTCTTCGTTATACGTTCAAAGTTCAGCACCTTAGGTGATGGGATAGTCGGCTCAGATGACACTTCCTGGCTTGCACTGATCTGGTTCAAGCTCTGGTTCTGGCTCTGGCTCGGGTCCCTATAAAAGATCTGAGTCAACCCGTGCATGACCTCATCGCTTGTAAAGGTTGGAGCACAACAAGGTTTCAAAGAACCATGAGTGAAGATATCGGCACGAAGAAGCGTTCCAAGAAAATGGAAACACCAGCCGGAGAAATCCAAGACAACAAGAGCCCAACTGGAGATGCAAGGACCAACAAGGAGTGGTGAGCTGTAAAAAAAACCACCCTGGCTCTGGGCCTGGCGAGTACCCGCGGTAGCAAGCCTCTAGGAAAGCAAAAAGGAGGGCATACCACTGTGCTACAGAGCCAAATGTTCACATCGAAGCTCGGTGGTAACGGTCACCGAGATGTGATGGCGGATATAAAGGAGAAGATGGATGAGCTCTACGAGTTTATCAAGAAAAGCACAATGCTTACACGCAAATAAAGCAGCTGGTCATGAGAATCAAAACAGCTATGATTACAGCTGAATACGACCAGAAGGATCTGAGCTGAGACTGCTGCACATGCACCGAGCGAAGCTACAAAGAAGAGAGCTGCCGAAGTACATGAGACGCGGAAAGGACGTCCAGACCTTAATCTACGTTCATATAAAAGGAAA
Organism: Sabethes cyaneus; assembly: GCF_943734655.1. NCBI lineage: Eukaryota > Metazoa > Arthropoda > Insecta > Diptera > Culicidae > Sabethes > Sabethes cyaneus. Next base: position 219,635,812 of record NC_071355.1, read on the forward strand.
AGAGAAACGTTTGATGAAGAAGAAAAGCAGATGATTAAGAACAACAAAGAAGAGGATCCGGACCAGGGAAAATGCAGTGGATCCTGTCGTCCTGTCATAAGTCAGACAAGAGAGCATTGAAACTCAAATTGTTGCTTAGGCTGAGATGAAGAAGCTCGGCGAAAAAGTAGTGAGGACCGGCTCGACCCTAAATATAGAGAAATGGGCGATGTGCCGATGGCAGTCTGGCTGAGAAAGGCCTACGGTGGAACACAGACGGCGGCGAATCGCATGTCGGCGGTTGCAGCGCCCAAGCTACTAAAAAAGGGCAAAATCAAGGCCGGATGGTCAGTGTGTGCGCTCCGCTAAAAACCATCCCTCGCGTAGCCAAGCAAGTGGAGAGATGCGTCAAGTACTGGGGCTCCAAGTACCAAGCGCGAAGAACCGGATAGATCCAAATCGTGCCAGCAATGCGGCGAGAAGTGCCATTTTGCAAACGACAGCACAAAAAAGAAAAGGAAAATATTCGCAGAACGGGGCGCTCCCAATGCTCAGCTTATCAAACGACAAACGCGGGTCACTAGTGGTAGAGGTAACCCAGATCAATCTCAGTCATTGCGACATACCACTGTTGTGACAAGGCAATCGACAACGGAATCGTTGTGTGATATTGCAATAATTGCAGAGCCATACCGAGTTCCATCTGGAAACGGTAGCTGGGAAGCTTTTCGATGCATTATTGCATGAAAATCAAAACTTGAGCTTTTTTGAGTGTATTTTCATTGAAACTAATTAGTTTGTTTATCTGTAAGCTCACTGATACAAACCCAATCACACAAACAGTAACCACAGAATAAATAATATTCAAAATTTTAAAGCTGAAACTTAAAGTTTTTCCACTAATCTCCACATTCCCTTTAAGCAAACTGATTGGCTTTCCTTCGTGCGATTATTTATGGCTATAGCACTCCTAAGGGGTTCACAAAATAAACGTAGCGGAAATTTTGTCTACGAATGATTAGTTTGCAAAACAAACCAGGCGTCAGCAGGACTATGTTGACCCCGGTCGTCGTCGTCGGTCACACATCAGCTACGGATAAATCTTGCCAAAATATATATTTATCTAGGACAACGTTTCACCCGGGCCAGTCCATTCCTTCGTGACAGGCATTTGTCACCATTATTAGGTCTCAAACAAACAGTGCTGGTAACCACAAAATGATTTTGCCTTCTAGTTCGAAACTTGCTAGATTTATCTTAAACGAATGTAGGAGTTGCATGCATTACAATTTCTTACTGCATGACAATTGCATTACATGGTTTGCACAGTGCAAATATTATTTTTGCTTCGGCTACAATGCTGTTTGAATGAGCGAGTTTGCTAAACATCCTTCTTGCGAACAGTGGTAATTGATGCTGTGCATTTGAGTGAATAATTCATTGAGGCTCCACCTGGCTTCCCGGAGGGAACATAACGAAAGCACGAGAAAATATACTGTAGACTGTAGAGGGTTGAGCGATTTCTATCATTCAAAGGGTACAACCTCAGTAATTGTATGTCTGAGGTTTACTGAGTAATTTAAATGTTTTCAGTTGAAGATATGGTGATGAGAAAAAAGAAAATACAATATGAATAATTAAATTGGTATAAAAATCAGACAAATGCAATGGAAATTAATTGCATTTTCTCTGTTTATTTCAAGGCGAAATAAACTAACAATTAGTAACAGCGCATGAAATTCGCATTTCATTTGAAATATACCGCTTCTTTTATGTGTGTTGTATATAGGGTAGACGCACCATTAGTGGTGGTAGTACCAGTAGTGGTGGAAACTCGAATTATTCCATTATTTTTACAGATTTTGGTACAAGTTTGATAAGTATCGAACTACCAGTAACAGTATTATTTGACAAGTACCCTAAGCTACCCTAAGCTCAAATTAGTAATAATTATTCAAAATCTTTTATCCTAATTAACCTAAAATATTCTGAAAAATCATGACACGTTTAAACAAGTCACACTTAAGTTTATTAAAATGCCTTGCCATATGGAAAATGTGAGAGGCAAATAAGTGCCGAAAATATAAACACCTCGGAATACGTTTAATCATCGACGGCGCTATCCTCGCTTGTAAACACTTGATTTACATATCATGACCACCTGTGAAAAAAAAACAACAACGATAAGCCGTCTACTTTTAAATTCCCATCAGCATATTTCGCTAAACAAACGAATGCGTGGAAACGACGCGCGCGGGTAAAAGAGCTGCAACATGCAACATTCAAAAGGGGCACGAACAAGCCGGACAGAAACACGTTTCTGGCTAATTGACGCAGTCATAACTTGCCATCATCGTGAACAACGGTGAACAAAACTGCATCCGAAAGTGGGTTTTATGTAAAATTAATTGAAAATTTTATTTTCAACAATGATTTGCAAGGGTGATTTAATGGAAGATGCACGCCGTCGCTCTCATGTCGTCGGTGCATTTTAATGATCGCTTTCCGGCGATTTCGTTTCACCTACCGAATACGACGGGTTTGATGATGAGTCTTTATAACTTACGGCCGGGTGAAGCGAGTTTCTTCCTGCAGGTAATTATTCTGTACCGTACGGTGACATCATCAGGATCCAAATTTCAATCGTAATGAGCGATTAACGTGAACATTTTTTACTGACGATAATTATGGCTTATTTTGTGAATTACCTTCAACAATTAGTCAATGTAAACCACCAACGAATTTTATATGACTTATGGCCGATTGCGGATCTTGCCAGAGTTAAGTTATATGAACTTAATTTGGAGTTTCGTAGCAATATCTTGACAATAATTACGATCAAAGGTTAAATTGAAATAATTGACCCAGGCTAGGCTGTAACAAGAAGTCGTCATTTAATTTTGATGCAACAAGATATGTGAACAAATATTAATGGCAGCACTCTTTACAAATAAACTATTTATTAAAAAGAAGCCAACAATTGTAAGTAATTTTGAAACGCTATTTCAATTTTTCCTTTCAAACGTCAACATTAACGATTAACGAAATCGTCCATCACGGCAATAACAATGTAATGATAACAAAAATGAAAAACAAAAGAAATTAGAAGACTGAACGATAATACTGAAAAAAATGGGGTCAGTCCCGGCGTAGTGGTTAGCATTCACGCCTCTCACGCCGAGGACCCGGGTTCAAATCCCAACCCCGCAGAAGTCACGAATGACCCAAGCTGGTTAAAGTGACTATAATCAAAAACAAAAAAAAATTATACTGAAAAGAGATTCAGTAGAGACTGACCAATTTTGGTCATTTGTTAGTATCAAAATTCGTAGTTTTTATAAACACAGCTGCACATTATTTCTTTTTTCCTAGTGCTACCGTGAAAACTGTCACCTAAGACACGTGTGCGGACACTACGCGGGAGACCAGACAGTGTTTTTCGACAGTCCAGCACCGTGTCCAGCATACGTGTTCCCGAGCTGAGAACATTATCCTCCTAAATCAGAAGTTTTCGGCTAAATTAATCGACAAACTGTAACTTCGAGTTAGTTTCAGACTTTCTCCCGAGCGGATATAATATATTGTAAAACTTTTACCGTATCTGAACTTGGTCAGCACGGCGGCGGGAGCGGACCGTAAACTTTCCGGGCACGCATTTCGGCCGTTAGCGCTTTCTCGGCCATCCTGTTCGGCTGGTTGATAACGTCCAAAAGGTTGGTAACCTTTTGGGTTACAAATCTGTCAGACGTAACTGTGACTACGGCTATTTTTTTCTGTTAACCAGATTGCTATCCGAAATGGTGGTGATGGGTTTCACCATCGTCAATCGCAACTTTTCAACAATATTGACCCTCTGGGTTGTTTGGCAGTCTTCTACTCGATGAAGTTTTCGGTGATTGTACGAAGTCAGAACCAGAAAATTTCTTTTCTAATGAAGATTGAGATCACTGTTCAATTCTTTTCTTAAATATTGACATCATTTATTCAATGAGAAAGTTGGTAGAAACGCCATTTAATTCTACTGCAATGCATTTCCGACCGCTACTGATGAAGCCTTCAAGGTAAGGCAAGGTCAAATGCGTATGTGTCGGAATAATAAAATCACTAGTACCTATAGTTTGTTTTGGTCAGTGACCGGTTGAAATTGCGCAATACAGTTCCCATAGTGGTCATTAGCCTTTTATCCAGCAACTCCTCTTCCTATCTCCACGTGGTACCAGCCGGAATACGAGCAACCGCGGAGCGGAGATCGAGAAACCAACCCCGGTGGAAACTAAGGTCGTATACTGACAAGGAAGCAGGCGCTGTAGTGTCTCGGCACTATGTGATGACAGCCCCATCACGAGACTCGGTAGCGTGGCCCTAGTAAGTCAACCTACGGAAATCTACGGACTACGGATGATCAACGAAATTTGACTCTGAACATTCGTCATGGACAAGGGCGACGAAATAAGAACATGGAATGGATACTTGGTACCTGGAATTGCAGGCCATTGACGGGTGCTACTCGACCATTTAGTACCCCGAAAGGTCGCCATCGTGGCTCTGTAGGAGATCTGTCGCAAAGACGAAAAGGTGTGGTGGTTCCGCGACGACAACGCCCTATTTAACCAGAGCACACAGTGGTCCAAAAAGGCGAAAAATTTAACTTTTTTCCTAGCATCTTTTGCTTTCATTTTATCATTCATGGTCTTCAGCACTTTTGTTCGTGTGAATATCCCCCTCACTCTAAAAGTGTCAAAAGTGCAGAAGGTTGTAGATCTCTAGGACCTTTTCTTCCAAAGCTCGTGGCTCGTGGAGTTAAGGAAAAATAAAGCTTAAATAAACGATAACTCTGTAAGGAAAGGTCCTAGAGATTTGTAACCTTCTGCAAAAACGTGTGTTTTGAGTCCTTTAATAATAACCTAGAATCATGTATTCTTGTAAAATGCAACAAACATAAGCTAAGCATGAAAAACTAATTTTTAAGGAATTTCTGTAGAAAATGCTTTATAGCTCTGCACTCGATATAGATAGAAATGTAATTTCTTTGGCAAAGTTGTTTGCCTTTATATTTTCTATAACTCCGCCGAAGAAACCATGCGTCTGTCTACTAACGCAAAAAAGTAGACGTAGGGGAATGTCCCCGGTTATGAAACAAGTTTTGTTTTTTTGTCATAGCCTTTGAACGATTTATTTAGTTCCGAATGATATTAAATCATTTGAAATCTTAAAGACTTACGTATGTTTTTGCTTAAGACAGCATATATTTTTTGCTTGAAACATAAAGTTATAGCAAAATTGGGAGACATCGAATTTTTTGACCAAAATAAAGTTTCACCGGTTGTGAAACACTTCGAGAAATCCGTAAAAGAAAATAAAAATAAAGAAAAAAATCAAGAAATATAAAATGAAAATAATATATTACAATCATTTATTAGTGAAAACGCCTTAAATGCAAAGTGATTTACCAGTTTCGTAATTTATTCATCTAAATCTAAATTGTGAAAATAGGAAGTTAGAGATCTGCGGCTTTGGCTCTCATGTACCTGAAAAGTGTGTTGAAAATGTTTGTGATCATTAAAGTGTAGAATAAATTGTTTTTCTGAATTTTTCATAACCGGAGAACTTCACTGTTTCACAACCGGGGCGAACACACGGTTTTAAAAATTTATATAATATTTTTTGAGTAAATTATTTCACCTAAAATTTACCTGTGTGATGAAATAGAGGTCCAAAACTAAGGTTATATACATGTTACTGCTTTTTTCTATTCTACTTGGTACACAAAAAATCAATCCCAAAACATTATAAAAAACTTTCCGGCATGTTTTTCCAACACGTTTCCTTCCAAACTATCTAAAAGCTCTATTTTGATTGTTGTTTGCTCAAAAGGTACGTTGGTAGTAATTTGGTAGTGCTAGTTCAATAAACACGTCAAAAACGATGGGTGTTTCACAACCGGAACCGTTTCACAACAGGGGACAATCCCCTACTATCTCCTCGTCCCTACACATATCGGGCCCGGAAAGATAGGAGTCACAACGACGACTTGTTAAGCGTAGCTACCTATTCCCCCCCCCCCCCCCCTTACCTTACCTCTTTCCCTCCATTTTCCAAAAAAAAAAAATTCATTACTTTCCCCTACTGTCCCTTCATCAAGTGTAGAACCATCGTTTCAAAAAATATTAATTCGACAATTAGACAACCCGCCGTTGCCGAGAACTACGCACGCGTATTGGATGCAGCTCTATTTATTTATTAACTTTTTTTTGTATTGGGACTTTCAACCAGTGGTTGGTACGCCCCAAAGTGAAGCCCTACCTTTCTCCACGGAGCTAGCTGCTTCGAGCCTCGAAGACGGATGGAGTAGAATACGCTTGGCCGTCAAGTAACCTCGAGGCCCCGAAATAATTGATTTGACGGTGATGGAGAAGAAAACAGGGCTTGGAAAAGCTATCGAAGCATTGCATAGCCACGAGAGAGAATTTTGTCAACTATCGACGAGCGCGAAATGAGTTGACCATGATCCAGGGGAGTAAAAAACGCCAGCAAGGGGACAGAGATTGCGAAGATCTAGAACAAATATTCCGGGCCCGATATGTGTAGGGACGAGGAGAAAAACGTGGTCATAAACCAGCGCGAGGTGGTCGACAGGTGGAAGCAGTTCTTTGATGAGCATCTGAACGGCGATATAACAAAAGGAGACGCAACGGCAGTTAACCTAGGAGCCTACAAATGATAACAGCGTACCAGTTTCCGATCTCGAAGAGATCCGCCGGGAGATCACTTCAATGAACGAAAGGACCGACTCCCGGCAGAACTCTTCCAAAATGGCCAAGAACCGCTAGTAACGGCATTTCACAGGATATTTTAAGAATTTGCGAGGAAGAGAAACTACCCGAGGAGTGGATGGAAGGAATGGTTTATCCCAATTAAAAAAAGAGCGATCGGTTAGATTGCTATAATTGCCGTGGTATTACGCTTGTCAACGCCATCTACAAGGTGCTCTCCTAAATTTTGTTGCGTCGTCTATCTTCAATAGCAAGAGAACTCGTAGGGCTGTACCAGGCGGGCTTTATGGGGCCCGTGCTACTATGGATCAAAGTTTTACTCCACGACAAATCCTCCAGAAATGTCGGGAGTACAGCGTACACACGCATCATATTTCCGTGGATTTTAAGGCAGCATACGATACAGTCGAACGCGGACAGCTATGACAAATAATGCACGAGAACAGTTTTCCGGACAAACTGACGTGGCTGATCAAAGCTACCCTGGCGTGAGTGATGAGCTACGTGCGCGTTTTGGGGGAACTCTTGAGTCCTTTCGAAACGCACAGTGGGTTGCGACAAGGGGACCCAGCAAACCACAAATCGTATATCAATATATGAAAATCATCTTAAATGTCTCTAAATAAAATCGGAATCGTACACAAAGCTTATTAAACAGCACCCTAGTTTATATTCAATCGAACAAAATGATGACGACTGATTTACATACGATTTTCATCATAGAATTGCATAGCATTATGGAACTAATCATGTTGGGTCGGATCTCATCGTATACAAATACTTATTAATGTGAATTGTTTACGAATAATCTGCAGTACGTATATCGCCTACAAAATAGTACGCATATGCTGGCTTCGTCCATCTAGTGCGATTTTTCAAGATTTATATCGGTACATATTTGTCATTTTTCACTTTGATATACGTGCAAAAATGTTAGCTGGGGATGGACTGTTCTGTATGTTATTCAACATCGATCGCTATTGAAGGTGTGATCCGGCGAGCGGGCATTGAAACGAGAGGAACGATCTTCAGTAAGAGTAGCCAAAAACCTAGCCTTCGCAGACGACCTCGAGATCATTACTAATAACCTTGGGACGGCAGAGGCAATCCACGCCATTTCCGCAAACTCATTTTTGAATAGGTGGGGGGGGGGTTTAACCACTGAAACCTCTTAGCCATGCCTATGACCTGCTGTATTCGCGCTGCAGGTACTAAAAACATCGGGACACGTTTCAGTGTGAACGATGATGCCTAAGTGCGATTTCATCCGAGGCAGTAAATAATTATCGATTTTGGTACGCACTCCACGTACGTTTTGGTAATAAACCAGCAGACGCTTTTTGAACGTGCCTTAAATAAGCGTAGCTTGTATGGTTGAGAATGGCGGAAGGAAGCAGCAGCAGGAAAATGAAGACACTTCAGACCAGTTAAATGTCGTTAGATGATAAATATTTGTCTGACCCTGAAGGCGGGAAAAATTGCAGAATACAATCAGGTTCTTTTTAAACTTTCATTCAATTTTTCTCTCGACTTCTTTTTAATTTTACTTCAATTAATCTAGTTATAATTTTATTAGTTAAATTCTAAATTTACAGATTTTCTTCCAAGGTTGTAGTTCTCGAGCGTCTTAGTAGAATACGAAAGTTGAATGAAAGAAAACTTGAACCTATTCCCACAATTAAATTCCACTATTAATTTAATTCCGACAGATGCCCACTTCGACTACGATTTGTAGGTTTTAATAGTGTCTATTTTCGAGCTGTCCATTGGAGTAATTGTTTATCGGTATAGAGTAAGGAGGGGTAAAAGTGCGATGCGGGTAAAAGTGCGCTTCAATGATTTATCGGTGCAGATTCCGAGTAAATTTTCTACATTGGCATGGATGGGTGACTACTTTGACAGCTTGAATCTAACGTAATCTTTGGTTGCTTACAAAGCATAGTTGCTGAGTTATGTGCAAATGTTGTTTTAGGGCGGTCGTGATGTAATTTTTCGTTATACGGCAAATACGATATCAACAGGAGGATATTACTTGTTGAAAATTTGTAGCAGTATTTTACATCACTCACATATCTGTTTTAAAAATGCGGCAAAAATAATTTACAAAATATATTTCGCTTTTCCGTAATTTAATCTAACCCCGTCAAGCGCCTTGCGGGGTAAAAGTTCGATTCACGGACGGGGCAAAAGTGCGACTCATGGACGAGGCAAAAATGTATAGCTAATTATATAAAGCTGTAGGCACTATATTACAGATACTAGAAATGGAAGATCTGCAGAAAACTGTGTGCTCTACAGATGTTGGCCGAAGAAAAACAATGTGTTTCCATTGATGAAACAAAAAACAAACATTTGGAAAAGTTTCGATCTAACGGAGGCTGCAATACACCAGCGCAAAATAGAAAAGGTGCAATTTGAGAATATTCCTTACCGAAACATACCGCAGATTGAAGATAATATGGTTTTGTTAGCTACTGTTGGGCTAATTTCATAGATTCTAGCTTCGAACTTTTACCCCGCGGTATTCGCACTTTTGCCCCGCTAGTGGGGTAAAAGTGCGAATCTGCACTTAATCAGAAGAAAGAAGAATTGATTTTGCAAAACACTATTACCTCAAATGATTTATAGTTGAATGTGAAGACATTGAGTTACTGCATCACTATAAAATATATTATGTTGTTGTTCTTCTTTATATCTCACGAAAATTGATGACAACTTCAAACATCGCACTTATGCCCCGCCCTACTCTATAAGAGTTGATCAGGCTGTATTTGGTCTTAATTTTCAACACTCATTCACGGTTATCTCCGGGCTTCCAACGGATGACTCGTTGCTTTTGGTTTCCCAACAGTACGAAACCGACTTCGCGTTCCATTTTTTATCGCCACCGTCAGTACCACCAGAAAGTCCCTTTAGTATTTTCAAATCTAATCCATTTCATTCTGCAACATGAAAACAACATTGAAATTTCATTTTCTTTCCCAGAAACGGTCAATGGACTTCGACCGTAAGTTTTTTCTTCGAAGGACTTTTAACATAAAATATGTTCGAAATTGTTCCCATGATACAACAAGTGCGGTCGGCAATCATCATCATCATCAGCATCTCCCCAGAGCTTTTCATTTCGCCTTTGACACCACCATCAGTGTTCGAGTAAATAGCAAAAGTTTCGTTTTGTTTGTCTTTCTAAGGTCCAATGGCCTTTCATTACGATTGCTATCGGGGTCTGGGATACCGTCCAACGTGAATGTGAGGAAATTGTATTGCGTTCGCTTGTAAAGACGTTTTCAGAAGAATTTCGTTGTTTAATTGAGGTTTAAATTGTGCTGCTGGCTGATTGTTACTTACAGGATACATACGTCGCAGCATCATTTTGGCTTATTGTTATAGAATGCATATAAGATGTATTTGGAGATACCGCCAAATACAGCAAAGTGATGAAGACTTGAAGGATAAAGAAAATCGAGCAAACGCTCGATTACATTATTGAAACGGATAATCTCGTTGAATACTCGCGCCAATATGGAACTTCGAAGTCACGTACCAAGCTGCAGCTGGCGAGAAACAATACCTAGCTATTATCCTTTCCGAACATTTTTGAAAAATGTCCAATAGATCGTGCATGCTATGCATACAAATGCACAATCACGTTTCATCTTGCAATGTGAAATATGTAAAATACCACAGCTGCTCTCATGGTTGTTAGTTTATTTCTGGTTTAGAAAGATCAGATTTTTCACTTACTATTCCACAACACGTGTAGTACGGAAATATGTATACAAATGTATGTACCGACATACCTAAGCCACAACATTAAAAAATCAGTTTTAGGCTTTTATTTTTCCTCTCGTTGTTATTTGTTACCTAGTTTGCAAAATCACGCATAACAAACAAGCCGTTCTTTTTGGCGAAATTCAGAAATTATCTGTTATACATATTTTCTTCCAAACATTTGCAGCAGGTCGAGCAACAAAACCTATCATTAAATAATCTAAGCGGACGTCAACTATCTGCTCCCCTATACCTGTCAATCATCCGCTAGTGTACAACCAGTTTTTTTCTCTTCCACCAGTACCCGACATCATAATTCATTGCTCTATACATTTATTACCAGATCTATATTTCGTATCAATTTTCCTGGTTCGCTCGCTCGGAGCGCCCCAGAACATGAGCGACAGTAATATTACATGGCTGCAGTTTCAAAAAGTTAAACACTCGACTCAAGTTGGTAGCGAAGTAGTAGCATAATTAGACTGATAACAGGTCCAAGAGGTAGCGCTCGCCAGTCAGCCAGTCAGTGCGCAGATTCGATAGAGAGATACACGGCCGCAAACTACCACCGCGGTACAACGAGTGTACCGGTTAGTCGCCCAGCAGGAAAAAGCCTGCCGAAGGCATAAACGGTAGCCGTGTTGCTTGTCCATCAACTACACGCGCGATTCTGGTCTCGCAACACGGGACCCTGATTGATGTGGATCAAATAACATCAATCTCTCATTAACAATGCGTATAAGCGGTAATTTTCTATTAAATCATGTACGAAGTACGGACAGAAAAAGGAACCTCAGGTAGAGTCTGGGTTGGAGTGTATTAATTCAAACTGTTGATCAAGTCGTGAAAGGTGAAACAACAGCATTTGAGACCGAGCAGCCTAGGAGTTATGGGGCGTACGAGTAGACCGAGCGGGCGTCGCATAGCATACGCATAGACACCCAGATGGCTTCACGGAACGCCTTCTAATTTGCATACATTTCCCTGTCATTTACGAGCAAGACTAACGACCGATGGCGGCGACGATGTTGCTGCGAACCTTACCGCTGCCTAACATGAGCGCTCAAACGTACGCCAACGACGACGACGACGACGGTGTGTTGCGTCGTCACCGTCACCGTTACCGTCTTCGTCAGTATCCTCGAGTGCCGCAGATGAATTACAAAATGTAATTATTCAATTTTCTGGCGACAAACTTTCACAACCGTTTTTTCATGCATTCTTCTGCTGCAACGAGACAGATGTGTGATAGAAGGAGTCGTCTGATGTACGTACGAGTCGACGTGTGGAAAATATGAGCTGTCTTTGCAAGGTTGCTGGAAAATGAAAAAGGTACGGTCGTTAAAATCTTAACGAATTTGAACTTTTACAACAGGTGTTGCGTGCTGCGTCGTTTCAAATGTGTGACGCTAACCATGATTGAAAAATAAAAATACTTTTTTTAAAATGAGTAATATTTCTGATAAGTAATAATGAGATAGAACTGAGTAGAAGTTAATTTTCCTTCGCTTCGGTCATTAAAATGCAACGATCCTACTGACTCTAACTACACCACCCAATCGATATTCGAACATACAGTGACTGGCTTGTTAGACCAACCTCGAAGCTAACTGGGCTAACCAATTTCGCTCGTTGCCTTGTTTGTGCTGTCAGCTCCACCCCAGAGCAACGAAACTGGACATCGTAAGGCACTTCGCTGAAGCACGCTGAAGAACGGTGGGTGCATCGAACGGAAGCCTGGTTCCGGCCGTCCGACGGTGTTGAGTTTCACATTTTCATGTGGAAGCGTTAGTCCAGGCCTGTCTGAGTCGCAGGTAATCACAAAAAAGAAGCGGCTGAAAGTAAAAAAAAACTTTCCGGTGAAGCGCGACGTCATGGACATAATGGATGACTTGATCCACTTGATGCTGGACGCAACGATTGTCAGGGGACAGGATACGTTACGTCCACCACCTAAAAGGTAAGCGATAAGCCCCTACCTAGCGCCTCCACGTGGCCTTACCCGGTAATGCTCTGTTGAGTAACCAAGCTAGGAGGTGCGATGCTGGGTGGTTCTCGGCAGCCTGATCTTAAAACTGCGCGTTTGGGTGACAGCTGAGCCACACGACCTTTATAGAAGGAAAGCTTAATATAAGTTTTTTTTAATTATTTGTTTCATTTACAGTGTACAGTACAGTGAACAGTGAAAACTGGCCGAAAAAAGTTTAAATAATGCTCATGGATACCAGAAAAAAAATTAATAATGGATGCACTTATGTAAACTCAAATGATGCAACTCTATTCCAGTCGAAGGACTGCTGGTGAGATTGTTCTATTTTTGCCCATTTATCTTCATATATTGTATATTCACATAACACGTATTTTATTACATTGCCATATACCATCATTATAATAAAGGGGAGGGAGCATCAGGGTATCGAATGAATCGAAGACTGGATGAGGGATGTGGTAACCAGCCCAAGTCACATAAGGTCGGAGAGGATTTTGATGCGCCCTTCGAGCACACAGATCATCACGCAAAATAAGTTTGCATGGCGAAGTTATGTATCTAGAAACTGGAGGTCTATGCTGGAAAGAGTGTCTTATATTCCCGTGGAATCATGTAAGCGACGTTGCTTATAGATCCACCCAACCCCTTTTGATCCTTCACGAAAAGCATTGACATGAAAGTAGCTGAGTGGATAAATTCGATTCTGCAGTAATCCTACTTGCATACAATGGGAAACCCTTGAGATGATAGTGGCTACCCCCAGACATACATACACACATACATAAAAAGGATGTAGAGGAGAGCGAGAGAGAGAGAGAGAGAGAGAGAGAGAGAGAGAGATAATAGCTCTCTCCTCACCAAAGCCCAATACCGCTCAATGGGGCGTTACTCTGGACAGTTAGGTGGATTCGCCTCCTTCGGTACAATATGGACTCCATCAGCATTATACCATTCCAAAACATCTTGGGCGTTGTGACAGGATGCCAAATCAGGCCAAAACAGCGAGGGTCCATCATGGCTGTGTAGGAACGGTAACAATCGTTTCTGCAGGCATTCTTCACGGTATATTTCCTTGTGTAATATGGCCTGCCATACTAAATATTTTTAAGGGAACTTGGCTTTCTTCTTTGTCCCAAAATGCTCTGCAACGCCATTCCGTTTCATGGCAGTGTAAAAAGACATACCAGGAAGCTGTTTAAAGTCTTCTAGGATATACGTTTCGTTCGCCATACTTCGTTAAATATTCGCGATAAAGCTTACGAGCGCGTATTTTGGCCGTCGTATTTTGCTTATCATTACGGTTTGGCACAGTCCTCACCTTGAAAGACTTCATGCCTTGTCGTTGCTTAGAAGTGTGCACGAATGTTGGCGATATTTTTATTTTACGAGAAATGGTACGTACAGAAAGATCTGGTCTCCTCCGTAATATTTGTTTTACCTTCGCATCCTTGTGGTGGTTCCTCAGATCCGTTTTTTCCACTTCCCTTCTTCCTAGCTGTTGTCAAGCGAGTATCGAACGATTTTAAAATACTGTGAACAGTGCTTGGAGGAAATCCAAACTTGTTGGCAAGTTTTCTTAACGAGGAATCCGGATTTTCATTGCGACCGCACATAATGGCTTTTCGCATCTGCTCTTCTTTCGACGCCGTTTTACGCTGAGCGCTTGTAATATAAACAAGTGTTATATTTTCAGAAAGAACAGACATACGTCTACCACTTTGCAAAATATTTCACTCATTATTAATATATTTCCGAAGCTGTGTGTGTTTAGGGGTGTCCAAATGTTGTCGCGAACAAGTCTTAGTAGATGTGTACAGGGAGTTATAGATCAGTATCCCTGGAATCTGGCATATGGCTTTTTTCGTCATTGGAAAGCTATTTCCATGTGCAATCTGATCCGGCAGAATACATGATAGCGGTTATAATTGAGGGGGTGAGAAGGAAAGGGGTATAAGTGACAAAATTGAAAAAATCGAGTTAATGGTTGCAAACGATACTTTGAGCATGGTTTTATGCATGCTAGAAAATTCACGTCAAAATTTTACCGTTTGATGACGTTTTTAGAAACATGAAAAAAATCAGCAAAATAAAAGTTGGTTTTCGCTTGGAAGGAAAGTGGTGTAAGTGCACTATATGAGCAATGCCAGCTCAACTAACAAAATGGTTTGTCTCGAATATTTTTATCGGGATGAAATTTTACTGATATGTTAGACGCTACGCAATGATTCGTTTTCCATGAAACATAATTATTTTCGTCTGGAGTAACTTTTCAAAAAGGCGTATTTATAAATAAATTGTTTTTTTTTTTCAAAATATATCTTGAACACTACTTAATTTGTTAAAAATGACGTCAACGAAAAAGTTGAAGGAAATTAAGTGTATTTTCGAAAAAAATACGCTGAAAGAAAAAACTTTGCAAAATCAAAATAAAAAGCATAAAACATGAATTATCTCAAAACATGTCCCCTCAGATTCGTCTCATCTTTATTAATGATAAGTTAAAACATGTTCTAAAATCTGGCGAAAAGCTACTAATGGGCACTCTATCGGATTTTTTGTTTTATTCTGACAATTTTTCAAAAATTTCCAAATTTTACTTATTTTTGTAAAATTAAAAAAAGATCAAATTCTTCGCATAACAAATTGAACAAATTATAGTGCTCTAAGCAGGCTACCACTATAGCCGAGAATAATTGAACAAATTACGTCAAATAAACTTATTTCTTAGGTTCAGCCGTTCTGAAGTTAGGCCATTACAGATATTTTATGAAAACTTTGATTTTAAGATGTCAGGTCACTGAATGGGGGGGTAGCTAGAATCAAACAATGAGATTTTTTTAATCAGGCAAATCAGGGATTACATACAATTAAAATTCTAGGAAAATCGATGTCTAACGATGGATGTTTCCATTTCCGATAAAAAGCGATTGCTTAGATTACTAAGATCATCAGCTATGAGTAGCGCAAGATACAGCCCACACAAATACATTACACGTACGTTGTCGCCACGCATTGAGACACTTCTGTACTATTTTCCCAACTATCAGCAAGGGGGGCTCCGTAGCCGCAAGGTTACCGAGTCTGCTTTGACAAGCGAGTGGTCGTGGGTTGGAATCTTAGTAGAATCAAAGCCATTCGATGTCAAATGACTTTAGCATGGGTTTATTCTCAGGCCCCTCATTTACCCTTCCTTCATGCTGAATTTCTATATATTTACCCACTGAAGGCTCTTGACGGTGCAAAAGTCCCTCCCATAGTTCAGTGTACTGGTCAGAGGAACGAAGGAGTCCTCGCCAGGGACGGCTATAATATGGGAGAGTGCTGGCAGCGAAGAATAAGTGAGTAAAGTAGATCAAGTGTTGAAGGAAGGGTAAACCCCATTCACACAGTCATTTGAACAACTTTTCCGAAGACTGCAACTTTCTAAATAGCCAGTAGTGTAAGATACAGCCTATACAAGAATATTACCTCTGCACTAGCGCCACGTAGCGACAAAATCCTGAACTACTACTGCCTGCCCGCTAACCTACCTTTCAATGAAGATGATTGTAATATGATTCCACGATTTGCACTTGCACCCTTTTCACTCCAAGTAGTAATTCTCTATAATTGCTTGGAATGAAAGGGGTACAAGTACATAACTGAGAAGGAAAGGGGTGTAAGTGCAAATAACATTTTCAAAACTATCTTATAAATCCCGAAAATCAAAGTGGTTTTTCAAGATTTTAATAGAATTTAATAAAGTAAAGCTAACACAACCATAGTGCGTCATTAGTTTTCTCTTATATAATCTGACGAATTTTCTAGACGATGTTAACTTTGGATCTGATTTTTTCGAAATTTACTTTTTGTCACTTACACCCCTTTCCTTCCTTTCCACTCAATTAACGGGGCTGGAAAAAAACACAAGCCCTATAAATTTGTAAAACAAACATCCTTATTCTAATGAAAATAGCCGAACATAATAATGAGACATTTAATTTTACATCGATAAAATTAGAAAAAGGCACTTTATTTGATTCTAGCCACGCCACACTTCATACGTACCAATGAAAGTTATATGATAAACTGCAATATAAATTAAAAAATAGCAACTGCTAGAAAGAGCAAACAAAACAGAAAAAAAATTCTTTTGACATAAAATGATTAGATCTAGCTCAGCGGCAACTGATAGATAAATATACCGATAGATTAAAAAATCAAACTAGTTAACATAGATTAATCGAGAAATTGAGAGATTGACAGAAAGAACAGAAAGAAAGAGAAGTATGAGAGAGAGAGGGCCTGCCGTCGGAATCCATACAAAAACTGATTACCGAAACCTAGGTTTCAGTTATAAAACCAAATGAGCGATAAACGATAGCGCGTAAGGACAACTTACAGTCTGTTTTTTGCAAGCTCGTTTATTTGATAGGCTAAGGTACGGAATTATACCTTGTTTATCAAATAGTTTTTTGTTCACATACATTTTAGTCGAATAACAAAATTTCTTTGAACTTTTATTCATCGCAGTGGCGACTCGTTCGCATGTTCAACCTGCCAGGCAACAAAGTTCAGCCCGACAAAATTGCTTTTATCACTCGTTCATGATTTTGTTTGCACCGACGCATTTGCAATACGAATAATTCGGTAAATTATTAGTTTAGTTTACGAAGCTGCTGAGCAAACCGTTCAACACGGCGTTCGAACGTTGCTTTAGAGATCTCAATGCATAAGCATACCAACACATTATTCCTGGTGTTGATTCTTGATACTGAATTAGCACCAGGAACAGTGTGTTGGTACGAAGGAGATAAAAAGAGAATGTGAAACAGCTTTTACTCGAAAGCGCGGGCGCATTATTGTCTCATTAACTCGTTCATCTTCAGCATTGAACAACTTACTACCATATATTCCTATGGCCTGCGCTTTGATTCCATTTTATTTAGTTATGAAGCTAATGAGCAAAACGTTCAAGGGACTATTCAAATATGACTTCCACAAAATTTCTACTTTTTTAGACCCCCCCTCCCCCCTCTGTCCGATTGTGTCACATAAACTCAAAATAAAAATGAAAAGCGTGTTGAAAGTGAAAAGTGGTTTAAAAATATCGTAAAAATATCGGAGTTAGTGTATGATTTAAAAAAATATAGAAAATAACAATTTAAAACAAATAATAACTGCGAACAAGGGCTCAAGGGAACAACATCCAATTGCAAATTGTTACAAATCAATGAAGAAATGAAGCTTTGGTTTCATTTGAAGTAGCACAACTTGTCACAAAATCGACACCCCCCTCCCCCCCATAAGCAATGGACGTCATTATTGAATGATCCCCAACACGACGCGTGAACGTTGCTTTAGAGATTGGCACCAGGAACAATGTGTTGGTACGAAGGGGATTTGAAAATAGAGCGCGGTTGGTATGCATTATTCGCAAAAGTTTCTCATTAACTCGTTTATCTTTAGCATTGAACAACTTACGCATATTGCTTGAGGTGCGCGTCGTGTGGGCTTGTGCGCGCATCGCAGTAAGGTGGTTATTCATGAATTTGGTTCAATAGGTAAATTAATAGGTTAGTTAAATAATAGGGGTATTCACGTAGCGCTTGCTATGTTGCGTATACGGAGTATTGCGTATTTATACTGCCGCAACTCGCATAACAGTTCCATCTCCATAGAAACCAGAACTGCAATGCGAATTGCGGCAGTATATACACGAAATACGCCGTTTACGCAACATAGCAAGCGCTACGTGAATACCCCTAATGTTTGTTTTATCTCTGTGATTAAAATATAGAAATGCGATAATAAAAAAGCTGCGTATTAACAGGTAAGCTAAACTCCCACGAGTCGCCACTGATTCATCGTAAACAAATTATTATCCAGCTATTAAATTGCGTCACGTTTCTGCTTACTGTTCTTCAGCTATCGTCTGGTGATGGGAAACTGTAAACTTACAAGGAGTGATGTGGAGTTTAGTACCTATACTTACGCTGCATCACAATAGTTTCAACAGCCCAGTTAACTGGAACGAAACTCTACCCATTTCGGAAGGTGAACGTTAAATTAAAAAATTAAATGGTAATGTAAATATTTACATGCTTCAGACGATAACTTGAGAATGGTAAATAGAAGAGTTACGCAGTTTAAATAAGAATCTCTTTATTTCATCGAAAATAGTCAGCCAAGCCGGAGATTTTAGAAGTAAAAGGACTTCATCTCCGATTTGTTCTCGTTTATTAACATAAATTGAATCATGATCATAATTTTCTTGACTTAAACCTTAATTCAAGTAGCTGAAAACCAGCATAAGATTCATTTCATACCATATTAAGGATCGTAAAATGATTCCAAAACCCTCTTATTGTTCCGCCAAGTCTGTGTATACAAATTGCTCCTAACACCGAAACCTTCTTCTGTTGGCAACCCATTTTATAGCTAATAACTTTTGCAATGTGGCTGCAGGCTAGAGATCCGCTGGCTACGAAAGGGTATTATTAAATTAATATCTAATCAAAGTGAAGTTCCTTCGATAGCTGGGAGCGCCATCACGTCACTGGAGATCGATAGCCGACTTTTTCTGCTTCTTCCTCTGCTATTTCACGTTCACCGCACCGTCCGGTGCGATCAACTCGCAACCCACTCTTCTCGCAGGCATTCCGCTGCCCTTACATGTAACAGTAAGCCGGGGTGATAATACTGAAGTGGATGTTTGATGCAGCGAGTAACAGTGAAATAAAAAAAACACCGAATACAGGAAGACAAACCCGTCCTAACAGTGCAGTGCCAGGCTGCATGGCTTGATGCATCTGATCAGACGAAGAGATGTTGGAAGGTCCATCCACAAGACGGATTGACTGTGAGCGTATATACCGAATGGCGGGTTTAATTTGGGCAAAAGCATTGGCTGTTATCATGCAATTTTATTCGTATCGTAATAAAACTGTCCACGATAGACGCACTGTGAGGTGTCGTAAGCATCTCTAAAATGCATCCTGCACCTTTTCGCCTCTAAACAGGTACGGGGTAAGTAAGGTGTGGGAATGTACTGCGCACATATTGCAACAACTAAATTATTTGCCCCCGGGGTATGCACATAATGTTCCACTAAATTGTTGTTTCTCGTCTGGAACCGTCATGCTCGTGCGACGTGTTTGTGCAGCAGCAGCAGCAACGGTTCAAGATGCTCAAGTGCCTCAATGGAAGGTACACTATTTTTTCATGTGAATTTAATTGAATATTTTATTTTCATCAATTATTTACTGAAATGATTTAATGGAAACACAGTGTGTAATATATTTCCACTTAACGAAGGCTTTCCGCTGTCCTGTCTGGCTGATTGGCCATTATTAACTGTCCGGACAGTAGTGAAGTAATGTGATTACAATACATGACCGATTGGGTCGGTTATCATTTCTTCCTTGTTTCGAAAAAAAATATTGAGGTAAACAGTTGAAATTTTGGGAGATAAGAATATGTCCGTCTGGCCATAGACGCCAAGAACAGATGCACAGTAATTTCACTTTGCTTAAACATTAATAAACTTTCGTCGTAAAATACTAAGAGGAAGGCGATATTTATTACTTGGCACAATGTCAACATGACTTATGAGTCAACGCTATGGCATTAATATTCATCTATGTTTGAAATCGCTTAAACAAACATTGGTATTGTTCTCAGCTAATCTGCAGTGAATATCCTTCACAAAGTCAAATGGGAGGAATCAGTTCTATGGAGCAATCATCGAAACATATAAATATTGTTTCAAAGTGAAGAATAACTTTTCACCGGCGGTGGTATCTTCCCCAAGTTACTCGGCAGAAACAAATCCGCCTGCACGTAAAATGGCAGTCATTGAACTGCCATCGCAATTCTGTAGAATCATGCCCAACTGAACATTTCATTCATATGTCATTCGAGCTACACAATTCATGAAGAATGAAAAGAGTTTTCTTTTGTGGCGTTTGTGTGCAGGAACCTCGAAGACAGCCCTTCCTTCGTTGCATCTAAGCCCCAAGCGTGAACCACGATAGTATTGTTTTTTCGCTGCTGTCCTTGTCGAGGATTTACACTGCACGCAGCGAGGCGTCCTTGTTTACTTTTTCTGGAACAAAGTCAGAACTCAGAAGTGATGGTGCCATTCCATTTGGCCACACACATAAAATCGCTTGCACTCTATCTCGGGAAACTTTATTGATACAATCTTTTTGTCGAGTCAAACGGCCAAAACGTTGCAGTTGAAACTTGTTGGCACTGCAGAATGAAGCTTCACCATAAAGCTTATCTTTGATAAATCTTTGATGGGTTTGCAACATTTTGGATAATAAAAAGAATGAAAAACTAACACATACTACTGGAGTGAGATGGCATTGATATCGCTCTTTTTGTAGAGACTGGAAGTTTAAAGTTGCAATTGTTATCTAAAAGTGTCATACACCATCAGAGCAAAAAACTTTTGCCATTAAGTTTTATTTGTCAGAGACAATAGTTAAATCAATGGATCGTTTAAGTGTAGACGATGAATAGCTCGAGAGCGCACACGTGAAGAATCAAGCTGAATGTCGAATCCGTAAAGAAACTATCATTTGATTTGATAGTTCAAGTTTGGCTTTATCTTATGTCTGTTTCGGATTCGGATTCCTGTGCTTTCATAGAAGAAAATCACTAAAAATAATCACCTGTATTGATTGATTTTTTACCAAACACAAAAATACCGCTTTAAGTTGCAAAATTTTTACTATATTTTTCTTTGTTTGCAATAGAACCTTGTTTTGAAAGGTTCAAAAGCACTGCTTTTACCTACTACTAAGTTTTGTTCCACCCGCTATATTCATCACATATCTGATTTCCACTTCTCTGGTCCATGCAGCTTGACTTGTCAGAGCAGTACGTTGACAATAACGAAAGTATCCAAGCTAACACCTTACATTGATTCAACTATTTACAAAAAGAACTATATAATTTAGAATTTTTTCCAACCGTTTTTCCGTTTTTTTCCAAAAACGACCTTAGAGAAACGCTCATCCCATAGTATGACTCTCAAAAGGTAATTCCAAAACCAGTCACACTAATCAGAATTAGTTTATCCAATTTAGATTTTCAATTAACATCCTTGATCCAACAAATTGCCATCGCCGTGTTGACAAGCAAACTAAAACATTGCCAAACAAATCAAATTTGCATCATGCTTGTTTTCCATTTTGCTCAACTGCCATCACAGCTGTGTTTCGGTTCAGACTTTGTTTACGTTGCTGGTGGATGATTAGTCAAACAACAATTTCGTGCGGGATAAAGAATTGCTACTACTCATCGCACCGCATGACTGTCATATCAATACATAAATCTCTTTTTATTTACCCTGTCCCATAATGTTGTATAACCACAGGACCAGACTAGCGAACGGAAGCAGTGTGTCGCCAAACCGCACCCGGTACCTCGTTTGTTGTGCCGGCCGATGCGATGGGGTTGGGGTGGGAAACTTGAAACTGTTCGGCATGTTTTTTGGAAGAGCTAACAGTTTTGCTGTTGTTTTGGCCATCTGACTTCCAGTCTGGAAGTGCGACACAATTTGCTCAACCGGACATGTTTGACAATTCCATCTCAAGCAAACTTGCTTGGCTCTTTATGCCAGTTCTTCCGCACGTGCAGCTGTTTTGTGATAAATTGTTTTCTGGCACTCGGAACAAAGCAGAACGTCAAACCGGAAAAGTCTTTGTTTTGGAAAATACTCATTTGGTCGTTAGTACACTACTGTGACTGTCGTAATCTAAAGCAAGAATAAAATTACTTTTTTGGGGTGAATGTTGTCGGCAAAAAGTGCAGCTTCCTCAACATTATGTAGATTGTGATGGAAGAAAGTTGGTCAGTTTTGTCTTTTTTTTCTCAACTTGCTGCTCTATATGCGGTGTAGTTTGAAAAAAAAAATTGAATAATTTGAAACAGTTCCATTAACGTCGCTCAAGTGTTATCTTTTGTCGTACATGTTTGTGTGTCTCTAAAACAATATGTAGCTTCATTTCATTTTGTGAGAGCTCAGCCGGTTGCCAGCCAAATTTCACGCTACATTTCGGGTAAATAGGGGCCATCCACATACCACGTGGACAGAAAAATACCAATTTTCAACCCCCCCCCCCCCCTCCTTGGACAAGCGTGGACATTCCCTCAACCCCCCCCCCCCTCCCCTGTTTGTCCACGTGAACATTTTTTTTCTTATGTCAAATTTAACAAAACAGAAATGCATTGTTCTAAATATTGTTTTCAACTTGATTTATGCAGTATTTATCAAAAAGCTGACGTGAAAGGAAGCGCCAGTCTAAAGGCCGCGACACAATGTATACGGCTTTTGAGGCGTTGCGGAAATTTGAGTTTTTCCATGGATTTTCCGTCAACTTTCCGCAGCGTATTAAAATCCGTATGCAAGGTGTTAGGACCTTAATTCTTATGATCTTGTCTACTG
Source organism: Sabethes cyaneus (assembly GCF_943734655.1). Taxonomy (NCBI): domain Eukaryota; kingdom Metazoa; phylum Arthropoda; class Insecta; order Diptera; family Culicidae; genus Sabethes; species Sabethes cyaneus. The sequence continues at coordinate 219,658,763 of NC_071355.1, forward strand.
TAAATTATTATCGACTGCAAGAAAGCTGATAGCTTGACTTTCGCTTGACGATTCTTCTCTGTCCAGAGTATCTTTGTCTAGAGTATCTTTATCCAGAACATCTCAGCTTGGCCGTCTACTTCAACGCAACACAAGACCTTTTCGACGCAATGTGATTCGTAAAATTTTTTGAAGGCGAAGCCTTTTGGAAATAGGTTGTCGATGGAAGCCCTTTTTTTGGCGAGCTGCATTTGATTTTGAGGCAAAATGCATTTTGGCGCAAGTGCGACCTATGTGATAAATGAGTCACGTGACTGGTGAATATTCGTGGATTCTTCCGTTACATTTATCATTTCACAAAGAAGGCAAGAGTTGTAAAAAAAATTTCTATTGCAGTTCTATTAAGTTGTTTCTAATTTCTATTGCATGAAAAAAAAACTTGTCCACGTGGACATTTTCCGTACCCCCTCCCCCCCTTCCGTGGACAAGCGTGGACATTTTCATACCCCCCACCCCCCTCTAAGCTGTCCACGTGGTATGTGGATGGCCCCATATGACATTCGGAAAGTTGTCCCAGTGTGGTACTATGAAGTTAATGTACACTAAGAAATGGGGTAATAAATTTTCGTCAAGTCCACAGAGGAAAGGCTTGAGGGTTGCTTCAAGTATGTTGCTTGGAATGCACAACATATTCAGCAAAGAAAATTCTCTGCTTACGTGTTTTTGTTTGTGTATGGATTGATACATGAATAGTTATTTCTCAGAATGTTGTGTTTGAAAATTTTAGTTTATAAATTTTATTAGATACTAGCTGACCCGACAAACTTCGTATTGCCACAAATTAAACTATGTTGTTCATAAATCGTGAATCTTGGATGAGCTTTGTCACAATTTTGAGTTTTGCAAGTTTCTGGGGTGTTCATGGGTGTTTTAATATACAAATTTTCCTTACAGTAAAGTATAAAACAACTCCCCCCATTGCTTAGCCTGATAAAATAAAGCGGATAGCATTTAAATATTCGTCATCATTACAAACCACTTCGCCGAATACCATTTTGCGGAACATCAATTCTCGGTTGACCATAACGCGGGATATAGAGTTTCGCAGAATACCATTCGCAAAAAACCTTACGCGGGATGTACCATTTCTCGGAAAATCTTTTCGTAGAAAGTACCATTTCGCAGGGGTGACCCAACTGAAGGAAAGTAATAGAGATCAGTAGATCTAGGAAAATAAATAAACCTAGATAGAGGTGATCTCTACGGGGGGCTGTCTCCCCGCAGTGGTCGGCGAATCCGACGGCAGGTCGCCGGCAACACTCGCGGCCTGTAGCCGTCTCGCACTGAATTATCTAATGTTACTGTTGATAGTTTTTGATGGTCTTGTTATTGATTAATGTTTTATGAAAAAGTCTAAAATTTCTCGAGTTCGATTAATTTTTTAGTTACGCAAAAATTTCTGTTTTATTTGTATGAGAGTCCTTATCTCCCTACCACAGGGGTGAGGGGTCTCAAACCATCATTAAAAAAAATCCTGCCTCCAAAACCCCCCACATGCCAAATTTAGTTCCATTTACTTGATTACTTTTCGAGTTATGAGGAAATTTGTATTTCATTTGTATAGAAGCCCCCCCCCACCTAAAAAGGGAGAGGGGTCCTAATTCATCATAGAACAAATTCATGCCTCCAAAAACACCCACATGCCAGATATGGCTCCATTTGATTAATTAATTTTCGAGTTATGAGGAAATTTATGTTTCATTTGTATAGGAGCCCCCCGCCCCTCCTAAAGTGGGAAGAGGTTTCAATTCACCATAGAAAAAATTCTTGTCTCAAAAAACACCCACATGTCAAATTTTGTTTCATTTGCTAGATTAGTTCTCGAATTAAGAGGCAATTTGTATTTCATGTGTATGGAAGCCCCCTCTCTTAAAAGGGAGAGGGGTCATTATTCCCCTCCTAAAGAGGGGAGGGGTCCCAATTCACCATAGAAAAAAAAAATTGCCTACGAAAACACCCAGATGCTAAATTTGGTTCCATTTGCTTTATTAGTTCTCGAGTTATAAGGAAATTTGCATTTTATTTGTATGGGAGCCCCCCTTCCTAAAAAGGTAAGGAGTCTCAATTCATCATAGAAAAAATTCATACCTCCAAAAACACCCACATGCCAAATATGGTTCCATTATATTAATTAATTCTCGAGTTATGACGAAATTTGTATCTCATTTGTATAGGAGCCCCCCCTCCTAAAGTAGGAAAAGGTTTCAATTCACCATAGAAAAAATTCTTGTCTCCAAAAACACCCACATGTCAAATTTTGTTCCATTTTCTTGATTAATTCTCGAGTTATGAAGAAATTTGTATTTCATTTGTATGGGAGCCCCCCCTCCTAAAAAAGTAAGGGGTCCTAATTCATCATAGAAAAAATTCTTGCCTCCAAAAACACCCACATGCCAAATATGGCTTTATTTGATTAATTAATTCTCGAGTTATGAGGAAATTTGTATTTCATTTGTATAGGAGCCCTCCCTCCTAAAGTGGGGGGAGGTTTCAATTCACCATAGAAAAAATTCTTGTCTCAAAAAACACCCACATGTCAAATTTTGTTCCATTTGCTTGATTAGTTCTCGAGTTATAAGGAAACTTGCATTTTATTTGTATGGGAGCCCCCCTCCTAAAAAGATAAGGGGTCTCAATTCATCATAGAAAAAATTCATGCCTCCAAAAACACCCACATGCCATATATGGTTCCATTTTATTAATTAATTCTCGAGTTGTTACGAAATTTGTATCTCATTTGTATAGGAGCCCCCCCTCCTAAAGTAGGAAAAGGTTTCAATTCACCATAGAAAAAATTCTTGTCTCCAAAATCACCCACATGCCAAATTTGGTTCCATTTTCTTGATTAGTTCTCGAGTTATGAAGAAATTTGTATTTCATTTGTATGGGAGCCCCCCCTCCTAAAAAGGTAAGGCATCCTAATTCATCATATGAAACATTCATGCCTCCAAAAACACGCACATGCCACATATGGTTCCAGTTGATTAATTAGTTTTCGAGTTATGAGGAAATTTGTTTTTCATTTGTATAGGATCCCCCCCTCCTAAAGTGCGGAGGGGTCTCATTTCACCATAGAAAAAATTCTTGTCTCCAAAAACACCCACATGTAAAATTTTGTTCCATTTGCTTGATTAATTCTCGAGTTATGCAGAAATTTGAGTTTCATTTGTGTGGGAGCTCCCCCTCTTAGTGGGAAAAGGGGTCTCTAACCATCATAAGAACCTTCCCTGGCCCCAAAAATCCCTATACGCAAATTTCCACTCCGATCGGTTCAATAGTTTTCGATTCTATAAGGAACATAAAGCAGACAGAAATCCATTTTTATAGGCATAGATTTGTATGGGAGTCCCCCCTCTTAGTGGAGGGAGGGGACTTTTGCCATCGAGAGAACCTTCCGTAGCCCCAAAAACCCCTACATGCAAATTTTCACGCCGATCGGTTCAGTAGTTTTCGATTCAAAAAGGAACATAGGGACATACAGACAGAAATCCTTTTTATAGGTATAGATTATGATATTTATAACATAATCTGTTACAAATTGGTAACAGAAGTCATAACAAAAAAATTATAATTAGTTATAATTTAGTTAGCTCCTCCTGATCGGGTAGTCAAAAGGTCAGCAAAAAGTTAGTCAAAAAGTAATTCGGGAAGCCAGATAAAATATCAGCCAATAAGTCACACAAAAAGTCCAGTAAAAAGTCAGTCATGAATTCGGCCAAAAAGTCAATCGAAAAGTCAGTCAAAATAGCAGTCAAATAGTTAGTCCAAATGACAGCCAAAAGGTCAGTCATAAAGTCAATAAAAAAAACCTAGCCTTGGGTATAACAGTCTTTAGACAGTATACCCTTCTTTATCCGCAGACTTCGCAGCCGGTTATCAGAGTACAAGACAATTACGGGGCTAGTGTAACGATCCTACTGACTCTAGCCGAGAATCGAACAAACGACGACTGGTTTGTTAGACGAGCATTGAACTAACGAAGCTAACTGTGCGATTTAAAGTCAATCAAAATGTCTGCTTAAAAATCGGTTAATAAAGTAATCACGTCAACGAGTCAGTCAGAAAGCCAGATAACAAATCAGTCAATGAGTTACTCAAAAAGTCATTCAACCAAAAAGACACGTTTGTTGTTAGCCAAAAAGACAACCGAATAGTCAGTCAAAATGGCAGTCGAACAGTTAGTCATAATGTCGGTCAAAAGGAAGTCAAAGACAGTCAAAGTCTTTGACTAATTTATTATGCATTGGTATGGCAGTCAAAAAAGTTACCTAGTCAAAAAATCAGTCAAAAAGCTACTTTTAAAGCTACTTAGAAAGTCAGTCATAAAATCAGTCAAAATGTCAGTCAAGGAGTCAGTCGAAAAGTCATTAAATGTCTTGCAAACAGTCAAAATGTCAGCCAAAATGTCAGTCAAAAAGTAAGTCAAAAAGTCAGTGAGAAATCCCGATAAAGATCAGTCAATAAGTCACTTGAAAAGTCCAGTTAAAAGTCAGTCATAAATTCGATCAAAAAGTCAGTCAAATAATCAGTCAAAATTGCACCCAAAAGGTCAGTCATAAAATCAATCAAAACGTCTGTGCAAAAGTCGGTTAAAACGTTCATCAACAAGTCAGTCAGAAAGCCAGATAACTAATCAGTCAATAAGTCACTCAAAAAGTTATTCAACCAAAAAGACACTTGAAAAGTCAATCAAAAAGTCAGTCAACCAATCAAAATGTCAGTCATTAAGTTAGTCAAAGACCGTTAAAAAGTCAGTCTGAGAAAAAGTGAAACAGTCAGTCAAACCAGTTAGTCAAATAGTCAGTCAAAATGTCAGTCATAATGTCAGTAGGAAAGTCAGTTAATGACATTCGAATAGTTAAAATGTCAGCCAAAAAATCATTCTAAAAATGTCCAGTCGAAAAACAATCAAAAATCAGGTAAAAGTCAACTAAAACAGCCGAAAAGTCCATTAAAATACAGTCAGTAAAATTCAGCAAAAAATTCAGTTGAATATCATTCTAAAAGCGAACAAAAAACTCAGCAAAATGTTCAGTAGACCGTCTTTTAAAAAATAGGCTAATATGCCAAATAACCCGTAAAAAGGACGATTGAAAAATCTATTGAAATATCAGTCAAAGTCAAATGTCAGACAAAGGTGAGTTCAAAAATTCAATTCAGAAGTCAGTCAAAATTAGTAGAAATGAAAGCCAAAAATCAGTAAAAATGTTAATCAAAATCTAGACAGTCTTTTAAATAGTCAATCAAACGCACTCGAAAAATGCAGTCTGGCAGATGTCAGTCCAAAAGTTAGTAAAAACGGCAAAGAGTCAGAAAGTCCAAAGTCAAAATGTCAATAAATCTAAAACGAAAAGTTGAAAATTTAAAACTAAAAAAGGCGAAAAATCGAAGAGTCAAAAAATCGAAAACTCAAAACGACGAAAAGTTGAGAAGTCAAAAAGTCACAAAGTGTGATAGTCGGAAAGTAGAAAAAATGAAAAATTGAAAATTCGATAGTCGCAAAATCGAAGAACCGAGATGTTCAAAAGACGAGTAGTTGAAAAGTTGAGAATTCTTAAGTCTAAAGAAAAGTTAAAAGTCGAGAATAGGAAAAAGCGAAAGTTGGAAAGTAAAAGAAAAATCGATAATCGAAGTCTAAAATTCTAAACGTCGAAAATTCGAAAGTAAAAAAATCGAAAATTGAAATGTTGAAACGTCAAAATGTCAGAAATAGAAAGGTTGAGACGCGAATAGTCGCAACAGCCGAAAATAGTCGAAAAGTAGAAATATTGAAAATTCAAAACGTGGAAGTCGATAGCCAAATTACGATAATTATTGTCGTAAAATCGAAAAGTCGAAATATTGAAACGCCAGGAGTAAAAAAGTTGAAAGGCGAAAATTCAAAAGTTGAAAATCCAAAGAGACAAAAATTGAATTGAATTTGAAAAAGCGAAAAGGCAATATGCTGAAATGTCAGAAGGCTTTAAGGTCGAAAAGTCATGAATTCAAAGACTCAAAATAAAAAGATACTAACGGGTGGCAACTAAAATTTTGGAATTTTTTTCTCAAGCTGTTAAAAAAGACAAAAATGCACGAAGAAGATTTGTTTTACCGAAATTAAAGATACATTATCCATTGTTGAAAAAAAATTACTGTACTTTTGAAAACGATCCGTAATCGGCAGTTCGGCGAAGCTATCGTTTGACGTCGAAACAGGAGCGTTGTACGGCTGTCATGTCAATTTTGCGAATGCATCTCTTGATTCTACCAATTAACTGTATGCAATTCGTGGTTCTCCTGTTATTTTTATACACCAAAGAACTCAAAATCCCGAAGAAATCTTCGATTGGGCGCATTGAGACAGATTTTTCGGGTCGTGGTTTTTGAGTAAAAATGAGATCGAATGGGTATTCTGGAACGATCGTGTTTTTTGGCCAAAACACGTATTGTCCATCTGCATGATGTTTTTGTAAAAACGGGATCAAAATTTTCTTCAAAAATTCGTCTGGTGCATCTTAATTGATAGCCAAACCACAGGACTTGTAGTTGAAGAAACGAGAAAGAGAACAATGTCCTTCTGCGTCCATAATTTTGGTTGGTCTTCCACTACCGTGCTTGCAAATAGTTGTTGGGCATCTTAGGATATGGTAAACAGTCGAAGCCGCAACATATTTGCTTTTTAAATGTTGTACCGTACACTTTGTGCCGAGATTTCTGTTGCAGTTCGTAAAAGTGTACAACGCGCTTCCGAAATGCTTCTTGTTTCGACGCCAGTTTTTGCAAAACAGGGCAAGCATAAACAAAACAAAAGATATTAACAAAAAGAGAAGAGAGAGAGAGAGAGCTAACACATACATACTCTCATTTCTCTCTGAGCTCGTTTGTTGTTGAGCATAAGGGCCGCAAAAAAATTCCAAAATCCATTGGAAAGCTCAAAGGTCGAAAAGTCAAGAATTCAAAAAGTAGTAAAGTAAAAAAATCGAAAAAGTCAAAAGGTTGAAAAGTAAAAACAAGAAAAGTTGCAAGTCGAAAAAACCGTGTAATTTAAGTCAAAATGCCGAATTAAAAAAAATCGAAAAACCAAAACGTCAAGAAGTCGCATAATCAAAAAGTCCAAAAATCGAAATGCTAAAAATCCAAAAGTCAAAGAGCCAAAATTGAAGATTCGAAAACTTGAAAAGGCAAAATGATGAATCGTTGGAAAGCTTGAAAAGTCGAGAATTCGAAAAGTCGTAAAGTAAAAAAACCGGTAAGTCAAAAACATAAAATTTGAAAGTCGAAAACTACAAATTTAAGTCAAAATGCCGAAATGTGGAAAAGTTTAAATGTCGAATAGTCGAGGATTCCAAAAGTGGCAATGTCGAAAAGTCGAAAGCAGAAAAGTTAAAAGACGAAAATTCAAAAGTTAAAAAGTCGAAATATCGAAAAGTTGAAAGTCGAAAAGCTAAGAAAAAAATTGAAGATTTTGAAAATCAATATATCATAAAGCTGAAATATTGGAGATCTTAAGCGTCAAAAAGTCCAGAACTCGAAAAATATCAATGTAAAAAATTCAAAAAATCGATAGGTCGAAAAATTGAAAAGTCAATATGCCAAAACGCCGAAAAGCTCGAAGGTCAAAGAAATTTAAGTCAAAATGCCGAAATGTCGAAAAATTTAAAAGTCGAACAGAACAGTCGAACACAAAAAGTCAATAATTCGAAATGGCGATAAGTCGAAAGCAGAAAATGGATAGTTCGGCAATCAAAAAGTAGAAGCATAATAATGTTGAAAAAGTGAAAAATCAAAAAAATCGAAAGCCAAAAAGCCGAAAACTCGGGAAGTAAAAGAAACAAAATGTCGGAAGAAGAAAAGTTAAAAGGTGAAAGTTCAAAAATCAAAAAGTCGAACGACTCATCTAATTGTTTTCAAAAATTTGTTTTGTAACAGCAGCACGGAAGCTGTTATTTCGAAAATTGATTTTACCATGAACAGACGAAGTACTTACTTTGCATTCATTTTGCAACATTGAGTGCCCACACAAAACAAATCGTTTGTTTAATCCTAGCTAGTCAAATTGATTATTGCGATACGTGCAACAGGAAAGAATAAGGTGTAAAATGAAAACTAGATCCTCATTTATTATTATTTCACAGATTTGCATTTTTAATTGCTTCTATATACTGATACGTGTAGCAGGACTGGAGTACCAATTGATATCAGTACCATAACTATTGATCCGGGTTTATTTTCCTTCTTAGTGCAAATCATACCAACTCACTAACTCGCCCTGAGTGAAACTGTTTTATTTTGCGTTAAACCACGATATGATCAGTACCAGTATCAGTCCCACTTTTCAGCATTCCTACCATAATCAAATTCCAATTAATTTGTTCAATCTAATGTTCGCTGCAAAGCGAAAGAAAACAGTTGGATTTACGATTCACTGTTGACGTGCCGATGAAAAGCAGTAATTCTACGCCAGTATTTGCCGCCACAGTTGAATTGCGGTGAAAATGACCCTCCGGTCGCTGGACCAATCGGTAGCCAATGGGGCCAGGCCAGGGAATTAGTAGAGCATCCCTTCCGATAGCGCTAGCGGGCTGGCTGGCTGGCCGGCTGGTCGCTTGTAACGCGGACATAGGATGTTCCGGAACAACGCAACGACGCTAGTTGGAGACTGTCGGTATAATGCTTTTCCGCTGAAACGATGAAAGATTCATTACCGAAGCGGATTACTGAATTGTTAATCAATCTGTCGTGCGTGCCGTGAACAGATGTCGCCCGATACCCGCACGGCTAGAAAAAGGGAGAGGTTTGTAAAGCGTACAAATAAAGCTTGCTAGCATTGCTAATTGCCCGACTTTATCGGAGGACTAAACGGCTGCACAACCGAACCGGTGCGAACCTGCTTCGCCATGACCGACCGGTGCAGTGCAGTGCAGTGTGGCGGTTGCCGGGAAACGACAGAGCAACCTCGGTGGTATCTATTGCAATTATTGGCTGAAACGGGCACGGCCAGTTCATGAGAAATTATATCGATTTACATAGTATTTTGGCTGGCTGTTTAATTAGAGAATGTTTCATCTTGTGTGGGATACGGGGAGCAATTTTATAGCATTAATTTTTCATGTTTACATGCGAATTGTCATGTTTTCCCAGGCGTTTGGTGAAACTTATTGAATTGTAGATTTAGGTTAAGTTGACATGAAACTTCTCGCCGAATACAGATAGATGTCTGTCAGTGGATTCATTCCGACATTAACTAAATAAAAAAGCAATGTAATAGTTGATAAAGGTGTTGCAGCCTTTAATAGTAAGCCACATGATCATATATGATAGTCAACCTATCACTTCCATTACACTTACGGAGTGCCTACAATTCGAATGAAATTTATTCATCAGTTTTATTCAGTATCATAACAGTAAAAAAGATTTTGCTTTCTTTCTTAAAGAAAATGTCCTTCGCATGATCAACTAACCTAAATTGAAATGCAAAAATTTCAAAGAGTCTATTACAACTATAATACACTTTCAGTATCTTATCGTGAACAACGGGCACAAAGGATCATCTCATTACGAAATAACACAATCTCGACCACCATTCATCTTCATAGAGTTTTTTCTTTCGCCGTGGTACTCCGATAACACGTATATTATCACGAACCAACATAAAAACGAGCACACTTTCCGACAGTTGCTTCCGGAAATTAGCATTAGCATCATCTGGGTTCTCGACTCAGTGAAAAACTAGATCAAACGGACGAACAAACGGTGCTCGGCCAAACGCAGTAAGTGGTTCTATGGTGCCTGTAGGATTTTTTTGTTGCCTCATGCAGAATTGCTCATCTGCTGCTCGCATTGTAGGAGCCTGTAACCGTTGTCATGCCATCCGATGACATATTGCGGCGATAAGAAAAACGCAGCTTAGTTGAAGCGATGCTCGCTTTCAGAATGGTTTTGTTCAAATGGTATGTAGAGATTTTGCGTTCTGATCTAGGTTGCCATTCGGAGAGAATTTAGATTTTAATTTGAAAATTGGGCCACAGAATAAGCTGCTCAACAGCTTGTAACTTTTGAATGTTTGTCCTGATCCTGAACAATGCTATCAGCATTCTTTCTCCAGGAATGATATTTTTTTGCTAAGGTAAGATGAAATATCGCGGTTATTTATTATACTTAAATCGGGTGCAACTTAAGCGATAAAGAAATTTACTGTGCAAATTGTTGCACACGTGGGAATTAACTAAAGTCGATTTTTTCTTGATACGGGTGCCTTACCGTCTATAAGATTCTGCAAGAAGAAGTAGAATTAATTAACAGTAAGAATTTTTATCTACTAGTAAAATTCAATGAGGAAGTCAATTATATCCACATTTTATATCCTCTTCCCATCAACGATCTCTAAGCTTGTTTTGATTTATTTTTGTCTGGCTATATTGAAAAGGGTAGATGCCATTTTAAATAAGGCTAGTTTTGCCGCATTCCAATTTGTTTGATCTTTGGTCCAGTGCACCATCGACCATTACACATCGATAAACTCCAATAGAAAAAGTAACGTTAAAGGATGATTTAATCTCGATTATGGGAAACTAGCGTATCGAATTCATATATTTCTTCTTTTGAACTATATGTAACGGTGATAGGGAGAGACGGATTTTTTTTCAAAACTCTTATATATATTCGGACGTTTTAAAAGGAAATAATGTCGCTTTTAGCGCATATTTGATCAAAGCCTATCAAGTGTCGGTAATCATTTGATTGCTGAGATAGCTTGAAATTGTGGCTGGCTTTCAATCAAAGTTAAATCAAAGCGACTATGCTTGCCAAAGCCGACTCAGTAAAGCTGATGTTGAATTGAAATTTCTTCCTATACATAGCAAATACGATAATAAACTGACAAACGGAGGCTAACCCAAAATATTTGCAAAAGTAAATATTTAATCAACAACATCTAAAGACCCAAAATACTGTATATAATTGTGTTTAGTTTAGCTATAAACTTATTTACCGATTTACTTTAATATTTAATCAAAAACATCCAAGGACCAAAATGCCGTATGATTGTGTTGAATTTAGTTTACCATTTACTTATTTACCATCGCAGAGTGGTGGTCAACATACGCTGACTGACACTGGCGTGTCCAGACATAAGCAGAAGATGGGGCAGTGACCTTTCAAAAGCCGGATAAATCAGGCAATAGCAATGGAAGCGGCAGATCTATTTTTACGCAATTAATTTGTTTATCGTGAAACTACAGGCCTATTAGGTGCCACACTCTGAACCACCAGAGCAACACCACGAGATAATTATAATAGGAAATATGGGACGCGTACCCCAGCATGCGCTCATCAGTTAATTTGAAATTGTACTTAAACTTGGGCTTGAAATAGGAATTAAAATAGGACTTTCAATAGAACTTATAATTGAAATGAAATTGAAATTTAACATTGTTGTTAAAATTGGACTTTTAGAGTCAAAAGCCCGAAGTTAAAACACAAGAGTCAGAATTTGTTGAAATACAAAAGGCAAAAATCGAAAATTCAAAGCTAATAATAAAAAACCGAGTGACAAGAATAAAAAGATTCAAAAGTAAAACGACGGGAGTTAAAAGTTAAAATTCACAAGTCAAAATTTAAAAAATAAGCGAACGAAAACCAAAGGTTAAAATTAAAAGTCAAATGTCAAAAATTAAACGGCAGAATTCAAAATACAAATAAAGGTCAGAAAAATAAGAGCCAAAGCACAAAAAAATCTAGGCCAAATGACAGAGGTTGAAAAACAAAAGTCAAAATGAGAGGTAAATTTTAAAAAAATGAACCGCAAACCTCAAAAACCAAAATTAAATTACAAATCTGGAAATTAAATAAAAAGAAAACTTATCCAATTTAATTCTACTATGTATATTTTATTCTTGACAGATACGTATTTCGCCTACGACTTGCAGGCTTCCTCAGTGTCGAAAACAGATTAATTTCCAGGTTTCGTATTCTACTAAGTCGTTCTGAAAACTTTAGTAAATTATAAATGTTAAAAATTAAAAATCAGAGTAGCAAGCCAATATCAAAGGTCCATAACATTAAAAGCCAAAAATCAAAATTCAAAAGTAAAAATCAAAAGTTAATCTGAAGCAAAAAATTAAAAGTCAAAAATTTAAAATGAAAAGGCAAAAGTTCAAAGTAAATTGCCATAGACAAATCAAAAATAAAGCCGATGTTGACTACTAATTAAACTCGACAGTCAAAAGCTAAATGCTGAAAGTCAAAAGTCTGCAGTCAAAAGTCAAAAGGTAAAAGTTATAACCTAAAAATCATAAGTCGAATCAAAATTTACTCAAAAGTTCTAAATGTATTGCTCACCCAGACAGCTCCGTGGAACGATGCTGGCCTAACAAGCAGCCAGTAGTCGTATTTTTCTGTTTTACTTGTCTCTGACTCTGTCGCGATCCAACGAAAACTATTTCATTAAAGTGGGGCTGCGTTTGTTGAGAAGAATGCTAGACTGGATGAAATTGCGAAACTTCAATATGAGGCCAAAAATATATTGCGTAGGTGAATTGGAAAGTGGGACTCTAACCCACACTCTCTTGGTTGGTGCCCGAGTGTTTTAACAATTAAACTATTACCACACGGTACCCTATATTAGATAGTCTCACATCTAGTTTCCGGCCTTCCAATCTAAGCATTCGTACACACACACGGTAAGTCTAATTGCTTTTTTTGCTTCTACCACCGAGAAGATTATCGACTGCATTCCCACCAGGAGGAGCTAACAAAATTTTAACAAGTTATGTTACCAATGGACTTGTGGTGGACGCTCATGATTGAAATGGTTCAGCGCGACGCGGATCGGTTATGCTGTATAAGCGTAAACGGACTGTACCGCGTCGAACGGTGACAATTATACGCTGACACAGCGCATAGCGTAAAACGTACGACACATAGCATAGGAAGAAATATTTCAGTACAATATAGTCGAGAACGACACGTTACGAGGACCACATCTAGTATTCTTACTCCAAACCGAACCGCCATATCCCAAGAATATTGCATGGCGATCCTCGCCAGTATGCAGTGAAAGCGAGTTTCGATACGGTTAAATTTTCTGATTCACGCGTTGGAGATGCCCAAGTAAAAAAAAAAAAAAAAAAAAAGTGGTCGAGTTTTGTTCCGGAAGTTATAGTTTCAGAAATTGTGCAATGAAAAACGTCCTTGTTGGTTGCAAAGCGGAAAAGCACGCTTCGAACAGTGTTCTGGAAGAGACCACGTAATACGTGAATCGTAGAGAAAAAAAAAAAAAAAAAAAATTACAATGGGATGGTTTAGTGCGGATGAAATCATCGCACCGGCCGCATCAAATAGCGTCATTGAACAGAACCATACCGCACAAACAATTGCACTGTGCGTGATAGCAGCGTTGGCTGTAGGATACATTGTAGTGCGGATAGTAGCAAAACTGCACCGCCAACAGACAGAAAGTGTCGCCCAAAGAGCTATTAGTATGGCAAATTTGCCAAACGTGTAAGAAACTACCAAATGTTGTGATTCAAAATAAAAACAATTAAAACAATAAACAATTGCTTTAAAAAACAAACGTATAAAAAAAAAAAAAAAAAAGTGTAGTGCTGTCCCAAGTAGCTTCCACGTTGCATTCGTACATCGACATACATTCTACGGATAAAAGTGCTGATTCAGTTGTACAACTGGAAATGATTTCAATCAACCAGACGATGACTGCGAGAGAAAATTTCGTTCGATGATTCCAGCTTCGGATGGATGGAAAATTTCACACTAGCGAGATATGGGAAATTTCGGCTGCTGCGGGGAAAAAATGTCAAATGTGATGACCATAGAACATCTCAAATATAACCAGAGAAATAATTGGGAAGTATCCATTAGTAAAAAAAGAAGAATATAAATTACTTTACAAAAAAAAAAAAAAAAAAAATTTTGTTTTAGGCACTATCACTGGAATGGAAGAATTTTTCAAAGCAGGAGATGCGTTAGGGAAATTACATGCTAATTTAAAAAAACATGCCAATTATAAACCAGGCACTAAGGTAAGGAAAATAAAGGAAATCCAAACCATATTAGAAGAGCTAAAAAGGGCCGTAAACAAATGTAAAGCAATAGAGACTAAAGCCCAATTTAAAAGAAGATATCTACAACTGAAGTCTGTTGCTAGGCAGTGCTATAAGCTGCTTGGCTCAGTACCTGCTAACCTAGACGACACCTTAGCCCCTGAAGGCACTAAAGGGGGTGAGGGTGAAAATTCGAAAATACAAGATAACGAAGAAGACTCAGAGGAATCAAACGACGACGAGGAAGTTCTTCAAGAAGAATTTTCAGACTTCGAAGAAGAAGAACGCTACGAAATGGCGACCAAACTAGACCTTAGCTTGGCCATGAAGGTAGTCGACAGATATAATGGCGAACCATCGAAACTGTCCATATTTATTGAAACCGTCGAATTGCTGGAGGAATACTCCAACGGAGTTCCACCAGCAGACGTCCTGAAATTTTTAAAAACAAGACTAGTAGGCGCAGCCCACGGGGCAATCGATAATGCCCGAACAACCGCCGAGGCGTTTGATGCACTGAAAAGAAAATTTTCGGTGAAGATTACACCGAGAGCGGTGGAAAAGGAGATGGCATTGAAAAAACAACATTCTAAACAAATCGCAGAGTTCGGCGCGGACATAGAAAACCTGTCCGCTAAATTGGCAGCCGCACACGTTTCAATGGGAACTTTCCCAAGTGAGGCGGCAGCCCTAAATATTGTCGAACCTGTAGCGGTTCAGGCATTTGTCGAGGGATTGAAAGATCCCTCAACACAATTTTTCGTAAAAGCACGGAATCCGACATCGCTAAATAAAGCGATATCGGATGCGTTGGAGTGCCAAAGTACTCCAAAAACTGAAAATAGTTTAGAAAATATGATGGCACTATGGTGCACATCAGGAAGAACGCCCTATAGGGGCAACGATCGAAATAATTGGAGAAGCCGAGGAAGCTCTAGAGGTCGTGGTGGTTACCGAGGAAACACTAGGTACCGTGGTAGGGGTACACAACACAATAACAACTATGGTTATAACAATAACCACCAAACCAACCAAACCTACCGAGGAAATAACAGTCGCGGGAGGAACAACGGACATGTGGCACATATGGCCGAACCTCAGCAACGACAACAACAGCAACAACAAACACAACAACAGCAACAACAACAACCTGTAGAAGAGGCACATTTAATCGATCTTTTTCGTTAATTTTAGTGCGAAGAAGGCTCTCAGAGCAAAATTTAAATTATTTGGCAGAGTAATAGAACTCATAATTGACAGTGGAGCATCTTGTTGTATTCTGGACAAAAGATGTCTTCCCGAATTTATCAATATCAATAATTCACACACATTAGAAATCAGTGGTGTAAACGGAGTAACCCGTACTCTGGGATCCGTTGACACTTTTGTGGGGTACAAGTCTGTGGAATATCCCATTAAATTTAATATTATAGAGAGCTTGCCGGATGCAGTTAACGGCTTGATTGGCACAGATTTTTTGAGAGAATTTGGAGCCATTGTTGATTTTGTGGGTATGGAGATGAGATTGCAACAACCAAAAACTGAAACATGCTACATTATACCGGCTCGTACTGAGGTGGTAAGGTACGTTGATACCGGTGTGACGGGTACTTGTGTGGTACTACAACAAGAAATAATGCCACATGTTTTCATAGCAAATTCAATATCAGTTCCAAAAGAAGGGAAATTACCCGTAAGAATTATTAATATAGCAAATAAGGAAATTTGCATTGAAACAAAAAATATTGAAACAAAGGATCTAAGGGATTACAATGTGGTAGGAAAAATTAAACTGCCAAAATACGATACTAATAGAGCAAGTAAACTTTTAAATGAGTTGAACTTGAAACATTTGACAAAACAAGATCAGGCAGAGATGCAGAGGCTATGCTTAAAATACGCTGATGTGTTTTGCTTGAAAGACGATAAATTAACAGTAACGGATAAGTACACATCCAGTATTAAAATAAAGGATGGCACAACTCCAATATTTTCTAAACAATATCGCCTTCCCCTGGCGCAAAAAAGGGAAATAAATGACCAGATTGATAGGATGATGTCAGATGGAGTCATTGAAAAGACTAGTTCCGAATGGAATAGCCCAATTTTACTAGTGCCAAAAAAGTCGGCGAATGACAAAAAGAAATGGAGGTTGGTTGTTGATTATCGGAAACTTAACAATGTTCTTGAGAACGATACATTTCCACTCCCGAATATAGAGGAGGTCATAGACTCATTGGCAGGAGCGAAGTACTTTTCGCATTTAGACTTGTCCCAAGGGTACTACCAATGCAATTTGAAGCAAGAGGATAGGCCACTAACAGCTTTCTCGACGTCGTCTGGACAATATCAGATGACAAGGCTTCCAATGGGACTAAAAATAAGCCCAGCATCATTTTCAAGACTAATGACCATAGCGATGGCAGGTCTTAATGGAGAGAAGTGTTTAGTATATTTGGATGATCTCATCATATTTGGTAGAAATCTAGAAGAGCATAACAAAAATCTCTCGAACGTTTTCCGAAGATTGCGAGAGGTAAATTTAAAACTAAACCCCGAAAAATGCAATTTTTTGCAAGAAAATTTAGTATACCTGGGACATTACATATCTGCTGAAGGCATCAGGCCTGATCCTGCTAAAATCGAAGCAGTGAAAAAATGGCCGATCCCTTCCACTGCGGATGAAGTCAAGCGATTCGTTGCTTTCGCAAATTACTATCGGAAGCACATAAAAGACTTTGCTAGGCTTTGCACACCGTTAAACAAGTTGACCAGAAAGGGTGTAAAGTTTGAATGGAGTAGCGAATGCCACAACTCATTCGAGAATTTAAAACAATGTTTTATAAATCCACCAGTACTGGATTACCCGGATCTAACGGAGACCAACAAATTCAACTTACATACGGATGCGTCTGGATATGCGATTGGTGCTGTGCTATCTAATAGCAACGGCAAACCGGTTGCATATGCCAGCAAGACTCTGAATAAAGCCGAATCAAATTACAGTACGATAGAAAAGGAGTTATTGGCTATGGTGTGGGCTATCAAGCATTTTCGAATACCTGTATGGAAGAAGATTTGAAGTCTACAGTGACCATAGACCATTAGTTTACCTTTTTACTTTAGCTGACCCCTCCAGCAGATTAACAAAATTCAGGTTAGCTTTAGAAGAATATGATTTTGAAGTAACTTTCAGGAAAGGAAGCGAGAATGTGATAGCGGACGCGTTGTCACGCATTTCGATTCAAGACCTGAAAACACTTCATGAAAAAACTGTTCTGGTCGTTACCAGAGCTTCGAAACTTAAAGGCGAAAAAGCGAATGACGATAGGACTGATCAACCTTCGTCTAAACAAGACAAATACGTTAAAATGGTAATGAAAGATAACATAAAAAGCATGCAAATCTCCACAGATGTAATTGAAATTCCCCTCAAAAGGACACAAATTGACCTACGGGCAATGTTGTCGAAGGTGGCGGAATATTCAAAAATTAATAATATAAAATATATAATCATCAAAAATAATAAGGAGACATATGACGTCATTAAAAAATATGAAGAACTACAGATATATGGTCGACCATCATCAGTAAAAACATTACCAATTTTAATAAAAATCGGAGAGCAAATAGAAGAAGTAACAGACGAAAGGTCAAAGCTTTTAATACTAAACGACTACCATATATTACCGACAGCGGGACATGCGGGTATTAGACGCACACTTGCAACTATAAGCAAAAGATATTTTTGGAAAAACATGAAATGCGATGTAGAGAATTTCATTAAAAAATGCAAGCAATGCCAGATATCAAAAGTTGGAAGATGCGGAAAAACTCCAATGATCATTACGACAACAGCAAGCACAGCATTTGAAAAAATCTACGTAGATTTGGTTGGTCCTTTGATACCTACCAATGGATACGAATATATACTAACAACGCAATGCGAGTTAACAAAATTTATAACCGCAACACCGATACCTAACAAGTCAACAGAGACAGTAGCTAAAGCATTCGTGGAGCATGTTATTTTAAAATATGGTGTTCCACAACGAATTGCGTCGGATAGAGGAACAGAGTTTATGTCGAGTTTGTTTACATCCATTGCCAAATTATTGAATATTCAAAAACTAAATTCTACAGCTTACCATCATGAAACTATAGGTTCTTTGGAGAACACACACAAATGTTTAGGAAACTTTTTACGCATCTATTGTAACGAAAAATTATTTTCTTGGGTACATTGGATACCATTTTACACATTCGCATATAACAATACCGTTCACACTAACACTGGATACACACCTTTTTATTTAGTATTCGGGAAAAATAGTAACATGCCTTCAAATTTAACAAATGATAATCCAGTGCCTATTTATGACATAGACAACTATAGCAAGCAATTGACGTTAAAGTTACAAGTATGCCATCAAGAAATAAGAGAAAACCTTCTTTCTAGCAAGATGAAAAGAACAATGAAAAATAACTTAAACATTGTACCAAAATGTTATAACAAAGATGACTTAGTCCTAATTAAAAATGAAATAGGTAAAAAATTGGACAATAAATTTATAGGTCCATACAGAGTAGTAGAGGACATAGACTCAAATATAAGGGTAGAGATCAATGGTAAAGAGGATATAATACATAAAAATAGAATAAAAAGTTATAAGGAATGAAAATAATAATACATATAATTTGAAACAATAGGACGTGTGGTGGACGATTGTTTCATAATGAGTTCTTTCAAATTACATGGGAATAATACGCATTATATAAATCCTAGTTCATATTTCCTTGTTTAGTTTAAAAATTCTTAACTATAGATAACAATTTTTAAAAAAAATGTAAATAGGGCGTGTGGTGGACGCTCATGATTGAAATGGTTCAGCGCGACGCGGATCGGTTATGCTGTATAAGCGTAAACGGACTGTACCGCGTCGAACGGTGACAATTATACGCTGACACAGCGCATAGCGTAAAACGTACGACACATAGCATAGGAAGAAATATTTCAGTACAATATAGTCGAGAACGACACGTTACGAGGACCACATCTAGTATTCTTACTCCAAACCGAACCGCCATATCCCAAGAATATTGCAGACTAGTTATTGTAACCAACTTTTCTAATAACGGTTGTTATAAATTAAATAAATAATAACAACCGTTGTTATAAATGAGCGACGGTTAGTGGTTAAAATAACAAAAATTCTAACTAAATTTATACTAGTCAATATCTGATTCTGAACAGGCCATGACTTGGTTTTATCTAAATTGTAACACAGTTTGTTGAGAATTATTTTTCAAAATTTCCAGATATTTCAAAAATATGTTAATAAAAAAAATTAAAAATTAAAATACAATAAACGTTATGCGACGAAATTCATTTACTATTGAAATAATCATATTAATTAGACTAATTTTTTTTGCAAATAACATATTTTGTTATAAGGGAGATATTTAGCATGTTTAGTGGCGAAACCCATATTACTCATTTATATCTAAATGAGTTACAACTATTGCTTCTTGATCAATTTGTTACCTGTTTGTAACAGATTATGTCATAAATATCATAATGTTTTATAAAACTGATATAACCTTGTTATGGCCTCCTGATCGGGTTGTGGTAGGAGCTTAGCAGTCTGGTACCGACCGTCGATCAGCACGCTGGTATTTTTACCACAACGGGTGTGTTTTTCTGTTTTACTTCTCTGTCACTGTCGCGGTCCAACGTAAACTATTTTATTAAAGTGGAGGAGCGTAATATAGGGTGTCGTGTGGTAATAGTTCAATTGTCAAAACACTCGGGCGCGAAGCGAGAGAATGGGGGTTAGAGTCCTACTTACCAATTGAACCACGCAACATATTTTTGGCCAATATATTTTGGCCACCACTTTAATAAAACAGTCGCCGTATGTTCGAATCTCGACTGGGCGGTGCTGCTATAGAGTTAATAGGATCTTTGCACTAACCCCTTAATTTTCCTATGCTCTAATAACCGATTGCAAAGTATGTCAGTAAAGAAGTATCAAGTTCTTAAGGAAGTTTATACCTATGGCTCCGCTTTCTTAAATATATCAAACCAAAAGGTGAAACTTAAAAGTCGAAGAAGACAACCCAAAATTCGAAAACCAAAAATCAAGTCAAAATTTGAAAGGTAAAAGTTAAAAATTAAATGTCAAAGGACATGCATCAAATGACAGGTCTAAATTTAAAAGTCGAAATAAGAAGTTCAAAACTTGAGAGGTAAAAGTTAAAGGTCAAAATTCAAAAGCCAAAAGGCAAAATTCTCAACAGCCATGAACATGATTGCATGAGCAATTTCTTAACGCTACCAATAAAACTATGAGCGCTATAAAACTGCGAAGAAGTGGGTGACTTCGGACGGTTTTTATTACCTCTTTAAGAATTAGTTTACAAGCTCAAGTAACCGATAACGCTTTCGCTGCCTGACAGCCTCACCTGACTTTAATGAAGTTTTTCGTTTTATTCTACAAAGCTATAAAACATAAAGCTTGGTCTGGTAAAAATCAGTCAGCCAGCTTTTTTACTTGAAAATATATGTATCCATGTGCAAAAAATTGAGGTTCAGTGTCCCTATCACCCTAATCGATTCGGTTAATAATTACCGTAATAAAATAATAAACGAAATTGGGAGACATAGAATTTTTTGACCAAAAAAAAGTGTCCCTGCTTATGAAACATTTCGAAAAATCCATAAAAAAATAAAAATAAAGAAGAAAATAAAGAAATATAAAATGAAAATAAAATATTACATTCATTTATTAACGGAAAACACCTTAAATACAAAATAATTTATCAGTTTCTTAATCATCTAAATCTAAATTGTAATCAATGCATATAAAAACAGGAAGTTCGAGATCTCAAATATGCGGATTTTGCTCTCATGTGCCTGAAAAGTGTGTGGAAAATGTTTGTGATCATTAAAGTATTGAATAATCGTTTTTCTGAGTTTTTCATAACCGGAGAACATTACTGTTTCACAACCGGGGCGAACGACAAGTTTGTAAAAAGTTATATAATATTTTTTGAGTAAATTATGTCACTTAAAATTTGTCTGTGTGATCAAATAGAGGTCCAAAACTACGGTGATATACATTTTACTGCTTTTTCCCATTCCATTTGGTATACAAAAAAATTAATTCCAAAACATTCTAAAAAACTTTTTCCGGCATGTTTTTCGACAACGTTTCCCTCAAAACATTCTAAGAGCTGTATTTTGACTGTTGTTTGCTGAAAAGGTAGAGTACAATGAAACGAGACGTTGGTAGTAATTTGATAGCGCTAGTTTAATAAACACGTCGAAAACGATGGGTGTTTCACAATCGGAGCCGTTTCACAACAGGGGACAATCGCCTACGTATACGCGGCAAAGTATGCGTACGGTAACTGCCATCTGTCAGCAATTTCGATAAAAAGTTTTTAAAAGGGATGTGCCGCAGCTAATTGATTTTATCGTGGTAATATAAGTAACCACAGTAAATTAGCTTTATTACTAGTTTTATTATAGTTTTATTGCTAGCTATAGAAATGTCTAGATTTGTATTATCTTGGTATTACGTAATGGCACAATAAAACCAAAAGTAATACATAATTCAAACAAAACCAAGCGTTATATTTAAAGACAAAATCAAAGTTAAAAGTCAAACGTCAAGTCACAATTTTACTCAAACATCAAAAACCTAAAGTCAAACGTCGAAGATTAAAAATGAAAAGTCGAAAATTCATAGTCAAAGTCTTCAACTTTACATGACGTTTACATGAAATTAGACGTGAAATCGGACTTCGAAATTGGGCGTAAAATCCGACATGAAAATAGACCTAATATGAGCGTTTAAAATGGGATGTAATTTTAATTGTAATCTTGAGATTTTACTCGAACTAGGTTTGAAATTAGACATTTTTGCGCGATTAATTGTCTTTTTACAGACATATCCTTCAATCGGGAGATTTTTGTGTTGTGTTATTGCGTTTACAAAAGTCTAATAGAAAAGGAGCGGCACGTCATGCCCCAGTGTGCTACAGCCTGGCCACACCCTTGCTGACTGAACTCGGTATGTAACAGACTAACAAAGTGTTTTACATCCTTGTTCACTTGATGACGGGACCGGGATGTAATATCAAGTGTATTAGACATTTGAACTACACAACCGGTAAAAGTTGTTCCACAAGCACAAGAACAGTGAAACGCTTGACTCATAGAGTGGTTCATAACTTCTCTAACTGTAACATGTGGAAGATTGCTGTGTAGAAAGTTTGCCTTAATTACATTAAATTTTTAATGACATATTGTAGAAAAGCTTAGACCATTTTTGTTACTCTTGGATTGACCCTGATGAAAGAGCATGGCAACTAAATAGATGAACCTGATGGACATAAAAAATGCCAGAAACTAACGGATACCGGTGATGAAGCTCTTTCAATCATTCTACCCAATCACCCTCCTTCAATGTTTTCAATTTTCAAGTGCAGCTTTCCATCACCAATCTGCCTGAGCTCGCATCCTACGGGACGACAGCAAGGATCGTTATTTCTTTGTAAATATGAATATTTTCGAAAGAGTGCTGCAGTGACTTCCATTACTGGTACCGTAAAGAGAAAATATAAACATAAATGTGATATAAACGAACTCTCCCGGTGCAGGATACGCTACATATGTTTACCGGAGCCCCGGTTTTTGTGACTGTGTACAGGATTGTTTTCAATGACAAAGTTTTCAGCGATAAAGGAAATACTTTGCGGAGGTAAATAGACTGACGTAAGGCCATTCAGCCCCAGCCTAAGGCCACTGCTAGCCAAACGGTTTTAGTTTGTCCGTTCAGAAATTACATTTTGTAAATGTTTTCAGTTGGAAAGGGCCGTAGGAAATTGAATTTTAATCGAAATAGCTTTACGAAATTAGGGATAAACGTATAGAATAAAATACATTAAGTATTCGTTAGTAACTAAAGCAGAAAAATGAAGTCATGTGCCCCAATATCAATACTATTAATTGTGAAACTACTACTACAATTTGTAGTTTTTGAAATATTTTTAGTACATATAGAACTTTTTGTGATAAATTTTAAATTTAGCTGAAGACTTTAGAAAGCATTGCTGCCTCTAACGACTTGTCTGCATAATTTTGTTACAACCTAGACGATCCGTTCACTTTCTAGCAAAATGAAATTCACGCTATCATCCGACACTTGCGACACGATTGCCTATCGTTAGACGCCCGAACACCGGCGCGGCAATGTAGCCACCGTGTGGCGTGAAAAGCAAATTAGCCCGACGCAAATATCGGGAAAACGAGCCGATGATATTCAGTTTGCTGCCGATGCGATGGTTGTCGTTGATACCGTTGTCCGTCAAATTGGCACCATAAATTACATTGACTTTTTATTGGTTTTTCCGTGCCCCATGCTGCTGGGCACATATGGTACTAGTTCATTGCAGAATAGGACAATGACAAAGCGACAGGACGAAAGAGATGACAAACTGCGCTGTTGCTTGTTTTTGCGTGTTGCTGAGAAGTGGAGGATATGCTTCTCATATCTACGATAAAATGCTTGCTTCTGTATATTTCAGAATGTTTCGCTGACTTCAAGGTTGTAAATGGAAAGCAAGGGTATGGTTGTCAAGCTATGCTTAGGAGTAAAAAGAATAATTGACACTTAACAGTTATTATTTGTAGGATAAATTAAGGTTAAATGAAGATTTGTAGGGATGTTTTCCATGAACGCATTGAACATTGCATTAGATTGGATCAATGCTGTGATATTGCAGGATTTTTCTTGAGTTCGAATTGCACGTTTTATGTAAAGTTTAGACAACTTTTAATAAAAATAGAAAACAAACGCTAATTTTCATTAATCATCTTAAACTTGATTGCCACAATATAATAGTTTCTCTCAGTTAAACCCAATTAAGCACGATTCGCTGAAACGGTATTTCCTCCGCGACCCACCCACACGGTAGGAAGCACTTCATCTCAGACATCGGTGAGCCAGCAGGAAAATCAATTTCTGACCGCTTTTCCACCAAACCAATCTACTCGGAAAATCAATCGGGCTGCAGTAATCTCTCCCGACGTAAAGTGAATCCAATTTCAAATAAATGCATCGAAAACCAGTAAACCACCTAAACGTGCATCCTTGATTCCACTCACTGCAATGGTAGCAGCGGCAGCAGAAGCAGCACCGCATCAATTTCGATGGGTTGGAAGGAATGGCACGGATCGCAACCCAGTGAGTGCAACAGTCAGCAGGTACGTTACGCCGAACCGAACGCTACGTCTCGCTCGCCAGAAGGAACCGGCGAATCGGCGAATATCACAGATGAATGATTTTATTAGCAGAGCAAATTCAATCGAGCAAATTCCACTTCGTACGATAAGTACCGCGTGTAGCTTAAAGCATCGAGCGCATCCCTGGCTAATGGCAATAGTTTTTATTTGGCTCGTAAAAGAATTGCACGGAGAATCACCGTCGAATAAATTATGAATATATCACCGTCAGCAAAGAAATTCACGGCAATATGATAGGCCAAAGTTAGTTTGATGGTTGGTAGTTTGACGGAATGTAAAATCTCTATTCATACGTGTAAATCTGAGAGGTGCTACCATTTTTACGAGTTTAGTGAAGTACTTACAGCGTTTTTACGGCGAACCAATAACGTCTTCGCAAATTTTAATGCGGCACTTCACCGTTGGGTAATATTGCAAATTTCGTTGAAATGAAAAACTTGTAAACAACCGTTTATTACCTTTGAGTACTAGTTTTCATTTATAATTATTCTATATGTAACTACTTTCCACATAAATTCTTAAAAGTTGTTTTTCGTTGATCGAAAAAATATAGAAAATTAAATTGATTTAATCTATTTTCTTTTCAGGTCAATGAAAAGTGTTTGTAATAACTATTCGTTCAACCTTTTCCATTATGTCCATTTTGTTTGTTACATTATAGTCACTTTAACAGTTTGGATCGTAACGTCTGCGGGGTTGGGATTTTGAAGCCGGGTCCTCAGCGTGAGAGGCGTGAATGCTAACCACTATGCCGGGACTGACCCTCATGTCCATTATTTGTTAGAATCAATATATAAACTTTTTGCATTTTTAAAGAAATAAAGTTACAAGAAACCAATGGAGACGCATGGTATTTTATATTTCTTACAATGAAACTGATATTTTTGGCAAAAACGCATCAAACATCAATGTTTCATGGCAGGTAAAAACAAAACACGATGCATCTCTATTGCATTTGCACGACTTTAAGTAAAAGATATGTTTTTGATATTTTTTGAAAAAAATCTTTTTGTTTAATATAATAAAGCGCGGTTCCTTTGGTCTGCACACCTGAAAACGAAGATTTTCTATGTTTGCAACTTTAAAAAATTCTAAGCTCCAGTCCATTGAAATCTCTAAAATGATGATTGAAAATAAATTGAACTTGGTTCATTTTGGCCGATCCCAAATTTGAAATAATGCAGACCAGGCCTATTAACACTGTTCTACACTTCAGGGTAGACATTGAGTTGTCTTACTCTCCAGATTCCGAATATGACTATTTCTTAGACATGTTCGAAGCAGAAAACCCTGATAAAGATTCGGATATATCGTAATAAATGTCTTTCAGAATAAAACCATCGCTATCGTCCGATGCCATGTTGTTGATTTACAATTTGTTCCGGTTGAATGAAAGTTTGTTTATTTTCAGCCGCCTGCTAGACAAGATTTATGTTCTGGAACTATGATTGACTGTTCGAATGACACGGTTATTTTATGGTCGATACATTATTATGTTTTGCATCCAGTGGTGTGAATAACTCAATTTTTGAAAAATTGGCGCTCGGTTCCTTTCTGTCAGAACCACGACCACATATACGAATTAAAGTTATTCGAAACCATAAAAAAACCACGTCCGCTATCATTAAATTTTTAAATAAAATTATTTATTCGCTGTAAAAAGATTGAAGAGACGTTGATCAACCCTCTAGTGCCCAAGTTTTTTCTTAGTTTTCAAATATTGTTTTCCTTTTGCACGAAACGAACCCTGATTTTTTGGCTGCTGGAAGAGATTTTTCTCCTAGTTTGAGACAAGCGAGTATATTTAAAAAATGTGTGTATTTGTGTGCATGAGTGACTTGCTTTTGCTGTTTCACCGTGGTCATTATATCCCGTTCCCTGATCCTGTGTTCAAGCTAAGTTACATCATTTATACAAAATAGTTTTCATCTTTCGAAACCCTGTATAAAATTTGTAGGTCACCAGCGCCTACGTTCGCGTCCGACAAATCGACCGATTTCTATCTAGTATATTAGTTTTTCTGCTTTTATAACAAACGTGCTTCACTTTCTATCATGTTTGGTTGTGTTTTGTCGTCATGGCTCTTTTCGAAGCAGCTGTGTTATTTTGAACCCACATCAACCAGATATATCCTAGAGTTTCCCTTACTTACTAGTAATTCTCAAGTATCGGGACATTTATGAGTGCATGTAGAGATATCTGCGGTTCTCTTAAGTAAATGTTGGACTAATATTCCTTTTCCATCCCCAACAGCTGCAAGGACGGGGCCAGAATGGTTACCGTGCTTTGGAGACATTTGACTTTTGTTTAAGAGCATGAAATTAAACCCCAAATTTTTAATGTTGCTGGTAATAAACACAAGTTCCTTGTTGTTTTGAACAAAGCATTGTTGTTGACACCAACTACGAATTTTTGCACCTGTTTATGCCATGCTATGCTATTTTTAAACTTTCGCACGAAACAAGTGCTTCAAATCACCGTACTAAATCAAAACATGTATTTGAAAGGAAAGATTAGAATATGATGAGAAGCTATGAGTGAGTACTAAATGAATAATACAAGACAAGAAAACCATTATAAAACTATTTTACACGTTAAAAATGGAATTGACAGCATTAGTAATGTAATTTTACGCTCCTGTGCAAACATTTTTAACTTTTACACATTCTTCGTACCTTCAAGCATCGTAAAATGTTTGCATATATTCCTTCCCACCGGCCGTTTTTGTTGTTGCTTACTTGGCATTCTTATTCTTAATTTTTTTTTTCAGATAGAATTCTAGCTCTTTGCCTTCCAGCAGGTAACCATCAGCGCGGTCACATTGTCCAGGCCGAGAAGCAATAACAGCCAATAAACGACTAGCATTGAACTGTTCCTCCAGTGCGGGGTCAATCTTGGCAGTCTTCTGTCGCTTGACGTACTTCTTCAGGACCCGCTTGCAGCGCTTCTTGGCCAGAACGTCCTCCTCGCCGGCTTTCACCTCACGCTTCTTGCTGAGCTGCAGCAGGTAGTGGCTTTCGTACCAGTGACGGAACGGCGAAGAATCGATCACCACAATGGCGTTCTTTACCAACGTTTTGGTACGCACCAGCTCGTTGTTGAAGGCATTGTAAACCATATCGATGGTATGTGCCTTACGGACAGTTCCTTCCGAGGCCAATGCAAAATTGCCGGCATCTAAACGGAGGGCGCGGAATTTGCGATTTCCACCGCGGGTTCGTACGAAGTGGATACGGCTGGCACCAATCTTCGTATTGGCAGCTGGGCGTCCCAACTCATACTTCCTCTTCTTGCGGATGGCGGCTTTCTTGCCACCAGTGGCCCGCCTCTTGTGATAACTATCACGGCTTATACCCATATTCGTGAGCTAATCGAGAAAAAAAGCATTAAGCACAACCAGTTTCAAAAGCGCGGAAAAATCTCTATTAAGCCTCATTGCAACCTTTCAACTTGATATAATCACCAAGTTTCGATATTTATGAGCTTAATAAAGGTTTTCATTTCTATTAACAAACCTTCGTCCAGGGTGAATTTGGCCAAGAATCTAATGAAATGAGTTGACCTCGATCCTGAGAAGGAAAAAGCACTAGAAGGAAGACAAAGATCATGAAAAGCTGGAATGGCCAATGAAACGTGCAATGGCCCTTCACTGGATAATTTCAAAGATTTGGAAGGAAGAGAAACTACCGGAGAAGTGGATGGAAGGTGTGGTTTGTCCCATCAAAAAATAAGGCGATCGGCTCGACTGCTGTAATTACCGCGGCATTAGGCTGATCCACACCGAATTCAAGACGCTCTCCCAGAACTTATTACGTCGTCTATCACCAATATCAAGAGATTTCGTAGGCAGTACCAGGCGTGTTTCATGGGGTTCTTTGCTACTATACTATCAAATTTTCACACTTCGATAAATCCTCCAGAAACGTCAGGAGTACCATGTGCCTACGCATCATATTTTCGTGGATTTCAAGGCGGCATACGATAGAGTCGAGTGCGAACAACTTGGCAGTGGATTTTCCGGACAACCTGACGCGGCTGATCAAAGCAACCTTGGAACGAGTGCGTTGCTACGTATGTGCTTCGGAGACACTATCGGGTCCTATCGAATCGCGCAGGGTATTACGGCAAGGGAACAGACATAGAGAACCTATGTTATTGAACATCGCTGTTGAAGTTGTTGTAGTATAGTAGGCGAAGCATGGGACCGTAACCATGAGTACGGACTTAAGAAGAACACTACAGTTGTGATCCAGCGAGCGACCATCAAGAAGAGAGAAATTATCTTCAGTAAAACGGCGACGGCGGTGGCAATCTACGCCAGACTAAAAACATTAGTTGGTTAGGAAGAAGGAGGCGGAACGGAAATTAACGTAGGAGCGCCCATGGAAGATAGTAATGTCCTAGCACCTGATCTCCAAGAAGTCAAACAAGAAATCGGGCTGCTGAAGACCAATACAGCCGCAGGGAAGGACCGCCGATCGGCAGAGCTTTATAAACATGGCGGAGAAACGCTAGCAAAGGCTCTACACTTGGTTATTTCGAGGATTTGGGAGGAGGAAAAGCTACCGGAGGAATGGATGGAAGGAGTGGTTTGTCCCATCTACAAAAAGGGTGATCGGCTAGACTGCTGCAACTATCGTGGTATTACGCTGGTAAACGCCGCCTACAAAGTACTCTCCCAGATTCTGTTACGCCGGCTGTCACCGATAGTACAAGGTTTCGTAGGGAATTATCAGGCGGGTTTCATGGGGGCTCGCGCAACTACGGACCAAATTTTTACTATCCGACAGATCTTGCAGAAATGTCGGAAGTACAACGTGCCCATGCATTGATTCAAAGCAGCATACGATAAAGTCGATCGAGACAAGCTATGGCAGATAATGCACGAATACGGTTTTCCGGACAAACTGACGCAACTGATCAGAGCTACATTGGATCGAGTGATGTGTTTCGTACGCATCTCTGGGACACTCTCGAGTCCCTTCGAGGCGCGGCGAGGGTTGAGACAAGGTGACGGTCTATCCTGCATGCTGTTCAACATCGCTCTTGAGGGGGTGATCCGACGAGCGGGCATCGAATCGAGAGGCACGATTTTTACCAAGAGTAGCCAACTTCTAGGCTTTGCAGATTACTTTGATATCATTGCCAGGAACTTTGCGACGGCGGAAGCAATCTACTCCAGACTGAAAGCGGAGTCTAGGAGAATTGGGCTAAAAATAAATGCCTCGAAGACCAAATACATGAAAGGAAGACGCTCAAGGAAACAAACGCGCGCATCCCACGAACGGTAACCGTTGACGGCAACGAACTAGAAGTGGTGGAGGAGTTCGTGTATTTGGGATCACTGGTGACCGCGGACAACAACACTAGTAAAGAGATCCAGCGGCGCATCCAAGCGGGAAATCGGGCCTACTTTGCCCTTCGTAAAACGCTACGATCAGGAAGCATACGCCGCCCCACGAAGCTAACAATGTACAAAACCATTATTAGACCGGTAGTTCTTCATGGACTTGAAGCCGTGACGCTGCTTACGGAGGACATACGCGTCCTTGCCGTGTTTGAGCGGAAAGTACTGCGGACGATATTTGGCGGAGTACAAACTGAAAACGGAGAGTGGCGGAGGCGTATGAATCACGAGCTACAGGCACTGCTTGGGGAGACTCCCATCGTACATCTAGCGAAAGTTAGCAGGCTACGGTGGGCCGGACACGTCGTAAAGATGCCGGACGACTGTGCGACGAAAATAGTCCTCTTCAACAACCCCACCGGCACCAGGAATAGGGGGGCCCAACGTGCACGATGGCTCGACCAGGTTGAGAGCGATTTGCGACTTCTGAGACGACTAGGAAATTGGCGACGAGTGGCCCAAGACCGAGTTGAATGGAGACGAGTGCTTGAAACAACACGAGCCACCCCGGCTCTATGCTGCTGAAGAAGAAGAAGAAGAAGTAAGAAGTAAGAAGTAAGAAGTAAGAAGTAAGAAGTAAGAAGTAAGAAGTAAGAAGTAAGAAGTAAGAAGTAAGAAGTAAGAAGTAAAAAGTAAGAAGTAAGAAGTAAGAAGTAAGAAGTAAGAAGTAAGAAGTAAGAAGTAAGAAGTAAGAAGTAAGAAGTAAGAAGTAAGAAGTAAGAAGTAAGAAGTAAGAAGTAAGAAGTAAGAAGTAAGAAGTAAGAAGTAAGAAGTAAGAAGTAAGAAGTAAGAAGTAAGAAGTAAGAAGTAAGAAGTAAGAAGTAAGAAGTAAGAAGTAAGAAGTAAGAAGTAAGAAGTAAGAAGTAAGAAGTAAGAAGTAAGAAGTAAGAAGTAAGAAGTAAGAAGTAAGAAGTAAGAAGTAAGAAGTAAGAAGTAAGAAGTAAGAAGTAAGAAGTAAGAAGTAAGAAGTAAGAAGTAAGAAGTAAGAAGTAAGAAGTAAGAAGTAAGAAGTAAGAAGTAAGAAGTAAGAAGTAAGAAGTAAGAAGTAAGAAGTAAGAAGTAAGAAGTAAGAAGTAAGAAGTAAGAAGTAAGAAGTAAGAAGTAAGAAGTAAGAAGTAAGAAGTAAGAAGTAAGAAGTAAGAAGTAAGAAGTAAGAAGTAAGAAGTAAGAAGTAAGAAGTAAGAAGTAAGAAGTAAGAAGTAAGAAGTAAGAAGTAAGAAGTAAGAAGTAAGAAGTAAGAAGTAAGAAGTAAGAAGTAAGAAGTAAGAAGTAAGAAGTAAGAAGTAAGAAGTAAGAAGTAAGAAGTAAGAAGTAAGAAGTAAGAAGTAAGAAGTAAGAAGTAAGAAGTAAGAAGTAAGAAGTAAGAAGTAAGAAGTAAGAAGTAAGAAGTAAGAAGTAAGAAGTAAGAAGTAAGAAGTAAGAAGTAAGAAGTAAGAAGTAAGAAGTAAGAAGTAAGAAGTAAGAAGTAAGAAGTAAGAAGTAAGAAGTAAGAAGTAAGAAGTAAGAAGTAAGAAGTAAGAAGTAAGAAGTAAGAAGTAAGAAGTAAGAAGTAAGAAGTAAGAAGTAAGAAGTAAGAAGTAAGAAGTAAGAAGTAAGAAGTAAGAAGTAAGAAGTAAGAAGTAAGAAGTAAGAAGTAAGAAGTAAGAAGTAAGAAGTAAGAAGTAAGAAGTAAGAAGTAAGAAGTAAGAAGTAAGAAGTAAGAAGTAAGAAGTAAGAAGTAAGAAGTAAGAAGTAAGAAGTAAGAAGTAAGAAGTAAGAAGTAAGAAGTAAGAAGTAAGAAGTAAGAAGTAAGAAGTAAGAAGTAAGAAGTAAGAAGTAAGAAGTAAGAAGTAAAAGTGTAAAAATCTTACACAAGCACCTGGAAAATCCAGAGTAGAAAAATCTTGCACAAGCACCTGGAGTCCGGATCAAAATTGGTTAGAGTGCTAAAATTGCCACAACTAACAATGTTCTGTAATGTTCTGACGAGTTATAAGAAGAACCAAGGTATAGAAAGGGGGCAAAGTACTTTCAAAATAACCGGAACTAAGGACCAAGAGCTGAGAAGTAAGATACAGTTGGATTTCGAATTTGGCATAGTTCGACTTTGGCATGGTTCGATTTTGGCACGCCTCGATTTTGGCAACAAAAGTATTCGTTTTTGGCAACACAAAATATTTCACTTCCAGAAATATGCTTAAATATCAATCAGTATTAGCATACATGCTTTAAATGACGTAAAAATTATGCCCTCAGTATGCTCATGAAAAAAAGTTATGTGGTTTCGAACAATAATATTTTTATTGCCGTAGTACTACGTCTTACCGCAGGGTATAAATAACTTATTTGCACCGGACGGATAGCTTTTGGCGGGCTTTTTAAACATAAAATAGTTGCAATCGTTGATGAATGATATTTAGTCAATTTCTAAAGCATTTACATGAATTTTTTTCATGTCGAAAAAGGGTCTCGATTTTGGCACGGTTTCGATTTTGGCAACATAGGCTTCACCCTTTTGTTGGCAAATTCGAAATCCTACTGTATTGAGGTGCATTAATTCCAATCCTGACATCTCCATCCGGGATATAACTAGAAGGTACGCCAACTATCAAACCACGCGGAATATCCTCGCTCGAGAAGGCTATAAGACTTACAGTGCGTAGAACATCCGAATCGGCACTTGAAGCAGATTTGGAACACGGGAGAATGCGTGCTAGGCGTTTGTACGAGCAAGTTTTGACGAAATTTAACGGATGTATTTTGATGGATGACGCAATATACGTGAAAATAAATTTCAAGCAACTACTCGGTCAAAAATTTTACATTATAATTGGGCACCCATGTAACAACTCTAGTTTTATAGCACGCTTATGATGATTCTGGTGACCAAAATCGGTCACAAAAACCGTAATAAGAGTGCAATAAAACTCAAATTCCCGCTTGGGCGTAGCGATGTGCCAAGCATAAGAAGGCCGTGATCTGGCAAGGAATAGGTAGCTGTGAACTGAAGACTGAGCCTTTCTTGTTCAACTTTCTCAAGAATGATATCAAGTGTACATGTTCAAAGCAGACTAGACCACTGCGACCAGGAAGTGTATATGTAAGAATGCTTGAAAAAACATAAAAGTAACATTATATTCTGGCCTTATATAGCTATCTGTCAATGCTCTAAAGAGGTGCTAGGGTGGTATGCAGAAAAATGTGGATTTCATTCCAAAAGAGATGAACACCCCAAATTATCTGGAGTTTGGACCAATTGAAAATTTTTGAACAATTATCAAACAACGACTTCGACAAAGCGGGGGAACAGTCAATAGTAGTAAAGAAATTTGTTCAAAATGGAAGAAACATGCTGATTTAGTCCGCATCTTGAACTGTGCAGGGTATGACGAGTTCAATTAAGAAAAAAGTTCGAAGTTTTATCAGAACCAGAGTAATGCTATGTTGTAATACTATAAAAACTAACGCTGAGTAAAAATATAACAATCCAGTCATTTACGAGTGTTGCGACACTTTCAGTTATTCTCTAGTCAGAGCTTTTCGCGGGGAACTGTGAAAAGCCATGTTGCATTTTCTATTATCAAGCTGATTTCTTTCTGATATAAATAGCTAATTTATTTTTTCAGAGTACACAATGGTACAATCATGTGTAAATTAAATCATTAAACGTCCATTAATCCAGATGACTTTCATGCAGCAAATTGCGATCTAGAACCGATTGACTAACTGACAAATTAATAACTGTATTTCAACCTAACTCACACATCACCCGTGACCACTCAATCTCATTATTTCGGTCAATAAATCTTTCATCTCCCATTACAGTTCAGTGGTGCATGCCGCCACTCACCAGCCGCCTCACTTGAAGCTCATCATCGTGTTGCAGATTTCCGCCCAACAAACAACCTACTTGGCCAGCCGGCTTGGGATCTGGCTTTTAACTTATTCGCCAGCTCTGGATAATTAAATTAATTACGATCATATCACACGCTACGCGGGCGCTTTCCCATCCATCTTCTGCGACACGCGCATTTCTTTGGTTTCTGAGCACCGCGTTACGTACCGCTCGTAAACGAGCAAGCCGGATGGTGATGGGCCCGCGAACAGACAGAGTCCCAGCGAAGAACGTCAATGTGCGCATCCACTTGGGCCCTACATCGCGGCAGACACGGCGCAAACGGCCGTCAAGTGAGCCGTATCATGTCGGCAGAGACGTTCGTTCATCGGCAACGCAAGCAGGGGGTTGTGAAAAATAAACAAAATTCCTTCGACAACCTGAGATTCGTGTTGCTCGTTTGTCGGCGTCGTCGTCCAGCACTTCCTTTATACTTCAACGAGCTAGCCAACCAGTGTGTGTTTGACGTCGCACCTATCCCGTATGTAGCTGGGAAAAAGAACACAGTGACATGTAGGCAGGAATTTTTATTGGCAGTATCGAAAAAAAAACAACATCTCGACACAACAAAGTGGCTGTCTCATTTTCAAGGTGATAGAAAACACCTGTTCCACAGGGAGCGTCATCACCGGAGAGACGATCCGTGTCAGTCGTCAAAGTCGAAGCGCATGCTGTACATACGGTTAGTTCGGGTAAACTAGTACGGGTGTCAATGGTATTCTACAATGACACGGTTCCACCTTTTCACCAAGAACGAAGACCGCACGGATCCAGAGAGGTCAACAAGGCTAAGTGAGTAAAAAAGCAGTAGGTTCATTATCTAACGAGACGATTGCTTATTTTGCTCGTTCGAAACCGGATATCTTTCACTCCAATACAAAAAGATGACATTTTTACTTTAAGGTATGCCAACAATTAGATTGTTTTCCAGCAACGCTCAAAATTAATTTATATTATGTACTTTATCACGGTTCTAAAACTGTATATACACAAATGATTGTATTTGTGCATAGCAAAGCAAAGCCTAGGTGCTGCATTTCGTTATCGAAACTTGACCGAGTGTTTTAATACGAGAAACTTCGCAGCCAGCTGTTAGAGTACAGGGCACCTACAAGTACCTACATCATAAGTCGGTAAATATATTTTTCTTCTCATTATTTTTGTACAGTTGCTTCTCCAAAAGCATATCAAGTAAACCCTAAGTTTTGAAAACAAACTGCCTCAAATATACGCTTTTGATTGAAAAGCCTGAATCATGCAAAGTAAAATAATGAATAGCTTGAAAAGCCGAAAAACAGAATATAGAATGCCAAACGCTATTCAGCTTCCGGTAGTGTTTTTCTTTTTTTTCTTCCAGAGAAATCCTGCAAGCGGCACTTGCACTGTAAACTCACAAAAACACTCACACTCACTGTATGCTAGAAGTTGCTGGCTGTGAAGTCTTTTCACATTAAGCGGAAAAACATGTTCCAAAAGTGAACTACCTTTTCTTTGCACAAAAAAAAACTTTCTATGCTCCTGATTACCCTCAACACGTAGGAATACAAATGTTTCTCTTGCATGCACTTGTACGATAGATTGAACCACTTTTCACGTTTTTTGTGATTTTTGGTGCTGACTGTGTCGAACTTTCGACGTGTAAAACCTGCTAAAATATTTCCCCCTCGTTTCATTTCCTCTCCTTTTTCTTTCAAAAGTCTCAAAGAAATAGAGCGCAGAAGGTAAGATCACTTTTGGTACAGTCATTTTCAATCACGTATGGAAAATTTATTCTAAACAGCACATCAATTTCCAATACATCACTGAAGAGTACCGCGAAAAATGGTTAAAGAAAGAAAGATAAAAGAATAGCTCAATTCTGTCAGACATTTTATGTTTTTCCAGTACGATAATCCGCAACAAATCATGAATCCAAAATCCAACCAAAAGAAGAAAATAAAAACCTTCTCATTGCCGGAGCCAACATTCTGATTGCTTGCTTCGAGCACTTCGAACATTCCACCGCTGCTTGTCGCGGCACTGGCTGCTGGCTGGCGATGAGAATAAGCGTTTCTTGACAAGGCGGCAGAAAAAAAATACCACCTCCTCCCGACCGGCCTTCACCACGGTGCGGTTTGGAGCAGCAATTATTCTGTGAACGTGGGACCACGAATGTCCGCCTCGCGAATAAGTCAGCTTTGAAAATTTTCTCTTGTCACCAACGCTTACCAGTGCCAGTTATTCAGGGAAAAATTGAGTTGGGAAAATGGAAAACAAATGAGTTCTGGATGGATGCCGAGAATGCCTTCTTTTTTTGCCTCAATGCTATATACGGTAAGTTGAAACGTTTCATTTCGATTATTCTGTCTCCTGAACTGACGCCTGGCAGCATCACGCGCCTGCAATTGCGTGGTGGCAGGCACTTCAGTGCTCGCTCTAAAGCCCATGCCCATGATGCCTAAATACCAAAGGCACATTTCGCGATAGCCGGGGCAGAGGCGGATGGCATCATTATCTAACATTGAGCAAGAAGTGCGATTTACATTCATGTTGGTCGATGTAATGAAAACAAAACCAGTTCGCGAGATGATTACCGGAGTTAATTATGATCTGCGAGATAAGGCATGATAATAACGCTGACGGGCTCCAAGTCGGAGGGATACGCCTTGGTTGGATTTCCAGATTGACTGGGTTACAACTCCGCAGCTTGATGGACAGGTAGGTACGCCGCCGTGCCGTGTGCGGTTTCGAAACGATCCGGATTGATGGGATGAGGCTATAACGCGAATATAAATGTTAGTGATTCTTTGTGTTTGTAAGTTTGCGTGGGCTAATAAAGCCTACGGCTTGAGCCACAGAAGTTGTTATCTTTGAAAATGATTTGAGTGAAAGTTTATTGCAATTGTCAGATTGGTACGACATCATTGGGGAAAATGTTAAATTTACATAACGGAACAACAGTAACAAAGAGGTACTTAATCAATTTTTACTATCACAAAAGATTCTTTACTCCAACATTCTACAATCCTTTTGAAATCATTATAAATGAAAATCTTTACGGTGAATTTTTGTGTCGTTGACGCCATTGGAAATAAGTCTGTTTGCGTAATTGAAATAAAAATGCTATTTTTAAAAATATATTTTCTGTGTTCAGTTTGGCAAGTAGGATGCAGTGAATACATACTCAAAAATTAAATTTTTATTTTGTCTAATCTAATCTAATCTCACACTAACGCAGCCAATTCTGAAGGCATCCTGGAAAATGACGATTACTTGAATCAATCATTTTTCTTGTCAACGGCCAGGCCAACTGCGCAGCATGTACCGCAGAGAGAATTCCAAGGAATCAAGTGGAACTAGAAAAAATACCTAATTCCATCAAACTCCTTGAAATCAAGGGAAGGAAGAAAGCGTGGACCTCCCGTACCAAACGCTTCCCATATACATAGATAATGATTTATTTACAGTCGTTGGGAGTATCTTTGCTAATAAGGGTTAAGTGATACTCCGGACCCTCAGGGATGAACTAATGGCATTTAGACCAGAAGCCAGGCTGCAATTGGCCAAGGATATAGCGCCTTATTTCGCTCTCTGAAAATAGATTAGTTTACCAAAAAATTAGTATAAATCATATAATACTTGAAATTAAAGTCGTGTGGTTTAATGGTTGCCTAAAACTACATTTGTAAGGTTAGGAACTGAAAACCGCACGACCCCGCACCTCCTAGCTTGGCTACTCAATTATACAAATTGAAGTATTTCCAGGTATGGCCACGTGGAGGCGCTAGGGAGGGGCTTGGGATGGCTAGAGCTATGTTGGGCACTTCTTCCTAGTTGCCTTCCCCATTTCATACCCTCAAAAATTAAATTTTTATTTTGTGCCTAAAAACTGCTTCTGAAATTTGAAAAGACTCATTTTTTTAAATTGACGTTAAAAAGCAATCTTAAATAGGTCCTTTGAAGAGCATTTTTCTACTAAAATTAGGATAATTGCTTCATGTTTGTTGTTGTTTGACTTGCTTATTACTTGTAGCAAATAACTTCCTCTTCATTTTCTCTGTCTTTCCACATCCCAATCCCAATCCCAATCCCAATCCCAATCCCAATCCCAATCCCAATCCCAATCCCAATCCCAATCCCAATCCCAATCCCAATCCCAATCCCAATCCCAATCCCAATCCCAATCCCAATCCCAATCCCAATCCCAATCCCAATCCCAATCCCAATCCCAATCCCAATCCCAATCCCAATCCCAATCCCAATCCCAATCCCAATCCCAATCCCCATCCCAATCCCAATCCCAATCCCAATCCCAATCCCAATCCCAATGCCACTAATAAGCTCGATCCTTCTATTCCACAATCTGAATGACAGTATCTCTCGCAATGTAACTTTTTATTTAATCAATTGCAAGTTATCGGTCACAATTTCACAATTTCTCATTCTGTCTCACTATCTCTACGCAGTGAGGTTCATAGTAATCAAATAAATAAAATATGTGCAATACGAAAAAGTGAATGAAAACTGGAACTGCTGGAAAAGAGTACAAGAGGTGAAAATGAAATATCAACATTTAACAGATTTAGCAGATTTTACTGCATTTAGTAGTAAAAATTAAAAACAAAAGAATAGAAAATAAAAATGAAAGTAAAGGGAAAGAAAATCTAAAAATAATCAATCAAATAAAAATAGAAAACATGAACCGAAAATCTGTAAGGTTAGAGATGATACACGATGTTAAGGGTCACATTCTCAAGAGGACGTTTATACCCATGCTTTGCTTTGCTTCTTGTTTGCCTGACGAAGTTATTGCAAGTACAATTAATATTTGTAAACAAAAAACGGCGTATCCGTGTCATTTCTCAAAAGAAGAGAGTCAAGAGAATATTTGCTTATTATCACGTCAGTATTATCGGCATCAGAATGTCAAATGCTATTTTCGCTTCCAATAGTTCGCCGTGTGCGGATTGAACACAACTACAATCAGAGTAATCCTTACCTTCATACCCTACAGTATTAAGTCGAGTCGCAGTGGCTCGTGTTGTATCAAGCAGTTGTCTCCATTCAACCCGATATTAGGCCACTCACTCGTCGTAAATTTCCCTGGAGCCTAAGAAGTTGCAAATCGCTTTCGACCAAGTCGAGGCATCTCGCACGTTGAACCCCTCGATTCCTAATGCTATGCCGGTGGGGTTGTTAAAGAGAACTGTTTTTGTCGTACTGTCGTCCGGCATCGTACGACATACCCAGTCCACCATAACCTGAAGCTTTTCGTCAAAAAATGTAAGATAGGAATCTTTTCATACAGTGCCTGTAACTCGTGATTTATACGCCTGCGCAATCTTCGATTTCAGTTTGTAATCCTCCAAATGTCGTCCGCAGCACCTTCCCATCAAACACAAAGGTACTCCGAGAGTAGCGCAACAGCTTCAAGTCCATAAAAAACTAGCAATCTAATGAGGATTTTGTACATTGTCAGCTTCATACGGGGCAAAGTAGGCCCGATTTCATGCTCAAATACGCCGCTGGATCTCTTTACTAGTGTTCATATCCGACCACCAGCCATCCCAAATACACGAACTCATCTACAACTGCTAGTTCGTAGCCGTCAACGGTTTGTCTTCTTTGAGCTTCTTTCTGTTATGTGTTTGCTCTTCGCCGTATTTATTTTTAGCGCAAGCCTCCTAGATTCCGCTTTCAATATGGCGTAGCTTGTCTCCGTCCGTGCAAAGTTCCTGGCTGTGATTTGGCCTAGGATTTAACTTCCTTTGGAGAAAATCGTGTCTCTCGTGTTGATGCTAGCTCGTCGGACCAATCCCTTAAAAGCGATGCTGAATAGCATGCAGGCTAAGCCGCCACTTTGTCTCATTCCTCGCCCTGTCTCGAAGGGACTCAAGAGTATCCCCGAGATGCACTTGAAACACAACATACGTTCCTAAATCGCTCTGATCAGTCGCGTCAGTTTTTCCGGAAAATCGTGTTCCTGCATTATCTGCCATAGCTGGTTTCGATCGACTATATCGCATGCTGCTTTGAAGTCGATAAAGATGTGATGCGTTAGTACATTGTACTACCGACATTTCTGCAAAGTCTGTCGGATGGTAAAATTTCATCCGCAGTGGTGCAAACTCCAACAGAGCCAAGTTGATTTCTCTCTTGCGGCTTGCAGTGAAACTCGAAGCATTAAGATTATCTTAGGGTATAGTAAGATATTATTTGTTTAGCGAAGAGTTCATTTTCGTATTATATCAGGTAGATTGGCCTCCAAGTTGCCCTCAGGATGCGATCACTGGTCTATCAAGCCAGGCTGGCAGGGGTTGCAATAATTAATGGGATTGAAGCACTAGTCCCGCAACCCAAGTAACAATTCTAAAGCCACTTGCTTTTACTTATATTTTATAAAGGTTTTATTGCGGTATTAATCATTACCTCTGGTTTTATTGTAATACAGTCAAATTTCATTAATTGCACTAAGGTTATCGCCGATTTTTACAAAAACTTATTTATCAATTGGGTTGTGTTGCTATAGCTAACAGTTAAGTGTTGTTCATTTTAGCTATTGGCTTTATCAGATCAGCGCGATTTAGTAAAGTTCTTCTCAAAAACGGCGACAACCTTAGTGCAATTAACGAAATTTGACTGTATTGCGCAATACCAAGAGGATACGAGTCTAAACACACTTATAGCAAGCTAGAAAACCAAAATAAAACTGATAATAAAGCAAATTTATTGTGGTTACCTATATTACCACTGCAAAACTTGTTGGCTGCTTCATGTCTCTTATAAACTTATCATAAGCGTGGCGTATCAATACAAAATGGTGCACCAATTAAAATTGATCCTATCGCGGTTCCTTGTTAAACCGCAAGAAATCTACTAGTTTTATAGTGCCGAACGGTAACACCCTGACCAAACTGTTTTTCTGCTGTTATGAAGAATACTAAAGCTCAACAACAAACTCATTTTGTTATGTGAGATCATATTATCAGATTCTAGTAGGGGAAGGGCGGTAAAGACGGACACTGCGGGAAAGACGGACACTTGTCATATTTCACAAACAATAATTTTTTGAAGCAAATCAATGATGGGAAATGTTTCTATAGATTGAATTAATACTTTTGAACTAAACTGCCGATTTTTAGCAGCGTAGCTGACTAATTTATAAGCAAAACAAAGAAAAAATGCGTATATACGCTAACCGATGTAATTTTGTGCGTGAAGAAAATAGCTGGTAAATCGTTAAAAAACAAGATATTCATGCTAAACCGACGACATTGCATTAGTTTGATCTTTCACTGAATATCCATTGGAAACCTAGTGAATTTTTGAATATTCAGTAAAAAGTTATTGAAGTTTGAAAAAATGGTTTCCAAGTCGGGAAAGACGGACACCCAACGGTAGGGAAAGACGGTCACACAGATTTTGAACCCATTTTGCCCAACAACGATTTAACGTTGCAAATACTTACATATTATATATGTAAAAGTAACCAGAAGTCATATAACAGTTGGAATGAGCCAACTTTTAGAAACGATTAATTCGTCACTACTTAAAATATTGAAGGGAACCGTTCTATTTTCTCGCTCAAAGGGGGGATCGGAAAGGGGGTTTTCCCAAACCAATTCTTTCCTAAATACATGATGAAATATGTTAACCTTTCTTAATACTGATAATTCGACGACGCGTGACACCTTTTTGCGAGTGTCCGTCTTTCCCATATCAAGTGTCCGTCTTTCCCGCCCATGCGCAGAATCTCTGATTTATACATGATGTTTATAATACTAAAAAAAGCATAAATTCTGGAAGAAATTTTCCAGCACACGTTGTAACTTTATTAGACAGAGACTTAAAGGTTCAGTTTATACGAAAATTGGGATCAATACAGTTATATTTGAGTAGATATTGAGTCTTTACCTTAAGGTGTCCGTCTTTACCGCCCTTCCCCTATTTTGTTTTAGCTCGCAAAAAAAAATTCATCCAAACAAAGTGTTTTGCAGAAAGAAAGTTATTATCAATCGGTTTTCCTGTCAAAGGAAACAATTAAAATGATTTTGCTGGAAATTGAGATTGACTAACTGAATAAATATATTTTGTTAAAACAACCAGTTTTCGAAAATTGCAAAATTTCAGTGGCGCGTTGATTTTATCCACCTATCAAATCAATATACACGATATATTTAAATGCGCACTTGCTGCAAACGAACTAAGACTGCTCAGTTAAAACTCGTTATTTATTATATGGGATAATTTGCTGTTGTTGTTGTTATTTTATGTGAGAGGTTTTACATTTTCGTGCATTCGTCTTTATCCTATGGGATATTTTATTATGGTCGCTATGGTTTATGGTTATGGTTATGGTTATGGTTATGGTTATGGTAATAGTTATGGTTATGGTTATGATTATGGTTATGGTTATGGTTATGGTTATGGTTATGGTTATGGTTATGGTTATTGTTATGGTTATGGTTATGGCTATGGTTATGGTTATGGTTATGGTTATGGTTATGGTTATGGTTATGGTTATGGTTATGGTTATGGTTATGGTTATGGTTATGGTTATGGTTATGGTTATGGTTATGGTTATGGTTATGGTTATGGTTATGGTTATGGTTATGGTTATGGTTATGGTTATGGTTATGGTTATGGTTATGGTTATGGTTATGGTTATGGTTATGGTTATGGTTATGGTTATGGTTATTGTTATGGTTATGGTTATGGTTATGGTTATGGTTATGGTTATGGTTATGGTTATGGTTATGGTTATGGTTATGGATATGGTTATGGTTATGGTTATGGTTATGGTTATGGTTATGGTTATGGTTATGGTTATGGTTATGGTTATGGTTATGGTTATGGTTATGGTTATGGTTATGGTTATGGTTATGGTTATGGTTATGGTTATGGTTATGGTTATGGTTATGGTTATGGTTATGGTTATGGTTATGGTAATAGTTATGGTTATGGTTATGGTTATGGTTATGGTTATGGTTATGGTTATGGTTATGGTTATGGTTATGGTTATGGTTATGGTTATGGTTATGGCTATGGTTATGGTTATGGTTATGGTTATGGTTATGGTTATGGTTATGGTTATGGTTATGGTTATGGTTATGGTTATGGTTATGGATTATACCAAAGCGTTCAGAATGATCTGAC
The DNA here is from genome assembly GCF_943734655.1 of Sabethes cyaneus. NCBI lineage: Eukaryota > Metazoa > Arthropoda > Insecta > Diptera > Culicidae > Sabethes > Sabethes cyaneus. Next base: position 219,701,569 of record NC_071355.1, read on the forward strand.
AGTAAAACATTAACTTTTCTGCTCACGGATGTATTTTCATGTTGACAAAGCCGGCAAACTGATTTAGCTTTTACCAGAGCGAAAAGCTATATTTAATTATGACGGTAGCTGTCAAGCAGCGAAAGCTTAATCGAATTTTATCGAAACTTAACGAGAGTTTTCGTTACAAATAAGACAATGACGTCGGATCTGTACCAAAAGGAGTGTCTCCAAAAACGAATTTTGCCGTTCATTCGATCCCACCACCATCCCGTGATGTTTTGGCCAGATTTGACAAACTGTCATTACAGCAACGTCGTTCACGAATGGTATGCAGAGAAACGGGTCCAGTTTGTTCCGAAAGACCTTAACCCACCCAGTTACCCCCAGTTCCGCCCTATTGAGAAATACTGGGCAATCATAAAGAGGAGACTCAAGGCAAAGGGAAAAGTTGTCATAGACATCAATCAGATGAAGATCTGGTGAAATAAGATAGCCAAAACGATGGACGAAGAAAGTGTGCGCCGCCTAATGAGTCATATTACAGGAAAAGTTCGAGAATTCCTTCGAAACCGTGACGAACAATTTTATCCGTATTTTTTCTTAAAAGTATAAATAAAATGCTACATTTGTGTAAGAAAAGCTCTTGAATTCAATAATAAATAACTGAAATACCCGCAATTGTTTTTGTTCCAATACTATCTGAAGCAAGCTTTACGACTACTTGAGCTTATAACCTGATTCTTATAGAGGTTATGAAAACATTCTTAGGAGTGGGACACTTGACCAGAAAAAAAGTTTTATATCGGTCTTCAGAAAGTTCTTGTGGAGCTTATAATTTTATAAGCGGTTTTATGAAATTGGTCATGAAAACCACTATACGAACGTAACAAAACTTGTAATCTTTGCTTGAGAAATGTCCTTTACTGTAACAGCTGATTACCAACTCGAATAAATAAAAAACAAGCTCATGCTCCGAATGCGGAATATATCACCAAGGTCAAAACCTTTGCTTTTAAGTTAAAAATTAGCTAACAAATATGAAACATATGATTTGTTTTGTTTTGTGTGTGATACAAACGTTGAGGAGTCTTTTTTGCCTTTTTGAGAAAAAATTACTTATGGTAAAGTAATGAATTTCCCAGCTCCAATTAAACAATAAACCATTGTTAAGACCCAATACTTATAAATGTTTACATTCTCGCAAAATCCTACCCTGTCCATAGATAATACAATTTATAACAAACAAATTTTTATCAACTGATGGTATTCAAAACAAACTAAATCCAATAAAAACAGTAAAGTGAAACTGCAATTGGCATTTTTACTGCAACGACTTTGCGGCATATTCGGAAATTGGTTTGGCATCAACAAAGAACAAGTTGTCTAACGGCTATTACCGCAGCACATGCCAAGTCGTTTAGAGTATGCTAATTTTGTCCAAAACATAAGGCATATCGACAGACACTTTTGGCACAAACTTCTAATTTTGAGATCAAGCTCATTTCGCTTCGTTGCAGCAGAATAAGTAAAACTGAGCCGCTTCACTTATCCTGACGAAACCATCGAAGACCCACTTGACGATAGAAAGGTACCAAGCTAATTGTTTGGCGCAGTGTTTCAGCTAAAAAGATTAATGAAATCTACTTTCCCTACTTCTTTGAGGTGGACGTGAGAGCAATGTTATATTTTTGATGTAAAAAATTGCCGTTTTAAATTTTATAATTTATGGATAGTTCGTCTATATGGAAAGTAGTTAACACTGATTCCACGATTATTTTTCTTCAACAGATCGAAAATACCGCAACTGTCGATGGATTTGCATTTATAATTTTTTCATTGATTAATGTTTTACATATAGGTATATTCCGATGAAATCATCGAAACGAAGTAATAAACATTCCGAATTACCTAATAACCAACAAGTCACGTAAGAGTATTCGTTGTTTGTTTCAAGTTAGTGATGAGATTTTGACAGTATTTTTAACGACCAACTACAAACGAGTGCTAAACAGCATACTGCCACTTAAATTCTGGTGTTCTACCTCGCAAAATTTGTGTCAGGAAGCACTGAGGGCACTGAACCCGCTTTCTTCTGTGGTTCCGCTGCTAAATGGCGTTGTTCTCCCACGGGCAGCCGCCGACAGTTTTGCCAGCCCCGGAAAGTTTGTAAGGCATATTTATACATACAATGTCTATTTCCATATTCATAATTTGAAGCATACTCGCTTCCCTTTTCGTTTGCAGACCAGAATAATGCGAAATATGCTAACGAACCTCCGACCACGCTACAAGGTTTTGTTGGCATTTCAACATGTACCAGTACCAGCACTAGCACTAGCGAATGCTAGACAGCCGCAATTGCAAAGAAACCCGCAAACACCTTTCATCTCGTAATGCTAACAACAGCCGGCCGATATCGCAGCGTTAACGATGGAGAAATTTTTTATTGTTATTACTAAATTGCTTAGCCTTTTGTTCCAATGCACTCGGAAAAGACTTGCCAGCAGATCCGATATTACTGCTTAACAACTCTTAGGTATTACAGCAGGAATACGCCAATCTTTGCAAAACAATCGCCGTTTATGGCCCGTATAAATAGGACTTAATCCGAGAATCACGTTTCGCCGCTCAATTCAGCGATTCCTTTGGTTGGAATCGCGCGAAGCAAAAGATGCCGGTCCCATGGACCGCCGCCCGACGGGACCGGTGCGCGTTATTCCCAGCGTCCGCAGCGGCGCGGCGGTGGCCACCGCTTCTTCGAAACAACAATCATCCGCAGAGATGTTACTTGCAGCTTGTATGTAGGTACATGTTTACCCGCGAATAGCTAGCCGTAGCACCAGTAGCAGCAGCACAAAAGTGTTGCTTTAGTGGGCAGCAACATTTGCTTGGTAGAAGTATGCAGTAGGAACCACTTATTGGATTATCGCTTCAGCTGAAGCTGAGAAACATAAAGCGGAAACCAGTTGCATTCAAATTAGGAAGCCAATCTTGTTCGGAAATAGCAAGCTCTTCTGACGGTTAGATAAAATCAGATAGCTTGTGGGAGCGGCATCTCCCACAGCTGCACGCGATGCTATGCATACTCTACTCATAGCATGCATTTGGACATTAATGAATACAACTGATAGAACATTGCGGGATGTTTAGATGGTCAAACTGCTGAAAATGGAGTACCTATACAAAAGCTCTCCGAATACAGTTCTTTGTTTGCAGACAAAAAAGAATCACCGATTGATATTGTGTTTTATGATGAATTTTAAACGAAGTTGGGACCCTAGTAAATAGGCAACAGCAGAAAAAGTGAACGTTATTTCGAAAATGCTATCTTGCGTTTATAAATAAAACTAATAAAAAAACTTTATTTCCATTACAGATGCTGTTTCATCGTATATACATGTCTTCCGATGTGGGATTTGTAAAATATATCTGCTCTTCTTTTTAGGATGCAAAGCATTCCAGCTCGGCTTGCAGAATGATACTTTTTTGAGGACGTTGGAAAACACCGACACAATGCAGCTACGGATGCAACGTACCGGATGATGCAATTGGGGGCAGGCCGTTGTTCCATTTGCGGTTATTTCCCGAGCACGTCGTGTGTCACATATCTACCTACCTATCTAGAGGTATCGTCTGGCTGGCTGGTTGGCTGGCTGGCTGACTGGTAAATTCTTGTGATAACGGAGATTTTCTGCGCTTTATTCTCTTCCATGGCAGCAGCTTTGTGCATGTGAAAAATCTCGTATGATGAAACCGTAAGCAGAATAATGAAAAGCTTTCGTTTTCATTACGCTGCTCTTCAATCATCTAAAAGCCTAGGGACGAATGTTACGGGAAATGGGTCGCCAAGTTATTGTTTTTTTGAAGGACTTTCCCGTACGTGGCTGAAAGCGAAACACCACCCTATGTCCTGATGGGACCATTAGCTGTGAAGGCTTGAAGAATCACTTCCACGTGGCACTTTCTGAAGTTGCTAGCAGACACATACCTACAGTTGTGTGATGGAGAATATTATGTGCCAACCGTTTTCCATTCGGTCTGTTGGGATAACTTTAATTAAGTGTCCCCTTAAACAGCATGCCGTAAATTTAATCTCGCATGGAAGATAACTGCCATGCCGGCACTATGCATAGATAGTTGGTTACGTCTGCTTGAAACCTTTTGTTTGGTTGCAACGATACGTGTTTATGCTCTCAGACGAAAGAGCATTCGAACGTAGAGCATGGTCGTTCACACATCCCAATCGATATATCACTATTATATGCAACGAAATTTAATTGACCTTTGTCCTAACTCAAGCAACACATACACAATTTTATAGTTTCTTTCTTCATCTGGGAAAGTTATTTTTCAATTAATTTCGACTTTTATTTTTTCGGATATTCGAAAAATACCGTTTTCCATATTTAAATACCTTATTTATTTTACCCAACTAAGTACTAGACCGTACTCAACAATTGAACTACGGAACTTTCACTGCGATTCTATAATCCGCTAAACGACAGTATCAATTTTGCCTTTCCATCCGGTTCGACATTTTAAAGAGTTGTAAATTGTTGAATTGCACGTTAGACTATCAAACGAGAACACTTTGCTGCTAGAGAGCTGTGTTGTAGTTTGAAAGTAACAGATTATGTGCTTATTTTCAGTCGCATGCACGGGTACACCCTTCCGTACGCCAAATAGGACCTACGTCGTACGAAAAACACCCCCGGCTAGGGAAAATAAATAAGCAAAAAGGTCCCCTTATAGGATTATAGGAAACGCTCTCTATGCGACCTTCAACTAGGACCAAAAGTATAATCTCCCTTTAAACAAGGTAAGTTATATACATAAAGTTCTTTAGGACCGCCATAAAAGCCTATCAGGACTACTTAAAATTCAAAATATACCACACAACTACGTAATAACATGAAACATATTGCTCACTCAATAAGCACACGTGAAAATAAAGTCCAAAATACAGTAGCTGATTTGGACAAATGCCATACTAGTATAAATTACCACTCTCGGTGTGGCCTAAAGAATGGCTTTGAGGTAGGTGCAATACTAATTGGACCAGCTGGATAGCTAGTTCGCTTGGCAGGTAATATCGGAATCAACTGGATTGCTGCACCATTTTCGCAATTTTTCCCCCAGTGGTTTTCTGTTGTTTCTGATTGGATATCATATTTTTCTTTTCTACGTTTACCATATACTAGGCATTGGATATCAGATTTCAAATTAATTGAGTTTTAATCCCAATAAATAAAATGTCACACAAAATTATAGCAACTATTTTCCTGCTATGCAGACACCATTTATCTCTTTAGTGGTTACTATTTAACTGTGCTTAAAAACACTAGTTGTGGGAAAAAGTACTAATTTTGCACTCTTGCTTAAAATGTATAACCAAACATAACAAAAAAATACGTCAATAAAACCACAAACTTTCATGAACTCAAAAATTACACCAGTATTATAGCTATTATACCATGAATCGTCGGAATTACCTGCGTTCATGGTACCTGATTTTTTCCAGTCAATTCCTTATTATTATTAACAATTTCTATGTTCCTTATAATTACGCTTAATTCAAATATAATGTTATAACAACAGTAAATAAAACATTCTTCTTACTTCCCCGTTGGTTCGGGAATTTTACTAAGACTTAGACTAAACTTAAGTAATAGCCTAAACTTGCCTATTAGTCAAAGGTCACTTTCTTGTTTACTACTGAAAATAATTTTTTGTCAGCTGCTTTTCGTCAGATATTTTTGTTACACGCCCAGCCCCTTTGCCACGTTCTACAATATTAACTATTTCAACATATTTGTAAACTTGCTACAACTCGTGATAATTGCATCTTTTCCCACGTTCTCTCCTAGCCACCATGTATTTGATGAATCCAAAACTCGTTGCTTCCAATTTAAAAGGCCTATTCCTACGAGTGTACTCCATTAGGCATACAGGCGTTAGGTATTAGGTATAATGGACAATAGGGAATGAACGTGTGAAAGGCATAATGTATGGTATGCATAACACCCATGACCGGATGAATGGCCGAATGTCATAGAAAATATTCGCTGCCCCTCGCAGTGACCGGTGTCTCCGACGGCGAGCTGCCGGCAACCCTCGCGGCCTACACCCGTTTCGCCCTAAATTTATGAAATCGTCTCGCCCGTCTATGAAAAGTCACAAAATGTTTTTCACGAATCTATTCCAAAAGGTCGTTATGCCAAATGACATACATTTATGGCAATGGTTTTATGGCAGATAACATTATGCCAAGCAGCATTATGCCAAATGAATTTATGTTTAATGGGTGGCCCGATTCTCATTATTCTGAGATGCAACGATGATTGACTCAAGTGCGTAATCGTAGGAAAGTAACATTTTGTAAATTATGCCTAACGTCCCGTTATATCAAACCTTCCAGTCGGCCTCGAGGTATGATGCTGGCCTATTAAGCAGAGATGCCAGAAGTGAAGACATGTCTTCATTTTGAAGACATTTTTGAGAATTTATTTTGAAATGTCTTCACTTAAATGTCTTCTCATGCAATTTAAATGGGCGGGTAATTCTGGAAAACCGGAAGAAGACAAATGAAGACATTTTTTCTTGATTCGAGAAAACTTTTCAAAAAATCACCTGGTAACCCTGCTAATAAGCCGGTCATCGTATGTTCGAATCTCGATTGGGAGAGGCGGTTAGAGTCAGTTGGATCGTAGCAACTGGCCCTGCAATTGTCCTGTACTCTAACAGCTGGCTGCGAAGTCTGTCGTATAAAAACAGAAGGTCAAGTTTCGATAACGGAATGCAGCACCTAGACTTTGCGTTGCCTAGCATCCATTATGTCTATCTTTCATATACATATTGTCCCACCCTATGCATATGCACCATATGCCCCTATTCCCACTACCTCGCAAACCTAAGTAACATATGAGATCTCACAATCATGGTACTGCACGTTTGCCATTTGTACTGCACCTTGCAAGGTAGCATTGAATTGCAAGTTTGAGATTATATCTTCTGAGGTGTCACCCGCTATTCTGCAGCAACTATCACAACTTGACTGTATCGCACGCCTCCTTAAAATTCACAAAACGATGATGGACCTACAAATTGTACTGACAGAACTTATCTAGTGTAAACTTTTGATCCGGAGTGGCCTTCTTGAAAGCCAGTTTTGCATTCGCCGACAAAAAGCAGAGGGCTTGTGTACAAGACACGACCGCAGAGGTAACGCAGGACTACGTAAGTCTCTATGTAGCGATAGTAGCATGTACCCATGCATGTAATAATCATTGGCGTAACTAGAGTCCCTTTCTAGGGGGGGGGCTTTTGCCCCCGGCATCAGTAAGGATCCCGCCTTGTCTTGTCCATCATTTCCGAAAGAAATTAATCTAAATGTAATGCTTGATTATTGAAACTATGTAAAGAATTGCAGGCAACTAACTGACGCAAAGCAGCAAATGAAACGGTCAAAACTATTCTCGGATAAGAAAGTCACTGATTTTACTCGTATTGAGAATTGCTGCGTTGCGTCACATGCAGAAATATCCATTCTGCTCTGTTTCCGTTCCGAATAAATTTTAGCAGTACCTATATAGAAACAATCCGGAAAAAGGAGAGGATTACCGCTCACTTTTCTATGAAATTTCACTTTCAGGACATCAATTTGGACTAAATTCAATGTTTAAAGATAAACTCGGTTGAAAAGAAAGGGTGGTTTTGTACTTTAATAAAATTGTTTACTTTCAGGACATCAAATTGGACTACGGTAAATATTCAAACGATAACATCGGTTGAAGACGAGGGGTGGTTTTTCCCTCTGGCGTACTTCCAAAGCACAGATATCAAATTCGCTGTGCGCGAAACGGTGCTGCGACCTTCCCAAGCTTGTTCTATTTGTGAAGTCGGTGCACAGGTTTGTTAAAGAGTGAAAAGGATAGACAAAACTTTGCACCAAATCTTCACAAACTTTCCAAATGGCAGTTCCATGAGAGTACAAGAGATCGATTTGCGCTTACATAGCGAATTGGTATAGGTTTAAACGTCGTAAAAAATTTTCGACCTGTTGAGACGGAGAGTTTCTGTTACTTTCATGTGACATGTGACATGAAACATGTTCAGACTTTGATGACGTCTTTTCCAACCAATCAGGATGCGAGGTTTTCTAGTTAGACAATGCTTCATTATTTTCAATTTTTCAATAGTGTACACTTACGAATTAATAGCATTCTTTTAATGAGCTATTAGGTATCGGAATTTTTGGTTCGAGCAGCATGTTCCTCACAATCGTGTGGAGGATTTGTGCCTCGTCCATCTTGTCCATCTTACATCATTTATCTGGTGAGGACGGGAAGGAATAGGAAGGAAGGATAAGAGAATTTGACAAACACAAGCACATGTAAACCAAGTGATTACTGTATTTCAAAGGAGGCACTGTAATGCTAGGTTGTTAACTTATCAATAGTGCATCTCCTACTATAGGAGTAGTAATAGCCTATAGCTTTGAACCTCTCCATGAGCTGGGGACCTATGGATACAGACTCCAAAGAGACCGTATCCCTAGGTACGGCGCTATTTGCGTCACTGGTTTATCCGAACAAGAACTTTTTTAAAGCTGTAACTAAGCCTCAGGTTTTGCTTTTTAAGTTCAGAAGATTCAGAAAACCGTCGTCAATCGTTGAAACGGTTTTCAGGACCTTCCACCTGACAGCTTATATTTTGGGGTTATGGATAGAGATCATTTTTAGCACATCCATATCCCCCAATTTCTCTGCATCATCCCAAGGTATAATAAAAGATACCTTGTTTTGATGCAGATTGAAAGATTCTATAACGAATCTATGAAACTCCGCTCTCTCGTTTATCATCTCCAGCTTCTCTTGGAGGCATATACGGCTGTCTACGTTTTCCGGGGAAAGTCATTTGAGCTATTTATTCAATAAACATCAAAACCACTGTTCTTCCACTAGCACGTAACCAGGCTGAAAAAACCAGCAACAATCGCTTACGCGTATCCGCTCTTGATGATGGTTTGGAAAACACACAATTATGATCACGTTTACTTATTCTACTAAACAGCTGTGAATATGCTATCACAGAACAATTCTATTTCTTTTTATCATGGAAGAACACAAAAATTTCCCTCTGATATGAAAATATAAATCAATTTTCATTCACTAGCGTTTAGCAGCATTTTGTTTTAAATGCCAGCATATGGTGCATTATTTACGCTACTACCAATATGTGAGACCTGACACGCCTGAAAAGCTTCTATCGTGTTGACATAGCTAGTATTTAAGTGACAACCACTTGCTTCTGGCGTTAATGTATATGAACGTTTCAATGATACACTAGCGCCAGCAGCAAGCTGTTGTCACTGCAAAACTAATTATCTTCAATGAGCCCGGAATGTAGGCAATACCGACACGTTATCCATCGGTCTCTTTTGAACTGTTTTTGCAAAGCATCATTTTGCAAGTGCAGGCTATTTCGGCCGGTCGGATTTAAAAAACACAGACACCACTATAGAAAATGGCCTCAATTTAGCCGCAGCCACTTCATCATTTCTCGCGACTATAACTCAAATTCAGTAGCGTTTCATTAAAACCAAAATACACGCCGATATTCAGTAAATAATATTCTATCAACTGATATAAAAATCTTGTCTCGCATAAATATAGTTTCAACGTAATTCCTGAATATTGTTCAGGCTACCGCTTAATGGGCTGGAAATACCCTCCCGTACCCTACGCCAGACTGAACAATTTTATGCCTCAGTAGTGCCTACAATGGAGTCGATTTTCCTTTTTGAAGATAGGGCATTTGATTTGGGTAACTATTCTTCTGGCATTTTTTTTATCTGTCCGATGATCCGATATGTAGGCCTCGCTTCCCGCTTTTGGAAGTTCGGCTAAGATACCGTCCTTTCCTGCAGCTTTGATATTCTTCAGCTCATATATAACTCATATTTTAATTTGCTTCTGTGTTGGTGGCTCCACAACTTGGCCACCGCTCGCAATTTGCGTCACGTCTCTACATTTTCTCCCCCTTTCAACGTTGTATAGAAATGCTCGTACCTCCTGACTGCAAGCGCCATCCTATCAGTAGGGTAATGCCGTTATCGTCGGGCCACTGTTATGGTCGGGCCACCACGATTTTTTCAGTTTTAGTAACTCGTGATACGTATGTACAAGCAATGTAAAACTTCTTACTGTGACAGCTAACTTTTCACAATATTGTGAGTTTCAGTCGTGTTTTGAATACGCGTACTGAATTCACTGATTGAATCAATACAAAAAAAGTTTTGCAGATGCAGTTAACTTTTCTTCAAAAAATGATTCATGAAATTATCGGGTTAAATATTGAAAATTTGTTAAGTGTGTTGTGCTCTATTCGAAGGCTATTGAAAAATCCCGTGCAGTTAGGTGTTTGGGTAGGGTAAGGCGGTAAATGCCACAAAAGCGCTTATTGTAAAGGTCGGGCCACTTGTGTAGTCATGGTTGGGCCACCATAATTTTAAGCACAGAAGCGCAATTTTCGCTAGAGAACGTCAGTCGCGGGAAATGTGATGAAATAAAGCAAAATTAGTATAATCAAACCTAGATTGTTGTTGATTTTTCATTGCAGTATTACACTTCGGGAAACGCGATTGTAGTAATATTGATTTTACAAGATCACCAAAAATTTCGCAAAGATGTTATTAAAAATAGGATATTTATTCTTATAAGGGCCGTTGCTCACAAAATTCATTCTTCTGATGTCGCTACATAAAATTTCAATACGTATTTTTTAGATTAAGAGCGGTGGCCCAACCTGTACAATGTGGCCCGAGTATGACAACATTTTTTGTTTTCACGTAAATGTCTATAACTTTATTATTTTTTAAGCAATCGGTTCAAGATTTTCCAGAAATATAGCTTATTCTTAGACCTTTCCAATGATCTATTTAGATTTTAAAAATTCTTTTTGAATGGACGAATGTCAAAAAGGCGGCCCAACCACGAAGACATTCCCCTAAGCATTTGCTATCCTTATTATTACATATTGAAGGCATTCCAGCTTCTGACGCTACTGACTACTTTTAAAAACTCCGTGAGTCGTTGCAAATGAAACTCTCATCTGCGCCGGTGAAAAATGGCACGAAAAGGCTCATGTTTCGTCCGACAATAGAATCTTTTTTCTATCGTCTTGAGTTGCCAGCCCTGTATCTCTCTCACTGTTCTATCTGATGCTTAGTAGCTGTGAGGATTTGATTTCTGACCCAGTTATTTTCGTCTATCCCTCTCTGGCATTCGGCATCAAATCTGCTGTTAACATATTCCAGCATTACGAGATATAATGAGCAATCACTTCAATTATATGAACTAGACTCTATTTTACCAAATATAATGATGAGATATAGTTTATCTGTACTCAGCATATTTCCAGTTAAATGCAAAAAATTTGGAGTAATAGAAACTGTTTTGCATAGTAAAAAAGTTGATTATAGTGTCCCGTAATGCTGGAATGTGACTGTTTCACTTCCACGTGTTGTGCCTTCCGGCTCTTTAGCAGGTATCTAAGTTGTTCACAGCCCATTTATATCTTCTTCCGGCTTTTTCTGTTGTTTTGCAGTTCATTGACCTGTACCTGTACTGTACTTACAGGAAGAAAAATCCTATCTTCATCCCATTATTTTTCTAATTTTGTGCGTAAGAGAGCCAAAGACATCAATGAACCATCTCAGCAATACATTTTTTTAACAAAAGAACCGAAACCAATCTATTCCTACAGAAATTGTAGGAATTTTTCTCGCATGCTAATGCTTGAGTGTAGGTATGCACAGATAAGGGGGCTTCCGGTTACACAAACATGCTTGGTGTGACCTTGAGAGTGGGTGTGTGTGTTTGCGCTGCTGCTGGCGGCGAAATTTGATGCTTTTTCAAACCCGGTTGGACGTTCCCACGGTGACGACGCATGGAAATGGAAAGAAAACAAATCTTCCCTGAATGAAAACAGTTTACAAGCAATAAGGAATACCAATATGAAATTAAAAATGGTAATAACGGCACCGGTGCTCTCCAATTCAATATGTTTTTGTGAGCTGTTTTTATTTTCAGGAATTCGTACACACAAAGGGCAATCAATGAAAAGCCTTGTTTTGATGTAAAAACCACAGGAGTTTAATTGTTAACATGAGTAGATAACAAATAAAACTTATGTTATGTCGCTTATGAAAAATATGTCAGCTGGTCTAGGCAATGATCTTTTTAAGTCAATGAGTCCAGTTTCAAGAGGATAGCTTTGCTATATAATAACTTTCGTTCTACTTCAAACTTCAAACATTTGCAAAGCACTGGATACCGCCTTCCCTAGAAAGAGAATCGCAACGAGTTCAGTAAAGCTCAAATTTATCCCAATATGCCAAAAGGTTTATGTTTACCTTTGCACAGATTATTTTCGGGACTATTGAAAACTTGTTTCATTCGCCACGGCAGGGTGCACGGCTTCAGTTGCTTCAGCTGCTAGTCGCAAGATGAATCTCAGCCTTATTCTTACAGGTTTGTCCATATAACAGCGTCTGTCCTATAACGGGCGGCAGTTTTCGCTGAAGAAGCCACAGGCATCAGAGACCGAGAAGCCACTGTGTACGACCAACTTTTTCGTCATTTTGTTTCTAAATTGTGCTCTGTAAGGATTTCAAACTTTTTCATGTCGCGTTTTCTTATTTTGAGCTTCAAAAACAGCTTGCATTGTAATTCAAGTTTGCGCACAACAACAGTAGTTCAATAGAATATTTCTTAGTTCATCATAAATGATAAATGACCCGGAAATGAGCAATGAACTTTATGACTTCTCTCAAGATTAAAATCTTCTTAATAACAATGAGCAACGTTTACCTTCTACTAATATTATGAATAAGTAGGTCTTTGTATCTTTATGGTAGTTTAAAAAGACATAATATCATAATAATTCTCTGCACCCACTCAAACAAAACTACCTACATAGTTTCAACTTAATTGCTGCTAATCAGAGGCGCCTTTATTTTACAGACGAAAGCACAGAAGAAAGCACAGAAGCTTCAGCTGCGGCTATGGTTTGAATTACGACATAAACCCAAGGCAAAAAAAATTAAAACAAAACAAAAGACCGCACGGATAACACTAAACACCAACGCCGAGCTGGAACCTACTACAGTCTACACATTTCATTCATTCATCCACTCATTCATTCAAATGATTGCCGTTGCGATTGCTGCTGCTAGCCTGCAATACACGTGACAATCTAATTCCACATGACTGATCCAGTGATGATGGGCAACCGTGGAGAGCGAGCAATCGAACCTCGCGCGTGGAGCTCACTCGCTCTCTGTTTACATACAACTTCACTCGGCGACGTCACCGTTTGGGGTGGCTGGTGGGTTGCCCATCGTCGAAGGTGAACACTTTTCCCGCCCACAATACTGAGCGGCGGCAGCAGTAGAGTGCACTCAAGAGCAGGAGAGCGTCGGCGAGAGTCGCTGGCAATTGTCATCGATCTACCACACCGTCTCCAATGAATGGATTTTGACATTGGCGGAGAGATGCATCCGTTGCCAGACAACAACGGTACGGTGCCGCATCCCAGAGACCCGTCGCGTTTGGGTAGAAAGCCAGCAAGGATTCATCTCAGATTCAGTTCTTGCGGAACCGTCGACTGAATTGGATTGTCGGAAACGAGCGGAGCTTTGTGAATCGCGTTGGCGTATCGAAGTGTGTGATTCCCAATTATTTACTGTAGTGTTTGGTGCTGTCCCAGCACAGTGGAACGCTTATTGTGTGTGCTGACCGTGCGAAGAATTTTTTTTCACCCGGACCACCCACACGCCACAGTGCAGTATGATACTGAACGCAAGCTCACCCGTGCCAATGTCAGTGGGAGCTCGACGACGAAGCGCACCACAGCAGCAACGCAAGGACTAACGGCATTGTCCTTGCGTAGCGTACTCCAGCTATGATGGCCCGCTGAATAGCATCGAGGAGCTTACGTCCTGCCGTACTTTGGGAGATTTTCCAGCGAATATTGAAGCACCTTCTATGTGGCCAAGTCGATTGTTGACCGAGATCAGTTTCGTGCCATATGGGAAAAAATCGGATTGCCGCCAACTGATTGAAATTTTTGAATTCTGGTGTTAGTTTTTGAGGGTTGTAAAAAAGCGCATTGTTTGTGAAGTGCCAATTGATAGACAGTGGTGAATCAGCAACCATATACGTGGAGTTTTCTGCAATGTGGATTACATTTTGACGAACAAACGATCGGAGCTGTTGTCAGTACTGAATGATGGATTTTCTGTTGTCAACGATTTTGGTATGTGTAATTCGGAATATTTATCGATGCCTTAACTTCATCTCCACTTCAATATGTGAAATACCAGTGCATTACAACTTCAATTATGTGTATTGTGGAAAAGTCATTATAGTTAAAATGTTAAAGATTAGGCAGATGATTTTACTTGATTATTCCTAACTTTGCGTCGTATTGATTTTATGTGTAATTTTAGTTTACTTTGCTTTTTTAAGCTTTTCTAGACTTTTCTCGAAATGGATCTAAACTGCAATATTATTTTTTTAGAGTTTTATTTGAAATATAAATTCCGCAAGTTTGAAAATTCTGCAGAAAAACTAATGACCGCTCATGTGCCGTCGTTAATCGGTAGTTTCTCAGTCATAATCCTTGAATAAAACACATGAAAGCATTTCGAGACATTTTCACCGTTAAAAAATTGCAGATCGGCAAATGAAAAAAAAAAATGCTTTAAAAACCTTCCATGATTTTTGAAGTTACCTTAGGAGTTTTGCAACACAACGGAAAATTTTCTGAAAAGATTCCACAACCATGGAAAACTTTGCGCAAAACCTACTTAAGATAATAGTTTTCCTAGCTTGTTGCGACAATTTGCTGCCATTTTCATTCAAATTTTTTTGATCTATGATGTTTGATTCAAGGGTAGAGAATTTTTTAAAGAAGCAATCTCCAAATCCGAAAAAACCAAAACGTTTCTGATGGAGTTTAAAATTTTCTAAATACTATTTTTGTCTACACGTTTACACAATTTCATGAATTTCTCAGATTTAGAACAATAATTTTTGAAATTGCCCTTTGATAAAATTGTAGATTATGGCTAAGCTTTTTCAGATAATTATATTTA
Source organism: Sabethes cyaneus (assembly GCF_943734655.1). NCBI lineage: Eukaryota > Metazoa > Arthropoda > Insecta > Diptera > Culicidae > Sabethes > Sabethes cyaneus. Next base: position 219,716,711 of record NC_071355.1, read on the forward strand.
ATTCTTCAATAAAAAAAATATTTTTATTTATCAGTTTTATTGGTCAATTCTTACTATAAGTTTTTGTTTACGAGATACGAGATGTATTAAAGTTATATGATGATATAGAATAATCATAAATTATTTTCCAGCGTGTTAGTAGAGTTCGCGAATAAACTAGAAAAAAAAATTGGAAAAATTCTTTTTAATTCTACTAAGGCCATTGCAAATCATTTTCAAAGTTTTTGTCACCCCTCCCTTGGAAATTGGCTTGAAAAATCGGGGGGCAAAAAAATAATTTGTAGGATATGAGTTGATTATTTTTATAAAATCAATTGTCTGTGGGCTCTACAACCGGAAAAACTCAAAAAATGAGTGTACGAGTTGAATTAACGCTTCTAGCACGAAATAGAAATGGAAGTTCAAACAGTGGATTTTCCGAAATTCGGCCAAAAAAATTTTCTTTCGTTTTTGTCTCTTTGTTCATAGATTTTTGCATGGAAAATAACAACGTATTTATTAAAAGCAAGAATAGATTTGGTTTTCACGTTTAAACTTTAAGTAAAAATGCCTAAAATCAATTTTTTGTTTGCTCGATTAAAAAATTCTCTTTGTTTGAATTGCATGCACGATGCATGCAAGCAAAAGTGAATGTGAATCCTCAATTTATGAATCACATTGTTGTTGCTGTTGTTATTTTTCATACATTTCACATCGTGTGCATTGCACGCGGTGATCCAGTATGCTATGCGTGATGTATGATTTCGTGCAGTCTTCAGATATTAGTGAAACACGAAGCGTTTAACATTAAATGTCAACAAAACTAAAAGAGATAGCCATTTCAAATCAAATAACGAATTGTAGAACAATACTATAGCTTCAAATTGGTAGATGATAACAATCAACATTATCACACTTTTTTAGGAGAAATTTGATAAAAAACGCCTCGAAAAACATTTATTTTAAGGGGACCTAAACGACATAAAATTTTTGAAAATTTCATTATTTTTTTATTTCAGATTTTGATTCTACAGTCTTTTCCGCTTATTTTAATACTAATTTTATGTGGCCGGATGTGGAAGTGGCCGAGAAACGATCATACACATAAACGTTCCAATGCGGCGTGGCACAACTTCGACGGAATAAAACCGCGCTCCTGGAAAACCACGATCTTCAAACTTTATGTACCTTTTTCTCAGAAACTACACAACGTATTGGAACAAACTTTTTTTTTGTAACTTTTGAGCTTTGTAAACGAAATACAGCTTGAGAAAAACGAAAAAAAGAAGAAAAGATGACTGAAAAATTAAAATTTTGTCTTCTTTTTCTTTTTTCTCTGGCTGTGTTTCATTTACAAAGCTCAAAAGTTATAAAAGTCTTTGTCGAGCTACTACCAACAAAGCAAAAAAAATTTTTGTCGCAATACGTTGTTTAGTTTCTGAGAAAAATGTACATAAAATTTAAAAATCGTGGGTTTTCAGGACCGGCGTTTTATTCCGTCGAGCACTGGAACGCTTATGGTTTTTCGGCCACTTACCGTGGTCGAATCATTACAAAATTAGTATCAAAATAAGCGAAAAAGACTGCAGAAACAAAACATCTGAAACAAAAAAAATAATGCAATTTTTTACCAGTTTTAGTCGTTTATGTCCCCTTAAAGCATTTTGCTTCTGTAGAGTTACTGAATTTCATGAAGTAGAATGTTTAAGGACAATTTTTGGTACAAAATTTTCTCAACTTTCGAATGAAAGCAATAGAATTGAGCTGAAAAGTATACTTTTTGCATTAGAGCCAATTTAAAGAAAGCAAAACAGAAAACTAAAAATGTTTAATAACACTGTAATGATTGAGATTTGACGTAGAGTGATTTTTTTCGTCAATTGTGGTCCTCTATCATCCCCTGAAATATTTACACCAAGCTCCCTAACACCCAGTATAATAAAGTTTGCTTTACCAATGTTGCCAGCTTTTCAGTTTTTCGTATAACTGGCAACGCTAGCTGCGGAAATATTACTTACAACTGAATATTTTAGTTTATTGATCGTAGCATTGCAAAATGTTTTTCAGCATGCTGAAAGACAGAACAAAAGATATGGTTTCATGTGTGTAAAAAATACCTATATAAGCTCAATCGTTTGACAAATTTATTTGACACTCTCTTTGATATAAAATTATTATTGCATGTTCGCTACTTAAATAAAATGTTCCACAATTTTATCGCGCGTTTTACACACTTCAGGTCTACAATAATTGGACCATACACTTACTGTAACCCAATGAAATTTAATCCAGCCGAAACACTCACTATTCACATCCCATTCCAAGCGAAATGACCAACTTTATGAGTTTATGTGTTATAAATTATTTCATTTCCATACCAAACACCATTTCGATTGCAACTTGTACCATTCTTCTTGTAACCAGTCGAAAATCATGTGCGATTTTATTAATTTTTTGATTATGTGCGGTTAAAAATGCGAAAAACAATTAAGTTTCTTCGAGTATTTACAGAATTTACTTCATTGATCCGAGATAACGGGTGACAACTAAAATTTTGAAATTTTTTCGAGGCTCCTATACTCAACAGCAAACGAGCTCAGGGAGAAATGAGAGTGTGTATGTGTTAGCTCTTTCTCTCCTCTTTCTGTCAGTATTTTTTGTTTTGTTTATAATTGCCAAGTTTTGCTTAAAATGACGTCAAAACAAGAAGCATTTTGCGAGCGCGTTGTACACTTCTTCGAACTCCTACAGAAATCTCGGGAAAAAGTTAGGGTACAACCTTTAAAAAGCGAATATGTTGCGGTTTCGACAGTTTACCATATCCTACGATGCCCAACAACTATTCGCAAGCAAGGTAGTGGAAGACCAGCCAAAATTATGGACGCAGAAAGACATCGTTCTCTTTCTCGTTTCTTCAACAACAAGCCCTCTGGTTTGGCTATGAATTAAGATGCACCACGAATGCTTGAAGAAAATTTTGATCCTGTTTCTACAAAAACATCATGCAGATGGACAATACGTGTTTTGGCCGGATAGAGCATCGTCGTATTATTTGTGTCTCGGGCGTGGCAGCATCCAAATTTAATAATTTTGAATCTTTTACAAAACAAACAAACCATTTAACCATTCATTCCAGGTTAATTAAGTTACTCGCCGCTTGCAGTATGTATTTAATTTTTTGTCCTTATTCTGACATTTCAGATTGCATTTCCAGAAACTACCGCCATGTGGTAACTCTTGAGATATGTTTTACTAATAGAACGTTGATAGTCATAGTTGCTAATTTAATTTAAGCTGTACTTATTCCGGCAGTGCCGGAACAAAACATATTTGCCAAATTTTGTCGCTTTCGTCGTCTTCATTGTCGCCGCGGGTCGAGAGGTCCTTGCCTACTTCTTCTGCAAATCGTCCCATGAACGTGCTCCCCGGGACGACCGAAATTTAATAGAAGCGACAAAATAATTCCCTGGCGCTATTCTGCGTAAGTTTACCATAATGAATGCTTCGTCATCTATCACGAGCGCAACAACTTGTTCCGGGAGAGTAAATATATGCATTGAACTTCCTAGGCCCGGTATTTCGGACCGTTGCTTTCTGAAGTTTGATTTATGCCACGCACTGATGTTTAATCTAGAAGATCTAAATGAAGATATATTTATTCGCGCTCATCCTCGTGTATTTCTAGCCATATTTCAAGTAATCTTCAATGGTTTTCGCCAATTGAAATGGCTTCTTCCGTGTGAAGTGGCGGCATTATTTGCGCGGAAAACACTTGGTTGCGGTTGAAGGGCCTAGCTCTTACGTGATGGTTCTGTGAGAAATAACCAATTAACCTAGTTTTGGATTGTCATAAATTTGCAATATCACCGCGGTTGTGTTTGTTTATGTTATGACTTAACACGGGGCTTCAACTGTTTTAACCGACCGTTGCCGTGTTTTAAACCGAATTGTTGCCGACCAGGATAATTAGGCGTTATTGTAATCCTTGAGCTTCAGTATTATTTCTACATAAAGATTAAATTATAATGCACTTTAACATCTTTGAAGCGTCGATTTTGTCTAAATAATCACCCATATCTGCTATATAAGCGCCTTAATAGTAAGGCAAACCAGACCCTTGACAGGACGTCATGTTTTAGTGGCAAGAATCGTAGCTTGCTCCTTAAATGCTTTACACAAAGTTGAAATAAATATATGCGCAGCTATAGTTGTGCAATGGCAGGTGGGACTCGCACCCATGCTCTTTTGATTGCCGGTCGAATGTTTTACTGACTAAACTAACGGGTGGCAACTGAAACTTTGGAATTTGTTCGATGCCCCTATGCACAACAACAAACGTGCTTAGAGAGAAATGAGAGTGTATATGTGTTAGCTCTATCTCTCCTCATACTGTCAGTATTTTTTGTTTTGTTTTGCTTATGCTTGTCAAGTTTTGCTCAAAATGGCGCCAAAACAAGAAACATTTCGCGAGCCCGTTGTACACTTCTACGAATTGCACAAAGATCTCGGCAAAAAGTATACGGTACAACATTTTAAAAGCAAATATTGCGTATTCGACTATTTACCATATCCTAAGATTCCCAATAACTACTCGCAAGCAAGGTAGTGGAAGACCACCCAAGATTATGGACGCAGAAGGACTTCGTTCTCTTTCTCGTGCCTTCAACAACAACGATTCCGTGAGCCAACGGAATGCCGCAAAAAAGTTCAACTGTTCCTACCAGTACATTTGCAAAATATTGAAAAGAGTCGCAATTAAGTGCCGAAAGAAGACGAGAGACTCGGAGTATACTTAGGGACAGATTTTGACGCTGAAATTCCGATGCTACTGGTTGATAAAATTATTCCGGAAAATGCTTCGTTTTGGACGACGAAAGTTACTTTCTTTCGAAGACGCACATTCCCGGAAATAATCGATACTATTCCATGAATAGTTCAACTTTTTCTCCGAACGTAAAATACAAGTTTAAACGGAAGCTTGAACAGAAAGAGATGCTGTACATTGCCATTTCCGAGAGTGGATTTTGAGCTCCTTGGTGTACAAAAATAACTGGAGAGCCATGAATTGCAAACAGTTGATTGGTAAAATCAAAAGATGCATTCGCAATGTTGACATGACGACCGGTCAAAGCTCCTGTGTCGACATTAAACGGAAGCTTCATCGAACAGCCGATTACGGACAGTTTTTATATGCTCTCTAATTTTTTTCAACAATGGACAATGTATCTTTGATTTCAGTAAATCAGATCTTCTTCAAATAGCTTTGTCTTTTTTTTGACAGCTTGGGAAATAAATTCCAAAATTTTAGTTGCCACCCGTTATTTACTTACTTATCCTGGCTCGCTGCCCTCAGGATTTGACCTGCAATGTCTAACACTCTTTTGGAGGATCTAACACTAACACTTTGACTAACACACTTTTGGAGGATCTGTCGTAACATAAAGATTTGGTCCATTGTCGATCGCCCGTCTACAAAACCGGTTTGATAACTTCCCGCGAATCTACTTGCTAGCGGCGATAGATGGCTAAAGGTGATCTGATAAAGCACTTTATAGGCGGCGTTGAGACTGGCGATCACTAGATAGTTCTCACATTCCAACTTGTTGGCCTTCTTGTATATTGGGCATTTCACTCTTCCGGTATCTGTTCTGTTTCCCAGATCCTCACTATCAGCCGGTGCAGACAGGTAGCTAACCTATCCGGGCTAACCTAACTCTCTTGATGAGCTCCGCTGTGATGCCTTCCTTGCCAGCTGTCTTGTTGTTCTTGAGCGATCACTTCACCTATTGTGGGGGTCGGCACATCCCCATCATCCGCCGTACTGATGTGGTCATTCTCCCTGCTATCTTGATATTCCGTCTCCGCGCCATTCAGGTTCTCATTGGGGTGCTGCTTCCACCTTTCGATCGTCTTTCGTCTTTATCTCAACCTGTTTCGGCACGCGGCACGAAGCCTTTGCGGGATACATTCAGTTTCTTGTGGAATTTACGGGTTTCCTGAGAGCGATACAGTTGTACCATGTCCTCGCACTCTATTTCTTCCAGGCGGCGCTTATTATCCCGGAAAAGTGGGTTTGCTGTCTTTGTTTCTGTCTATATCGTTCCACGTTTTGACGGGTTCCCTGCTGCAGTAATGACGCCCGCGCTGCATTCTTCTCATCTAACATCCTCTGGCATTCCTCGTCGAACTAGTCGTTACGTCGACTCCTCTCAGCGAACCCCATGGCACCTTCCGCTGCACCGTTGATGGCTGCTTAAACGCTATTCCAGCAGTCCCCGAGAGGGGCTTCGTTTAGCTCGCTCCCGCCGGACAGTGCAGTCTCAAGGCGTTGCCAGTACTCGGTAGCGACCTCATGTAGCTCAAGTCGCTCCAGATTGTACCGTGCAGGGCGACGGTACCGAATGTTGGTGACAACGGAAAGTCTTTGGCGCATTTTAACCATCAGCAGGTAGTGGTCAGAATTGATGTTTGCCACCACGATAAGTTCTAACGTCGATGATATCTGAGAAGTACCTTCCATCAATCAAAACGTGGTCGATTTGCGAGTCCGTCTGTTGTTGTGATCTACAGGTGTACCGATATGGGAGGCTGTGCCAGAAGAAGGTACTTCGTATTAAGTACCATATTTTAACCATAACCATAAATTTAACCCGCGAATGAATAAGATTAACTCAGAAATGAGTGACTTTCAACTCAAAAATGAGTAAAAACCGACTCACTTTGACAAAAAGTGGAACAGCCCAAAAATATGAGTAATGGCAATTTCTCAATTCTGAGTAGTTTAGGTTGACCTCATAACTGAGTTAAATTTACTCGTAATTTGTGTAAGTACTACTGGGTGAAATGGCACTCATTTATGAGTAAATATTGCTCATTAATGAGCTTCTACGGTGGAACTCATAAAAGGAGTAAGAGTTACTCAAAATAGTGTGTAAAACATACGCATGTTTTGAGCTGTTCCACTTTTCGTGAAAGTGGGTCAAATTTTTTAAGCGTGTACGGCAAGTTTTGAGATAGGGTGTCATTTCAAAAAATCGAAAAATGCGAGCGTCACGAAAAATGAAAGGTTTTGAGCGCTAATAGCTCAGCGGTTTTCCGATCGATTTTCAATATTCTTACACCAATCGATCGGAAAATCTTCTAAGAATTGACCCAAATGAAGAAAAGTATGGATTCTTGATGTTGAACTATTGAAAAATTGAAAATAATGAACCTATGTTTTACCAGAATTCTCGCTTCGTGATTGGTTGGGAGATTCTTAACGATGATCTAAACCTATACCAATTTGATATCTGTGCTTGGGAAGTAAGCCAGAACAAGTGACAAAGTTTCCTCATTTCAACAAGATTTCTTAACACCGCGGTTCAACCTAGACCATTTTGATGTCCTTGCTTGGGAAGTACGCTAGAGAGAGAGTGACAAAGCCCTCTCGTGCCAAAAGATTTCTTACGAACGCGATTAAACCTAGTCCAATCTGATGTCTGTGTTAGGGAAGTGTGCCAGAAAAAATGACAAGTTCGTTGTCCCAACAGATCGCAAAATCTTTACTGCGTGACGATTAAACCTCGGCGAATTTGATATCTGTGTTGGAAAAATGTGCTACAGCTGTAGTGTTCGGTTATAATACGGCTCTGTATGAATACGCATGCTTGCCGTTTCATTAGAAGTGTAGTGAAAAGATGTGCTGTTGATAAAATAGGATTGAATTGGTAAAATCCCTTCAACGTGGGAACCATGGGTAATAAAAACAATCTTTAATTTCAGTAAGGTAGCAGGAAAGCAATAGTTTGTGTATATATGTTGCATATAGCATGTATACATGAAGAATCGAATGATTACAAGCATGAATACATGCTACTATCACTACAAAGAGACTTACGTAGTCCTGCGTCACCTATAGATGCGGTCGTGTCTTGCACACAACCCCTCCGATTTTTTGAAGGCGCCGAAGTCAAATTTTACTATTCAAGTCAACGCTGATCTTTCCTGCGCGTTAAGAGCGTCCTTATCGTCTTCGTCACTTCCTATGTATGGGTTATGCACATTGATAATGCTAATGTTGAAGAAACGGTTTCTAATCCTCAACTTGCACATACGGCTGTCGATTGGCCATCACCCAATCAAGCGGGATTGCATGTCGCCCATCATGATAAAAGCTGTACCCAGCTCGTGTGTATTTCCGCAGCTCTGGTAGATGGTGTATCCTTCTCTAGACGAATGTACCGTAGAATCCTTTCAGTATTCCTCCTGCGTCTCTACAATGTCGAACTTGCGGGACCTCAATAAGTCGGAAAAGATGCGGGTACTTCCCAGAAAATTGAAAGACTTGCAGTTCCATGTTCCAAGCTTCCAATTGTTAGTCGTTTTTCGTTGCCTTGGTCTATAGCAATTGTTCTGGTCCCTATTTACATTATATGCTTCCTGTACTAGTACGGCTTGTAAGGCCCGCACCAACCCCATGTGTCGCCGGAGGACCATTGTGATAGTACTGTTTTTCGCGTCCCTCACTGACACATGGACGATGATCCTCCCTTCCCTGTCAGCATACGACCTAACCCAAGCAACAATGTGAGTTTATTGTACTCGTATGGCGGTTTGGGCTTAAATTCTATCATAAGAGTGTAATAAAACCAAAATTGTTGCTTGGGAAGTTTCCACCGGGGATCTCCGTTAAGGTTGCTCGTATCACGAAGAGGTAGGGATAGAAGTTGCTGGATAAGAGGCTGAGAACTGCTATGGGGTTTGTTTCACGCATTATTCAGCTGTTTACCAACCATGACTGCTGCTAAATTCTCGCGTGACATGTGAAAAGTATTTATATGCAAATAATAGATTTTCTTCGTGTCTCTTCCCTTCCGCTTACCACGGCGACAAATCCATTCCAACGCAAGTGTTCTTAATCAATCGCTAGTTAATAGCGCTAGCCACTGCATCATGCAAAATCAATCCGTTCAAATACATTAGCATCACTGTGCTAGGCGGAAGAGAGGAGATGTAAATACCTTATTTACACATAACCCCTTTTCAAACGTTACTTTAAAATGCGCTGACCGTCCGTCAGTGAATCGTTTGACAGTGAATCGCCAACTGCAAACCAAGTGTGTTATTTCTTAGTCATTGCCGCTCTCAGTTATTACCAAATCGAACATCAATGTACGAAAATGATCGTAAATAACCCTTGACAAATTCGGAATCGTAACTAAAGCGTGATAAAGTATGCCCAAGTTGATTTTCAATCGTATATAATGGTAATAGCTGACACACATACGACTTTCAGCACAAAATTGTATAGCAGTATGGAGCGAATCGCGCTCAATTGGATATTATCGTATATTTATATAAGAGGCTTATGTCTGTACCGAAAACCATGTCTTTGACAGGACGTCGTAAGAGGTAACTAAAAACAGGTCCCGGACAGGACGTCATGCTTTCGTAGCAATGGGTTGTATTCTCAGTCACCTCACTGGTCGACTGTTGGACTGCTCGAATGCTCAGCTGGTTGACTATACTGCTCGATTTGATTGCACGCCTGGACTGCTTAACTGAACTGCTCGACTGAACTGTTCGATTCGTCTGCTCGACTCAACTGCTTGATTGGACAGATCGACTTGACTACTTGACTGAACAGCTCGATTTTACTGCTCGAGTGGACTACTCGATTCGACTGCTTGACACATTTGCTTGACTTAATACTCGATACGACTGCTTGATTTAACTGCACGATTGAACTGCTCGACTGGACTGTTCGATTCGACTACTCGACTGGACTGCTTGACTGGACAGCATGATTCATCTGCTCGACTAGACTGCTCGACTCAATTGTTCGATTCGACGCTCGACTAAACTGCTCGATTCAACTGCTTGATTCCACTGCTCGACTGGACTACTCGACTCAACTGTTCGAATGAACTTCTTAACTCAACTAGTCGATTGGACTATTTGAATCGGCTGCTCGACTCAACCCGATTGCTCGATTCAGCTGCTCGACTCGACTGCTCAACTGGACTACTCGACCCAACTGCTCGAATAAACTGTTCGACTGGACTACTCGACTCAACTGCTCGACTGGACTGCTAGAATGAACTGCACTCAACTGTTCGACTAAACCGCTTGACTAAACCATTCGATTCGACTGCTCGACTCAAGTGCTCGACTAGACTATACGACGCAACCGCTCGACTGGACTACACGACTTAACTGCTCGACTGGACTGCTCGACTTAACTGCTCGACTTTACTGCTCGATTTGCTTGCTCGACTCGACCACTCGATTCAACTGCTCGACTCGACTGCTCGACTCAATTGCCCGACCGGACTTCTTAACTGAACAGCTTCGCTTAGCTGCTTGACTAGACTGCTCGATTTGACTGCTCGACTTGACTGTTTGACTCGACTGCTAGACTGAACTGCTTGACTCGATTGCTTGATTCGACTGCCCGACTCGCCTGCTCAACTCGATTGCTTGTCGCAATATCATATGGTCGGTGTTAAATCAGACCAGACCAAGTCGCAAAATTTTAAAAAATGAGTTAATGATAGCAAACGATCAAGAATTTTCATTTTACTGTAATTAGACTACATAAATGTTTTCTCGAAGTCAGAATTTTGCCACTCGGTTCTGTCTGACTTAACGCCGACCATATGAATCGGTTTGCGGCAGACAATAGACGGTTCAGAGTCACTCACACAAAAGAGCCATATCGCCCGCCTTTAGAATCAGCACAGTGGAAATAATATTTTTATTCAGTTAAATAAAATCCAATACGACCATAAAAACTATTTGTTTCAGTTTCCGGCTATGACTCTTATATACAACATCTTAGAGCTATATTATGCAATATAAGAACTCAAAGAACTAATACAAAGATTAAACATCTTCGCAAACACGGACCAATGCAATGTATCCGCAGTTTCTGAACAGACATTTATCCTTTCCGGATCGTAAGATTCGAGCTCAACTAGTCGTATATAAACACTTATACAGATGGAACGTGCATAATTATTTCTTATCACAGATATCGCCAAAACAGTACGGATATGCCAATTTTGCGCATCAAATACCATTTATTAACATGCATATCTGTACGTAATGCTGATTTTAAACTTTTATATACACATGAAAATGCTAGCTGGACTGCAACTCGTAAGATGGTGTTGGTGGTGAGGGAAGGCACATCGGTTACTACTGCTAAAATGATTGTCCGACTAAGCAATCGAAAATGTTTACGTAATACGAAATGTAACGAGAACCTTTAAATACAAGTTTAGAAACATTTATTTCATCTTCAATTAGTATATCGAAAATGGGATGGGTGTAAATTCACACTCACAGTTGTAGGGGAACTGTGGGTAAGACGAACAGGGTGGGTAAGACGGACAGGTGGTTGATTATACCAGTTAAGTATTAAAATTCGTAAATATTTTGTTGGGCATCCAACCATCTTGCTATCTCATGATGTCTGAACGTTTTCATCATCTTTTAGAACTTAACAATTTTGATAAAGTATAGAAAAACTAAAAATTGGAAATGATTCTGCATCTAGATGTAACTTTTTTCCATCGAAATTAAACTTTTTGAGTGGCTTAATTCCAAAATGTTACCCATAGCATGAAGTATTTCGATTCAATACCTTTTCAAGTAACGTCTACATTGAAATAATACGTAATTTTATTTGCGTACGAAAAATTGTGAACGCTTTAAAATAATTAAAATAATTTAAATTAATGATGGGGTGAAATGGACAACTGCTAGTTTGGGTAAGATGGTCAGTTAACACATTATAATAAAATTGTTGATTTTGCTTCTTAGTGATATCTCAAACATATAAATGAAAATTTAACCGGCAAACGTGAACTTCAAACAAATGCAGCGGCCAGACATGAAACAGTTTTTGGAATGCTTGTTCATATTGCCACTGCCAAACAAATTTCTATTGGCTGCCTCCAGACCACCATGTTTTACGTATTCAATTTGTTAAGGGCCAAAAATAATAACATGCTCTCAGTTGGGGCGATTTACAATCCATCTTACCCCTCACACATTGTCCGTTTCACTCGCAGCACTAAAAAGTTCACTTTTTTGGACCATTTTTAATATTCAAAATACACAATGAAAACCATTTTTTATTAAATATTTCACTAGCTGCTTTTGAAAACAATATATTGAACTGAAGTAAACTATATTTAGGTTTTATAAATCATAAGTTCTCTGTATTATATTAACTGTTCTTCTTAACCTGTTCGTCTTACCCACAGTTCCCCTACATCCGCACCGCATGCAACCGTCTGGAAACATCATTATCGCTACCGTAAATTACGACCAATCCCAGAGTGGGTATTTTTAGTTCAGACAATTCCTAATATTTTTCAATTATTTTAAAGTTTGTTAGGAAAACATGTAATCTACTGAATTGTAATGAATTTTTAGAAAAATTTTTCAATTAATCGATACCAATATCTCTAGAATCTGTTAAGGAAAGACTGAGTTATAAGCTGGCAAAACATAACCGCTTTTCGTTATATGTTCCTTTTCCGTTTTTCTAAAGTGCAGCCCAATATAGAAATCAAAGACGTAGTCCTACAGACCAAACCTCGTGTTTTTAGTCTTGACCTTGAAATGCGGTCAAGCATATATTAATTTTTTTTCTTTTTTTTTTGAAACGGTGGTTCTACCAAAACACACTAAAGAGATATAAAGAATATGTATTAATATCGGTAGAAGTTAAAAATCTTCAAGATTTTGATTTATTTAAGTTTTGAGTTTGACTACCTATCTGGCGTTTCTGTGTTTACTTACTAATTAAGCAGCGCGTTTCTATTATCTTGCTGTACCGTTTTCCACAATTTTCGCTTTGGCCTAGTTACATGAGTGTTTATAATAAATGACTCTCGTTTATTCTATTTTCCCACTTGAGAAAGATAGTACGATCAGTGTGTTTATTTGAACTAGCACTTTCCGATATCTCTGTTTAACGTTAAGTATTTTAGTAGCTTCTTCTCATATAAGTTGAACTGGAATGCAATTAACAATAGCCAAACACAGACGGAATAACGCGATGTTTAGAAGCACATTTTTGCAGCTGTCAAAAACGAAATATAGATTCAGGAGAAACCTCATCCCATAACGTGAATAAAGTGCTTTGACAAATCACAACGAAATTTCCTGGCAAAATAATTTTACTAAGCATCATTTCCTGCCAAAATTCACATTCGTTTGCCATTTTTATGCTCCCTCATACTTATCTATGATCCGTGAACCCTGATTACGATTCATATGTCGCTCCAAAAGTGATAATTTTGTGATTTGTATTCCACTTGAAGCCTGTGTGGTTTACCTTTTAAGTTTCGACAAACGAACAACGTCGAACGATCAATATTCACTCTACGGCGGGTGTTATTCTAAACGGTACACAGACATCGCCGTATGTACCGACTATCGCATATGTTAGCCTCATAGAACAGTGTACACAGTGTTTGTAGGTATATGCTGCTGTGCTGACAATGTCGGAAACGAGAGCCAATTTAAGCATAGCTAGCGGCTCCAATCTGAACAAAATTGCAGCTCCAATAGTGATTCACCGTCGAACATCACCGAGAACTTCAATATCCGACACGTGTACGATTACTATCAAGAAATCAAAAGCTGATACCTTCTATGTATACCTACCGTGAGTTATGAAATTGGCAATCGAGATTCGCCGGGAACGAGCGATTTGATTATTGAATATTTTCTCCATCGGAAAGCTGACAAACGAATGAATTGAACATGATTGAATTCATTGCCGATGCCGGGCACGCCGAGCGATATTAAAGCCACCGGAATAAATCGAAAGTGAAACGCTGCACCACCTGCGGTTCCACGGTGCGGCTTCCCGGTTCGAAGTTATAGTTAATAATACGATGTTCTGCTGGCATAACTAGAAATCAATTTGCAGTGGAAATGAAACGGTTTTTGCCACATTCAGCAACCGATTGATGTCGGTACGAATGTCGGTTATTGGCAAATGATTATCCTCCGGTTGTCCTGCTGGAAGAGATCCCGCTGGCAAATTTATTATTATGGCCGAATGCAGTCACCATATCGCAAACACTAGATAAATTTTTCGAATATTTTAACGAATATTACTCTACACTGCTAAAATAAAATAGCGGTATCTTTCAGATCCCACCGGGTCGATGTAATTTGTGACTGACTCTTGCAAAGTTCAAACACATTATCGCTTGTAATACACAGTTAATGGAAACACTTCAGCATAAAGAGCAACATTTTGCCTCCTAGTTAACCACCGACCGCAGAGAAAAAAGCGGTTTCGCATCCCAACACTGTCGAGAGGTAATCATTATGATACTATTTCTTTATCGCAGCGATTAAGGTGCGGTAAATTGTCTTGAAAATTAACCATAACCGCCGTAGCGAACCTATAAAGAATCAACTTCACCGGCCGGCAGCTGCGACGAAACCGGGGACTGGTTTGTTTAGTATTTTTAGAATCATGGCGAGCACTTTATTTTATTGGGTTGTCATTCCTGCTGCTGGCCCTGCTGCTGCTGCTGGTATCCAAATGAGTGTAGAGGAAAATCAAACGCAGAAAAATTTCGTCCAACCAGCAAGAACGGCAATGAAAGCGAAAAAATATCATAAAACAACAGACTGGGATCAAACATATATTCACGGAGAGGAGAAGCTTCTCCTCGATTTGCCATTAAATGACGACGGACGGTGCTCGACTCTAAAGGTATACAAAACACGTTCGCAATATAAATTTCATTACCACGTACGACTATCGAGTGTTTATGTGGTCTGGCCAGAGAATTAGAGCATTGTATTTTTGTGTGTATACGTACAACACGGAGCAAATAAATATGTACAAAGATGGGTGGAACAATTCCTCCGAAGAGAAATATGAATAGGAAATTTATATTAAATTATTATCATTTCCTCCGTCAGGCACAATTATGAATGCAAATGACAAAATATAAAGTGCTTGACACAAACAAGAAAATTTGATTTCACAAATCACGTTCCAAGATTTTCCTGATTCTAACGGCTATGATCAGAATAATTAAAACGAAATGCAAAGAAAAGTTTAAGATTGGTTTGTGATTCAATTTAAATATTGGTTAAATACCCAGGTAACTAAAATAAGCACTAACATGAGCAGTAAATTAATCGTTTATTGACATATCCGAAATTTTATGCTGCAGTATAAAAGTTGCTGTATATTAGTATTTTGACTGCATAGGTAATGTAAATTGGCATCCAAGATTCAATTCTAATTCTTTTTGTTGGTAATTAGGGTATGGAACGAGTTAATCAGTGTCACCTATTTTAATCAGTTGAACATAAATGAGCCGAAAATGCACTTTTTTATTCATATTTTCAAAATCTTTTGATAGGATCATCTTCACAAATCACTTAAACATACATTTGATTCACACAAACACAATTTATTGGGTTTCCGACAAGAAATATGATGAATTAAAAATTGTTGTCCAAAAACGTACATTTTTCAGCTGCTGAAGGCAATCGCCACCTCGTTACTAACGAATCCATCACATTTTTCAGCACTGATTACAACCACTCTAAAAGTCAAGCACTCAATTGTCACATACCATATTATTCACTCTCTTTTTTTTATTATCTAAGGCTTTGTCACTAGCCGAAAGTTTTATTATTTTCTAACAAAACTGAAAACAAATTCTGAATTGACGGAACCTGTTCACCAGTAGCAGCAGCTGCAGCACAACTGATGAACTATCGTGTTGCCAAGACACTGTTTCGGTTCTGGAAATAAGAATTTTAAGTTTGAAATTAACTGAAACCTCCTATGGTGAAAACGTGGTTCAATACTTTCAAGAGAAATGTATGTTCATAATTAATTTTTCTTTATTAAAAACAACACAAAAGACAGCTTTTTCAATAATTTTCGAAGATTTTCTCAGTGATTTAATAAAGCAACGATGTGTTTCAATGTTATTTGCTTTGACAACACTGTTCTGATCGTTTGTACTGCTATATGTTTACCTCTTTTGTTCTCCCACCATCCTTATGAACAGCGAGGGAGACGTCAAACTCGCAGTTTCCCATAAGAACACCAGAGAATAAAAGAGACGACGAATACCGTTTGCCGAACGGTGCGGTGACTGTATGCCCCGATAAACAATTTAGACAGATGGCATTTTACGCATCTATGCCGATTACGCATCAGATGCCGATTGGTAGGTCGCGGATAGGAACGCGAACTTACTGAATAGGGGGAAAAGTTCGAGGGATTTTTTAAGGGGACGTAAAAAAATTCAGATTTCAGGATTGCTTAAAAAGCACCTTGCGGGTGAAAATGGGTTCGGGTTGGAGTGTTCAAAATTAGTTCCGCCGCTCCAACTTTTAAAGCGAAAAATCAAAAGTTTAGCTCAACAATAGTGTCTTCCAATAGTAACAGCTTGAAGAACTAAAGATAGCAAGAAGATTGGTATGCTGATATCCCCCACTTAGTCAACCCATCGCTTGTAATAAGGTAAAACAATCAGTGACCCGCTTAGACTGCTTAAAACTAGTTTTTTACCCTAGCTGCGAATAAGCATTGTCAGCACTATAAGAGGGTTAGCAGTAAAGTAGCTATATATTTTACCAAAGCAGCACTTAAGTAGTATTTATGGTGCCTTAAAGGCTTATTGGCTTGCATTTAAATAGCATTGGTAGTGCTTATTGGTTACCTGAGCATCCCACGACAATAACATCAAGTTCGATACCAGACAAATGCCAGGACATGAATACTAAGTTGCCACTGAATCAAGATGGCGCCAACATCTGGGGACTGTCCATGTTTCTTCCTATCAAACACGTAGGTAATATTTCATCCAAATCAGAAAGCTTTAAATTTTGTCATTTACCTATTTCACGTGGAACTGTTTAAAATATCTAGAGGTACAGGAGGTGAAGCACTTCCTTTGGAAAGTCATCTTCACAAACTAGAATAAACTCATCTAGATCTTTCAGATTAAACAGCACGTGGCATAAATCAAACTACGAAAAGGCAACGACCCGGAATAGCGGGCAAAGGAGGTTCAATGCATATTTGCTCTCCCGGACGCAGGTTGTTCCGTCCGTGATAGATGACGAAGCATTCATTAAGGTAAACTTCCGTGGAATACCGGGAGCGACTTATTTTGTCGCCTCTATTAAATTGGTCGTCCCGGAGGGCACGTTCGTGAGACGACTTACAGATAACGTGCCGCTCGCCTTATGGTAATGGAGACGAAAGTGACAAAATTTGGCAAATATGCTTTGTTCCGGCATGCTCTTTATGGCTTTGTTTGTTTAAATTATATTAGCAACTGTGAATAATGGATCTACTGAATGATAGTAGCATCTGAAAATGCATTCTTAAATGTCGACCGGAAAAATTAATTACCTATTTTAAGCGGCTATCAAATTAATGGATTCGGAGTGGGACTTTTTTTTCCTTGTTGGGGACCTTGGACCACTGCGACCAGTTCTTAACTTAACTTTTGGGACTTAATCGTTTTTAATTACGTATATAGTAAATTAAAAATTACCAAATAGGAACAAGCAAATGATAGTAACTGATTCACAAACGATTTTCGTCACAGAATTGTATAGCATTATGGAACTAATCATGTTGAGTCGGATTTCATCGTATACAAATACTTATGAATGTGAATTGTTCTCATATAATTTGCAGTACGTATATTGCCTCCAAAATAGTACGCATATGCTGGTTTCGTGCATCGAATGCGATTTTGCTAGATATATATCGGTACATATATCAAATTTGTTACTTTGATATACGTACGAAAATGTTTGCTGGGAACATACCTCGAAGCCAACTGGAAGGCTCGAAATCCTGTATAAAGGTGGTGTTTATTTCAGAAACATAAATACCGCCACTAAAAACTGTTTTGAACATCAGGAGAAAATTTCTCATCTGGCCAGCACATTGTGGATGTGACAAAAGAAACGTTTTTTCAATCTCATCAAACGCTATCAATGTACCGATATGCAAGATATAAGGATCTACATTCGTTCCAAAATTGACAGCATGCTGCTGCACCCGAGCTATACTAGATTCAAACGACGATGAATTTTGTACCAAATGACGTAAATTCTGCAATTACGCTGAGATCTCACCCGGTTTTAAAATTTTAAATCGCACGCAATCCATTGTAATCAAAGAACAATTGAAATCGTACATGATTTACGGAAAACTACGAGGAACGAGTGGTAAGAAAATAAAATTTGTATCATAAATTAAACGAGTACGTTATTTGACCCGGAATAAGATGAGAACTGGATCCAACTGGATCCAGTCCTAAAAAATTGCCAATCTGCTCACCCGACCATTCTCCCAGTGGCTTTGTAGTGTATGGTCCAATTAATGACCTACGGCCCGTAAAACGGGCAATAAAACTCTAAAATCCCTCATTCAGGCGTCGGTAATGAAAAAACTTTATACCTATCAAAGAAAGTGCACTTAAATTTGTCAAGCGATTGGGCTATATATTCGTTACATTAAACGAGACAATGCATTGCCTTCTGTTGGCAGGACAAAGGACTTTGAGCTTTAGTACAATGTTCTTCCTAAAGAGCTCAATAAAATAGCTTTTATTTGCAACTAAACGCATTAAAATATGAATACCGGTTTAAAAGCTATGATTGTTAAAAAAGATCTTTAGAGATGTATAGGACCAACTCAGAACTGCAAACGTCATTTTAATGTTTCCAGAAAGGAACAAATACACAAGTATCAAAAAAATTGTTTGTATGTTTGTATGTTCCACCATAACTCCAGAACGCCTTGAAAAAAAGCAAAGCCATGGGTTTATACCGTCTTTAGACATTACCCTTTTTTATCGACAGACTTCGCAGTCGGCTGTTAGAGTACAGGAAAATTACGGGGCCAGTGCAACAATCCTACTGACTCTAACTAGCAAGCACCACCTAGCCGAGATTCGAACATACGACGACTGGCTTGTTAGACCAGCATCGTACCTCGAAGGTAGCTGGGCGCCTTGACCGTTCTCCATTAAACTTGGCACACATGTTCCTTGATATAAAGGAATCAGCACTTGGGAGTTGACAAGGAGAGGGGGTATGGGTTCATAACAGGGGGAAGGCCCCAACTCTGAAACGCCTGGACGGTTCTTCAACAAACTTGGCACACACATAAAGCACACATTCCTTGACATAAAGGAATCTGTACTGGAAGGTTGACAAAAGGGAAAACCCCTAACAAGGGAAGTAAAGATCCAAATAAGTAAAAGGGGTTGCGTTTCTCTTGAATTTGAACGGATTGCAGTTATGCAACAGACATCGAGAAAAGACGGGTTCCAACGAGAAAGAATATATGGTAAATATACCTTTGATTTGTTTCCATTATAGCGATTTTCTTTGAGCAAACCAATACATAATTAGCTAGGGTTTTTTTCTAACTCCCGTCGTAATAAGTAAAGCCATTCTAATTTTCATCATTTGTTGGATGGATTTAATGAATACTCCAAAAGTTCTTGTGCTGATTTGACTAAAACACACTTACCTTCCGATCCGTCAACTTTGAAATCACAGAAACGCGACTATTAAAGCATATTATTGAAATTACGCAGCTGACTTTATTGCTAAAATTCGTCGTACCGTTTTAAAATCCGTCCATCAAAATTTTTCATCGTCCGAACTAAAAATCACAACAATGTTTACGAAGCTAACGCGCATGGATTTGTGTAGAACGGCATGACAAATGTTATTCTACAAAATTTCTGCAGGTCAGGCAAGTTTTCCCGGCTGTAGAATAACGACAATGCCTTTCGTATGTTATTTTCATTTATGAATGACGTAAATTAAAACGATTAGTCGACATTTTTTTCTTCGTCGCACGAAAAAACGTAGGAAATTTGGCTGGTAGGACTTCTTTAATGATAAAAAGCATTTAAATATATCTCAGCTCACTTTGATTGATCGCATGTGATAGACAACAAACTAAAATATTAGGGAATAACTAGTTTTGCATTGTTTGTCATAAAAATGCTGATATTTTTACAAATTTGTGTTGGATAGGACGGGAATAGGCAATTACGACGATGTAGCAACATACCCTACGTGACAGAAGGGTGAGCTGACTGGGAAGGAACCGACAGGGAAAGGGGCGAGGCATGTGAGTCTGAATGTATCCGTCATAGCTCCGGAACTTCTGGACCATTCTTCATCAAACGTCGTTTGTCAAACACATGTTTTTTTTGGCATAAAAGAATCAGCACCTAACCAAAAGGTTGACAAAAGAGCAGCCGGTCTCTTACAAGAGGAGAGAAAGGTTCAAATGGGTAAAGGTGTACGTTTCTCTTGAATTTGGAGCGATGACAATTGTACAAGTTGTTTTATTTCTGAAAGGGGGTATAGGCTTTGTGTTGATAAAGGGATTACCGAGAAGGAAACAGATTTATAACTGGTTGGAAGACAATATGAGGGAACTGACAAAAGGAGTAGACACACTCAAACGAAGTAAAAGGGTATTGCTTCTTGCATTATGAGAATTTTCGTTACAATAACAGCTGTACAAGTGCACAGGTAAGATCGGGCATTCAGTTATTTTCGTATGAGAGAAAATGAAACTAGGATACTATTTCCAGGTATTCTACTAAGGCACTCAAACGAACAATGGTTAATTTAAACTATTGTCGTTTCTATTCTTTCGATAATTTTGACAGTTCTCAATATGATTTCTATAGTGCAATAGAACATCAAAATCCTTTACTACTGTCAAGCGAACAAGGTATTTCCTCATAACCAAGCAGCAAGCTCGCAACCTTTAGAAAACACAACAAATAGGCGATGACAAAAATATTTCGAATAGCCAACGAATTTACTGATCGCAGTGCGTTTGTACGTATAGATGGAACTAGTTCGCAGCCATTTGAGATTCAATCCCCAGCTAGCATTTTCATATGTATAAAAAAGGTAAAAATCAGCATTACGTACAGATATACATGCTAATTAAATCGTATTTCATGCGCAAAATTGGCATACCCGTACTATTTTGGAGGAGATATACGTGATTACGAATAATTTTGAGCGTTACGACTATATAAGTATTTATATACGATAATATCCGATTAAGCACGAGTCGCTCCGTACTACTCTACGATTTTGTGCTGAAAATCGTATGTATGTCAGTCATTATCATTATATACGACAAAAAATCAACTTGATCCAACTTTATCCAGCCTTAGTAACGATTTCGAGTTTGTTAGGAGATATTTACGATAGTTTTCGTACATTGATATACGAGTTGGTGCTAGCTGGATCCGGTCTGCCCCAAGGAAGTCATCTTGGCCCATTGCTGTTTGTTCTTTTTGTAAATGATTTGTGTAGCACCATAAAATCTGCAAAGTATATGTTCGCAGATGACCTGGAAATCTTTCGGGTAGTAGCATCAAGAGTTGACTGCTGTGCCTTACAATCCGACATCGATTCCCTGGTAAATTGGTGTGTGTTGAATGGAATGGACGTGAACGTGCAGAAGTGCAATATTATTTCATTCTGTAGGAATAGGAATTTCATATCATTTGACTACACGATGGAAATAGACAGCATCAACCGTGTCGAAACTGTAAAGGACTTGGGCATCCTCTTGGATAGTAAATTATGTTTTGCTCTGCTATGCTAAGGCTTACGCTATGCTAGACTTTATCAAAAGGAATACGCAGCAGTTCAAAGATATCTACTGTCTGAAATCGCTTTACTGTTCAATCGTGCTCGTGCGTAGTATTCTTGAATACGGGGTGCTTGTGTAGGCACCTTACTATGCTGTTCAAATCAACCGGATAGAACGAATCCAGCGTTAATTCGTTCGGTACGCTCCCCGCAGGTTACCCCGGGATGATCCTGTTCGTCTACCTCCATACGAAAATAGATGCGTGCTTATACGTCTACCCACTCTGACAAATAGGAGAAGTATGCCGCAACGATTATTTATCTACGAACTACGATCTTCTGGAAAATAACGTGGATAGCCCGGAGCCACTAGGTCAGATTCAGCTCAACGTACCTCATAGGCTTACCCGGCGAGCGGATTTCTTTCGGCTTCCTCTACATCGTACTCTTTTCGCCCTAAATAACCCTATTGATGTGTGTTCCCGCAAATTTAATATTGTATCTGACTGTTATGAGTTTAATATATCTAGAAGAACTTTTCAAAATAGAATAAGTTTACATTAGGAACTGTCTGTACGATATAATCGAAGACCAGGAAATAAAATTAAAAAATGAAATAAGCATCCAGTTGGCCCCGAGAAATCGAATTCCGGTTAGGAGAGACCGGCAATAGGGTCGTAGCCAGGGCTTGAAAAGGGATCGCAAGTTGAATGTGACTGCCGTGAATGCGAACTTTCCGCATTCAAACTCCGCTTTTTGAACGATCATTTGACTGTTTTTTGAATTCAGTCATTCTGCCGCTTGCCCTGCTGCCGTCTTACAATTCATGCGCCATCTCAGCAAAAGCAAACAGTCGATCTCCCGTTTTGCTTTGCACTTTGAGAATATAAACTGCAAACTGACTGGAAGCATACGGTGACGTATTTTTTCGTTTCTCTTTTTGTCTCCAAATCGGTTGCTCACAGTAATAGTTTGTCACCCGGACGTCGGTCCGACGCAAGCAAAATATTCGTTTGTGTTGGACGGAGTCCGACCGACTTCTTCCATGCACATGTAGTGGTTGTTTTTTTTTTGTAGTATTGAATCATACGATTGTGCGGTTGCTTTTCGTTAGCGTGGTGATTGCCAGTCATTTGACTGTTTTGCAGTCATTCGCTGCTTCAAACGGTAAAGGCAACTTGATCGAAACGAAAATGTCAAAAAGCTCTAGAACACGTTCGTTCTGCTGTATGCCATGGGCGTTTGACTGAGCAAACTGTCAGTTGTGTTATGCATAGCGTTCGTATTCCACCTCTAAACGGACGGTGTGAACTTGAATGCGCGTTGGTGTGACTGCGGTAGAAAAAAAGGATCGGTCGAAGCCCTGGTCGTAGCACTATCCCCGTAGTTGTCCCGTACTCTTACAGCTGGCTGTCGAATGAAAACAGAAGGTCATGTTTCGAAAACGGGACATACTATCAAGGCTTTGGGGTCAACGGTGCAATCAAGGGTAAAAAAGCAAGGTCTTAGGTTATAAACTTCTTTAAGGCTTGACTCTTTCTTTACCGACAGACTTCGTAGCCAGTTATTAGAGTACAGGACCATTACGGGGCTACTGCAACGATCATACTGACTCTAACAGCATCGCCCAGCCGAGATGCGAACAGCATCGTACCTCGAAGCTAACTAGGCGGTAGACATTATGTAATAAAAAGTCGACAAAAAGATAAAAAAAAGATCGCAACATAGAGACTAAAAAGGAAAAAACAACATAAAACGACAAAAAGACGTTTAAAAAGCGTCAAAAAAGCACCAAATATGCTACAAGACGTCGAAAAATACGCCAGATGGACGACGAAAGAGCGACGAGGAATTGCAAAACGACAAAAGATAGTAAAAAGACAACAAAACTACATAGAGCAAACGACAAAGATCAAACACGCTAAAACAGCAACGGGACGGGAAAATAGCAAAAAGCCGCCAAAAAAAAATTAAAAAAGTTAAGCATAAACGTCAAAAAACGGTGAAACTACGATGAAAGGATGGCGAAAAGATTACAAAAATACGACAGAGAGATGACAAGAGACGGCAAAAAGATAATGGAATGATGACGAAATTACAGTGAAAAAATGATGACAGAAAGGCAAACAAACGTTGAACAAAATGTGAAATTAACTAATGTTTATTTGAGCGTCTTAGTAGAATACCTGAAACGATAAAAAAGAAAAGAAAGAATAAATGTGAAAGACGACAAAAGTACGATGAAAAAACCCAAAAATACAATAGAAAGTATAAAGAATTGGCCATTGCAATTTATTTTCAAAGTTTTTGTCACCCCCCTTTGAAATTGGCATGAAAAATCGGGGGGCGAAAAAATAATTTGTAGGGTATAAGTCAAAATATTTTTATAAATCAATTGTCTGTGGGCTCTAGAGCGTAAAAACTCGAAAAATGATTATTAGCGCTTCTAACACGGAACAGAAATGAAAATTTCAAATAACGGAATTTCTAAAATGCGACAAAAAATTTTTCATTCGATTTAGTCTGTCTTTTCGTATTTTTTTGCATAGAAAATAATTACGGACATACAAAAAGCAAGAATAGATTTGGTTTTCACGTATAAAATTTAAGTAAAAATGCTAAAAACGCAGTTTTTTTGCTCGATTAAAAAAATCTCTTTGTTTTTTTTTCGCCCTTCAGTTGGCCAACAGTGGAAGGACAAAAACTTTTTTAACCCTCTAACGGGCAACACCGTAAAAACGATGCGATCAAGCTAATGACTATTTTATCATGAAAGTACACATAAAAAAACCTTACGTTCTGATTTTCATGCAAAAATAGTTATCTGGAGGAGCACCAGGTAAGAAAAAGTCCAATTTCTCCTTTTCTTTTTTCATGTCTAACACTCTGCCCAGATATTTTTTCAATTCAGATATATTAAAAAATTAAAATAATGCATGAGATTTACTCATAGAAAAATTGTTTAGGTCAATCATTTTGTTCTAGATGTCCTTTTCCTTCAAAAGTAAAAAAGGGAATATTCGCGCATTAATTATTTTCGGAATTTTTCGGAATTTTTGTTTTTGAAAAATGATAACTTTTGAATGCATGGTCAGAATGTTATGATATTAGTATCAAAATGTCAAGAAATCTGTTCTGAACACATTTTGCATATTGCCAATTAAAAACAAATTTCGTATGCGGCTCTGGAGCTCCAAAAGCGAAGGCCGTCTCTAGACGGTCTTACCCGTTAGAGGGTTAAATATTTGTAATGGCCTTATTACAAAAAGACTATAGATGCAAAAGAGTGATCAAGGGACGGTAAAAAGTTGACAAGAAATACCAAAAAAGTCTACTAACGACAACAAAAAGACACCTTAAAAAACGTCAAAAAGACGCCAACGTCAGAAAAACGTTTCAACTATAGTTAAAGTCAGATTTCTCAACTTTCTAAGCACACACGATGAATCTGTACGCAGTCTGTCTACTTCGTTATTGCCACTAATCTTTACCATTTGCCTTTTTTTAGGATTTAAATTTTCCAGAAATGTTTTGACCGAGCTCATAAAAAGGAACGGAGTACATAGAGCGGTGTCAGATTTCGAATTTTAAAATGCAAAGCCTTACTTGAGCATAAACGTCTCTCTAAGACTTGACCCTTCTTTTTCGACAGACTTCACAGCCGGCTGACTCTATAACACCACAGCCTAACCGAGATTCGAACACACGACAACTGGCTTGTTAGATCAGTATCGTACCTCAAAGGTAACTGGTCGGTTGATTTCGAATTTTACGATCCCCAATTTTATTTCTAGCAAAAATATTCATTATTAGCGTTGGCCGAAAGGTCCCATAATTCCATTAATCGTTCCAACGCTTATTTTAAGCATTCACTGAGAATAAAGCATGATTTATAGTACGATAACGAACGTTTATTTTACAAATTCTTTCGTTGTTTTCTAGCACGAAGTAGATTCGTAAAATCAGTCCTGAATGTTTAACTAAATAAAGCTGTATTCGTGTGAATTATTGTCTTTTGAAAAATGAATCGTGCATTATACGAATGTACTAAAAAGCACACGATAAAAATACTATAATACCGACACCTATCGGAAAATAGCGTAAACGATGTTCCGAAACGTTTACCAATTTCCAGAATCTAGAGTGAATATATATGTATATAGAAATGTAAGTACATTCTCTCAGAAATATATAGGGTTTTTTTCTAATTCCGGTCGTAATAAGTAAAGCCATTCTAATTTTCATCATTTGTTGGATGGATTTAATGAATACTCCAAACGTTCTTGTGCTGATTTGACTAAAACACACTTACCTTCCGATCCGTGAAGTTTGAAATCACTGAAAAGCGACTATTAAAGCATATTATTGAAATTACGCAACTGACTTTATTTCTAAAATACGTCGTACCGTTTTAAAATCCGTCCATCAAAATTGTCCATCGTCCGAACTAAAAATCACAACAATGTTTACGATGCTAACGCGCATGTATTGGTGTAGGACGGCATGTCAAATGTTATTCTACAAAATTTCTGCAGGTCAGGCAAGTTTTCCTGGCTGTAGAATAACGAATAATGCCTTGCGTGAGTTATTTTCATTTATGAATGACGGAAATTAAAACGATTAGTCGACATTAGACCGTATGAATAAAAGAGTACGATTTAAACGGGAAAAGCAAAGCAATCTGTTTTATTCATACGGCCTATTGTCTTCTTCGTCGCACGAAAAACGTAAGAAATTTGGCTGGTAGGACTTCTTTAATGATAAAAAGCATTTAAACAAATCTCAGCTCACTTTGATTGATCGCATGTGATAGACAACAAACTAAAATATTAAGGAATAACTAGTTTTGCATTGTGTGTCATAAAAATGCTGATATTTTTAATAATTTGTGTTGGATAGGACGGGAATAGGCAATTACGACGATGTAGCAACATACCCTAATTGGGGAAAAGATTTTCACAAAATTTTCCTGTAGAAAACTTCCCAGAAAAGAAGGAAAAACTATGTTCTGATTTTTTTTTTGTAAAAAAATTAAAATTTGGATGAACTGAAAACTATTGATTAATATTGGACTGTCCACTGTGGCTCAAAGGTTTACCAATATTTGCGATCCACAGGGCCTGGGGGGAAAGTTGGATTTGAATTCGGTTATAATTGGCTTCTATTCTGTTCGATCCGCGGATCCTCCAGCTTGGGTAAAGAAGTACGTTGTACACACTTAATAAGCGTTGCTTCACAGACTCTCTCTTACCACGTCCACTCTTTTCCCTTCACGCTTTCACGCTTTGTCTTCCCTGAGATACTATCAACACCTTAGTTGCATTACTTTCTTCTACCGTTCTCTACGTTGGTTATAAAAAACTACCGTGGTAAAAAAAATCAAATGCCTGACCTCTTTGCAAGGGTCAAGATAACAACACGAGGTTGGTCGACAGAGTTTGTTATAGGACATCTTACCGGCTTATGATAACAACACGTTATCTGATGAATAGCACACCGGTTTTGTTTTATTCATGTAACACTGATTGTCCTTCGGTACCGTACATAAACAAACACTACGAAGTAAACTGGAACACCAAGGCGGTCAAATGGCATCGCCAAGACGGCTGATTACACGATTACCAAACTTAGCGCGTAAAAGATCGATTGTTTGATGAGCTATAAGACATGTCGCGCCATTCTGTTTAGCCATAAAATGTCGGTTATCATTTTTCTGTTCCACTCTCCATTGACCGAAATGACGATGCCCTAATGACTTTCTGAGAATTTATTTGTTTCATAACCTTGCACCGTCTCAATAACAGTACGGCTGAGATGAAAATGCGCTCAATTAGTACAGATTATTTTTGTTCGTAAGAATTTCATCGATTTCCAGCACCGTGCAAACTCGTGGACCATTAGCATTATTCACTAACTAGCATGCCTATCTTACGAACTTTACCAACAAAATTGCGTACAGCAAGCACAGTGAGTGCCTCATTTTAGCGTAGATTTCTATTCAAAATGACTCACTTTAGAAGTAAGTTTTCAATATTTTCCATCGCTCTATTCGAGCATAAATCGAATTATTCCAATCCTGCTCTAGTTGGCTACGAAGACGGTCGAATAAAGGAAGGTCAAATTCCGGTAGCGGAATGTAGCACTAAGACTCTACTTTGTATTGGTGACCGCGTTATACATATTTCCATTTCCATTTCGCTGTAGAAATTTTCTTCTTTTCCAAGCAATAAGCAACCTTATGGTTTAATATCAGGCGCCTAATGTTTTTTGGCTACCCTTTTGAAAACCGTTTCACCTTCCAATTTTAAAATTAACTAGGAAAAAGCGGTGCCTCTGTTAATAGCATGGCATGGAAAGTTTGACACAAATTTAAGCAAAAGTCAGTGAACGTTGACGTTATACAAATAAAACGGTTTCACTGTGTGAAATTTCCCTCTTTTTCTTTTTTATGTCTAAAGTATCACGATGAACATGAACCCTTAAAGGGTTTTTTTCTTTTTTGGTAGTCTAATTCAGTAGTAAGTTTACAGCTCCAGTCTAGAAGTCGGTTAAAATAAGACAATGTAGTGTGCTTCAATGTTCACTCGAGCGAAATGCGACTAATTAAAGATCCTCGACCCGAGACCCTTCAGGGTAAGTTTGCTCGTCAGGACACTTGTTTGGAAAAGCGCATGTTGAACGGCACCGGTGTCTGCTTTGCACGTTGTTTCAGCTGAATGTGTGTTTCGTGCAAACAGACAAGTTGTTATTTAAAAGGCGAGTAAAAAAGGTATAAAAACGGGCACGAAAATGTCACCACTCGACACCCTCTAGGGTGAGAATAATCACATTTAGTGCCTTATCCAGCTGTGATTCAGTCTAATTGCTATACCGAGTGATATGAATTAAAGTTCTAAAATTCGTTTATTGTTATTAATGATTTTTGCAGTTACTTCTGCAATGTTTCTACTTTACCTCAAAAGGGAACTATGTGCTTTTTTAGTTATAATTGGGCGGGAAGAAACTTTTAATTAGATGCTGAATTTTTCATTCCGCCGACCGAATAGCGACGAGTGCGTGGTTCTCCAGAAAGTTTGTTTCACTTATTCCTGCACTTTGCAAATTGATGCCACACCAAACAACAATCATAAACTTCGAACCTCGAAGATGGTCTTGCCCATCTAGCAGTTTCGAAATAAATTTACAAGCAAATGAGCAGCCGACTCCCAACATCTGGAAAATAGGGTGGCTCAAAAGCGGAGCATATTCCTCGTCTGGGCTAACCTGGGTATAATTTTTTTCCGGTTGCAAGTTGCGAATGAAGAAAACGCGTCAATATCAAACAAGAATCAAAACAATTTGATGTTACTTTCGTTCTATTGAATTTGGTCGATGAAACACACTAATATAAACGAGTGCCTCCATTTCATAGCTACTGATGGTTGAACTGTAAGGCTTTCCCCTAGACAATGGGGATCGTTTGATGGTGGGTTGTATGAAAAGTTTCATAAAAAAGTTTGTTTCCATTAGCAAAAAAAAACTTCTGGAGTACGTTCGTTTTGAATCTTTACGTCAGTATAAGCGGTTTGCCTGTTATCCGAGTTGTTTCAGTCTCTGTAAAGAAGTAAAAAGGGGAAATCAAATTATCTATAAATTAAAATTTGGTTTTGGTATAATCTGCAAGTAAGCCGCTGGTCTCGAAAGCTTAAAAGGCTACAGCTTATCTCTTGTAGATTATTTTGCTGTAAGTAACTTTGATAACTAGCGATACAGATGGGTGTCATATTATGAAATACTAAGAAAAATTTTCATGAAAATTGTTTCAGTTTACATTCAGTTTTTTTTAACCGCATATTATTTTTGGAGTCTCCAACATTCCGAGTATTTTTGCTTTTTTTTATCACGAAGTTCGACTGTATCAATAAAGCAATAAACACCGTTGTCATAATTGCACTAACACGTATGCTTTTCCTTCCTTCTTGCATTCTTTTTGAACAAAAATAAAAATACATTTGCGGTCAGCAAATGAAGTAAAAAAAGGAATCGATTTAATCCATGCGGAAAGATTAATCCAATGAACGTCAGAAAGTTTTACCGGTCCCGCTTCCATCCGGGGCAGTGTCGGTGGTTTTACGGATTTGCAACCAGCAAACATGTCAACGGGTTGTCGAATAAAATCCGAGGATAAAACAATTAAGATCCCAATTCCCCGATGGAAGGGAACAGATTACGCTGATTGGAAGGCGACAACACACCGGTAATTTTCTCCGACTTCCTTCCCATGCACACCGAGAGAAAGAAAGAGACTCCGTCTTCCATATCAGATCGTATTGAACCAACAAGCTTAACAAGCGCTTAATTAAACTAATTCGCTGTCCGTTCCATCGGTTACGGACCTAAATCCTTAAATCCATTAATAAAAACTCGCATTTTAATGGAGGGCGCACGTTGCGGTGCCCCCGGGAGCATATTAACCGGGTTGATCCCCACACGGGCTCCCAACGGACACCGGATAGAAATGTGCAGATAAGCGAAAAATCGGATGCGAGACACGATGAAAGGACAGCAAACCGAACCGGCAGTCATCGATCGCTTTTAAATATATTTTAATAATTGATGAAGTGAATCCTCTGTGTCATGTTCAGCGATCCGGATTGGCGAAGAAGGGACCATCATTCGGTAGATTTGAATTGCTCAGCAAAAATTCGTGTTTTAATGTTATGTTTGAGCATAAAAATGCAGTAAATTGTAAGTACTGGGGACGCATTGTATTTTATCTGTATCGAAATTCAAATAGTTAATAGTTTGAGTGACAGATAATCGTCTGAGGATGGCAATAGATACTAACTGCAATCATCTAAGGACAAGAAGATGTAATCAAAAGAAGGGTAACGAAATGTGTAAAATCAAACAGCTCATAGACAAGCACCTACGAGCCGGCATCAGAGATAAAACTTACCAACCACCCTTACAGGACCACGAATGGAATAGGATGTTATACATATATGCGGGGCTGTCTATGCAAAAATACTGCCGTCGTCGATGTCACAAGAGCGTATGCAAATCGGGCTGGAATCGCTTAGGTCAACAGTTGACAATCAAACTGCTACTGGCTATGTATATGTTGTAGAAGGAGCATCGGCATCATCGTAACGATTGAACGGTATGTTGCCCGAACAGCTCTCTCGAAATGGCACTGGCATCTGAAATATTTATTTTGACGTACGTGGCTATTCAGAGCTTTATATATGTGTATTTGTACATGTCTCGTCGTTGGTGGTGCTGCATGAATATGATATCTGGAACGGATAAAATTAAATCAATCCAATAAAAAAATCTGTCATTGATGTTTTGCTTTTACATTTCCCGTTGTATTTTTTTTTTGTTTGGTTAGAACCAGATCTCACACAGTAGTAATAGGGGTTTCTGGGGTAATAAATACCGTCGAGGCAAAATGCACTTCTTTCGTCTCTAAGCTAAACAACATTTGAAAAACCCGAATTAATCCACCTAGCGGCGTGACCTAGCCTTTCTACTGCCACAATAATCGCTATTTAATTTCTCAGGAACATCTCTAATTAACTTGACTATATTTTGAAATATCCGTTCTGTATTCCTCAAAATTCTTATTTGCCACTCAAACTCACAACGTATTGCGTACAATAATTATATTTTCTTTCCTTGGGTGCAGAAATACTTGTAAGCGTCATTTATGTTACTTGATGAACATATTATTTAGTTTTATAACATTTACGTGATTTATAGAAACATAATGTAAACACAAAAGATAATTTTTGCAGACTTGAATGAATATATATATAGACAGCCTTAACATTCAGGCCCTAGAGCCACATACGAAACTTGTTTTGAATTGACAATATGAAATATGTGTTCATAACAGACTTTTTGATATTTTGATATTAATACCATGCGTTCAAAAGTTAGCATCTTTGGAAAACAAGAGTTCAGAAAAATTATTATTATATTTCGTTTTTGTAGAAAAAGGATATCTACAACAAAATGGTTGATCTCAAAATTTTACTATTAGTTTGCTTGGCTTCAATTTTGCAATATATCTGAATTAGAAAAAATAACTGAATAGAGCATTAGATATAAAAAAAGAGAAATGGAAATATTTCTTAGCTGACGCTCCTTCAGATAATTATTTTTGCATGAAAATCAAAACTTAAGCTTCTTTTGAATGTACTTTCATGAAAAGATAGTCATTAGCTTGATCGCATCGTTTGTACAATGTATCCCGTTAGAGGGTTAGGAAAACAAGATGAGGTCGAATAGTGCAAAAGCTGTGCCATAAACATGCTTGAGAATGGGAAATATGATCGATGTGATTTCCAGTGCTTGTCAATTCGATTTATTTATTGAAATATGATGCATGACATAAGATTTCTGTCTTTTAAAGTGTCACTAACGAAAACAAATCGTACAAAATTACTACCGTACAATGTTTTGCTCCTATTTTTATATAAAATTTCTAAGCTCTAGTATTTATTGATTGGAAACAGCATCTATTGATGCGCAAAAATTGTTTGCAATTTATATAAGTTTATCTGAAAAAATCAATCCATTAGTATATTAAATCCTATACACCACTATATCTAAATGCTTAAATTAACTGCTTTTCTTCGCTTTTTGCTTTTCTTGTCTAATTGCGAGTTACAGCAAGTGAAGAAAATTTATTTATTTATTTATTTATTTATTTATTATTTATTTATTAAAATGACAATCGAAATCTGAAATTAAAGAAAAGAAAAAACTTTTTCCGATTGAATCCCACTACAGTGGGATTTCGAATTTGGCATGGTTCGATTTTGGCAACAAAAGTATCCGTTTTTGGCAACACAAAATATTTTACTTCCAAAAGTATGCTTAAATATCAGTCAGTTTCCGCATTACTTTAAATGACGAAAAAATATTGCCCTAAGTGTGTTCATGAAAAAAAGTTTGCGATCATAGAATGTTTCGAACAATAATATTTTTATTGCCGTAGGACTATGTCTTACCGTAGGGCACCAAAAACTTACTTACACCGCATGGATAGGTCTTGGCGGATTTTGTGAAAAAGGTTGCAATCGTTGATTAATAACATTTAGTTAATTTCCAATGCATTTACATTCAATTTTGTCATATCAAAAAGGGTCTCGATTTTGGCACGGTTTCGATTTTAGCAACATAGGCGACACGCAGTTGTTGCCAAATTCGAAATCCTACTGTATTTAATATTTATTTGCGACAGATGCATAGTTCGCCTACAACGTGCAGGCTTCATCAGTGTCTTATTTCGAAGTGTATACGTATCTGTCGCGAATAAATTTTAAATATTGGAATTCAGTCGGAAAAAGTTTTTTCTTTTCTTTAATTTCAGAGTTCGTATTGAGTTCCTTGAATTTCAATGCAAATTTCAAAATTGCAAATCGTCATCACAAACACACATATACTGTATGTACACACATACATACACACATACATACATACATACATACATACATACATACATACATACATACATACATACATACATACATACATACATACATACATACATACATACATACATACATACATACATACATACATACATACATACATACATACATACATACATACATACATACATACATACATACATACATACATACATACATACATACATACATACATACATACATACATACATACATACATACATACGCACACACATACATACACACATACATCACACACATTGAATACAATCAACATTTGATTGAAATGTTTTGATTTTACACGTTTTAACGGTTCAATATACGGTGCTTAAGTGTTAAAGTTTGAATAACTTTTGAATGAACCGTCCGATTTTCAATAACTCGGTTTCGTTTGATAGATCTCAACAGTAATTTTCAAATGATAATAAATCTGGTGATGCTTTACATTGAATTAATTCTTATATGTTACAAAAATATGTTTTAAATACAATTTATTCACATTTCTTTATGTAACTTTCAAACTACAAGTCCAATCGTCATGAAATTCGGAAGTTAAGGGTTTGCAAGGCTCCTCTTTCATATGCAATCAATTTGGTTCAAATCGGTTTAAGGACCTATGAGATAATGAAGCCCCATATTTTTCGTAATTTTATACATAACTTTTGAACTAAAAGTCCGATCAGTATGAAATTCAATAGCGACCTATGGGACACCTAGACCTTTCATTTGACACTAAGATCATAAAAATCGGTACAGCCATCTCCGAGAAAAGTGAGTGAGATTGAAAAGCGTCACATACACACACACACACACATACACACACACACATACATACACACACACAGAAAATGCTCAGTTTTCGAAACGAAGTCGAATGGTATATGACATTCGGCCCGCAGGACCTTCTTTCCATTTCCGGTTTTTCGAGTGATTTCTATACCTTTATACTATATATTTATATAGTAGAAAGGCAAAACAAAACAGTAATCATAGCAGGTAACACTAAACGTACCGTAAACGAGTCTTTCCTTAACCGGTGCTTTTAAACCCCGACTCACCTAACAATCTTAGTTAAGTTTATGATATTTCCTGACTCAACTAGTAATGGGAAAGTTTTTCCATATCCGGGAAATATAACTTCATGTTCTCCCCACTAACGAATAGATGCATTTAACCAATATTGTGACAAAATTTACAGCTATAGATATTTTCTAGAGAAAGATCAAAAGTTTTTCTTTTAATTCTAATTCTAATTAAATCCTTTATGTACTATTAAAACACACGAAACTGAGCTTGCTCAGTTTTTCGAACAAGCAAAAGCACATTGGGTCATGTGATCCACTATTTCCATAAAATTTAATGAAAACCAAAATAATTCTTCAAGGTGTAATTCGAAACACCGCAAGTTTTGGTTCGATCGAAAGGTATTTTAGAATAAGTAAACGTCGAATCCACTTTCAAGTCTAATTTCAACTTCTATTTCACTTATGTGAGATTTCATCATGTCTAATTTCAATTCATCAAAGTCCAAATACATCCAATAGTTCAAGTTAAATTTCAAGTCTTATTTAAGTCCAATGCTAAGTGTAGTTTAAATCCAATTTGAGTCCGATTGAGTCGGTTTCATATGAAATTTCAGGCACAATTTGAAGCCCAAATTCAACTCTGCTTTTATATCCAATTTCAAATCCATTTATATGTATGTGTTGTATGTATGTATTGAGTTTTTAAGTCCAATTTCACGTTCAATTTTATGTCTAATTTAAATCTAATTTAAGTCCAATTCCAAGACCGGCTTCAGGTAAAATTTCAAGCTCATATTTAAGCGGAAGATCAACCTCACTTTCAAATGCCATTTTAAATCCACTTTCATATCAAATTTCATGTGGGATTTATAGTCTAATTTTAAGTCTACTTTGGATCCTACTAGCTGACCCGACAACCTTCGTATTACCACAAACTAAACTGTGTTGTACATAAATCGTGAATCTCGGATGACCTTTGTCACAATCTCTAGTTTTGCAAGTTTCTGGGGAGTTCATGGGTGTTTTAATTTACAAATTTTCCTCACAGTAAAGTAGACAACAACTCCCCCCATTGCTTAGCCTGATAAAATAAAGCGGATAGCATTTAAATATTCGCCATCATTACAAACAATTTCGCCGAATATCATGTTACGGAACACCAATTCTCGGTTGACCATAACGCGGAATATAGAATTTCGCAGAATACCATTTCGCGAAAAACCTTACGCGGGATGTACCATTTCACGGAAAATCTTTTCGTAGAAAATACCATTTCGCAGGGGTCACCCAACTAAAGGAAAGTAATAGAGGTCAGTAGATCTAGAAAAATAAATAAAAAATAAAAGAAAAATAAATTATCTAATGTTACTATTGATAGTTTTTGGTGGTCTTATTATTGACTAATATTTTATGAAAGAGTCTAAAATTTCTCAAGTTTGATTAGTTTTTGAGTTACGCAAAAATATCTGTTTTATTTGTATGAGACAAATAACCACAGGGGTGAGGAGTCTCAATCCATCATAAAAAAATTCCTGCCTCCAAAACGCCCCACATGCGAAATTTGGTTCCATTTAGTTCTCTAGTTATGAGGATATTTGTATTTCATTTGTATAGGACCCCCCCCCCCTACTATTGAAGGGGGAGGGGTCATAATTCCCCTCCTAAAGAAAGGAGGGGTCTCAATTCACCATAGAAAAAAATTTGCCTATAACCCACATGCTAAATTTGGTTCCATTTGCTTGAACTAAAGCACTCCTATTCTGCGGGGCCTGATGGCATTCCAACCGTAGTTTTGAGTCGTTGCATAGCAGTGTTGACTTATCCGTTATGTTTAGTTTTCAATAAGTCATTCCAGCAAGGTGTATTTCCTGATATTTGGAAACAGTCGTTTATGTACCCGGTATTTAAATCTGGCGATCGTCATAATGTGAGGAATTATCGTGGAATCACCAGTCTCTCGGCGGCATCTAAATTATTTGAAATAATTGTAAGTGGAGTGATACTGTCCCGCACTAAGAACTATATTTCAACGGCTCAGCATGGTTTCATGCCTGCTCGTTCTGTCTGTACTAATCTGTTAGAATTTACCTCAATGTGTATTTCGCAAATGGAAGACAAGAAACAAGTTGATGTTATTTATACAGATTTAAAAGCGGCATTTGATCGAATTGACCATACAATACTACTACGAAAACTATCTCGGCTTGGTGCTTCTCAACAAATGGTCAAATGGCTCTACTCATATCTCAGCGGTAGCGTATTGCGTGTAAAACTCGGCTCCAGTATTTCATCGGTGTTTACTAATAAGTCTGGAGCTCCCCTTAGGTAGCAACATGGGACCTTTGCTTTTCTTGTTGTTCTTTAACGACGTCACTTTATCGCTTGGTATTGGTTACAAATTAATGTACGCTGACGACCTGAAATTGTTTGCTCCAATACAAAATATTGGCGACTGCCACCGCCTGCAAGAGTTGCTCGTTGTGTTTGGTGAATGGTGCAAACTGAACTGAGTCATTGTGAGCATTGCTAAATGCGAGGTGATGAGTTTTCACCGCATTAAAAACCCGATTTGCTTCAGCTACACTATTGATGGTATTGAGTTGCGCAAGGTGGACCAAGTTAGTGATGTTGGCGTCTTACTGGACCCAAAATTGACGTTTAACTTACATCGTGAGCTAATTATCTCGGCAACTTGGATTCATTTTTAAGATTGGGCGGAATTTTGAGGATCCGCATTGTCTAAAATCACTGTATTGCGCCCTAGTTCGCTCGCTGTTGGAGAATTGTAGTTTGGTTTGGTTCCCTAAATAGCTAACTTGGAACATACGGATTGAACGCATGCAAAGAAGATTTATCCGACTTGCTTTACGACATCTTCCATGGAACCACCCAGATAGCTTGACCCCTTATGCAGATAGATGCCGTTTACTGGAACTTGACACACTA
This sequence comes from Sabethes cyaneus, assembly GCF_943734655.1. Taxonomy (NCBI): domain Eukaryota; kingdom Metazoa; phylum Arthropoda; class Insecta; order Diptera; family Culicidae; genus Sabethes; species Sabethes cyaneus. The sequence continues at coordinate 219,753,783 of NC_071355.1, forward strand.
GAACGTAGACGCAAAATGCAACAAGCATTATTTGTAGCCAAAATTATTAACGGCGAAGTTGACTCTCCAACGCTATTGACCATGCTCAATTTCCGGACATCACAACGACCATTAAATAAATAAATAAATTAGTTCTGGAGTTATGAGGAAATTTGTATTTCATTTGTATGGGAGCCCCCCCTCTTAAAGAGGAGAGGGGTCATAATTCCCCTTCTAGAGAGGGGAGGGGTCTCAATTCACCATAGAAAAAATTCTTGTCTCCAAAAACACCCACATGTCAAATTGTGTTCCATTTGCTTGATTAGTTCTCGAGTTATGCAGAAATTTGTGTTTCATTTGTATGGGAGCCGTAACGCTTAGAGGGGAGGGAGGGAGGTCGAGCTTGCGTTACTTTTTGTTACACAGGGGGGAGGGGGAGTCATGAGAATAGTTTCGTAACAAATTTATGAATACCAAAAAGGCAGTTGCCAAACGAGGATAGGATGTGTTGGAGGTGGAAAACAGTGAATCGGTTTATACTGATGAAAATTCTGGTACAAAATTATAGTTTGTAGCTGAATGAGATAATCCTAATAAATTTCCAGTTACATATTACGATTCAAGACCATTTCAGCTTCACATGGGCCGATGGCCGATTGTGGATTTTAATATAAAGCTCTTGCTGATTTGGTTGAATTCTTTAAAAATTAAATTAAATATGCGGTTTATGCCATTTTCATTCAATGTAGAGTACCAGAGGGGGGGGGGGGGTAGGTTTGGTTAACGTTACGTAATTTAATGGAGGGGTTGTACCAAGCGTTACTTAATGTTACATAGGGGAGGGAGGGGGTCCAAAAAATCGGAATTTTTGCGTTACGTAATTTGTGTACCACGCCTTAGCAATTATGGTTTGCTGAGCGTTTGTTGATATATAGCGGAACGATGAATGGAATGACAAATTTTAGGAAATTATAATTTCAAAGCAAAGCATAAGCATTTTCAAATTACGTAACCAATATCGGGCCTTTCCAAATGCATTGAGTAATAAGTGAATGGCCCCTAAGTTGTCCCATTCTTAATAATCAAAAAAACAAACCGTGTAAAAAAATACGTGAGTGTACCGTTCTGATTCAAACATAAAACAGTCTCAAACTTCGAACACTTCAGAATAAAATGCTGTTAGTATCGTTAATATAATAAAGTATTATGCTTGTTGAATGCCACCGGACAGGGGACATTCTAACGAACACGCTGGTATACAATAAGCATAATATTTTATCATATTAGCGATAAGAGCATTTTTTTCTGAAGTGTTCGCAGTTTGAGACTGTTTTAAGTTTGAATCAGAACGGTATTTCATGCCTGATCAAGGTGCAATTCCACCTCCAAGTCCAAGCTACAAATAGTTAATTTCTCCGTATCAAAATATTCTTTAAAATGGTCGGTGCCCTACCTTCTGTTAGGACCCGCCACTGGGAACATGACACACACAACTCCTCGGGCCTTGAATAAATTTCGCATTTTTCGATTAATTCTTAAACTTTTGTTTTGGTATAACAAAGGTAAAACTCATAAGAAAACTTTAATAAAGGTCTTATTCGTTGTATCACTTTTCTTTTTGGGTACTCATATGTATATTGTTACGACATAAAAATACGATGTTGTGACGCTTGAACATGTTCGCTCAACCTTTCAATTTAAGCAACGGTAAATCATACTGTATTTACTAAATGTCTTATTACTGAATCACTCGTTGCTTCTACCAAGGTCGGAGCTCGTTAAACGACAATACGCGCAGAAAAACTGCACCAGAACCGTTCGGACCAATAATCATTTATTTTTTTATTGAATTATTAAAATCTCATGTTCTCCCCTTGTAGACGTCGCATTAACAGAAAATTTATCCATCCATAAATAATTTTATTCTCCGACACCACAACTTTCCATTCGAGATGCACAACTTAAGTCCTCCGTTCTTTTTCTTCTTCTTCTTCTCATCAAATTGCAGACGAAAATCTACGGTCGCCGCACTTGCAAGGGAACAGTCCAAACTTGCGCCAGTGTGAATGTGTGTCAGTGAGCTGCTCGGACGAAATTGCGGATCCGTCGAGGTCCAAGTGAAAGAAATATTCTTGTCAACTTCTCCATGGACCGGCGAGGATGAAGCAGCGGCGGCGAATGAGCAAAGAAATTCATAAATACGTGACTTTACGAGCTAATGCCAACGCGACACGAAGTGATTTTGCTGATTGTCGCTGCCGTCGGGGTCGGTCGTGGAGCTCCGAAAATGCTAGGAGGATACCTAAAACGCCGCCCTCCAGTTGAGAAGAAGAGGGCCATTCTGGTCGCCAAAAGCGAGCGAAAACGATATTCAAATTAAATGGGTGACGTACAATAAATCAACCGTAATACACATTCCCAACGCTTTGGAATGCTTTTGCTTTTCGGTGTGACAGTGCGCGGTATTGATACTGAACGTTTGAAACTGTGATACGACTTGTAGTGTGGCACAAAACAAAATGATGACCGAAACTCGGTAGTATGCCGTGTTAAAAGAACAACCTTACAAGACAGAACCCGAACCCAATAAAAACATCATTCCTTCTAGGCTAGATCCTCTTTCAACCAGTCCAAAGAACTCTATAAAAATTGAATACAGATCCAAATATCCAGTCAGCGGTTTGGTAGGATACTAGCCCCAAGCGACAAACATGTATGGCCAGTCTAATTTAAGCAATCTAAACGGAAGTCAGTGCATGTTCCGAAGCTATCCTTACCTTCCCCAAAACGCCTATTCCCAAGCCCAACAACAATACCAGCAACGATCTTTTACTCTTCCATGACAGTATAGTCAAACTCGACAGAGCCGTAAAAGCAATTGCTACTATTGCAATAATAACATCAATCTTACCTGCACCTGTTTGTCGTCGGGTGCCTTAGGACAATTTTATTCGACATCACAAACCCTCAATTCGGCACCATCGACATTACCCCGACGTTCCCGTCCCTCTAATCACTATAAACTACTGACGTATCAACCCCAGGCTTTCATCCAGCCTCCATTTCCGTTCCAACAACAACAACAACAACAACCACCACCACCACCACAACAAAAACAACCACGTCCGACGGTGAGCAAGGCGACTTCCACATCCCCACCGACCCGGTACCTGCGGGACAAAGAAACACAAGTCGACGAAAAAATGCTCGGCATTCATAAAGCGTCGGAAGACCCCGACTCGCCGGCTCTGTCCGCGTCGCCCCCACCGGCACCGGCCCCGAGACCGCCGCCGATCCGAAACGGTTGCCAGCGGTGTCGATTTTCGGCCTCGGTGGCATCGGCGAGCTCGACCCTTAACCGATCCCACCCACACTTGGCCGGTAGCGCCAGCAATACCCTGACCCGGGGCAGCACCCACAACAGTAGCCTTCGAGAAAGTGGAACCGCTGGCATTAACCACATAGCAACCAGTACCGGCCATCTACATACCGCCGGTTCTACGGAACAAACGCAGAATGGAACATATCTTGGTAAGTCGATGTTTGTAACTATGCTAGGATTCATCGAAATGGAATTACATGCTTATTGGATGAATAGCTTCCGCATTGGAGCGAATACATTTTTGTAGTTATTAGGTGGAGGCGAACATTCATTAAATGGCACACGATTTCTTGTCAGCTAATGCGACGGCAATCATTGAACCTCTATCGGAATTTATCAAGCGAAAGCGCAATGCTAGCTAAAGAGATTTTTACAGAAGCTGAATAATTTATCACTAAGTGTAAACATGAGCCGAAATCGTCGCTAATGGTGTGGTTTTTCCTTTCCTCGTGCAGAATCGATCTCATGAATAATACATGAAAAACTAAATAGGTACTACCTATCTAGGGTAAGTTAACCTACAGTAGACCCATTTCCTGCATTGGACCTCGGGTACAATTTCAATGTTTATTAGCTTGTACTTCTTATTTCTGAGGATATATGACATGAAACATAAATAACCCTCTCCATGCGAAATACACTGTAATTCCTATAATGGACCTGTTCGATATTCTATTGTAAACCCAAGGGTGCGCAAAAGGAAAACGAATCGAAAGTTACTAATATTGTAAGTGAATCGGTTGAATGTTTAGCGTTACCAGTTCAAAATAATTCATAAATGAAGACAATTCAAGCACTAAAGGGTCCACTAATGATTAATTTACCCTATATATAACTTTGAACTACTGTTCCATGTCATTGAACCAACTCGTATCGAATGAGTCGATTATAGCAATATTAGACCACTTCCTAATTGAACAACTGAACTGGGGCTGGAATACAAGGTTTCTAAGTCCAAAGATATTAGAATCTATGTGTAAATAGCCAACCAACAGTATGTTAAGTAGAAAAATAGAAAATTCTTAAACATTATTTGTTATTTTCATGACGACACAAAACAATAAATCTATTTTGGATGCACTTTAACAGACAGTCAAGTCCTAAAAAATTAGAAGGGCTGTGCATAAGACACGACCGCATGGTTGACGGTCGGTATCCGACCGAAATCAGGGCATAAAATATGAAAACGGTACAGATGTACCCGGTTTATCAATTGAGGGTTAAATAGAAGGTTCGAGAGCGCATCCCCCGGCTTCAGTCCATTTAATACTATGGTCTCATCCTCCATTCTATTTTAATCTCTCCAGTGTCATACGAACAGTTTGATCAGTTTCATCGTAAACCTTCTTCTTCTTCTTCAGCAGCATAGAGCCGGGGTGGCTCGTGCTGTTTCAAGCACTCGTCTCCATTCAACTCGGTCTTGGGCCACTCGTCGCCAATTTCCTAGTCGTCTCAGAAGTCGCAAATCGCTTTCGACCTGGTCGAGCCATCGTGCACGTTGGGCCCCCCTGTTCCTGGTGCCGGTGGGGTTGTTGAAGAGGACCGTTTTCGTCGCACTGTCGTCCGGCATCCTTACGACGTGTCCGGCCCACCGTAGCCTGCTAACTTTCGCTAGATGTACGATGGGAGTCTCCCCAAGCAGTGCCTGTAGCTCGTGATTCATACGCCTCCGCCACTCTCCGCTTTCAGTTTGTACTCCGCCAAATATCGTCCGCAGCACTTTCCGCTCAAACACGGCAAGGGCGCGTATGTCCTCCGTAAGCAGCGTCACGGCTTCAAGTCCATAAAGAACTACCGGTCTAATAATGGTTTTGTACATTGTTAGCTTCGTGCGGCGGCGTATGCTTCCTGATCGTAGCGTTTTACGAAGGGCAAAGTAGGCCCGATTTCCCGCTTGAATGCGCCGCTGGATCTCCTTACTAGTGTTGTTGTCCGCGGTCACCAGCGATCCCAAATACACGAACTCTTCTACCACTTCTAGTTCGTCGCCGTCAACGGTTACCGTCCGTGGGAGGCGCGCATTTGTTTCCTTTGAGCCTCTTCCTTTCATGTATTTGGTCTTCGACGCATTTATTTTTAGCCCAATTCTCCTAGACTCCGCTTTCAGTCTGGCGTAGATTGCCTCCGCCGTCGCAAAGTTCCTGGCTATGATATCGAAGTCATCTGCAAAGCCTAGAAGTTGGCTACTCTTGGTAAAAATCGTGCCTCTCGTTTCAATGCCCGCTCGTCGGATCACCCCCTCAAGAGCGATGTTGAACAGCATGCAGGATAGACCGTCACCTTGTCTCAACCCTCGTCGCGTCTCGAAGGGACTCGAGAGTGTCCCAGAGATGCGTACGAAACACATCACTCGATCCAATGTAGCTCTGATCAGTCGCGTCAGTTTGTCCGGAAAACCGTATTCGTGCATTATCTGCCATAGCTTGTCTCGATCGACTGTATCGTATGCTGCTTTGAAATCGATAAAGATGTGATGCGTGGGCACGTTGTACTCCCGACATTTCTGCAAGATCTGTCGGATAGTAAACATTTGGTCCGTAGTTGCGCGAGCCCCCATGAAACCCGCCTGATAATTCCCCACGAAACCTTGTGCTATCGGTGACAGCCGGCGTAACAGGATCTGGGAGAGTACCTTGTAGGCGGCGTTTACCAACGTAATACCACGATAGTTGCAGCAGTCTAGCCGATCACCCTTTTTGTAGATGGGACAAACCACTCCTTCCATCCATTCCTCCGGTAGCTTTTCCTCCTCCCAAATCCTCGAAATAACCCAGTGTAGAGCCTTTGCTAGCGTTTCCCCGCCATGTTTATAAAGCTCTGCCGGTAGGCGGTCCTTCCCAGCGGCTTTATTGGTCTTCAGCAACCTGATTTCTCGTTTGACTTCTTGGAGATCAGGTGCTAGGACATCACTATCTTCCATGGGCGCTCCTAGGTTAATTTCCGTTCCGCCTCCTTCTGCGACTTCGCCATTGAGGTGTTCATCGAAGAACTGCTTCCACCTGTCGACCACCTCGCGCTCGTTTGTAATTAGATTCCCTCCCTCGTCCCTACACATGTCAGGTTTCGGTGTGTAGCCCTTCCGAGTTTGGTTCACCTTCTCATAAAACTTGCGCGTGTCATTAGCTCGGAATAGTTGTTCTAATTCTTCACGATCTCTGTCCTCCTTTTGGCGCTTTTTTCTCCTCAGGATCGTGGTCAACTGGTTCCTAGCTCGTCGGTACTTGGCCAGGTTCTCTCTAGTGGCAATACTTAGATAATTTTTCCAAGCGTTTTTTTTCTCCTCCACCGCTTGTTGGCATTCCCCATCAAACCAATCATTTTGTGTACTCCGAGGCTCAATACCTAGTGCCGCGGTAGCGGCCTCTCCGATGGCCGAGCGTATTCTGCCCCAACCGTCTTCGAGGTTTGAAGCACCTAACTCCTCGGAAGAAGGCAGTGCCTCATTCAGTACTCGCGCGTAGTTCTCGGCAGCTTGTGGGTTATCTAGCTGCCCAATGTTGAGCCGAGGAGGGCGGCTTTGACGTGTCCGGTATACGGTGGACAACTTTGAGAGCACAGGTACTGCTACTAGGTAATGGTTAGGTCAGGGCCCCGTCGGGAACCTACGTTCGTGATATTAGAGAAAAACCGGCCCTCTATGAGAACGTGGTCAATTTGGTTCATTGTACATTGGTCAGGTGATCTCCAGGTGGCTTTGTGGATATCCTTGCGCGGGAAAAAGGTGCTTCGGATCACCAGGCCTCGGAAAGCTACGAAGTTTATACATCGTTGGGCGTTATTGTTCGTGTCGGTGTGCAGGCTATGGAGTCCTACCACCGGTCTATACATTTCTTCCCTACCGACCTAGGCGTTCGTATCCCCGATGACAATCTTGATGTCCCGTGACGAGCAGCTGTCGTACGTTGCCTCCAGCCTCGCATAGAACGCTTCTTTCTCATCGTCGGGTCTACCTTCGTGCGGGCAGTGCACGTTATTGATGCTATAATTAAAGAAACGGCCCTTTATCCTCTACACACATTCTCTCGTTGATCGCCTTCCAATCTATCACGCGATCATGCATTCCGCCCAGCACTACAAAGCCCGTTCCCAGTTCATTGGTAGCGCCACCGCTCTGGTAAAACTGGGCCTTTCCGCCACGGATCTTCCATACCTTCTCTTCTTTGCGACAGATTTCCTGCAGAAATACGATGCCGAGTTTGCGGGGTTCAAGCTGTTCAATCAGCACCCGCTCAGCAACCTGCGAAGTTTAGCGATCTGCAGTTCCAAGTACCGAGTCTCCATTCGTCGTCCTTATTCCGTCACCTAGGTCGATGCCGAATATTCCACTCCGAATTTGCTTGAATTTTGTAAGTGTAAGTAAGTACTGGGGCAACACTACCGAGTCTCGCGATGGGGCTGCCATCTTATAGTGCCAAGGCTCACTATACCTCCTTCCCGGTTAGTATACGACCTTAGTTTCCACCGGGGTTGGTTACCCGATCTCCGCTAAGGTTCCGCCTGGTACCACGAGAAGGTCGGAATCGGAGTTGCTGGATAAGAGGCTAACGACCATTACGGGGTCTATATTCCGCATTATCCAGCCATTTACCAGGCAGCCTCTGCCAATTATGGATAGATTTTGATGGTTTGGATACCGATTTATTATATTTTTTGACGTAGTCCTAACTACGTCTTACTTGAATAGGTATGCTGCGGAAACAAAAATGATAGTGACACGAAAATGTGATAGGTTTTGAACCGCAATATCTCAGTGAGTTCTGTATGGATTTTGCTGGTTTGCATACCAATCGATTCACAAAACGTGTGTCTATTCTTTGGTTTTTATAAAAAGATGGATTTTGACAGCTAACTGCTCGAAGTTTTAAATAAAGTTGAACAATTTTAGTGAATTTACATAAGCTTCCTGCCATTCACGTTTGAGCATTTTCGGGTATGAAATCAATACTACCATTTATCAGGTAGATGTGAGAGTAAAATCCATCGTTGTTATCACCGCACAATAGTCGAAAAATTGTGATTTTTGGCCAAAATTATTTTATAGTTTCAAATTGATTCTAGATTATATTTATTACAAAAGAAATGACTTGAATTTATAAGAACTCATATTTAGGGTGATTTGGGGAAAAATGATCAATTTTTTTCGATATAAATATTTGCTTGACAAAAAAATATTATTTTTCTCGCGGGGATTCTCCCATTCTCTCATTGAAACTCTCTTCAAGTACTTAATAAATTTAGTAACAAAGATAATCAAATTTGTTGAGAGAGTACTTAAAATTTTAAAGACTTGCTAAAAATATGGCAATTTTAAAATTATTTTTTTTCGGAAAACGTCAAATTATAGCAAACTTTTTATTCATGTTTTGATACAACATACTTCGAGCTTTCAGGCACACTGTAAGAAACTGCGGCGACAAGAAGCGACAAGAGTTGTTTTTTTGATTAAAGTTTATGAGAATTTCATTTTTATTAAAAGTAGCCTATGGCGCACCTCATTGAGTTAAAATTTGTTTTCATTTCATTTTTTAATAGGCTAAGATATCAGTTTTAAAATGGTATATAACAATAATATTTACATCCGCGATAACTATTTAATTTTTTGACTTTTTTAAAATGACTTATTTTTCAAACTTTTGAAATGGGCAACTTTGACGACTTATTTCTACATAATATTTTTTTTTTCTATCAAAATTTAATTCGCGAATCATAAAAATATAGACAATTTACTACAAAACCGCGTTTAAATATGTGCTAAAATGTGAAATTTTACTTTCGGCAATTTTGGCCGCTACTTTATATGGAGCCCTTCTTATGTGCACCGGTTCGAACACATATTGTTTAATAATTGACAACCCTGTGCGTTTCCACCCCAGTTCTAAATTATAACAATCGTGTGCAGCATTCAGCTGACAGTTAGATATATTGATTTGTTTACGTCAAAAACTTATTATTATATTCTGTACGAAGCTAGGTTAGGAGTTGTAGTTAGTGCAGCGGCAGTTAGCAATTTCCGCCCTGTTTTCCCGATAAAAGGAACTGCAACTAGTTTATCAGTGTTCAGACAATTATAAGACTTGCTAGAAATAACATCACGAGTTAGCACAGTTGCTCCCGCCTGATCCAGTTAAAAACAAACCGCAGTAGAAGACAATCGTGACTTTTTTTAACATTTACTATTACGGCCCGAATTCAGTGAAAGCCAGCTTAGGCCATAAAATACAAAGTGTTTTATATGGCAAGCCAGACTGTGACTGTTAATATAGTGAAAGTCGATACTTACCCATAAAGTATCGTATTATTTGCGATCATTGAAGAATACTTATCCGGTTATTCGCTCGCCCAGTTGCCCGATCCCGAAAAGAAGAAGCACTGAAATTATAATAAGGGAGGAGTGATCCCAAAGCCCCATATAGAATCCTGACCCAACAGTACAGATAACGTTTTTCAATAAAATTGTTACAAAACGTAAGATTTTAAAATGTATTGAACAAATAACTTCTGTAATAAAATATCTCCGGCAGACACATCTAGTAGTAAATTAATACACTAAAAAATAAAAAGTAGTTCTAGCTTCTCAAAGTAGCCTGGGGTCAGAGAATATGAACAGAGTCATGAACACTAGGTATTAGACTATTTAATATAACTGGTGCCGGTAGCTTAGTCAGTAAAACAGTCGAGTACCAATCGAAAGATCGTGGGTGCGAACCCCACTTGGCATTGCACAATCCGATATATTTTTGGTCTATATCGAAATTTTCCAGGTCACAATCAACCATTCTTCGCAACAGACATTCCTCTCTTCTCAGCTAGAGTTAATTGAGTATCAAATTAGTTTTGAACCTGCTATTATTTACGGACATTGTTCGGTTAACTTCATCTCATGTTGGCAGAACATTGTTTTTTCCTATTAAACAATGGATCATTAAATTCGTCGTTAGAGGCATCAATTAGCATCAATTGGGCATCAATTAACTAAATGATGCAACCAATGTTCTGCTGACTTTGCACTTCCAGCTCAAGCGATATCATATAAGATACGTATTTACTTCTTCTGAGTTCGGGTTGTCCTAAAAATCATGATTTTTTGTCTTCTGTCATTTTGAAAAATTCATTACTTTGGAAGCAATTACAAAATTTTTGATGATTTTGGCATAAAATTCAATTTTTTTAACTTTTTAAAAGATATGTAGCCCAAGTAGCACACTTTTGTCATTTCTGGTTGCTGCAACCTATTTATGACTGAATTTAGTCATTAATCGGTTACCACAACTAGTTAATAACAACTGTGCTAGTAGGGAGTGGAAATGAAACCAATTTTTTTTTGAAATTGCAAAATCTTTCAAGATATGCGTTTACTTAGGGTGCTGGATGGCTTCGTCTACAACGGGTCTTCCTCTACTTTCCCGACATAGGCACGAAAAACCAGCATTATACCCAACTTTGATGCGAATTACATTCAAACTAATACTTGGCATCAATATTTATGGATTGTTCCTTCGCAATCGACAATACATAATGTAAGAAAACCGCTATTTTTCACTAATTTTTCAAAAATAAGAGTTCTCTTGGTTTTTCTATCCGCTTTGAATATGACGAAGAGCCCGAGCAGGAGCGAAGAGCAAAATAATATCAAAATGTGTTATTGGAAATCGAATAACTCATATCAAAATTTGGTCTTGTTTTGGCTGACATAGTTGGTAAAATAACAAAAAATAATATCACAATTTTACTCCTTTAAGGCCAAAAGAATAACTACTTGTGTTATTTGAATAACAAAGCAATAACATGACTGTATTCAGTGTTTGGAATAACATATTTTAGTATTATTAATGTATTGAATAACAAATTCAGTAGTATATGAGATATCAAAAAATCATTTTATAAAATATTTATAATCTAAAATCTCTTTAATCAATAAAAAAAATTTGTAAGAAAAAAGCGAATGTCATTTTAAGGCCAAAATATGATATGATAACAAAATAAGTTATTAAACTCATTTTACAACCACTGTTTTATATATCTACTCAATAACAAAATGTGTTATCAATGTATCTCCATATCTATTCAATAACAAAATATACCATTATAACACAGTTTGATATTGTTTTTATATTATTTTGCTCTTCGCTCCTGCTCGGGAGCATCAGCAGCAGATCAACAGATTACTCGGAGTGAAAACATCAAAATTTGAGCTCTAATTTGATTTGAACTATTTGCACTCTTTTTGTGCAAGTTGGATGGCTCGTGCATACGGTATAACGAATACATGCATAGATTTTTGTAAACAATTGTGTTTGTCCACAGTATACAAAAGCAAATCTTGTATATGACTCGAAATAAAGTGTCAATCGTGATTACTAATGACAAGATGGCTCCGTCACCCTATGTTTCCATGCTTTATAGACCTCAATTTTTGCATTTTATCTATACCATATTTTTTTCTATATAACATATCGAAAATTTAGATATGTATAGTTTTTCGAAATATAAATTAAAAAAAAAAGAAAGTCTCAATAGTATAATGGAGTCGCATGGTATTTTGCCTACACTGATATGTCTTTTCTGACTGGTCTGACTTAAATATCTAATAATATTCTGGAAAAAGTATTAAACAAGCAATTTTATCTTGTTTTATACACTAGACCGTGACATAGACTGGAACGAGAACTTGTTGAATAACGAGCCTGTCCTTCTAACTGTATTATACCTCTATAGGATGGCCTAGAATAATAAACCATCTGAAACTATCTAGAAATATCGTATTTCTGTCGTTCATGTCGAGTTTCCACCGTCAACGTACCGATCGAACGGGTTCTTCGGAACGCCGATAGTTGTTCAAATATGAAAACAATTCTAATTAAAATATTTTCCTTATTACATCGCCGTTCTACTCTCATGCGCGTACTCATTTATCCATTATAGGAGGCTACGATCGCGGACGTTTACTCGACGAGGAGGATTCCGTCTATCCCGCGCTGCTCGAACGGGAGCTGCATTCACTGCACCGGAATGTTCCTGCGTTGCGACGTGCCGGCGTTGACACCACTGCAATTAGACAGGTAAACCGCAAACATCTCATCGTTCCGGCGCACCGGTCCAAGGCTCAGTGCATTCGGGCGCGGTTGGCCGCACTAAGGGTGTTTGATTAGTCAATGTTATACCGGTAATGAATTTAATTCAATATTTGTGAAGCGTTAGTGATGGTGCATGTAATGCTCATCTCAACCACCTACGAGATGGTAGTTAAATAATTATCCTGCAGGGACGGTAGAAACAACTTACCCATAGCAGAGATGCTGTCGCCGCGCCGAGGCATCCCTAGTTGCATGAATTGAAATTTTCCACTGCTACTAACCGCTTTTCCGCGCTCACATTATTTTCCTTTCTCTGTGTCTGCCGCTCTGATGGATCCGCTCCCGGGGCAATAACACCACGTGGCAATCGGAATGGCCTCCTTAAACCGTTGTTGACCGTAAAGCATTTCTACCCGGACGGCGGCTGGGGCTGGATCGTATGCGGTGTTGCATTTCTCGCCCATGTTCTCACCACCGGGTTCCAGCTGTCCTACGGTTTGCTGCTGCTGTACGCGATACGACACCTGGGCCACGAGGTGAATACCGAAGCAGGTTAGAACATGCAACACTATTTTTTATACCGCATTCAACGTTGCTTTGTGTGCCTGTGTGAGCTTGAGAACAATCGGTGTTTTTGTTGGGTTTTACTTTTTTTCAGCTAAACTACTTTATGGCTTCTACACGTATATTTTCAAACATGTAAAGTATCTTGTGTAATAAAATTAAACCTATAAAAAAGTTTTTATTTCGGTCAAAAATGCATCTCACGTTGCTTCTGAGCAAAAAATAGTTTTTCGCCGTTTAAATCATGGTTATTTTATGATTTATGTTATTTTTACGAGGGACAAAAAAACATTATATTTTATCAAATTAAAGCAGAGTGTTATCATGTCATAAAATTAATATCAGCAATTTATCATCGTATGAAAGTTGGCGTGGTGAAAAATAGAAATTAAAAAAAATTCTTAATTGAAAATATCAATCTCTGCCGGAAGTTCCCAGTTAACTCCGCAACGACGACGCCATGAGCAAAGATAAAACTTACAGTTAGCTAGGGTGTTTCTAAGTAAGTCCAAAACTCACCATTGTTATTCCCATTCGCTGCAGCACACTTCAAAATTCCGTACATTCAACGTAAACTCGCTTTAGACCCCGACATGCCGACCCCGATGATTGCGACACTAGTAAAGAGCTTTCATGCATTTTACGTTTTCTGTGCACAGCACGTAGAACCGCACCGGAAGCAAACCTGCAGGATGCAGTTTTACATTGGCTCAGCGTGAACAAAACTAACAACATCGATTGTCCCAATGGAATAATACCCCGGCCCGGTACCGGTACGGTGTAACCGAAGGAGTCACCCTGTGCGGCGCAAAAAGTTAGCCAGGAGCTGCATTTGAGAGCAGCTAGGTCCCACCGACCGAACCATACGTATACTTAATGCTTGCGGGAGTGCTGCATACCCATCAGAAGTCAACTTTGCGTCGTCGGTCGCGGGATAAATCCCGAACGGGTATAGCTGAGGTTGTATGCTAGGGCAATAAATAAGTATAAATAACTATTATTTCATAGTTTATGGGCCATCGCTTTCTCGTTGTCGGCAGTAGGGGGTCGGTAAGCACATCCAGGAGGAAACAAAAAAACCTATCGTGCATTGGTTTGATACTAAAAGCACTATTTTACAACTTCCTCCTGCTGAATGGTGTACGGAATTTCATGACCCATAAATTGCTACTTTGCTTTGGAATTCTATTAGGCAACACGGCTATCGGAAGCTGAAATCAGTTAGAAATAACTGCTCTCTAATAAGTGGTAAGCCACTGCATTAAATTGATTGATAATATTTTCATCCTTTTCAAATTTAAACACGAAAATTAAAGCTGGACAATTTCTGTACTCATTCGTGAGAGTTCAGTCATGCAATAAAATAAGTTAGCCCTGCTTTGCTTGAGATATTTTTGTCTAGATTTAAATTTTTCCACTGGTTTCAATTATTTTAAATGAATATCTTAGTTGGTTGGCCGCTTAGTTAGTTTCGAGGTACTATGCTGGTCTAACAAACCAGTCGTCGTATGTTTGAATCTCCGGTAGGCGGCGCTGCTGGATAGAATCACTGGATTTTTGCGAGAGTGACGCTCCACGACGGACCAAATGTTCACCTTGGGACAGATCCTCGATAAATTCCAGGAATTTCACTTGCAGACTCACCATTTGTTAATAGACTTCAAGGCGGCATACGATTCAGTTAAACATAATGAACTGTGGCAGGTTATGCTGGAATATGATTTTCTAACAAAACTGATTAGACCGATGCGTGTTGATGGTTCAAAATCAAGTATCACGATGACGGGTGAGAAATCGGACTCGTTTGTGACGTTATATGGTTTGAAGCAAGGTTGATTGCTGTATTCGAGTCGATGGCCCTTTTTGTAAATAGGGCATATGAGACCTTCCAACTTGTCCGTAGGTAATTCGTACTCAGTCCATACCTTTAGTATAGCCTGATACATTGCACAATACAGCCGTTCGCTCCCGACTTTCAAAAGTTCGGCGGGGTGCTGTCCTTTCCAGCTGCTGTTTTGCAGGTTTTCAGCTCTGTCGCCACTTGATTACGGGGTGGAACTGTGTAATGGAACTGCGAGTGACTCGTTAAAAGAGCTTGCTTTTTTATTGAAAAAGGAATAAATGATATTCCTGTTCTCCAATCCGGTTCATAGTAAAGGGGATAGCCTTACCGAGTTATAGTAATCCTGAGGATTCGCCTGTTGGATTCTCATATAAGAATTCTGGTTCTATAAGAACGGCATTCTGTACGAATCGTATGCAGAATGCCACCACACGATTCCATTGCGAGGAATCCCAGAGATTCTGTGCGAATCTTTTTGATTCGTCCGAGTAGTCTCATTACTTATCTTTCATTTGTCACTCCTCACTTCTCAATTCTTACTACTCACTTCTCGCTTCTCCTTTGTCACTCTTTTCTTTTTTTTTTTTTTGAAACGATGGTTCTACAATTGATGAAGGGACGGTAGGGGAAAGAAATGAAAATTTTTTGGTGAAGGAGGGGGAAGAGCGGAAAGGAAGGGGGGGGGGTATTGGTAGCTATGCTTGACAAGTAGTCATTTTGACTCCTACCTTTTGTCCAATGCTGGAAGGTGCATGAGTCGAACCAAGCTGTAATCTGAGATTATAACCGGATTCGAACCCACAACACCCTGACGAAGGGACGGTAGGGGAAAGTGATGAATTTTTTTTGGGAAAGGAGGGGAAAGAGTGGAAAGGAAGGGGGGGTTACAGGTAGCTACGCTTAACAAGTTGTCGTTATGACTCCTATCTTTTGTCCAATGCTGGAAGGTGCATGGGTCGAACCAAGCTATAATCAGAGATTATAACCGGATTTGAACTCACAACACCTGCCAGGGCGTGTGGCTCGCTGGTACCCGTGTACCTTTGAACCATAGAGGCGCTGGACAAAAGAAGTCTGCACAACCCTCCTTATTAACCTTAGCGACATGGGTTGGACTATTTTTAGACACAAATTGTGCCTCTTCCTCCACCTACTGTAGAAACCACCGACCGAGAAGTTTTAATCTAACTTGTTTTTACTTTCAGGACGACGACACTATGCAGACCCTTACGACTTGCAAGGTACTGCGTGTGACGTTGTTCGTCCGTAAGCGTGTTAGTCCGCGTTTCTCTGCGCAGGTCTTCGGAGAAAGGCTCCGTTCCTATGAAATTGACCAAACTCGTGATTTTAGTCATGACCTTGAAATGCGGTCAGGCATATATTATAGAATCATCGTTTCAAAAAAAAAAATATGAATATATGCCTGACCGCATTTCAAGGTAATGACTAAAATCATGAGTTTGGTCAATTTCATAGGAACGGAGCCTTTCTCTGAAGACCCGCGCTGAGAAGACGCAGTCTAACACGCTTATGGACGAACAACGTCACACGCAGTACCTTGCAAGTCGTAAGGGCCTGCATAGTGTCGTCGTCCTGAAAGTAAAAACAAGTTAGATTAAAACTTCTCGGTCGGTGGTTTCTACAGTAGGTGGAGGAAGAGGCACAATTTGTGTCTAAAAATAGCCCAACCCACGTCGCTACGGTTAATAAGGGGGGTTGTGCAGACTTCTTTTGTCCGGCGCCTCTATGGTTCAAAGGTACACGGGTACCAGCGAGCCACACGCCCTGGCAGGTGTTGTGGGTTCAAATCCGGTTATAATCTCTGCCCAGTAAACACCAACTCGTATATCAATGTACGAAAATTATCGTTATTGACTTTTAATAAATTCAGTATCGTAAATATAGTCTAATGAAACGCACATAAGTTTATATTCTATCGTATTTGACGATAGCAAGTGATTGACTTACGACTTTCAGTACAGAATTGTATAGCATAATAAAACTAATCGCTTTGAGTCGGATCTTATCGCATACAAAGACTTATAAAGTTGAATTGTTAACGTATATTTTGTAGTACGTATATGGCCTCCAAATCAGTACGCATATGCTAGTTTTGTGCATTAGATACGATTTTTTAGGGTATATATAGGTACATATAACTCATGTATTGCTCTGATATGCATATGAAAATGTTTACTGGGTGATTATAGCTTGGTTCGACCCATGCACCTTCCAGCATTGGACAAAAGATAGGAGTCACAACGACAACTTGTTAAGCGTAGCTACCTATTACCCCCCCCCCTTCCTTTCCAGTCTTTCCCCTCCTTTCCCAAAAAAATTTTCATTACTTTCTCCTACCGTCCCTTCATCAATTGTAGAATCATCGTTTCAAACAAAAAAACCCGATTTAATCCACCTAGTGGTGAAAGGAACCTTTGTTATACGGTCTTACTTGCTATTTGAGATAGAAACCGACACGTCTGCGGAGTATAATCCATCTATTGGTTAACGTTGCGTAGTGCGTTGGTTTACATAAAATTTTTGAAAATTGAATACGTTTACAAAATTTGAACAAAATATGACCACTTATAAATTTTGATAGATCCTTTTTTCATGAAATTGCTGAATAAGGATAAGTAAGTTGTTAATAATTTGAGTAAGTGCAAGTAAAAGTAGGTTGTAAGAGCAAATATTATTCTTTAACATATGCATTGCGTAGTAAAGGTCTAGTTTATAGATTTTTGAACTATGCATAATTTCCTGTAATGCCTATTTGATTCACACCAATAAAGTTTTCTAGAATAAATTTCATAAATTTTTATTAACCTTCGGTTACTCACGCTGCTGTATTTTGTATAACACGTGTAGGTTTTTGAACGCCATATTGTTATAAAGTTACAAATCGTTGTGTAACTAACGTATATTCTTCAATAAACTTGTTATGAGCAAAATGTCATAATTATTCAATGCATTAATACCTTAAATTGTTGGGAAAATTGATCAGCATAAACTGACATCACAGAAATGAAGCAATCAGCATAGGAGATGTACCGGAATTGGCCTGGAATTTTCTCTCGTTTCTTCATATGGAAAAATGGTGTCTGTATGCATCAAAACAATCAGGAATAATGTAAAATGTTTAAAATGTATCCATCTGTTGGTAGTCGAGTAATTCGGGGTCAAAATTAGGGTATTTTTTATAATCAAAGTTCTACAGTTCCTAAACAAGCAAACATAAAGGTATACTATATTCAGCAAAGTTGTGTATTTTTACTATTTGTGCAACTTTGTAATACATGAAAAAGTCATACAACAATTACGAAAAGAGCCAAAATAAAAAACTGATTTCACTAATTCATATATAATAAATAATATTTTTCTAGCTTCGCTGAAGAGATAGGGGGTTACTGCCTTCAGCAAAATTTCTTGTAATAATATACTCTAAAACTTTGCAGAATACATCAATGTGTTATATTGAAACTGAAGAAAAATAATTTTTTTATTCCACTTTTAGGGGGATTAATCAAAATTTAAATTGCACCAGACGATAGAACTTTCAATTTCAAGAAATTCTTCCAAAGGTTCCATAAACCTAAAACCAAGTTTTCCCAGTCAAAACTCTAGTGCGCATATTTTTTTGGCTTTGGGCCATTGTGCGCGCGAATAACCCGTATTACAAAAGTTGGCGCGAGTGTTGGAGGGTTAATATCTTTTGATCGGCGAAACCAATTCTACTGAAATTTTGCAGATATATTTGCAGCATTAAAATCTCTAATTTGATGTCAAAATAATTCAAACTAGATAAATCATCTTAGATGAAATGGTTACAATTATTATAAATTTTAATGTGTTGTATTCAATTGCTCGTAACTTTCAAATTGAACGTCCAATCAAAAAACAAATCAATAGTGATCTATTAGGCTATGTTACCTTTCAAATGAGACTAATAGCGCCTAAGTCGGTTTAGCCATCTCTAAGAAACAGGCGATAATTATTACCTTGTCAAAACAGGTTTTTTTTAGGATAACTTTTAAACTACTTGTTTGTTTTCAATAAAATTTACCCGAAAAATTTAGCGTTAAAAAGAGCTTTCATTCGATACCAAGATCGTTGAAATCGGTCACCTGGTTCCGGAGAAAATCGTGTCACGTAATTTTCACGTTTTTACTTATAACTTTTAAACGAAATGTCGGACCTCGAATAGTGATCAATAGTGATATACTAGACAATAATACCTTTCAAACAAAAGTAATAGCGAACAAATCGGTTCAGCCATCTCCGAGAAACAGGCGATAGAAAAGTTGCGTCGCGCACATACACACACACACACATACACACATACACACACACACACAGACATTGCTCAGTTCGTCGAACCCTGTCGACTGGCCTCCAGGCCTCGGATCGATTTCGTGTTTTTCGACCAATTTTTAAACCTTTGTTATAGTATAACAAAGGTAAAAGGTAAAAAGTGTCAATGAGACGACAAAGCATGCAAAAACAGACGACCAAAAAACGATCAAAAGAAGGATGAAATGGCAGCAAAACTACAACAGTTTTGTTGCCTTTGCCTTGACAACAAAAAATACGACGAAAAATAACAAAACATGTCGAAAAAATATTAAACTGGCGAAACGATAACAACAGGACAATGTGATAAAAACCGAAGACAAAATAGCGACGAAAAGACGTCAAAAGGCAACAAAAACGGCAGAATGCGGCCAACAAAATGACAAAACAGAGGCCATGACAAGATAACAAAAATACCACGGCACGGTGGCGGCAAGATAATAATTAGATGACGAAAAGACGACAAAAGAACGACTAATGGTCAGTAAATAGACGATGAATAGGCGACGAAAAGACAACGAAATAACAGTTGAAAGATGACGAAACAGTGATGACAAGTAGGCGACAAGACAAAGAAAAACTAACGAAAGACTACAAAAATACTATAAAGCACTTTAAAACGCCAAAAAAGCAACAAAATAGATGCAGTACAGGCGATGAAGAGAATATAAAAAGATGACAGGACAGCGACAAGAAATGCTAAAAAGACGATGTAAATATGCCAGAAAGGCAGATGTTGAAAAGGAGGAAACACGACTAACAGACGTTGAAAAGAGAACAACAAACGACGACGACAGAAAAAAAACTACAGAGTGCAAGGCAAAAGACGAAAAACTTTTGTTAGGTGAGACGAGAAACTAAACGAAGAAAAAAGAAAGATCAAAGACGATGAAACAAAGACGAAAAAGGCAAATGATGAAAGATTAAGAACGCAGTCGAGAGTACATTTAGTACATTTTCCTTTATTGAAACAAGAAGTTTCCCGCATGAGGTAACTTGATTGAATGAACTCAATATTTCCTCTTACGATTATCTCAAACACTTTTCAATAATAATAAAAACTTAAACAAAATCACATTATATGACGGCGAAATTTGACAGACGCAACATGGGAGTTAATGCGTCACTATGATGTATATTAATGGCAAGCGACTTAGGTATAAACTCTTTCCCAGAAGAGACAAAGTTGTTTTTAACTTGTTCGCGGAAAACTTTTGTTTGCTTGCAGCACCAAAAAAACCGGTAATGACACAAATCGTATTTTAATAAAATTCACCTTCACTTAAATTTGAATGTACACGCACATCAGCAACCCCCACGGAGTGGGAAATGAGAGGAAAATTTTCCGAAACAACTTTGCAGTCAAGTTTGTCAAGTTTTCGCGCGCGCGAAGGTGAAAATGAGGCAAGAGTAATAATACTCTAGAGCAGCCAGCTAGCAGCTTGTTAAGCGGCAAACGGGAGGCGGTATTTAATCCAGTTAAGTATGTCATTAGCAAACTTTCCCAAACGATGCGATGGCATTGGCGGGTAGCGGATCGGAATTAGCACGAAAGAATTTTTAATAAAATAAGTTGAAGCGTTTCGGTTAGAGATTGAAGAGTTAGCTTTGTTGTCGAAATTTGCTAATCCGCTGTTGTTTCATAGCCTCTTGTATTTGAAAATTAAAATGCTATAATTTAATATTTTATTTATACCGCTTGTGTAAATTTGCATACAATTCAAGCGAACGCGTTCAAAATTATTGTTTGGGTTGCATTTGATTAATGGAATCGAACTTCTTCGTGCTAGCGGCCTCACGATTTTCAATATTCCACGTGCTTTGTAGCAACATTTCGTGTTCTTTTCGAATTATTGTTCAGCGAAAAGTTTTTCGATTTTCTCTGCGAACGTGCTTTTGCCAAAATATTGTTTTCGTTTCGCCATACATCAAAGCTAATTTATGATTTCTTCGAATTGAATCCCTAGTCTGAATCTGTTTTATTTCCGTCATATATAGTAGTGTATACTAAATTACTAACATGCATCAAAAATGAGAAGAAAAATTCCGGTTTTGCTCCGAAAAGGAATGGCAAATAGAAAATGGATTTAGTGGCAAATCAAATTCTGTGCTTATGCATCTGAACTAACAAATACGACGTCAGGAAAGTAACCAACGCAGGAATTTTCTTGTTCTATGCTGCCTGCTAGCCTGTCATTGTGAGTGCTAGAATAATGTTCTGGAAGCATTGAATGGAATGCATACATCTATTTATTGATTTCATTTCAGGTTGCCTTGAATCAAGGAAGGAAAGATGCCATAATTTCATTCAAACTATTAAATATTCACACATGCATATAATGCTTGAAAGTTTGAATGTTTTCTATTGGAATCTTCTTGACTAATTTGAGGAATGGTTGGGACGATTTATAAATAAGTAGAGTTTCGGAATGACTGACCTAGTTTAGTCGTAACTGTACAAAACAAAATTAAATGTTTATTCCATTACAATTCCAATCAAGATACCAATGTAATTAGGTGAGTGAATTTATTCTTTGAATTTGGAAATTTCATTTGTTATTCCACACTTGTAAAACCTATTACGGAATGTATATTTACTCAACAAACATTGAACAGTTTCAATATGAATTTCACCGTGGCCGCCACTCAAGCTCACACACCCACGCACCCAATTTCCGTTAAGATTCTGTCATTGTTTACTTTTTTGTGTATTTTACCATTCTAAATGAATTGTTCTCTTTGCTTTTTTATTTTCCTCCTACTTTTTCTCTTCCGGTGTTATTTTTTTTCTTGCCTCATAACAGGATGGCTGGGAGCTGCCAGCTGGGCGATGTCTCTATTGGCGGCCGTCATTGTGGTGGCCTTGTGCCGTCGAAAGTCAACCCGGCTGACTGCGGTTCTCGGAGGCCTGGTGCTCGCGCTGGGAATCCTGTTCACGTCCTTCGCCACCCAGCTGCACCAGGTAGCGTTCAGTTATGGTGAGTATTTCATTGTGAAAACGTTGAACATTGTGCTAGAATGAATGAGTGGGGGGAACACGCAAATTGACAGCCTCCCGAGAAAGTCTTAATTTAAATATTTACGCTAGGCAACGGCTGTCTGGCGCTATATGTATAATGATTTTGCTTTTTCCACTGACAATGCGTCGTCAAAATGACAATCATCCTCCCGGTGGTGCTTTTAACTCTTTATACGACCAAAAACTCGGTATTGTTTCTAGCAATGATTAATGTCGTGTTAAACCTACTTTGTTTTCTTGCTGCATTGTTCGTTCATTTATTGTTTCCACCAATATGTTAAATATGTTGATCCATTAAATAAACTGCATTGTTTGCAAAAAGATTTAATATCTGTTTTCGGTATAAATTGCTCACGTTGACTTTAATTAAAAATAATTTGAGACAATTAAAATTTAATTAATCCAAAATTGTTCAACCGGTTTTATTAACCTTAGCATCGATAAAACCACGTATTGTTGTATAAAAAATATGTTTAAGATTCTTTATTGCAAATATATAGGTATATTGATTTTATAGGAAAGTTTTTTTTTTGTTTGAAACCAAAACTTTGTTCATGGAAATATATTCGCTGTGTTCAGATTGGCAAGAAGAATACAGTGAATACATTTCTATAAACAGAGCCCCGCTTTTGGGCCCAAAAACTGCTTCCAAAATTGGGTTTTCCGACGAAAAGTTAATGACTGCTAGTTTACCGCGAATAAGGCAGTTTATATGACAAATAATGAACTATGTATTTGGTTAGAAGCTATTCTTATTAAAGTGCGTCAAGCTATACATTTTCGAGGAAACTTCATCTACCTCCATCTACTTTGACACTAATTAAGAAAATGAAGACAACTCGAATGCTATACCGTACTGATTTCCAGAGAAGTGGAAACAAGCATGAACCATGAATTTCATCTCCATCAAAGTCGGTCTCAACATTGACCAAACAATAACACCCATAGCGTACATCCGCTTGGCCTGAAGCTCTATCATTTCGTGAAAATGTATTTTGTGAAACACCAAAATTTGCTGTTCAATAGCAGAGACAAAGAATCTAGCAGAGTAGTAGGTGCCCGCCTATTGAACGATGTTCTCCGCACACGTGTGTGTTCCATCATGTGTTAATAGTGCTGAAGGATTTAAGCCTGCTCCAGTTCGGTTGGATTTTGCAGCATTATTTCCGTTCCCTTGCGTGGGATGCATGCTTCCTGATGTGAGAGAAAGCTGTGCTTTGTTCATGATTTTAAGCACACGCAAAGCAAAGCTTCTGCATGCGCTAACGTGGATGATATTATCCTCCTCTATGTGGTGATTTAAGGTGAACATATATCTTATGGTGAATGAGTGAAGGATATGTGGGCTGCTGTAGCAGAACCGAACAGTGTTGGTGGTTCCGGTGTTGCTGTTTTAGATTGGATAGCAATGATGAACCATCAACTGACTGCTGTTGTTTGCATATTCTTGACCTTGCAATTTTCAATCTTGAGCAATATACCTCAGTTGACGTTGCAAAACCTCTCGTTAACATGCATTGACTTTGATGCCCTAAAGGCAAGCTGGCATTACTAGCTGTGTAGAGTTGGAAAAGCAACTTCACCTGATACCTACACGCTTCGTCTTGGATGGCGTATTACTAGTTATGGATACGTTCAACCGCAAATGTTCTACCCCACGTACACCCTAGAAACCAACATGAGGAAATCCTACTTCTCTGTGTTTAGTTGAGCGTAATACAAAATGTGAGTGTGTTTCTCATAAGTTTAATACACCACTGAACCTTAAGCTATCCAGTCATTCATTCAGAAGCAATATGTCAGGAAATGTTTGAACGTGTCTTAAATAGAAGTAGAAAAGTTTGATTTGGACATTGTCTATTTATTCGGTTAGAATAGTGCAATAATGGTATTTCTTCCTTGCTTTTGCGATAAAAAAAACTACAGAAGATTACTCAATGGAACAACTTTTCCTTAATTTTGCTTGCGGCACCTTACGTCGAATGAAGAAATGTAAGCTGTTTTTTCGTTTTGGCACCGTCTCATTGGGACGATTGGCGGTCTCAGGTCCAGCCAAAAGACCATCACGTCATTCTACGCGTGATACTTCTAGATGAAGGTCCCAATTTCCAACAGATACTTCGTACTGTATGCCAACACGTTCACTACAAGGAAAGAACATCGGCTTAGACAGATCCTTCATGCTGATCGTCTGCCACAAAAGTACCATCTTCAGGAGCTTGGTGTGGAAGATAAATTTGACATGATCGCTTACCTCCTTTTTGGGGTACATAAAGTACCCGGTCTCCTGCCGCTCATTGTCGTCCAGCGTTTTTTTTTCAGTTTGATGATAGTCACTTTAACCAGCTTGGGTCATTCGTGACTTCTGCGGGGTTGGGATTTGAACCCGGGTCCTCGGCGTGAGAGGCGTGAATTCTAACCACTACGCCGGGACTGACCCCTTTCGTCCAGCGTTAATTAATGACGAGACCTATTATTAATTATAACGGGTCCATTTGTCATTTTTTGCCAGGTACTTCTTCGCCCTTTGGCCGGTTACTCTGCCTTCCGGCCCGAGGCGTAGAGCGATGAGACAATCTTGCTCTCGGTCTTCCTCTTCAAGTTCTGCTGGGCTTTACGATCGCGTAGAACCGTCGGGCAACTGGAACCAGGTTTCCATTCGATGCTCTCGCCTTTCTCCAGAAGGGACAGTGCGTTGTAAATGCCGGCCCGGATGCATCT
This sequence comes from Sabethes cyaneus, assembly GCF_943734655.1. Taxonomy (NCBI): domain Eukaryota; kingdom Metazoa; phylum Arthropoda; class Insecta; order Diptera; family Culicidae; genus Sabethes; species Sabethes cyaneus. The sequence continues at coordinate 219,778,715 of NC_071355.1, forward strand.
AGCGGAAACGAAATGCCTTGCAAGGGCCTTCGCTCCGGAATGGAGCTGGCTGTACGAACAAAGCATCGAGCGTAGTTGCTTGCCTGTTGTGCCAGGGCTGCTACAAATCAACTGCATCGTGTTATTTTTTAATAACATTGCAAAATATATATAGTCAAGTTCAGTGTACTTGGATCGACGATTATAAGATCAACTGCAAAAAGTAGTAGATATGTCCAGCTTGGAAGAACTGATTTTTTACTGATTTTACTGTATTTTTCCCATTGTTACAAGCCTATCCAAAGTATGCGTGTATCTGTGATACACGCCTTACACATCCTCCGTACGAATTGATTGCCATCTTTTTGAAAGTTAAGGGAATAATTGGGTTGTTCAAGTTTTGAAAAATAAATGCTTTTTTTTATCCCAAACGACCGTCGTTTTCTGAAGACTGGCGTATCCCATCTTCTCTATAAAATTGAATACAAAAAAATATTTCCTCGAGGTGTAACCAGGAAATACGAAAACTTTACCCAAGCAACAATGTGAGTTTTATTGTACTCTTATGGTGGTCTTCATGACCAATTTTGGTCTTAAATCCATCATAAGAGTGTAATAAAACCCAAATTGTTACTTGGGTAATTTAATACCTCTGTAATGTTGCAATAAAAACTAACTGCGGTAAACTAGATCCAGAATCAAGTCCAGTTTCAAGTTAAATTGCAAGTTTGATTTCAATTCCAATTTCCAGTTCAATTTGAAGCACAATTCCAAATACATTTTCATGTCCGGTCTCAAGCATAAATTCAAATTCAATTTTAAGTCTTATTTCAAGTTCTCTTTGACGTCTAATTTCAAGTCCAATTTGATATGGAAATTTAGGCTCAATTTCCTGTTCAATTTAAAATCCTAACTCAAGTTTTATGTTAAGTCCAATTTCATGTCCAATTTCCACGTAATTCCAAGTAATATTTCTAGTCTAATTTCAAGTCCTATTTGAAGTCCAAATTTAAGTCCAACTGAGAATTTAATTCAAATAAGGCCATTGCAAATTATCTTTAAAGTTTTTGTCAACGACCGCCCCCCATCCCCTTGGAAATCAGCTTGGAAAATCGGGGGACAAAAAAATAATTTGTTAATTTTTTTTTATAAAATCAATTGTCTGTGGGCTCTACAGCCTGAAAAACTCGGAAATTGAGTATACGAGTTGAGTTAACGCTTCTAGCACGAAACAGAAATAAAAATTCGAATAGTGGAATTTACGAAAATCGGTAAAAAAAAATTATATTTTTGCCCCCCGATTTTTCGAGCCAATTTCGAAGGGGGGGGGGGGGGGGTTGCCAAAAACTTAAGAAATAATTTGCAATAACCTTAATGAAAAGTCTTACTTTCAATTCTATTTGAAATAAAACCTAAAGCCTAAATTGGCCTACACTAAAATCCAACTTAATGCTAATTTCAAGTCCTATTTGAGGTATAATTTCAAGCTTAATTCTACCCAATTGTACCCAATTTAAATGCCCATTTCAAGTACAATTTCAAGTGCAATTTCATGTTTAGTTTAATTCCAATTTCCATCTCTATTTGAAGTCTTATTTCAAGTCCAATTTTAGGATCAATTTTTAAGTGCGGTTTTAAGAGAACATTTTAAATTCAATTTTTACTCCAATTTTATGTGATAATTTTAAATAAAACTTGGAACCCAATTTCTATTCCGACTTAGGATCAATTTAAGGTGCGATTTAAATTCAATTAAGTCCTATTTCAAGCGCAATTGCATGTTTTACTTCCCATTTCTATCTAATTTCGATACGAATTTGATGTCCAAATTCACGTCCTCTTTTTAGTTCAATTCAAAGTCAAATTTTCCAATTTATCCTCTCGATTTCACTCGATTTCTCTCAAGTTTTTCTCTATGTTTCCTCTCTCCTCTCTCCTCTCTCCTCTCTCCTCTCTCCTCTCTCCTCTCTCCTCTCTCCTCTCTCCTCTCTCCTCTCTCCTCTCTCCTCTCTCCTCTCTCCTCTCTCCTCTCTCCTCTCTCCTCTCTCCTCTCTCCTCTCTCCTCTCTCCTCTCTCCTCTCTCCTCTCTCCTCTCTCCTCTCTCCTCTCTCCTCTCTCCTCTCTCCTCTCTCCTCTCTCCTCTCTCCTCTCTCCTCTCTCCTCTCTCCTCTCTCCTCTCTCCTCTCTCCTCTCTCCTCTCTCCTCTCTCCTCTCTCCTCTCTCCTCTCTCCTCTCTCCTCTCTCCTCTCTCTCCTCTCTCTCCTCTCTCTCCTCTCTTTTGCCTCTCTTCTTTTGCCTCTCTTCTTTTGCCTCTCTTCTTTTGCCTCTCTTCTTTTGCCTCTCTTCTTTTGCCTCTCTTCTTTTGCCTCTCTTCTTTTGCCTCTCTTCTTTTGCCTCTCTTCTTTTGCCTCTCTTCTTTTGCCTCTCTTCTTTTGCCTCTCTTCTTTTGCCTCTCTTCTTTTGCCTCTCTTCTTTTGCCTCTCTTCTTTTGCCTCTCTTCTTTTGCCTCTCTTCTTTTGCCTCTCTTCTTTTGCCTCTCTTCTTTTGCCTCTCTTCTTTTGCCTCTCTTCTTTTGCCTCTCTTCTTTTGCCTCTCTTCTTTTGCCTCTCTTCTTTTGCCTCTCTTCTTTTGTCTCTCTTCTTTTGTCTCTCTTCTTTTGCCTCTCTTCTTTTGCTTCTCTTCCTTCGCCCTTCTTTTGTCTCTCTGTTTCTGTCTTTCAATTTCTATCTATCTGTTTCTGTCTCTCTGTTTTTATCTCTGTCATTTTGTTTCAGTCGCAGTATCTCTGTTCCTCCATCTGTCTCTCTGTCTCTGTCTATGTATATCTGTTTCTATCTATATTTCCCTGTCTGTCTCTGTCTCTCTGTTTGTATCTTTGTCTCTTTATTTCTGCCTCTAGATTTGCGTCTCTCTGTTTCTGTGTCTGAAAATCTAAAAATATGTCGAGATTTTTCAAATAAACAGCAGTTTCATGCAAAAAAAGATATCAAAATTTAAAAGTACTTCGATTTGGTTCAAACTTTATGAATTCATTTTTTTTTTTCAAAAGAAACTTAGAACCCATTTTTTTATTTGACGCTTACCCAAATTGCAAAGTCTCTTAGTTTTACTTGAATTTTAGTAAAACACATTCATAGCTAGCTACAAAACCATGATAAAACTGTTGAAAAGCAAATTTATTGTGGTTGCTTATATTACCACCATGTGATTGACTAATTAAGGCACGATGAAATTTAATGCGCATATGCTGCAAACCGAGGGCTAGTGGTGCACTCAGATACAGATTATGCATTACTTTTTCTTTTATTTCATTTTCACCCTCAATTCTACTCACGAGCGGGCGTGCGAGCCCTCACGAGTGATTGATATCAGCAGCTCGGGCAAGGCAATGACGAGCAAGAGCGACGTCCGCAGCTGTTGACTAAATACACACTCGCAAAAACTCATTGCAGTGCATGAATGCAAGTGCAAGTGTTGCTTATGCTGGCGCGTTCGTAAGGACGAGTACACTTGTGTGCGAAAATTAGACCACACGAGAGTGGGCCACACCCAAGTACAGCACTCGTTCGCTAATTACACGAATGAGGCGATGCGATTAGCGAATTTCGTTTTTTAATTGCACGATGGTTGCCAATATTTATTGTAAAACGTGATGCGTTATCACTGTAAAGAACTCTTCACATGCATTCACACGTACGCTTAATTTTGGGAAAAACATTTAAATTTTTACAAACGAACTAAAAGCTTAATGAAAATGTGTTCAATTAGTCAAAGTTTAGCCAAATTTGCATGAATTTGTTTGTAATGTATCTACGTAATGCAGAGATAGAGAGTTGGCATTCGGCAACGCTGCATTTTTGTTTATAGCAACCACCTGGGAAACCACGTGTAGTTTGACAGATAACTGCTTTTTAGTTGCACGATCGTGCAGTTAGCGGACGTGCAATTAAAAGACGGTGCGACTAGAGGACGTGCAATTAGCGCACGATTGCTGTAACAATTCCAAGTTTTATCATGTTCGTATAGTGGTTTTCATGACCAATTTCATAAATACTATGAGCTCCACCAGAACTTTCTGATGACCGCTATAAAACTGCTCTCTGACCAAGTGGCCCACTCCTCAGAATGTTTTCATAACCGTTATAAGAATCAGGTTATAAGCTCAAGTAGTCGTATCACGCTCTGCTGAAAGCAGTAATAAAACCGGTTAAGCTTACGCGGCTTGACAGCTATCGCCATAATTTAAAAAAGCTTTTCGCTTTTCTGGCAACAGCTAAATAAGTTCGCTAGCTTTGCCAATTTTATCCATGAGCAGAAAAGTTTAGGCTGACAGATCATTCTGAACGATTTGGTTTGTAGCGACCATAATAAAATATCTCATAGAATATTTTTTTAAATTTTAAGCAATTTCATTGGTTTGCAGCATGTGCGCATTCAATTTCACCGTGCATATTGATATGAAAGGTCGATAAAATCAGTGCGCCACTAAAATTGTGCAATTTTCGAAAACTGGTCATTTTAACAAATTGAAAATATTCAGTTAGTCAATCTCAATTTCTAGCAAAATCATTTTAGTTGCTTCCTCTGACAGGAAAACCGATTGATAATAACTTTCTTGCTGCAAAACACTTTGCTTTGATGAATTTTTGTTTGCGAGCTAAAACAAAATACTAGAATATGGCAATATGGCAATATGGCCTCGCATTAAAAAAATGATTTTGGTGTTGAACTGCGGTATTCTTCATAATAACAGCAAAAAAACTGTTTGGTTAGGGTGCTACTGATTTAATAGCTCTTTAAAACTAACAAATTTATTGCGGTTTGACTACTGTAAGTTAGGGTTTAACTTTTACAGAATGAGCATGCAAGACTTACCTTCACCCCAGGGGCTGCCTACACTTCCGATCTTCCGAGAGTAATTTCACAAAGGCACCATCCCCTCCCTCGTGCCGCACTCTATATCGCTCTAGATCCACGGATTGCACGGCGAGGCCAACACTTGGCCCACTCGGCACAGCACTTCAGCGGTTCCGATTTTGCACCGATCCTTTCGCGTTGCGGACTGGCGGTGTGCTCCGGAGTCGACCCACTAATCGGTGGCCATCCAATTCCGTGGACACGTGGTTTCAGTTTCGCGCTCTTTGTCACTTCACTACGCTATCGAACTACTGGTCAGGGATCGGCCAGCTTGTAGTAATAAAAACCCGATTCACGCTCCTGACCCGCCGACACAGCTATAGCGAAACGGCTATCGAGTATTTCCGCGACCGACTTTAACTCCGAAAACTCCGAAACTCCGAAACGCACTAGGTAAAGCAAACTTCAGACAGCTCGCACGTCTGAAGTCGATGAGGGATCAAGCCCAAGAGACCGAAAGCCTGCCGTTGACTTTTTTTCCTACTGCCGCGTCCCGAGATTTGTGCGTTTTTTCTCTTTTTTTTATTGGAAGTTCCGCTGCTACCAAGGCTTGGTAGCGACGGCGTCTCGAGGAGGGGATTTTTTTGAAACTTTTAACAATACTAAGCCTAACTCCTATCAACCAACCAAATATACATTTTTTTAAATATTTTTTTATTTAATTTTAATTTTATGGGACTTTATGTTACATTTCCCCCGAGGTACAATAAAAAAAAATAAGACCAACATATTATTTTTTTTTTAACTTCAACTATCGACTGTTTCAATTACTACAAACTACCAACTATAAGCTACAAACTAAAACTACAAAATCTTCATTCTGGCAACAACAAAATTGGTCTCAATTCATATCACATTATTTAGCAAGAATTTCGAGTCGGGTGCGCGCATTGGGGTGACCCTCGTGATCGGCAGGCCATCACGGCGAGTCTGAATAAATTGTCTCACGGGGCGATTCGAAATTCCGATACTCTGGCAATTAGCAGAGGAGCGCTGGTTAACTAATTAGTTTGGTCCCATCTACAGTAGATAAATCTGTATGCTCTTCTGTGGCTTTTTGAAAGGATTGATCCGGTTTGGTAGACTACTGTTTTACGATAAATGGAATCCATTCTGACAGTTTGCTGATTGAGACGGTCGCTTCACATTTCACACGCCGTAGGTCGATCAACTGAGGTTTGCCTACCCTTATCGTTTTCAGAATGAAAACTAATGGTGGTCTTCAGTTTATGCACTTTACTACTAATTATTCTTCTTTTTTCTCTAATTGGAGGCCGGCCTTACTAAAACTTCCTTGCCTGTCGTGAGCAGTGACGTATTGCAATCGTACGCTCTTAGCCCTAAAAGCTAAGCATGATTGAACGACATGGTAAGATTCCTACTTTCTTGCCCAATCTGGCACCCTCTAATGAGAGGCATTAGACCACATAGGACATATTTCTTACTCTCCTACAACAGCTACAAGACAATGCTCTCTTTCCTATCGAGCAATTGATTATTCAAAGATTATTTAAACTACATAGCATGAATGAACTTCTCTCGCAACCCCTCTTGCAAATGATACTCAAAATAACAGGTCCATTACTGACGAAGTAGTCTACAGCTTAACTTTCACGGTTTCAGATGTTCTGCGGGCCAAATTCCTAATTTTTTCCCCTCTAAATCTTCGAGTTCATACGAACTGGTTCCCCTTTTTGCTACCACCCTACAAGGAAGGTAAACGGGAGCAAGTTTGGCATTATAGTATTCCCCGGCATTCGACTGCTTAAAATTTCGACGATAGATTTGTTGTCCGACTTCAAAGTCCTTCGGTCGCGACCGCTGTCTTAAGTTATACCGACAAGCGTTGGTTTGATAGGCTTTCAGTAAATTTTTTTTCACGATGTCATATATCTCGCTGCTAATCCGTTTTTGCTCGGATTCACGTAATTCCGGGTGATAATTCTCGTTTCGACGCATTCTCAAGTGATCTTCACCAGTCACGGCTATTTCCTGACACCGGGTGATAAAGTATGGTGTTAATCCGGTAGCTGAGTGAACCGAATTATTGAACACGTGCTCGATATCAGCGATTTTGGTATCCCAACATCGCTGATCTTTCTTGCAGTACGTCCTGACCGCCGCGTTAATAGAACGATTGAGCCGTTCTACGGGATTGCCTTGACTATGGTGCCGAGAGGTCGTCCAGTGTTTTACTCCATATTTTACCAGCAAGGCTTGAAAGTCCTTGGATAAAAATGTTGTTGCGTTGTCCGTTAAAACGATCTCTGGAATTGAGTTTCTAAGAAACCAACTTTCGCGAAGCGTTTTACATAGGCTAGTAGACTCGATTCGACGCATCAAGTGCAACTGACACCACTTGCTAAACAAATCTTGGACAACTAACAGGTACATATAGCCCGATCGGCTTTTCGGTAAGGGACCCACATAGTCAAGTGCGACAATCTGCCAAGGATGGTCAGCTAATTTTTGCTTTCCCATCGCAGGGACGGTGGGCACCGTTGCAGGCTTGCATTCCTTACAAGTCCCACACTGCTGAACAACTTTCCGTATATCGGAGGCCATGTATGGCCAATAATAACGCAACTGCAAACGAGCTATCATCTTCTGTACACCTAAATGGAAGCCTTCTTCATGTTCTTCCTTTATTATTCGGCTACGGTTTTCAGGAGGTGGAATCATTTTCCACTCAAATCTCATATCAAAAGGCTCTGTATCAACAGGCACAAACTTCCACAATTGTCCGTCCTCGAGGCGAAAATCGGAATGGAGTTCCGGTTCTTGTTGAACCTTTTGAAGCAATTTTTCATACGAAGTAAGACTGTCACTGTTGGCGGCAACTGCGCAGATACTGCGAGATAGTGCATCGGGGACTATGTTATCGGTTCCCCGCCGATGCACGATAGTCATATCCAGATGTTGTAAATCCAGACTCCAACGACTGAGCCGGGATGATGGGCGCCATTTGTTGTTCCGGATGTATTGCAGGGCTGAAGCATCTGTCACTAAGGTGAAGTGACTACCCTCAATATATCCTCTAAATTTGTCAATAGACAATAACGCCGCCAGTGCCTCTTTCTCCGTAGCGGAGTAGTTTTGCTGAGCCGAAGTCAGCTTTTGAGAAAAGAAACTTATTGCCTTTTCGGACCCGTCTTGCAATTGTGTGAGAACGCCGGCTACCGCGCGGTCACTTGCATCTGTCTGCACTACAAATTCCTTTTCGAAGTCGGGATTTGATAATATCGGTGCAGTGATTAACCGTTCCTTAATAGTTAGAAATGCTGCTTCAGCTTCTTTGGTCCATCGAATTATTTTCGGCTTCCCGGTAAGAAGATTCGAAATTGGGGTTGTAATTGAGCTGAAGTCAGAGATGAACCGACGATAATAATTTATCATCCCCAAAAATCGACGCACTTGCCGCACGGTTTTCGGGGCTTCAAAATCAAGGATTCCTTGAACTTTAGACGGATCCGGTCGTAGTCCGTCGCAAGACAATAAATAACCCAGAAATGGTACTTCGGAACGGCAGAATTGCGATTTGTCGATATTTATAGAAAGATTCGCTTCCCGCAATCTTCTTGCCACTTCCTCTAATAGTTCAACGTGCTCTTCGAAACTGTCACTGGCTACTATCATATCATCGAGATATACAAAGACCTTGGGTTCGAGAGCACCAGCACCCAAAACCTTGTCCATCAGTCTTGACAAACTAGCGGGACTGTTAGTAAGGCCGAAGGGCAGCCGGGTATATTGAAACATCCCGCGCCCCTGGATGCAAAAAGCAGTCAATTGTTTTGATTCCTCACTTAGTGGTATTTGCAAGAAAGCATCTTTTAAGTCGATAGTACTTAAATAACGTGTTTTCCCTAAGCGACCTAAGATTCTGCCTACGTGCGCCAGTGGGTATGCATCTCGTTTAGTTCTGACATTCAATTTACGCGCATCTAGGCATAATCGAATGGATCCGTTTGGCTTTTTAATCGGCACTGCATTAAGAGCCCAATCGGAGACTGAATCCTCAATGATACCGAGAGAGAGCAATCGGTCGATCTCTTCGTTTAGCGCCTTATGAATGGAAGGTGAAAAAGGAAACGGATGAACACGTATCGGTGCTAAGTCTTTGCATTCTTCTTTCAGTTCTATTTTGTGTTGGGTCAGCGAGGTTACCTCAAGCTGACCGGACATAGCTGGTTTAAAAAGGGTTTTGATTCGTTCAATCTCTTCCCGCTGCTCGGAGCTAAGCTCAACGAGACAGGGTGGTGGAGTTGCTGTGAGATCTTCTGTTTCAATTGGGAGTACACAAACATCATTCATTGATATGTGTATATCAAAAGTTTTGAAAAAATCTACCCCTGCAAGGCATTCCACCGGCAGATTTTCGACAATTGTTGTCTCTAGAATTCTAATTTTGTCCCCGAAATAAAACGGCAAATAAATACTACCAATAACGGTTAGTTGATCTCCAGAAGCACTGGTCAAACGCAAATTAGAAGGGTGAATTATGGTATTAGGATTTCTCCAAATATGTGAGATTTCGTTAGCAATCAGTGTCTTCTGGCTTCCACTATCCAATAGAGTTCTGATCCTATGGTAAAAAACGGTAGGATATATAAATGGTCGATTGTCTGACATGACGGACAAAATGGAATTTATTGAGGTTTCACTATCGACATCTGAAGTGGGTTCATACCCTAGCATAAATAAAACAGAAGAAAGCCGGTCTTTATTATTAACACTAACCCTCAGATCACCCTGAGGTAAATGAGTTATTTCGGCTGGCCGGCCTCCCACCGGCTCTGGCAGTTTTTTGCACAAAATGGGCAAATGTGAGTGGGAAAACCGATGAATCCACAAGCTTGACAATGCACTCGGTAGGGTTGCGTACATTTCAGCGTCAAATGGTTTTGACTGCGACAATTAAAGCACACAAATTTTTCGTTCAGTGGCACATGTTTGCGGATCTGGGATTCCAGCTCATCATTTCTATTCTGTTTTGAAGGACCAGGTTGAGGATTAGTTTCATCTCTCTCCCCTGTTTCCTTTTGGGGTTTATCGGAGCTGTTTTCGCCGCCTCTATTTTTATTATTTTTCTGATCGCGAGGAAACGGTCGCTTTTCTTGCCCGGCGTCACGTTCCTTTTTATTAGCGTGCTGTGGATCAAAATGTCCTTTCTCATCACGCCCGCGATTCCAGAAATTATTTTGATTGGTATCTCTATTTCTTTGGTAACGATTACTATCACCTCTAGGTTTGTTATCTACCTGCACCGCGTGTGTGGGGGACTGATTAATGGGTTTTGAAAATAAATACGGGTTTGTGCCATCAACCTCCTGCCCTGCCACTTGCAAAGCGAAGAGATCTGTAAAGTGGCGTCCCAGCAGCGCTCTCTTATAATCGGCTCTCAGATTCCTACGCACTGTTGCGATAATGACTGCTTCAGACACCGGGACTGCTAAACTTTTATATCTTTTTTCCATATCGAGAAAATATTCGAGAAAGCTTTCGTTTCTTTGTTGCTGCCTTTGACTAATCTCGATAAGTAAGTAATGATCCAAATCGGGGTGTCTGAAAGTGGTTTTTAAAGTTTCAATCAATTCTGAATAAGAAGAGAATCGATGTTTGTTGCTGGTGAACCATAGCTTCGCTCTCCCGTTTAACAAGTTCCCAAATGAGCGAAGAAGCTCCGGCTCTGAGACTTGTTCCGATTTAGTCCAATCGTTCACTTTCCATAAGAAGTCATTCAAACCTATACCACGATCATTTCCCGCGTATCTCATCGGCCACTTTACCACTGGAATAGTTTTTACTCTGTTACAACCGGGTTCGAAATTAATATCTTGAAAGGGGTTTAAATTAGGTGTTGTTGAAGGAAGATTATTATTACCAAGTTCTACTCCCAGTAGGTCTGCGGTCGGTGGATCTCTTCGACTGAAGTTGGTGTGGGGTGTTGGATAGAATGTATGAGATTCACGTGGATCACCATTGGGTAAAACGGAATACTGTGGTATATACCTCGCACTATTGATGCCACCGCGTATGGGCATTTGGTTTGCCTGAGAAACTGGCGGCTGAATGTAAGGTGCTCTCGGGTAGCTAGGATATTGGCAATGCGAATTTTGATAAGTATAGTCGTTTGGTTTAGGTTGGCAACTAGAATGTTGCAGAGTAAATTCATTCGGATAAGCCGAATTAAAAGTTGACGGAACAAATGGCTGTAAATTAGAATATGAAGTGTCATGTCGCGCATATTCATGGGAATCAAACCGTTCTAATGGAACAGGCTGATTAATCGGTTGATAGTTTATTAGTTGAGTTCTCGTGGAGTGTGGGGATAAATCCAAAGGCTGATCATCGGTGTTCGTTGCATTATAATGCACCGATGCTCTTGGTAAACTAAAATTATCTTCCCTGAAAAAAGAAACTGGTGGTACTAGAACGGGTTCTACTTCTTGCGCAGGATCGAACTGAACCCGGCGTGGTTGCTGCACTTGCGCCGAAATTTGATAACGTGGAGCGGACCAGACAGGTTGTGGTGGTTCAAGCGACACATTGGTAAATGAACATGCATTAGTAATTGTCCACCTATATGCCGCTGAGATCGTAGTTTGTTCGAAAGCTAGATTGCTGATTCGCATAATTGATTGTATATCACTGACTGGTGTCGTAGCATATGTTTGATATGGGACTAAATATGGAGTCTGAACGGACGATTGTGTTGACAAAATCGACAAATCCAACACATTTGTGGAATTGGGCAGAGAAACTAAATCACCGGCTGGTGCAGTTGCTGTTGTATGAGCAAACGCATCTACTGAGCCTTCTATGCTGGACAACGACTGTGTACCCGGTGCAAGGCTATATTGTTCTCCCCCGTCGAATTGCTCTAAATAAGTCTGTATCACTTTAGAAAACAACCAGTTTGCCTCATTGGCAGTATTATGCAACACGAAAGTTTTTTTGAATAGCTTTAAACGGTTATACAAATGTAATAGACCTGTTTTTGAAACATCTTTCAGCAAGGCATCCGTCTTTAAATCATTCCACACTCTATTCAATCTTTCACGACAAATAAGTAGTTCTGCCTTAGGATTACGCTTGTATTTATAAACTCTCCCGATGCCCTCTGTCTCCTCACGCAGTGCATTTTTTATTTTACGACGGTTTACACTTATACTACACTCTTTTTCCGATAATAAATTTCTGATTTCTAACTCAAATATTAGTTCCTCTTCGGTGAGAAACGTGATTGACATTTGCTCTAGATAGGCTTTGTCTAGATTCATATTGGTGTCTATCTGTTAACACACAGCCTAAAGAATAATATCTCATCTCCCTAACGGCCCAAACGATCGACCGACACTAATGTGCTCTGGTATCTGATGATCGTATCGTTGCTGATAAGTGAAGCAAACCGCAAGCACAAAAGATACAAACGTTCACGGTCACAGCTATCTTATTGCCTACCAATGTGTATCAATTATATGTACGTAACCTATTCTTTATTTGGGCTTTCTATCTGCACTCGTCGTTCTGGCTTATCTCATGCGATCAAGGTCACTTTGTGTGAAATGTAAAACTGCCGAAATCAATAGAATTTGAAGGGAATGGATTATTTATATGAGAGTTTATTTTTTTGAACCGTGTTTTTTTTTGTCAAATACCAACGGAAAATTCTCTCAAAATCCAATGAAAAAAATTAACTCTCGATAAATCGGTAGGTAATTATTTCCGTTGGATCGCCAAATGTAAGTTAGGGTTTAACTTTTACAGAATGAGCATGCAAGACTTACCTTCACCCCAGGGGCTGCCTACACTTCCGATCTTCCGAGAGCAGGGATGGAAGATCAGTGATTTTGATAAAATCTGTGAGTTATCGCCACACGCACAGATTACGATCCGTACAGATCATGACAAACAGTGAATCTTTAGCATTAATCACAAGATTTTGTTCTCTAAATAATTTCAGCAGTCGATCACAGTGTTACATATTTCCTAGCTGCGAGAAAAAAGGTCACACATGTTGTTTGTATTGTGGTTCATACGATGCACACAACCAATCGTCTGTATCTGTTATATTCCTCGACACAATCATGCAATGAGCATGATCTGACATGAGTTTTGTCATAATCAGCACGGATCGCGACAAAGTGTTTGTCGCTTACAAGTAGTGATGTCAATGAATCTGAATCTGATCGGTTCTATGATCTTAATCGCTAGATGCGATTTTTTTCCATCCCTGTCCGAGAGTAATTTCACAAAGGCACCATCCCCTCCCTCGTGCCGCACTCTATATCGCTCTAGATCCACGGATTGCACGGCGAGGCCAACACTTGGCCCACTCGGCACAGCACTTCAGCGGTTCCGATTTTGCACCGATCCTTTCGCGTTGCGGACTGGCGGTGTGCTCCGGAGTCGACCCACTAATCGGTGGCCATCCAATTCCGTGGACACGTGGTTTCAGTTTCGCGCTCTTTGTCACTTCACTACGCTATCGAACTACTGGTCAGGGATCGGCCAGCTTGTAGTAATAAAAACCCGATTCACGCTCCTGACCCGCCGACACAGCTATAGCGAAACGGCTATCGAGTATTTCCGCGACCGACTTTAACTCCGAAAACTCCGAAACTCCGAAACGCACTAGGTAAAGCAAACTTCAGACAGCTCGCACGTCTGAAGTCGATGAGGGATCAAGCCCAAGAGACCGAAAGCCTGCCGTTGACTTTTTTTCCTACTGCCGCGTCCCGAGATTTGTGCGTTTTTTCTCTTTTTTTTATTGGAAGTTCCGCTGCTACCAAGGCTTGGTAGCGACGGCGTCTCGAGGAGGGGATTTTTTTGAAACTTTTAACAATACTAAGCCTAACTCCTATCAACCAACCAAATATACATTTTTTTAAATATTTTTTTATTTAATTTTAATTTTATGGGACTTTATGTTACACTACGCCACACTTATGGTAAGTTTATAAGAGACTTGATGCAGCCAACAAGTTTTAACGTGGTAATAGAAGCAACCACAATAAATTTGCTTTATTAACAGTTTTATTATGGTTTTCTAGTTAGCTATAAGTGTGTTTGGACTCGTATCCTTTCAGTATTGCGCAATACCACAATAAAACCAGAGGTAATGATTAATACCGCAATAAAACCTTTATAAAATTCAAGTAAAACCAAGTGGCTTTAGAATTGTTACTTGGGCAGTGTTGCGAAGTACTTTAAAATAAATTGAAGTGTCGGAATTGACCTTTCAGTTGATCCAACAGGCCAGTCGCTGTATGTTCGAATTTCGCTTGTGGAAGGCTGTGAGAGTAAATGGGAGCGTAGCTTTAGCCTGATTTCATAATTCTTATTAAGTTGTTGAATCAACTGTCAAAATTTCTTTCTAGTTGTATAAGTCGTAAATTGATAAGAAAATCTAAGATTAGATTTTACAAATACGTCTGGAATTCCACAAAGTAACAGAATGGGACTCTTTATATTTCTTTACTATATATAATTACCACATCTACATGTAATTACCACTAATACTAAATTTCTGTAAACAACACTAAATTATTTTGCCAGTTTTTACAATTTAAACAAAATTAAAGGTATTGCATCTTTTTCAAAAGTAACCCGCAACTAACTGCGAATTGGCTATAGGAAAAAACACGTTTTGTTATAATGAAAAAGTACAAACGTACAAATTGTACCAGGGTTGACCAAGCTCGTGGCGTGCCTTTTAAATAATAAAATAATAAATAAAATACATATTTTATGTCCCCCTTGTTGCGAGCGAATACCGACCAAACGAAAACCTGGCGGGAAAAATATGATTGCTTTTCCGTTCGGTTACTGCCATGCCCTTACATCACAGCGAAAGAAAAATTGCTCCTTTATGAACCAAGAATTTACGACTAAATTTAATTCGAGCTTGAACATTGAATGTTATTACAAAAGTTTGAAGTTCGCCTAACTTAATAATTAACTTATCCCACCTTCCCACTTTTTTTATACCAGACTCTATAATTACCGAGCCACAAAATAGAAACATTAAAGTCTTACCGGTGAACAGAATGAATTAACAGACGAACGGGGCCGAAGATTTTTCCTTTGATGTATTACGTCTCATCGCTTAGGTAACACCAACAACACCGGTAACACGGTGATATATTTCTTTGGGTTTCTTGATACCCTTGTGGGAAAGCAATCCGCAAATGCCGCTTGTGAAAGGCTTGCGATAGTCATCTGTATTCATCACATGCCATTATATAAATGCATGCATTTGTAAATGTTTACAGTAGAAGGATCTGGGATTAACATTTATTTCTCGAAATCGCACCGTGAAGGTTGTTGGGTTGAAATATATTGCAAGTTTTAGTTGGCTTGCTTGCTATTCTCTGCTCACTCAATATAGGTACCTATACCTACCACCCGGTTTATCCTTCCATAATTTACCAACATTTAGGGCATAGTTTGACACCATAGCGACCTACAAACCGAAGGACGAACGAAACACGCAGCATCAGCGACCGCCTTTTTACCGTTTTCACCGAGGAAAAGGGCCTTATTTAAGACTCTACTAAGACGTTCGCTTGAATATTTATAAAACTTTAACTGTCCAATTATGAAATATCGATTATTTAATTAAAATAATATTTGTTCAAAAATGCTATTCCCAAATAATTTAATGCAATAGACATTAGCTAAAATGACATGAAATTGGATTATGTGAGAAAGGCATTCACTCGCTGTTACGTGCATCGGAGATAGCTTATACGTTCTTTTTCCAGCAAACAATAATGCCTTTATATCCTTCGGTCTACTTTTTCCTTTCTATATCGAAACCAACAACTACTACCATCCTGCTCACCTTCCGCCTAACCCAAAAAGGAGTGATAGTTGGCGTCGGTGCCGCCATGGTTCGTGAGTCGGCCGCCGTAATGCTGGGCCATTATTTCAAACGGCGGAGACAATTTGTCGAAATGATTACGATGTCGGGCGAAGGTGTTGGTGTGGCGCTGTTCTCTGTGATACTGAAGGAAGGAGTGGGGTAAGTAAACCGTCCCTGTTTTCTTTCGACGTAAGCCAGCTCTCAGCTAGTTGCATTTCGAGGTAATATTTTATCATACTTCCGGTCCCTGGGCGTGGGGGTCAACCCCTTAAAAATGTGGCATTTTTCTGGCTGGATCATTTTATGGAAATCTAGGTTGGAAACAAGTTTTCGATGGGGTCGATAATTCTCCAACTAAAAATTTATGCTCAGCTCGTGCTGGTGACACTCGAATTCAAACATAAATTATACTAAAATATTGAAACGCCATCAATTTACTTCTATGACCGCTTAGAATACGTTATAGGGCGCCCTGAACCGGTTCGTTTTAAGCGCAATGCATGTTCGATTTATTAAATTCTACTTACCTCCTATGTTCCTTGCATCTATTAGCAGTGCAGTCGACAGATTTGCTCCCTGCATCCTGCAATAGTGGGCCGCCCTAATAAATCCACAACGTGTGCGTGGTCAACTGAGAAAAACTTTTTCCACGCTTTTTAGCATCCGTTTCCGGCCAAAGCTCCGCCACTAGAAAAAGTTTTCCTCCTCATTTGAACCTCCCAGACAGCCTCCCAGGCACGATCGACGCACCGTTTGTGTTAATGCTAACTATACCCGGTTTTTATGACAGTACGCAGCATTATCGGTTCGCTAACTTTCCACTTATTCTACTCCCGCCTCTTCAAAACAGGAAAATGGGTTGGCGCCTGGGCCTGCAAGCCGTTACCGGGCTGGTATCGTTCAGCTTCTTTATGGGATTGCTATATCGGTCCGCCTCCCTGTATCATCCCCAGCGGCGGGCGATTCTGCATCTGAAAAACCAACGGAAAAAGGTAATTAAGGTTGACAATAATTTCATCGTACGTTGTAGGATTTACGGCTGCACATTGCAAAAGCGGTACCCACACAGTAAGTAAAGCTTCGAATTTCAACCGGTACTCTCGTACGGTGCCATCTTTCTCCATCCGGGGGTTTTCGGGAATTTATGGGACTTTACTAATTTCTTCGCCAAGCGGAGTCGGAGCAGTTACACTTTTTGATCCGTTCAGTGCAAAATACGACTGCGTTTAATTGCTGTGTGACCATGCCGTTTGCTTCCTGTTGTATCTGTCATTCCGTTCCATTTATGATCATGCGGGGTTGTTGACAATAGCCGTGGGAAGTTGGAATCAGAAAGTTTATTTCATAGTAAAAAAGTTAAAATTATGAACCACGTAAAACTGGGGACAATGTTTCGGGTGGCTGGATATTTCGAAATATTTACTGTTGATGACCCTTCTGTTTTAAGTATGTAATTGAAATTCCGTAAGCAGTCGAAATGAATCATTTGATTATTACAACATTACCCTCAGTGGATAGCGGAATTCATTGCATATCATTTATAAAAAGAATTCCCGTTCAGTTAAAATAAACCATTTTTATGAGAGCTGCTACTAGTAGGTAAGACTTTTATCACCTACATTTTGTATGTGAGAAAGGTGGTAGTAACGTAGTGCTCGTTCAACAAGAGGACTCTGAATTTTTAATGCACTAAATAGCACCAACGAGTTCAAAGGTGAGGTTTTCCTTCCAGTAAGCAGTTTGTTAGTATAGGATTGGGTCTACCGACAGTATAAACAGCACATTTATTTACAGCCATTCTTCAAGTCGTAAATTTTAGGATGCCATACCGATGTTTGTCAATGTTAAATCGCTGTCGCTGAAAAAAATATTAACGACAGGTGTCAATTATGAAACATGGATCGGAAAAAATAAATGGCACGCCAATACAGCGACGTGGTTTGTGCCATTAGCAACTGTCCGATGTGCCTGAATGATACATGAGAAAATCGTTTGCACATGTAGTGTGTATGTGTCGAAATTTATACCGAAAAATAACTTTAGCGAAGCATTTGTTTGAAGAAAATTGCCACTAACAATTATTTCAGAAAACGCATATAGAACACGATTTATAGTAAAATACGTATGATTAATTGTTTCGCAGATTTAAAACCATCAGAAATGAAAGAAGGTATAAAATTAAAATCATATTAACCGAACATGACCGAATAGAAACCCAAAATAACTCGCAAAGCAATCAAGGGTTGTTGAAAAACCGAAAGATAAGAGAAATTTAACAATTTAAACAAAACGCAGATAAGGAGGCGCGAAATACATCTAAAATTTTGCTCGCACAGTGCAAAAAAATGTTATTATTATAATAATTTTAAACGCAAGGAATTACGGATAGCTCCAGGTATGCCATACATATCGATAGGCAGGGGTGTATCTCAATAGGCATACGCACCATAGGCATACAGACGTTAGACAATTTTCCGTTAGCTTGCAAGATGTCTAAGCGACTCAGTTTAAAAAGCATTGCATATAGGACGTGTTGGATTACTCTAATGTTTGTGGTACAAATGATTATCAAAAAAATTAGATGGATGGGATTTGTTTTTCTGAGATTAAGGTGCCAGAGTTACTAGCTGACCCGACAAACTTCGTATTGTCAAAAATGCAACCGTGCTGTACATAAATCCTGGGTGCTAACCCCCGCAGTGACCAGCGCTTCTTGTTATTGACTAATGTTTTATGGAAAAGTCTAAAATTTTGCGAATTCGATTAGTTTTTAAGTTACGCAAAAATTTCTGTTTCATTTGTATGAGAGTCCGCCCCCACCACCACAGGGGTGAGGGGTTTCAAACCATCATAAAATAAATTCATGCCTTTAAAATCCCCCACATGCCAAATTTGGTTCCATTTGCTTGATTGGTTCTCGAATTATGAGGAAATTTGTATTTCATTTGTATGGAAGCCCCCCTTCTTATAGGTGGGAGGGGTCATAATTCCCCTTCTAAAGAGGGAGGGGTCTCAACTCACCATAGTAAAAAAAATTGCCTCCAAAAACACCCACATGCCAAATTTGGTTCCATTTGTTTGATTAGTTCTAGAGTTTTGAGGAAATTTGTATTTCAATTGTATGCGAGCCCCCCCCTACTAGAATGGAAGGGGTCCTAATTCATCACAGAAAAGATTCTTGCCTTCAAAAATCCCCACATGCCAAATTTGATTCTATTTGATTGATTAGTTCTTGAGTTATGAAGAAATTTGTATTTCATTCGAATAGGAGCCCCATCCTAAAGTAGAGAGGGGTCCTAGTTCACCATAGAAAAAAATTTTGACTCCAAAAACCTTCACATGTCAAACTTGGTTCCATTTGCTTGATTAGTTCTGGAGTTATGAGTAAATTTGTATTTCAATTGTATGGGAGCCCCCCTCCTAAAAAAGGAGAGATCCTAATTCATCCTAGAAAAAAATCTTGCCTCCAAAAACCCTTACATGCTAAATTTGGTTCTATTTGATTGATTAGTTCTCGAGTTATGAGGAAATTTGTATTTCATTTGTCTGGAATCCCCCCTCTTAAAAGGGGGAGGGGTCATAGTTCCCTTCCTAAAGAGGTTAAGCGTCTCAATTCACTATTGAAAAAAAATCCTGCCCCCAAAAACACCCACATGCCAAATTTGATTCCATTTTCTCGATTAGTTCTCTAGTTATGCAGAAATTTGTGTTTCGTTTGTATGGCAGCCCCCCCCTCCCCTCTTAGTGGGGGAGGGGCCTCTAACCGTCATAAGAACCTTCCCTGGCCCCAAAAATCCTCCATGTAAATTTTCACGCCGATCGGTGCAGTAGTTTTCAATTCTATAAGGAACATATGGGCAGACAGACAGACAGAAATCATTTTTTATAGGTATAGATTTTTCGAAAACGCACGAAAATATTTTTCAATTCTTTTGATTATAGTTCAACCAGCTTAAAATTGACCTTAAACACATCGATATTATTCGATAAAATATTTTTCGGCGAGATTCAGCCAGGTAATGGTTTGACCTTTCGTGATTCGGCCAAATACAATTTCGGCCATCTACGGTGTTGGTGAAATTCGGCATTTTTGAGTTGATGCGAGGACTAGGGAAAACTAACAAGAGTCGGTAGATCTAGGAAAGCGAATAAACCTAGACAAATATAATTTCTGCGGGGAGCAGTAAATGAGATTGTATAACAATTAGTTATGTGAATTAAATTGGGTTTTTCTTTTTGAATTCCAAAAAAGAATATGATTGCTAAAAATTAATGGCTAAATTTCGGAGAAAGGGAGTTCCGCGCAGAAGACACCTCTTCACTTTTTTCAAGTACCACATCTACTATAGTGGCGGTAGAAAGGTAAAACATGGAGTCGGTTTCGTCGAGTTAGTAAAGCACAAGCAACGAGTTATTCGATGGAGGCATGTAGATGACCGTACATATGCGTTGGGAATCAAGGGCAAATTCTTCAAAAAAAAAACAAAGCCATGGGTATAAACGTCCTGTTGAGAACTTGACCCTTCTTTATCGACAGACTTCGCACCCGGCTATTAGAGTACAGGACAATTACGGAGCTAGTGCAATGAGCCTACTGACTCTATAGCAGCACCTCCCAGCCGAGATGCTTCAATTATTCAATTCTTCAACTACAGCCAAATCAACGCACCCGGACGAACCAAAAAGATTCGCACAGAGTCTGTGGGATTCCTTACATAGGAATTGCGTCGAAGAATTCTGCAGATGATTCGTGCAAAGTGCCTTGCTTATATAACCAGGATTTTTATATAAGAATCCAACAGTTGAATCACCGGGATACCTATAACTCGGTAAGGGAATCGCGTTTTCTATGGATTAAGAATTCTCGGAATTTGAAAAGCTAGAATTTTGGCGTGTTAGCAAGGGTATACACACCAACATATGATCAATCCGACGATGCTAAGGACAAATCCTACGACAAGCTCGACCTAAGGAGAGTGCCCAAAGCATGACATGAAAATTATCATCGGAGACACAACTGCGCAGGGCAGTTCCGTCCTGTCATCGGAAGACATAATCTTCATCTTTCGACCAATTATAATGGTCTGAGGCTCATAAATTCATTAATTTTGCCGCGGTCAGAGGAATGGCCATCTGTAGCAGTTACTTTCCATGTCTAAAAATTCGGAAACACACCTGGAGGCATCCAAATGGAGACTCTAACTTTCAGAATCATCATGCCATGATTGGCGATCGACATTTTCCGGGTGTCACCGATGTACGATGTCTTTTCAGGAAAAAATATCGACTCTGACCACTATCTCGGCGGTTGTAAGATTCACGCAAGATTGTAGAACCCGGCGAAGGCTCGCACTAAGAGGATGCTACGTTTCAACATCCGGCGGTTGACGGTAGACGGCGTGGCAACGGAATATGCCGAACAGCTTGATCAACGAATGACATAACAGCAGAATAAAAGGGAAGAAGATATTAGAAGAAGAGGCTGTTGAAGGAACCTGCATGATCAGTGCTTAGAAATGTCATATTAAATTTATGCAATACGCCTGATTGATGCAATACACTGCTCATTCTTTGCTGTTTCTGGTACAGATGAAATGAACTCAGCATTGCTAACTTGAAACCAACAATTCAAGCAAATCACTTACGCTCATGTTCGTGTTCATGTTCGTGTGTTCGTGTCCATGGTGCCAGTCCCAAGTAACAATTCCAAGTTTTATTACGTTCGTACGTTCGCGGTTGTCATGACCAATTTCATAAAACCGCTAATAAAACTATGAGCTCCACCAAAACTTTCTGATGACCGCTATAAAACTGCTTTCTGACCAAGTGGGCCACTCCTCAGAATTCATAACCTCTATAAGAATCAGGCTATAAGCTCAAGTGGTCGTATCACGCTCTGCTGAAAGCGGCAGTAAAACCGATTAAGCTTTCGCTGCTTGACAGCCATCGCCATAATTTAATATAGCTTTTCGCGTTTCGCTCTGGTAAATGCTAAATAAGTTCGCCAACTTCATCAACTTGAAAATACATCCGTAAGCAGCAAGGTTAAAGTTTTACTGCCAGATTATTCTGATCGATTTGGTTTATAGCGACCATAATAAAATATCTCACAGAATATTCATTAAATTTTAAACAATTCCGTTGTTTTGGAGCATGTGCCTATTTAATTTTATCGTGCATTTTGATATGATAGGTGGATAAAATCAACGCACCACTGAAATTTTGCAATTTTCAAAAACTAGTTGGGCCATTGCAAATCATATTTAAAGTTTTTGTCAGGAGGGGCCCCCCCTTGGAAATTGGCTTGAAAAATCGGGGGGCAAAAAAATAATTTGTAGGATATGAGTCAAATTTCTTTTTATAAAATCAATTGTCTGTGGGCTCTGCAGTCTGAAAAACTCGAAAAATGAGTCTCCGAGTTCAATTAACGCTTCTAGCACGAAACAGAAATGGAAATTCGAACAATGGAATTTCCGAAAATCATCCAAAAAAATTTCCTTCGTTTTTGTCTTTATTCGTATATTTTTGCATAGAAAATAATAACGTATATATTATAAGCAAGAACAGATGCGGTTTTCACGTTTAAACCTTAAATAAAAATTCTTAAAATCCATGTTTTTTTTAGCTCGATTAAAAAATTAACTTTGTTTTTTTTTCGCCCCCCCCCCCCCCCCCCCATTCAGTGGCCGAGCACCGGAAGGACAAAAAATTTAGAAAATGTTTGTAATGGCTTTGTTTTAACAAAATAAATAAATTCAGTTTGTCAATCTCAATTTCTAGCAAAATCAGTGTACCGTGGACCCCCGTTCGTTTGACCGTTTTTAATCTGAACACTTTTTAATTTGAACCCCGCTGGTTTGCACGATGTGCAAATTTCATTATTCATTCAAATGTCATTCTCAACATGGCATCATTTGCCTTCGCAGACAATGCACATAAACACGATTTGTTTGTACTGATCTAGCGTGTTTAATCCTAGTTTAATCAGTTTCACATTTCGTTTCCCAACGATTACGATAGAAATCCGATCGGAGAATAACATATTCGCTGCTTGCAACTACCAACTAAACGAGACTAAATCAAACCGCCAAAACAATAACAAAGAGCAGGGCGGCCAGTTCATACAAGTTTCAGTATATTTAGGGTTGCTAGTCGTTCAAATTAAAAACGAACCCCGTTAGTTTGCATGAGGAATCGTTCAAACGAACGGGGGTCCACTGTAGTTGCTTCCTGTGACAAGAAAACCGATTGATAACTTTCTTTCTGCAAAACACTTTGCTTTGACGAATTTTTGTTTGCAAGCTAAAACAAAATACTAGAATAAGACCATATGGTCTCACATAAAAAATATTAACTTTAGTATTCATCATAATAGCAGCAAAAAAAACTGTTCGGTCAAGGTGTCTATTAAACTAACAGATTTATTGCGGTTTGACAAGCAACCGCGATAAGATAAATTTTGATTGGTGCGCCATTTTGTATTGCTACGCCAAACTTATGATAACTTTATAAGAGACGTGATGCAGCCAACAAGTTTTCCATGGTAATATAAGCAACCACAATAAATTTGCTTTAATGACAGTTTTATTACGATTTTATAGATAGCTATAAGTGTGTTTGAACTCGTATCCTCTTGGTATTGCGCAATACCACAATAAAACCAAAGGTAATGAGTAATACCGCGATAAAACCTTTTTAAATTTCTTGTAAAACCAAGTGGCTTTAAAATTGTTTTTTTTCCATGTGTGGACTCATTACTGCGACCAGTATAGTTGATCTATTGTAATATCGCCCGGGTGTTTGCTGTATGACCTGCACTGCATTTCTTTTTGCTATAATCGCTATTGAGTGAGCGATATGCTTATTTTAAATTGTATGCGTGCTTGCGTGTATTGGGGTTTACCCTTCCTTCAAAGCTTGATCTACTTTACCCACTTATTCCTCGCTGCCAGCACTATCCCATATTATAGCCGTCCCTGGCGAGGACTCAATCGTACCTCTGACCAGTACACTTAACTATAGGAGGGACATTTACACTGTCAAGAGAAGATATAGAATTCAGCACGAAGGAAGGGTAAATGGAGAGGCCTGAGAATAAACCCATGCTAAAGTCACTTGACATCGAATGGCTTGATTCTACTAAGATTCGAACCCACGACCACTCGCTTGTCAAAGCAGACTCGGTAACCTTGCGGCTACGGAGCCCCCCTTAAAATTGTTACTTGCACTCAAAATAATCCACACGTCCTTTCCACGTGAAAAATCACGTAAATTTCTCTACAGGGATTTACGTTACTTTCAGGTGATTGTTATTGGAAAAAATAATAACATCTATCTGATTTTCACGTTAACGCATTAGTATGCGTGTGAACTACCTGAAAATCACGTAAATAGTACAAGAAAAGCTGGGTGGCAAATATTCACATAACTTTTCAGGTAACTTCGACGTGAAATATATTTTGAGTGTGGGATTGAAAGAACTGCGAGAGAAGTGGTAGGTATGACGCGTGGGAGACAGCATAACAGCTAGTTTGACGCCGAATGTCAGGGAGTGATAGTTAAGAAGAACCAGCCCAAGAGTCCCATACTCACTGCGACTACACGTCAGAACAGAGAAAAGTATAGAGAGATTAGAGCTGCGGATAAAAGAACCTAACGTCGTACCAAGCGAAAACCAGTGAAGGTCGCTCCACAACGAATCAGATGTTTACCCTGCATTGGTTATAAGACAAGTTCCGGTATTACAACTTATAAACTCATACCATTTTGTGGACTTTAAGGCGGCGTACAATTCTGTCAAACGAAATGAGCTGTGGCAGATGATGCTAGAACATAGTTTTTCAACGAAACTAGTTATGCTGATTCATGCAACATTTGCTGGGTCAAAATCAAGTGTCGTAATTGCGGGTTGGATAGACTGAAGCAAGGGGATGCACTCTTTAACCTGCTATTCAACATCGCCTTAGAAGATGCAATACGAAGAGCAAATGTGGAAAGTAACGGAACTATCATCACGAAATCTAACAGGCTTCTCGGTTTTGCGGATGACTTCGAACCGTAGAGCAGCGGAAAAGGCCCTTAGGCCTTTTAAAATGCACGTAACGAGATTGATACTTCCCACTAATACCACCAACACGAAAGACATGGTTGGGGTTGCTGGCCAGGGAACGTGGAAGTCTAAATGGTGTTGGTGCCGAGGTGGAGCTGGACAGGGCACAATGTGAAGTAGTGGAGAATTTATATATCTTGGGAGCGCACAGAGGAGTAACTAGGGCAAAAAGCTGGCCAAAATTATTTTCTTATGTATTAGGTAATATTTTGCTCGAATATGAAGTGAAACGTAAAAATAGTTAATTTTGTAACAAACTGGTGCCATTACTGGTCATTTCAATTCACTTATCAGTGCAAATTATACTTTTCTTCTAGTCACTATTTTGCAGAATTCTCCAAAACCTACAAATGCATGAGCAAATCAATGAGTATCTTGTTTGTTCTTGAATCATATAAGAAAATGATATTGGTTAATACCAAATTGTTGATAGTGGAGTAGACCGATTAGAATCTAAATCAACGCAGATGTCTTCTCTGTGATATATAGCCTCTGTTATATAATTTATCAAATAACAATCACGCCACACATACTATTCGCGTTGACGGCATTAAACGATCTCTTGCACAGTCATAGAAATGCCCGTATGTACGTGTGGGTGAAAATCTGCCAAAATTTTTCAATCTCTTGCGCTCTTTAAGAAATTCCTATTTCGCTTCACCCCTACAGTAAACTTATGGAGGTAGCAGCAGCTTCCGTTCGTCAACGCGAATAACATACTTTACCGTCACCCGACTAACATTTTTCCTACTATTTTTGTCAGCGAGTTATGTTGAATGGGAATGTTGATTCAAATAGTGACACATCTGGAGAACAGACCTCATAATCCCTAGACATGTAGTATAGCTAGTGTGCCCATTGTATTCAAGGTGAATTATCTTGCACAAAAGAGTACGCAACTAGATGCGAATTGTCGATATTTCCTTGAAAACGATGTGAAACATACAATTTTCAAAGGGGTCGCAAATGCCAGTCCGGACGTTTCCGGATGAGCTTTACGTACCGATTTGTTCAGAATACCACAAAGATTCATTCCTCCATAGAATATATGACCAGATTCTGCAAGATTTGATAACTTTTTAACCATTGAAAAAGCACAAAATTGCAAAAAAATAGTTGTTTGACAAAACTATTTAAAACAAGTCATATTTTCAAAATTTTAAATTTTCTTCCTACAAACCAGTTAGAATTACTTATGATGAACCTATGTTTTGATAAATATCCTTTGTTAATCGTTTTGTTTACTTCTGATGACATCCGTTTCCTGATGCTTGATGATTTAAAAAAAAAATGTTTCAAATATTGTCAATGTTTGTACACCTGCCATAACTTACAGGTATATTTCTACGTGTTTTGACTAAGAGTACTTTGTGCAGCATCTATTTAAGCATACAAAAAAATATATATTATATTAAAAGACCGAAAAAAATGTTTTTCTTATTTTGGCCAGCTTTTTGCCCTAGTTACTCCTCTGTGGAGCGTGACGTGGAGGCCCATTATGGACATAGGGTAATTTATGTATTTTGGACAAGCGATACGCCTCCTCTATTTTGAACATTTGCCATTTGATTTTGCTGTAAAAGTCCAAAATAGAGTATGCGCAAAGCCTGTCCAAAATATATAAATCACCCTAAATTATGGACGCCGAAGGAAACGGATCGACGAGTACTTGGGGTTTTTGAGCGTAAAATATTGCGATCTAAACTAGGTGCCAAAGTGGAAAATTGCATGTGGCGCAGACACATGAACCACGAGCTTTGGCAGGCTGCGGTGGGCTGGGCATGTGGCCAGTATGGCCAACGAGAGAGTAACCGCAATATTTTCATCAGAGAACCAGGAAAAGCCCGTAGACTACGGGATGGACTCCAATTTATTTAATGATAAGGGAAGCGTTCATTTTACCCCCAAAACACAAATGGTTTCCAAGCGTTTATTATAAACCAATAGTTGATAAAAATATTTGCAATTTTTGACAGATAGTGCAGCGCAGGACAGTATAAGCAAACAGCAGCAAATGATACCAATAGTTGAAATTCAGTTTTTTCTGGCTCATTCATTAGCTTTCATTAGCTTATTTACTGCTAATAGAAATTGCAATCGACGTCAGATTTCAGCAAATATTTTTGACCTTTTCATTTTTTTACATGAGAAAATTTATACTCTGAAATACTTCTTGGAGAAGGTTACTGATAATTGGTAATTGATTTGGAGCAATTTTAATCGGTTTATTGGGAATTTGGCTACCTGTTCATTTTATCCCCCCTCCCATCGTTCCTCCAAGTGACACATTCCAGCGTTACGGGACTCAATTAGCACCCATTGTTTCACCAATTTTCTGACAAATGCCATGTAAAACATGTGTTTGAAGAGTACTTCATTCTCCACTAGAATGCCAGGGATTTGATGAAACAGGAACCGATCTGCATAGTTGGGATAGTGGCCTGTAACGCTGGAATGTGCCAAGTGCTAAGGTTTGTATCGTACAGACGCATTTTTCCTGCTGGAAATAGAATACACACATAGGCAGAAAATAGATTCATAGACTTGAAATAGTCGACGAAAGTTCATCATTTGTCGCGCCTAAATTTAATTTTAAAACGTGTTTTTAATACTAAAATGCAGGAATTCAGTTAATGTTATCAAACTAATTGGCATGAAAAATTTGTCTCGAATAAATAGAATACCAAAATACTTTATGAATATTGTCCAGGCTGTCGCTTAATAGGCTGACAATTGGTCTTCTGCCCTAGTTTAACAAAAATTGTACTAAAATGGCAAACCAACCACCATAAGCTGAAAGCCTGTGTAATAAAAAAATCAAATAACGTTAAAAAATACTACTCCCAATCATCATCATCGAGCACAAAACATAGAATAAATCAAATCTAATTGGCACGAGCAATGAATGTTCTCTATCATCGTACAATTAATTCGTGTCGCTTCTCCATCCTGTTACTGTATGTTATCTGTGAATATTTTTCACAAGCTTCTGGCAAAAACCGTAAAAACCATGAACGTTGGCGTTCGTTGTTGACAGCGCTCTCACTGACCGGCGGCGGCCAAGTTGTTTTTGCCGACATCATCTTTTTACTCGGACGGGGTCGCTATACATATTATGATGTTTATATTAATATTTATATCAGTTAAAATAACAAGCCTCAAAAATTTGAAATTAATAACACCTCTGTCTAGATGTTTTTCCAAATTTAAATATGTATTAGTAATAAGTTTTGGTATAACCCTCATGTGATGTATTTCATAAAAATTTTTTAGAACAAGTGTCTATAAAGTCAACGTTAAAAACTGCTTTACTGCTTCAAAGCAACGTTACAGTAATAAAGCTTACTGTATCTAAATTGTCAATTCTTGGTGCATCTGTGGCACAATGCAAAATTTCAAACGTGAAGTGCATGAACTGATCTGAACCTGCGCTGTCGAAAACTTTTTCATCTTCTGCTAGTGCACAATTGAACACGTTCCATCGCTCTCAAAGCTAGGTTTGCCAGACGGCAAAAAAAACAGAATAGCAAGAACAAAGTGCAAAATAATAGATATGGTGCTGAATTTTTTCGTGATCCATGCAAATTTTCTGTTCTTATGCAGTTTAAATTGTGTTTTACACTTGGTGAATAAAATTCAATGCTTTGAAGTCAAAATAAATATGGGTAAAGCAATTTACCGAAATCTATCTTATTTGCAAAATATTATTTTCTCTTCTTTACTTGAACGTTAACAAACAGAATAATAAAAGGATAGGTTATCCGTTCAGATCATTATTCAAAACCGACCTCAACAGCACTTTCCCTTTTCCTATCTGTCAACACATCCTCGCCTCACTGTGTTCCGCTTATTTCCCGTAAAAGAAACTCATGCAACATCATTCTTTTTCTCACTTTCAGGTAAAGGAAAAGAAAACTCATGTCCGCACTCCAAAGCCACCGTTCCTTGATTTTGCACCCCTGAGGCTGCCGTCGGTACGGATGCTGTCGATTTCGGCAGCTGTGGCCGCATTCGGGATCTACTCGCCAATCTTCTTTCTGGTACGTAGACACTTTTCAATCACATCTTTTTCCACCCCACACGTTAATAACCAGTTGGCGCGTACCTACCTAAGACCTAACTGATGGGGGTTCTTTTGCGCCGTCACAAAACAGCGGATTGCTTACAGCAAAGAAGCCACGCAAAAATAAGTTCACTGTATTCATGCTATCGTTTCCTCTCAATAGAATTTGCCAATCTAGCATGGGTCTCGAATAACTTTCGCAATTCTCCCCTCAACTGTCTCAACTGTCGTGCCATCCCTGGTAGAAAAAAAACCGGAAACGTATCCAAGCGTGCATGTGTGTCTCGGTGGTAATGAGGAAAAGCTGAGAGATTGGTGAGAATTGGAAAACTCTGATGGGTTTTTCTTGCTTTGCCGCTACGTCAAGAGCCTTTCAACATTTATGGGTTCGCACATTAGCGCTCTCGAGCAGTCAACTCTTCCGAGCTGATCGACGAAGCGAAAACGCAAAATTCAATTTCGTTACTTGCTCGTAGCCGACACGTTATCGGATCAATCCAAAGGAAGAGTTTTATACGCTGAATGTGTAAATAAAATTGAGCGCGAAATTTGTTTCCGATTCCGATTCAATGGTTGTTGTTCGGCGAATCAAAAATTCAACAATTAATAATGGGATAAACGCGCCTCCGATAACGCCTATGGAAGCGGAAGCAAACGCAAAGCTTTTCGCTGTTGCGAAAATCTCTCGGTAAAATACAAATAATCATAATATTACCATAACATTTTCATAATATCAACAAATGCTGTGCTTGATTCCACAGTTAAATCATTCGAACCAAACAGAAATGCCGAAAACTCTGAAAAAAGGGATTAGTTATGAAATGTTGTGTGGTTTTCCTGATTCAATCGAAAATATATGCATGCCACCATGAATCACGAAAAAAAATTATGAGAAGAAAGTTTTTCGCACTTAATTCTAATGTGGTACCATCAATTTTAACTTTCCTATACTACCTACTGTTGCTGACCCACTTTATTCGTCTAGGGGTTGTCAAACCCGATGAGCGCCTAGTTGAGAACTGCTAGTAGTGAAAATCTATTCGGTAGTTGGCTATATAAAAGCCACTAATTGCAAACCAGTGGTAAATTGTCATCCCCACTGCAGCAGCTGATGCAACAGGGTACGTTCCTGAACTTTGCTACCATCAATGAGAATTTTATCAGCTGGTTGCAACCATAAAAAGGCCCTCATAATTTAATCTACTCGAGGCTGGTACTGCGCTTGAAATCATGAGCACACTTCATTAACCTATAGTTTGCGCTACTATTTTTTCTGAAAACAAAAAACTGCAGCGTATGTAGTTTTTATTTCATCTCATCATGGATACAGTTTATTCAAAATAAAGTAAAATTTAATTTTTCATTTAATTTCAGTCTCAACATGGCTTCACCGAAGGATACGACATGCAAGATTTGGTGCTACTTCAAACTTTTCTAGGGCTTTCCATTGCACTCGGAATCGTATTCAGCGGATCGTCGGTGAACAAAACGCTGGAGTTTTCCGTCAGAAAAATCAGAATATCTCGTCAATATGTTTGCCAGGTACGAAATCGCTCGCCACCAAACGTGTATTTAAACGTTCGAACGGTAGTAAGTACCACTTTACCTCCCACAGGGCTGTGTTACGCTTGTGTCATTATCGCTATTAGTCCTATCGGCGGTAACGGATTACCGCGGTCTCTGTTTTTCCACGTGGGCCTACGGTTTAGGTCTCGGTGGATATCGATACACCTTCAAGATGCTCGCTATCGAAAGAGTACGAGGCAAGTACTTCTCGAAAGCTTGGGGTTTCATTAAAAGTGCCGAATCGTTGCCGGTGCTTTTTGGAGTGCCACTGTGCGCCTTCCTGAATGATTCATCGCACCGCTATGGACGAGCCGGATACTACATCTGTGCGGCTAGTGCAGCAATCTCAGCAATTATTCTGTTTTTCGTGGGTTATCCTGATGGAAAGAGCATGAAGTATTCAGCCAACGGGTGAGTGTACTTGAAGGACCACCGACGAACGATAGCATTCATTCACTAATTAAACAATTTTGCTGATCCATCTTTCGCCTCCTAATACAAACAGATCAATAATTTCACGCTGTACTGCGGCCCCAACTTCCTCGAGTGACTGTCAGCATATGCTAAATCGTAGCTTTTCATCGCAACGTTTCAACAATCAGTGGTATTCAACCACGCAGAGCACCAATTTATCCAGCGGTTGCAACCCCAGCATTGGCACGTACGGTCGTCAGCAGCAGCGCTGCCTTTCGAACCAATTCATGAATGGAGGCCTGGCACTAGGTTCTACCAGCATCGGAGGAGTAGGAGGAGGCCCAGTGAATGCGCCTAGTTATAACTATCATAGTCCGTACTGCCAAAGTGCTGGTCAACCCCATCATCACGGCAGACTTCATAAGAGTTTGTCGTTCGCCTTCCAAACGCCAATCTTGACTGACGATGAACGTTTCACGCACGGTGGCACCCGACAGCCATCCGGCGTACAACACGCCGCCGGCCAGTATGCTGCTGATTACCCGCTCAGTCGATGCTACTCGAGGTAAGAACCACCTACCACTAAGATACATGTATCATGCACTTCAAATTTCATGGTTAGCCATTAGGAAAATTGTGGTGGAGTGCATTGAATGTTACCGAATGATCTAGGCAGACGCCTGAAGGTATGTGCTTAATTATCAGCGTTACCCGTTTTTTAACCCTTTTAGCTCCATGAATGTTATACTGTAGGAAACAATGAATTTTTGTCAAAGTTTAAATGTAGACAAATTTATTTTGAAAAAAATAAAATTAATTTAAAATTTTGTTTTTTCGTCAATTTTGTTAATGAGATCAGGCATTTTTAACAACAATAATGTTCTACAATAGTCGAACAAAATAGCAAATGAAGGAAATTAATCTATATGCGTGTTTTTCCCGACAAGACGGGAAGAAAGAAGAGAAGAAAAAATAAGTGTGCCTCATATGGTCCACGCTGTTGTCTAATTTGTCGTTTTGACGTAGGACTACGTCTTTGATTTCTGTATTGGGGTGCACTTTAGATAAACGAAAAGGGAACATGTAACGAAAAGTGGTTATGGTCATTCCTCAATAGATTTTAGTGATATTAGTATCAATCTATTGGAAATTTTTCCGTTACAATACAGTAGATTATATGTTTCCCTAACAAACTTTTAAATAACTGAAAAATATTAGGCATTGTCTAACTGTTTATATAAATATAAACTGAAAATCCACGCTCTGTGATTAGTCGGAATAAATAGTGCTGATTTGCCGTAGCGATAATGTTTGCCCGCAGACCTTCATACTTTTTTCCCTTCTCGCTTATTCTGCTCTAAGAAATTTCCCATAAGGCCATTGCAAATGGTTTTTAAAGTTTTTGAACCCCCCTCCCACCCTTGGAAATTGGCTTAACAAATCGTGGGGCAAAAAAATAATTTGTTGGATATGAGTTAATTTTATTTGATAAAATCAATTGTATGTAGGCTCTACAGCCTAAAAAACTCAGAAAATGAGTGTACGAGTTGAGTTAACGCTTCTAGCACGAAACACAAATGGAAATTCGAACAAATGAAATTCCCGAAAATCGGTCAAAAAATTTTCTTTCGTTTTTGTCTTTTTCCGTAGAATTTTGGATGGAAAACGATAACGTATATATTAAAAGCAAAAATAAATTTGGTTCTCACGTTTAAACTTTAAATAAAAATGCCCAAAATCCTTTTTTTTTTGCTCAATTAAAAAGATCTCTTTGTTTTTTCGCCCCCCCCCCCCCTTCAGTGGCCCAACACCGGAAGGACAAAAACTTTATAAAATATTTGTAATGGCCTACTTTCATTCCTATCTTGTACTATTTTTTAGATTTTTAGCAAATAGTTGACAAAGGTCGTCCCACCAAACATTTTTGCTGTATAATTGCTTATTAGGCGCTTGATTCCTGAGCATTAGCTGTATAACGGTTGAATAATCTACTGTTAAATGTTTGTTAAATGTTTGTTGGGTTAGACTAAGACTCTTAGTTTATCTAACTACTACTACTATACATAGTCGTTTGAAAAAGTTGACATTTTCACATCACACAAAATGGCTTCCGATTCCTCCGTTTGCTGAGACGAAACGGTAGATATTGTACGGTATAAAACAGAAAATGCACTCATACACTATCCAAACAATAATCAGCATAATAATTTTTTGTGACTTTACAAGGTCTAGCAAGCACATAGCAATAGAAGGTGATCTTTTCTCACGTATAAAAGCGAAAGCTTCTGTTCTAACTGACGAACACGGAAGCTGAGTGGTAGCAAACCGAGAGTTGCAACTGGTGGACAGCGCCACCCACTACCGTATTCGGGGGAAGTGTGCATGTGCAATAAGATTTCCATATCCTTTTTATTTCGGTGTTGCTTATACTGCTGCTATAGCAACAGTTGAAACTGCTAGCTTGAACTTCGTGATGGACCAAAGATAAGCCACTAACTGAGGTACATTTTTATTCCAGTAAATTAATTTTTGGCTATTCTCATCTATAATCTACAGATTATAGATAGATTTTAATAACTCTCGTGTGCATTTTTCGACGACTGTCGTGAATAAAATCAATAGTAAAATTTAATCGTGAAAAAGTTAAATTCCGTTTAAAATTAGTGGGAAATCCATAGAAATTTTTTTTGGATGACGCTTTTATTCTATTCAGTTTTTAATAAAAGTTAGATTGATTTTCAAATATAAATTCTACTAATTTTTACTAGATCGAAATTTTACCTAATACATCGAGCAGGCAAGCATCGGATGGTATCTGTGTAGTCTTTTATAATACCATCTGGAGATTATTTGATTCTGTGGTGCTTATTTTTGGTTATATGGGCATGTTGATGACCATCCAGCCTGAGAGCTCAATCTGCTACCAACATGTCCACTTTAAACCGGTAGAACTACTCCTTAGCCGGTGAGATGCTGAAAGCTGCCTGAATCTGAATTTCTCATTTGGTTGTAGCTCGCTTCTGACAAAACTTGACGCTGCTTCAATTTTAGTCATTTTTCATGCATTTAAAGAACCGAAATAGCCCTGCACATTACCTTACTCATATACTGCTTGTTAGTAACCGGCGCTATAAACGATATTGTAAAGAAAAACAAGTACTGTGGACCCCCGTTCGTTTGACCGTTTTTAATCTGAACACTTTTTAATTTGAACCCCGTTGGTTTGCACGATGTGCAAATTAAAAATGGTTCAAATGTCAATCTCAATATGGCATCGTTTGCCTTCGCAGATAATGCACATAAACACGATTTGTTTGTACTGATCTAGCGTGTTTAATCCTAGTTTAATCAGTTTCCCATTTCGTTTCCCAACGATTACGATAGAAATCCGATCGGAGAATAACATATTAGAGATGGGCAATCTGCTCCTGATCCATTGAAAAGATCGGGATCTGTAAAAAGAATGACTGATCCGCGGAACTTTTCTTTTAAGACACGGATCTTTGCCCGCGCGACTTTTAGTCTGCTGCGAATTTCATTAAGTTTTATATCGCCACTGACAGTTCTATCTAGAATTTCATTTGATGTCTTATCTAGTACCTAGCACTTCGTTCTCTTCACTCTATTTCAGGTTGTTGTCATGAAGGTAGACTAATGACGAGGTATAGGATAACATGATATCATAGACAATAGGCCGTATGAATAAAAGAGTTAGAGCAAACTCTCCCATAAGATTCACACGGGGAAAGTAAAGCAAACTGTTTAATTCATACGACCTAATGGTCCTATTCTTCGTACGCCTTAACAATATTTTCAAATTTGGGTTTGAATGGAAATGTCTCCGTAGCCATAACGCATTTTAACAAAATGAGGGAAACCCGTTTTAAAGTACTAGTTTTTACGAGAAACACGTAAAGCATGCGTGATGATATTCTCCGTAGAATCTTCTTCGGAGTTTTTCTTTCTCTGCATGAAGTAATCTTGGCTCTTTTCTCAAATTTTGCACAAAAAATAGGGAAAAAACCAAATATATATTTAGTGTAACTAAAGATCCGATGAACCGTTCCGAAGATCCGGATCCTTGACTAAATGAACCGGCTCTGATCCGTTCAGTCTAATGATCCGTTTTGTCCATCACTATAACATATTCGCTGTTTGCAACTACCAACTAACCGAGACTAAATCAAACCACCAAAACAATAACAAAGAGCAGGGCGGCCAGTTCATACAAGTTTCAGCATATATAGGGTTGCTAGTTGTTCAAATTAAAAACGAACCCCGTTAGTTTGCATGAGGAATCGTTCAAACGGACGCGGGTCCACTGTATGTATACGCATGTATGTATGTGAGTAATTTTTCCGTGTGATCGAACTTCACTTTTTCTTGCTTCTCGTCGATCTTACTTAATCAGACTTTTAATGGGAGTATTCCACCACCGTGGAAAATTTAGTGAAAAGTTTTTTTCTATTGCCTAATATTTTTTGGATTGCAAAAAAAGCTTTACTTACATTTTCATGGGAATTTTTATCTACTATCCAGGGACGGTCTGGGAGACTAAGGCCCACTGGGTCCGTCAGATTGGAGGCCCCAATCTGTAATATTATCATGACAGTAAATTAAGATATAACAGCGTTACAATAATCATAAACCAAATAATTATATTAAGTCATTATTTATGTAATTTGCGTTGTATCGTAAGACGTAACCAAATAGTCTAGTGCTTCTGCACTTCTTTGTTGCCAACGCAGCATTTTTCGAAAACTATACTCTTAGAAAGCTATTTTTCTTGTTGTTCAGTTTTATTTTCTCTTTTTTTCAATAAAAAAAATATACAGTACACACAATTCTTTATTTTCACGGATATTTTTACGCGGAATTTTTTTTCCACGACTTTTTTTGCACGGTTTCTCGAAATAACACGGTTTATTTTTGCACGATTTTTTTTACACGGCACGCATCCCACGTTTAGAAAACGAATTTGGTGTACACATTTTTTAGAAGTGTAACTTTATTATTTATAGCTTTGCTGCAAACACCATTTCGATCAAATAAACCCTTTTTCCAATATAAAATATTTAATTCATTAGTGAAATTTTTGGTCAGAGCGTATTGAAAAAGCAGCCGAGATGTTAAAAAATTACTGTCATAAAATGCCATCTTTTTAAAATAGCACATCTATGCAAAATTTCAACTGAATTGGGAATGGACAATTGAAATCGATTTACGATAATGCGTGGAATGTCTTTCTATCATTAATAAATTAAGTTCAAGCAAGACTTTGATGTGGCTTGACTACAAACCTGTCTTGTCTACCCGTTACTTTGCAAATCAACGTTATTTTATCTATAGCATCGAAGTGGACTGATTTAATTTTCATTGCATACCTTTAGGCGTGTTCTTTAATACGTAACGCTCAGCTCAAAACGGCGCACCGCGGCGCATAAGTTTTTAACGAGAATGACGCGACACGTGACAACAAATTTATCTTTCATAAATAACCAATTATGAAACACAATTTACAAATAATTAATAAATTTTCTTTTTCTTTGCTCCCCAAGATGTGAAGTTCATAACCCGAACCCGCTGCACCCGCAGGATCCAAGCCATCGTAGGGCGCCGTCCATGGGCGGTGTGCCCACAGCATCGTCGGCCTACTTCTGCACCAATGGCCTTCAGCACAATCCGTCGCGCAGCAGGAGTGTTCCGGAGGGTCTTGCCACCGGGTACCGGACAGCTGCCGAATGCCATCTGAATCACTGCCACTGGACCACTGCCAACGGAACGAACTTCTGTCGACCGACGCGTCCCGTTCAGGTGGTGGAACAGATCACCACATCCGTTTGACTAAAGTTTAGGATTGTGCGATTGTTCCTCTGTATATCCATTCATCTACTGGAAGGACTGTTTTCATAGTTGTTTTACTCCTACACCGTCACTTGCACCTTGTAATGCCATTAATCCTCACATTGAATCAGCACAATTAAAATCGCTACACAATGCATCTCATAAATCACCACCACCATTCTCTGTTTTACAGACAAGCATGAATTTAACGTAGCGTAAAATGTTCATGCAGTTAAACTTGATAGCGAAGAAAAACGAACGAAATTTAAATTTTAATCATACATAAATAATGAATGTGTTCAATACACCAAACAATTACCCGGCGGAGCGGAAGCCGCGAACTCGCGGATTTTTAAGCGATTTTCCACGCGCTCAATTTAATTAGCGAGTAAATTAGCGATTCTATGCGTACGCGTGGGTGTGTTCCTCTTTGCGATTTATTATACATGTAATGGAATTGCGCGAAACGTAAACTACGATGAGTGACGGCACACTACGGGAGACGCAAAAGCATCATTCTAAATAAAGTGTAAATAATTATTTTTTTCAAGAAAGAAATTAGTTATCGAATATACTAGCAAACTCATTTATCACTGTCGAACTTCAATCCGGGTCACGAGTTTCGGGTGCATGCAGTGCGATTGGCAGTAATTGCCCCAGTGAGTGGGATCGATTACAGTTTCCGTGGGTACCTACTCTTAACTCGGCTCGGGTGGTTATCAATTAGATTAGATGTTGGTAGGTATTAACTGAAATGCAGGAATTATTGATTTTTTCCGTTCTTTCTTTCATCGTTGAACTCGTTAGTGCAGTAAAAGATTAGGTATTACTGATAAGGAAATGCGCCAAAGCGTGACCGCTCTCACGATGTAACACGTTAAATTGTTAGATATTTGACCGGAAAAAAGGCAGAAGTTTATTTTATTTACGAGCAAGCTGTGAATGAGAAAGATAAATGAAGGAAATAGTTTTATTTAGTAAAGTTCTTATTTAAATTATACGTGATGGTTGCTTTTCTTCTATATCCGAAACAACGTCCTGAAAAGGTAGGGTTGAGTGACACTCATTGTTGTGGTACAATCTTGACAACCACATTAAAGGTATGAGGATGGAGGCAAGCAACCTCTGTTAACGCTTGATAGCTTCCGACAGCATGCTCGATTAGTTCTTTCGTTTTGCCGAAAGACTGTTAGAGTCAGTAAAATTGCAATTACTTGATACACGTTTGGAAGGCAACATTAAAATTTAACTTTATT
Organism: Sabethes cyaneus; assembly: GCF_943734655.1. Classification (NCBI taxonomy): domain Eukaryota; kingdom Metazoa; phylum Arthropoda; class Insecta; order Diptera; family Culicidae; genus Sabethes; species Sabethes cyaneus. The sequence continues at coordinate 219,816,733 of NC_071355.1, forward strand.
TGATTCCGTGCTCCTGGGAAGTAAACCTACTAACATTGGTTTTTAAGCATAGTCATCGTCCAGAAAGCAAGGTCTCTAACAAACTATGGTGAAACTTCCAACTAACTTAAGATATAATCTAGTTGAACTGTATTCAACTTAAGCTGCAAGTTCAAGAACACTTCTTAATCTTACTAGCTTATCAAGTAGAGGCAGCAAACTAGATAAATTAAAAGATGCTACTCGGTTTTACGTAAAACTTTTCAACTTTTGCTTAGGGCAACCTTTTTTTCTCGCTCAGGTAATCAAGGCCAAATCAATCATAAGGTAGGAAAGGTACGAAAAACTTTTCGCTTACCGTCACAAACAGAATCAATATTCCAGACGATCAATCATCTCCTGCTGTCGTGTTGATAACTCTCGCATATTCAACTGATGCTATTTATGTACTTGACTACATCGTCTGTTGCAGACTGTCTAAAACTTGTCACAGACTGGGAAGTTTTCACGAAATGAAAATCTTCTCCTAAAAGAGATCGAACGGTATGGATTAAAGTGCTATACAACCGGTAAAGATCTTAGGTGGAGAAAAGTGTCGTTTGCGTATTTCCTTCGAAACATGTAGAAATTAAATTACTGCTTGAATGAAAATGAATTGCTTCACCCGTTAAAAGACGATGTTGTAGTTCACATCTAATTGGATCTTTCAGATTCAGATTGTTTGCAAGTAATGTAAAATACCACAAATGAATTTTATGGAAGGTTGCATCTGAGGTCTTACCACATTTTAAAATTAGCGCCATTGCCGAACTAAGACTTGGCTGTTAATGTAAAATTTTTGACGCAGAACTATGTCTTACAGGAATGTAGGGTATCATTCCAAAAACTCTAAAAATGCGAACATCATGAATAGTAATTAGGTTTAGAGCGATATAACTCAGCGATTTCCTGATTAATTTTCAATATTTTTGCACCAAACGATCGGGAAACCTTCTACGAATCGGCTCCAATAGAGAAATCCTACGATTTCTTAGTGAATTAATTGTGCCGTAATTGTCATGTGCTCTAATAGCCGACTGATAAAATAGGTCGATAAAAAAGGTCCAGTCTTAGAGACATTTATGCCCAATGCTATTTTTGTCTAACTAGAAATTCTTGTTCGTGATTGGTTGAAAAAGGATTGCTAAGTTGCATTGTATGCAACATGGTCAAAGTGGCAATATTTTACATTCTTACACGTCTATTCTCAATAGATTTTAGAGATATTTTTATCCAACTTAACTTTGACTTGGACTTGAACTTGGACCTGGACTTGGACTTGGACTTGGACTTGGACTTGGACTTGGACTTGGACTTGGACTTGGACTTGGACTTGGACTTGGACTTGGACTTGGACTTGGACTTGGACTTGGACTTGGACTTGGACTTGAACTTGGACTTGAACTTGGACTTGGACTTGGACTTGGACTTGAACTTGAACTTGGACTTGGACTTGGACTTGGACTTGAACTTGGACTTGAACTTGAACTTGGACTTGAACTTGGACTTGGACTTGGACTTGGACTTGGACTTGGACTTGGACTTGGACTTGGACTTGGACTTGGACTTGGACTTGGACTTGGACTTGGACTTGGACTTGGACTTGGACTTGGACTTGGACTTGGACTTGGACTTGGACTTGGACTTGGACTTGGACTTGGACTTGGACTTGGACTTGGACTTGGACTTGGACTTGGACTTGGACTTGGACTTGGACTTGGACTTGGACTTGGACTTGGACTTGGACTTGGACTTGGACTTGGACTTGGACTTGGACTTGGACTTGGACTTGGACTTGGACTTGGACTTGGACTTGGACTTGGACTTGGACTTGGACTTGGACTTGGACTTGGACTTGGACTTGGACTTGGACTTGGACTTGAACTTGAACTTGGACTTGGACTTGAACTTGAACTTGAACTTGAACTTGGACTTGGACTTGGACTTGGACTTGGACTTGGACTTGGACTTGGACTTGGACTTGGACTTGGACTTGGACTTGGACTTGGACTTGGACTTGGACTTGGACTTGGACTTGGACTTGGACTTGGACTTGGACTTGGACTTGGACTTGGACTTGGACTTGGACTTGGACTTGGACTTGGACTTGGACTTGGACTTGGACTTGGACTTGGACTTGGACTTGGACTTGGACTTGGACTTGGACTTGGACTTGGACTTGGACTTGGACTTGGACTTGGACTTGGACTTGGACTTGGACTTGGACTTGGACTTGGACTTGGACTTGGACTTGGACTTGGACTTGGACTTGGACTTGGACTTGGACTTGGACTTGGACTTGGACTTGGACTTGGACTTGGACTTGGACTTGAACGTGGACTTGGACTTGGACTCAGACATCGGCTAGAATTTAGAATTGGAATTCAACGTAAATATGGATTTTTATTTTGGATTTAGACATGATATCGATTACCTTAGGATCAAGAAAAATCAAATGTCAGGGAAATTCGTTTCAACCTGGAAAAGCCAGAGAATGGCAAGGAATTTCATTTGAAATCAGAGAATTTACGTTTCATGTTTAGATGTATTTTAAAAAAATACATGTATGCGCGTCTCTAAGTTTTCCTAGATAGCACCCACTATTTCTAAAGACGACCACGAGACTTGAGTTACCGAGCAATAACTATTGAGGCATCGACACGACAGTCGATGACGAAGCGAGACGTACTAGGCTAGAGTAACTTCTTTCCAACTACTTACTACTACTTAACCAGCCGTGATCTGGAGTAGCTCCTACCGTATCACGAATTCCTCTGCATTGTGTTCGGTCCTGAGCTACTCGTCACCAATTCGTTGCGCGTCTCGATTCACGCAAGTCAGCTTCAACCTGGTCGAGTCATCTGGTACGTTGGGCACTCCAATTCCTGGTACCGGTGAACGGATTTTACATCCTTGCGGCGTGGTTGACCCACCGTAGTCTCCCAACTTTTCCCAAGTGTGCGATGGGAATCTCTCCAACTAGGGCCTGCAACTCGTGGTTCATACGCCTACGTCACTCTCCGCTATCCGTTTGTACTTCGCCAAAAATAGTCCGCAGTATCTTGCGTTCAAATACTGCAAGTGCACGTACCTATGTCTTCCGTAAGCAAAGTCACCGTCTCTAGTCAGTACAGGACTACAGGTCTGATTAGCGTTTTGTACATCATCGGCGGCGGCTCCTTGCTCAAAGCGTCTTGCGGAGGGAAAAGTAGGATTGATTTCCAACTTGGAAGCGTCGTTGAATCTCTTTACTCGTATTTTTGTCGGCGGTGACCAGAGATCCCAAATATACGAATTCATCAACCACTTCAACCAGTTCATCGCCGTCAATAGTTACTGTCTGTGCGAGGCAAACGTTGCTTCCTCTGGGTCCTCTTTCTGCCATATATTTGGTTTTCGACGCATTGATTTGTAACCCTATCCTCCTAGCCTCCATTTTTAGTCAAGCGTAGACTGCCTTCGCCATCCCAAGGTGTCTAGTAATGATGTCGAGATCGTCTGCGAAGGCTAGGAGTTGGCTACTCTTGCTGAAGATCGTTCCTCTCGTTTCGATGCCCGCCACCTTCAATAGCGATATTGAACAACATACAGGACAGTCCATTCCCTTGTCGCAACCATCTGTGGGACTTGAAAGGACTCAAGAGTATCCCCGAAACGCGCACATAGCACATCACTCGCTCCAGGGTAGCTATGATCAGCCGCGTTAGTTTGTCCAGAAAACCGTACTCGTGCATTATCTGCCATAGCTGTTCGCGGTCAACTGTATCGTATGCTGCTTTGAAATCCACGAAAATATGATGCGTGGGCACGTTGTACTTTGGACATTTCTGGAGGATTTGTCGGAGAGTAAACATTTGATCTATAGTAGAGGACAGGAAGCGACTAACAAAACCGTTTTGCTTTGTGATGGATGACGAAACCTACATTAAGGCTTGCACATACATTACCACTTTTAATTTTGCAGTTTCCAAGATTATATGGAAGAAGAAGCAGTCATCCTCGTCAACATAGAGGCAAAGATTGCACTTGGTGTTTCGAGAAGTCGTCTCCATTAAATTCCTTCTTGGGCCACTAATCGCCAATTTGCCAGGCGTCTCAGTAGACGTAAGTCACTTTCGACCTGGTCAAACCAGCTTACACCTTGTGCGTCTCTGTTCCGTTGGGGTTGTTGAAGATACCCGTTTTTGTCGCTAGTCGCGAACGACTGTATCGTATGCTGCCTCGAAGTCAATAAAGATCTGACGCATGAGCACGTTATATTCCAGCATTTCTGCACGATCAATCAGATTGTAAAAATTTGGTTCGCAGTGCCGCGAGCTACCATCCAACCCGTTTGAAGATTCCCTCTAACAGGAAAAGAAACAATTTATTGCGGTCATTCCACCTATTTTAAACTCCCACGCGAAAATTATTAGCGTGTTTATTTTCTGCCACACATGTTTGCAATTTAGTAATTTAAACCATTAATTTCTCAATATTGCCTCCCCACTGCACCCCTCCTCGCTTGACAAGCATGTTTTCAATGTAAATGGTAAGCATAAGATAATTATGAATAAAATATAAATTTGCCTAGGACTCGTAGAATTGCTTCAAGGCACAATAAACTCTTTAAACTTTTTATTTAAATAAAAAATAACTCTTAGTGCAAGTGCAATCAGTAAATAGTTTCGCGTAATGTAATTGAACACATCCTCTATATGCTCTATTACTGGTTAATAGTCTGGAATTGGACCAAACCTCGTGTTTTAGTCTTGAGCTTGACCTTGAAATGCGGTTAAGCATAGGGGAGAGACGTCTACAGTGAGACACTTTTTTTCCAAAAATTTTAAATTTTTTTTTGTGATAATTACCAACGAGGTCTTCAATCCATTTGAAAGGTATATTCTTCTAGTTGTCTGAAAAAAAGTTTCAGCCCTTTTGGTTGAAAGCTAAAATAGTTACAAACGCAAATGTGAAGGTGTCTTTTTGGCTCACTGTTCCCCAGTAGGTGGGAAGAGTGAAACAACGAGTGTTGAATACTGAGACACGTATTAGAATTAAACTTAAACCATATTTTTTGGTTACAAAGAATAGTTTAGAGGTCGTACTGTTTATTTTGTGCATAAAGGATACATTATTGTTGTGCATTATTGAAAATTGCGATTTCTCTCACATCTACATTTATATTCATATAAAGGTCCAATCCTGGTTATCTGACCTTCAACTTACACTTCAGAACTCATTTACAATCAATTCATATGGATTGATTTACAATTCAACACAAAATTTTTTTTTTTGAAAATTACCCACATCTGTTTGTCTCACTGTTCCCAATAGGAATGTTTTATAAGAAATAGCGAAATAGTGGTGTTAGCAAACAATTCGATGGTCCTATATTTTTTATTTTTATCTCTCATTCCTATGAGATGCCGTGTAGTAAATTCAATTTGGATTAGTTATGCGATTTGCCGTTAAAAATCACCTGAAAATGATCGCAATAAAATTTACTTTGACCCCCCCAAAAACGACTTTTGTTGAAAAACATACTAAAAAATTAACAAATTTTTCTCAAACTGTATTATGTGATATAGATTCACAACTTTACTTTGCAGGAAAATATCATGGATCTTGTATGTTTTATGGCGAAGCTATTCCCGATGTCTCACTGTTCCTGTTATCTCACTGTTGACTACTGTCCCCTATATATTAATATTTTTTGAAACGGTGGTTCTACCTGGAATTGTTCTCAACACGCCAATCGCCACGGTTGCGTGCCTTCCCGGCTCGTGTTCGAAAACAATTTTTGGCCGCAAAAGTGGGTGCCACTCAATGAGCTTGACAAAGCAATTTTGGTTTTAAAATAAAATAACCAACATCTGCTATTGATCCCAATAGTTTAATTTCCTCTGTCAATTTTGATAGGACTATTATAAGCTTGCATCTGATTTGATTTGATTTAATTTGATTCTCTATTGCAGAGGCTTTCAGCCTGCGGGTGATTCGCCTCTTGTTGCATCTGAGTTTTTGATGTTGGAAAGTTGTCTCTTTCCTATATCATTAAGCTAACATTAAATCTATTCTGCAAAATCGCTTAGCAAAAACAAATTAAATTTTATTTCACCTCACCAATTTAAACTAATTGGCATCTCTGCAAGCCAGTGTGCCAACATCTCCGTAATTGTGCAATCACCTAAGAAGCCCACAAAATCACAAAAAAACGTCAAGGATTCCTTTAGAAAAAAATATATAAGTGGCTAATGCGATTATCTTAGGTTTCCACCGACAACACCCATTTAACATCGAATAAAAAGAATATCAAATTTTCCTGTGCCTCATTCCGTTTCGGATTTCGGATCAGATTCTTTCGATGTTCTTTTGTTTAACCGCAAACATTGCAGGTCGTTTGCCTTTGGGCTGGTTTTGTTTTTGCTCGACTGTAATATGATGTTCTTTTCCCGTTGCAACATTCATCTTTCAAAAGGAAGTTTTATTGTATGAGGGTAAATATTAGTAGAACAAGTATAATACCAGCGAAAAAACAGACTATCAGACACGAATATCTATCATTGTTTCCGAGATATGCTATCGTCGATTATATACGGCAAAATTTTTATCGTAATCGCCTCTATGTGAGACACGAAGGAACTGAATGCGATAATTTTAAAACTAATCCTTAGGACATTGTGTGAAAAATCTCGTGCCTCATTTAGTTGGCGCAAAGTTTGAATTCGAGAGAAGTCATTACACCGGATCGTGCTTCTGCTCTCAACTTCGTGGTCTGCATTCTGTGGTAATATTTACTATTGCCCGATAAGAAGTTCTTTTATACATTTACATGTATTTTCACTCTCCACCGCACCGCACCGCACCGGTACAGGAGACGAGATGTTTGTACTTTGATGCTCCTGGCGTTTTTGTTCCATTTCTGAGCTGCGCACTCTGTGCGCCACGCATCCACGGTCGAGCCTTCCAGTTCCAGGTTTCAGTCCCAACCAGCAGCGTGGTTTGTCCTAAACAATCGGTAGTGGAACGGTGTTACGCGGTGGTAAAATGGTACTACCGACCGCGGCGAAGAAAGGAAACGCTGGCAAAATCTTAATCAGAAACCAGTTTTGCTTTTCTCGCTGACGAAAGGATTCAAATTCATCTCAATTATCGAGGAAACTCACAAAACAATTTAACACAATCTATTTAGTTCCAAGAACTGAACTTAGCTAATCAGTGGTAGGGTTTATCTCTAATTTCCGTCGTAGTAAGTAAATCTACTCTAATTTTCGTCATTTCTTGGATGGATTTAATGAATACTCCAAAAGTTCTTGTGCTGATGTGACTGATATGACTTATCTTCTAATGCGTGCACTTTGAATTTACTAAAAAGCGATTATTTAAGCATTTAATTGAAATTACGCAACTAACTTTATTTCTTAAATTCGTCGTGCCATTTTAAAATGCGTCCAACAAAATTTTTCATCGTCCGAACTAAAAATCACAACATCAACATTTTTATTTTATGCATGACGGAAATTGAAACGATTAGCGACATTTTTTTCTTCGTCGCACGAAAAAACGTAAGAAATTTGGCTGCTAGGAATTCTTTAATGAAAAACCCGATTTAATCCACCTAGTGGTGAAAGGAACCTTCGTTATACGGTCTTACTTGGTATTTGAGATAGAAATCGACACGTTTTCGGAACATAATTCATCTATTGGTTAACGTTGCGTAATGCGTTGGTTTACATAAAAATTTTGAAAATTGAATAAGTTTACAAATTTTGAACAAAATAGGAACACTTTTAAATTTTTATAGATCCTTTTTTCATGAAATTGCTGAGTAAGGATAAATAAGTTGTTATTAATTTGAGTAAGTGCCAATAAAAGTAAGTTGTAAGAGGAAATCTTATTGTTTAACATATACATTGCCTAGTAAAGATCTAGTTTATAGGTTTTTGAACTATGCATAATTTCCTGTAACGCCATTCTATTTGATTCACATCAATAGAGTTTTCTTGAATCATTTTCATCAATTTTTATTAACCTTCGGTTACTCACGCTGTTGTATTTTGTACAACACGTGTAGGTTTTTCAATGCCATATTGTTATAAAGTTACAAATCGTTGTTTAACTAACGTATATTCTTCAATAAACTTATTCTGAGCAAAATGTCATAATTATTCAATGCATTAATAAATTAAATTGTTGGGAAAATAGATCAGCATAAACCACTATCACAGAAACGAAACAATCAGCATGCGAGGTGTACCGCAATTGACCCCAAGTGGAATTTTCTCTCGTTTCTTCATATGGAAAAATGGTGTCTGTATGCAGCAAAACTAGCCAATGTAAAATGTTTAAAATGTATCCGTCTGCTGGTAGTCGAGTAATTCGTAGTCAAAATTAAGGTATTTTTTATAATCAAAGTTCTACAGTTCCTAAACAAGCAAACATAGAGGTATACTATATTCAGCAAAGTTGTGTATTTTTATCATTTGTACAACTTTGTAATACAAGCAAAAGTCATACAACAATTACAAAAAGAGCAAAAATATAAAAACTGAGTTTACAAATTCATATACAATAAATAAGATTTTTCTATCTTAGCTGCAGAGATGGAAGGTTACTGTCTCTAGCAAAATTTCTTGTAATAATATGCTCTATAATTTTGCAGAACACATCAATGACATCAATATTGACACTGATGAAAAATATTTTTTTTTATTTCACTTTTAGGGGGATTAATCAAAATTTAGATTCCACCAGACGATAGAGCTTTTAATTTCAAGAAACTATTCTAAAGTTTCGATAAACCTAAAACCAAGTTTTCCCAGTCAAACCTCTAGTGCGCACGTTTTGTTTGGTTTGGGGTTATAGTGCGTGCGAGGAACTGTGTTACAAAAGTTGGCGCGAGTGTTCGAGGGTTAATATCTTTTGACCGGTACAACCAATTCTTATGAAATTTTGCATATATATTCGTAGTGTCAAAACCTCTCGTTTGATATTAAAATAATTGAAATTAGGTAAATTATCTTGTTTAAAATCATTATAAATTATTGTTAATTTTGGTGTAGTGTATCGGTTGCTCATAACTTTCAAATTAAACGTCCAATCAAAAAACCATTCAATAGTGATCTATTAGCATATATTATCTTTCAAATGAGACTAATAGCGCATAAATCGGTTTGGCCATCTCTAAGAAACAGGCGATAATTATTACCTTGTCAAAACAGGTTTTTTAAGCATAACTTTTAAACTACTTGTTTGTTTTCAATTAAAAATTTCTGAATAATTTAGCTTTAATAAGGGCTTTCATTTGATACTAAGATCGTTGAAATCGGTCATGTAGTTCTAGAGAAACCCGTGTCACGTATTTTTCACATTTTTGCTTATAACTTTTAAACGAAACGTCGTGTCACGAAGCAACTCAATAGTGATCTACTAGACAATAATACCTTTCAAACAAGAGTAATAGCGAACCATTCGGTTCAGCCATCTCTGAGAAACAGGCGATAGAAAAAATCATTACATACATACACACACACACACACACACACAGACATTGCTCAAATCGTCGAACCCTATCGATTGGTATATGTGACTTGGCCCTCCGGGCCTCGGATCAATTTCGTGTTTTTCGACCAATTTTTAAACCTTTGTTATAGTATAACAAAGGTAAAAAAGCATTTAAATAGATCTTAGCTCACTTCGATTGATCGCGTATGATAGTCAACAAACTTAAATATCAGGGAAAATTTTGCATTATGTGTCATAAAAAACGCTGATAGTTTTAATAATTTGTGTTGAATAGCACGGGAATAGGCAATTACGACGAAGCAGAAACATACCTTAAATATTCTCAAACGGGGATAGTAGTTTAGTTATTTATTTGGTTTATGCAGAAAAAAACTTTCACTTCGTTTTGAAACAGCTCGAAATATAATCGAACCAATAACACCAGTAAAGGCACATAGCTATTTCAATAATCTATGAGACAAAGGAGATAGTTAGTCATTAGGTGGATTAATGAAGTTTTTTGAACGCTTGCTGTTCGTTTGCTTTTCAGCGAGTTGTCGACGTTGTCATTTTTTAAAATTATTTTTTTTCACAGGTAGCTTTTATTGTACACTCATTTAATGTTTTTTTTTCTTCGCTTTCCCGGTGGTCACATTGTAAGAAGCCGCTTACAGCAGCACAGCAGCAGCGGTGTTCGTAGGAAGCTATTCTGTTGTTGTCTGTGTGTGGCAAAATATATTAATGCCGCACAGTCTGATAATAGCTCTTTGCTTTTCAGGACTTTTGCATTAGCTAGAAAACAACAGATTATGCCTTTTGTATGCTATGAAAGCGTAATTATTCAGATATGAGGAAAACTAATCATCGCTTCGCACCGAAGGCCTAATGGAGCCTGGATTTAAACAACACTTTGACACAACTCGACTTCATTCCGAGTCCCTTGTATGCGATAATACACCCCAACGCGAGTCTGTCCTGCTTTGCATTTTAGTGATCGGTTGAATTGATAACCAAGGTAAGGTATCCCAAACATAAACAAAGATGAATATTTCGCTGTTATGATTTATTTGACCGTATAATCAACCGCTATCAACATTGCAAAATTTTTACAGCATGCTGGACAGCTAACATCCGTTCGACGATGGATTGGTAATACTCTGTTGCCACAAAAGTAAAAGAAAGCAAATAATTTCTGAAAATAAGAATCAAAACGGGTCTCTATCTTTAATTAATTCAGTCAGATGCCAGCATAGACCAACGTAATACCGATCCACAAAAAAAGCAAACCACAATTTAATTTTATTTATATTGTTGTCCAAGCTTTTTCAAATTTTTCCCTCAATCGGTACCAAATTCGCATTCAATTTAATCGCTTTCAAATCACGTTCAAGTCTTAAGTCTTGTGTAGGTGTCATTACACAAAAAAAAACTGCTGCTTGCCGACAGACAAATCGAAAAATCAATTCACGAAATGCCATATAATGTAATTTACAATCCAGCCATATCGGAAGGCAGACCGAAGGCACAACAGCCTTCCAAAAAGTACATTGGAAATAAGAACAACGAAACCGAAACCATTAGCATAAAGAACATATTTTCTCATCAACTCTATCTGGTCCGAATATCAAAAGCGCTTTCTCGAGAAGCACTGCGGAATAGGTACCGTACCGAGTAAGCTTCTGAAATTGAATAAAACCGACATGTTTACAGCAAGCTATCTCACCATAAGTTCCGGCCATCTCGTAAACGAACGTATATGGAGCTAAATAAATGCGCTCGCCAGCCTCCTCCTTTCGCTAGCACCCTAGCCAAGCCAGCATAAATGCTATCTAGTGGGCAAACGGCCGGCGATGATGGTTTTACAAGGCAAGCAGAGGCAGGTCCTGCGATGCGATGGTGTGGTGTTTGCTTTCACACTGTTTACTGTCACTCGTTACGATCCCCGGTAGCCGGTCGACGACGGGTCATATGCTGCTGCTCATCATCAATCTCCGCTAACACTTATTTTATAGCTAATGGTACATCAGTAATGGCGAATAACGTGCCGCGTTTTGTAGCAAAATAGCCTGCACTATATCAGCAGCATCTCAGTGACACACGGACCATTAGGGAACGCACGCACGGCGATTCTTGTATAAAATTTACTACAAGCTTCAAACAGAGGCGCAAACTAAAATTAATTGTTAAAGAAACCTACTATTGTATCATCAAATTGACTTGAATACACCCTAAGGGGATTCAACCGGATCTGTCTCAATAATTTTTCTTTCCTCTTCTAATATTTGTCGAAACATCTTGTATCATAGCTCCGCCCGAAGCATATTGTCTTCTAGAAGCAAGTGACGATGATCATCATCGGAGATTAGGTGCCTGTCGTCTATTCCATAATTGTAGTATGTATCTATCTACACTGTGAGCAGATAGTAGAGGTAGGTAGGTACCGAGCAACACGCACTCGTAGAGAGGAACTAGTTCAACACCCACATTATGCAAATCACTGGTGATTTGCATTCTTCAGGAAGAATAGTCAGCATCAATTGCAATTTGCCAATGAGCGAAATTATGAGGTTGGCAGCATATGAATCTTTGAATTGAATTCTTTCTTGAATTGAAAGCAACAAACAGACAAACACTTAACGAGCTGCCATTCGGCTTCGTTCCCATTAAGCCTCACAATTTTTCCAGTAGACATAAAAAGTTGAAACTGTCAGGAAAGTTTTGTTTTAGTTCAACTAAGAAAAAACCGCAGACATGTATTTTTAATTTTGTCCCTATTTCGTGCAACGGTACGTTGCAAAGATGCAAACATAGAGGATCATCGTTCCGAAAAAGTTAGAACTTAGATTCGGATTCAGTAATACTGTCGTTGATTTTCCCGCTTTCGCCCCGCATTCCTGGGGCAAAGTTACTGGTTTAAACTAATTGAAAATTAGCAAGACTTGTTATGTTTACACGGCTGTCCAATTTTACGTCCAACTTCAACTCCGATTGCTTATCCAATTTCAAGTCTAATTGTAAGTTTGTAAGTCCAATTTTAACTTCCATTAGCTGATTGCCCGATCTTACTCGGGTCCCTTTTGTCTCTTAGTCACTTGTACAACTGTTATTACAATGAAAATTCCCACAATACAAGAAACAAAACCCTTTTTCTTCATTTGTCTGTGTCTACCCTTTGTCAGCACCCCCGCCTGCTGTTGTCCCCCAGACACTTGAAAATCTGTTTTCTTTTCGGTAATCCCTATAAAGTGAGACAAAGGCATTTTTACGTTTTTGAACTCCCCCGCCACCCTATTCGCCCCTTCGCGAAAATCCCTCTTGTCATTCAAACACTTGTACAAAATATTACTTGTACAACTTCTATCGTTCCAAATGCAAGAGAAGCGCGCTTCTTTTGAACATTTCCTTGCAGGAGATCGCATCCCATTTTTGTCAACCCCCCTGCACTAATTCTTTTATGTCAAAAGTTGATGAAGAACCCGTCCAGGCGTTCCAGAGATATGACGGAACATACGTTCATACTCACGTTCCTCGTTGCCCCTCCCCGCCGGATGGCTTCTTCCCAGTCAGCTCCCGTGTTTGTATTACTTTTTACTTCTATCAGCCGAGAGTCAGGGTGACTCTTGCCGTATCAAGAACTCCTACCCTCTGTACTCGGTCCAGGGCTACTCGTAACCAATTCGTTACGCGTTTCGACACACGCAAGTCGTATTCAACCTAGTCGAGCCAACTAGCACGTTGATCTCCTTTATTCCTGGTGCCGGTGGGGCTCTTGAAGAGAACGGAGTTCACTGCACAGTCGTCCAGCATCCTTGCGACGTGACTGACGTGGAAGAGCACCTTGTAGGCGGCGTTGACCAGCCGTAATGCCTTGGTAAATATAGCAATTTAGCTGGTCGCCCTTTCTGTAGATTCGACAGCCCACACCTTCCATCCACTCCTCCGGTAGTTTCTTCTCCTCCCAAATCCTTGAAATTTTCCAGTGAAGTCCCATCGCTACCGGTTCTTGGCCATTTTTGTAGAATTTTGCCGGGAGTCGGTCCTTTCCGGCGGCTCTGTTATTCTTCAGCTGACCGATTTCTCGCCGGATCTCTTCGAGATCGGGAGCCAACCCGCTGTTATCGTTTGTAGTCATTCCTAGATTAACTTCCGCTGCGTCTCCTTTTGTTATATCGCCGTTCAGATTCTCACCGAAGAACTGCTTACACCTGTCGATCACCTCGTGCTCGTTAATAATTAGATCGCCTGCCTCGTCCCTACATATAACAGGTTTGTTGCACATACGAGTTTGGTTCACCTTCTCGTAAAACTCGCGCGTGTCGTTAGCCCGGAAGAGTTGTTCCAGCTCTTAACGATCTCTATCCTGTCACTTTTTTCTCTTCAGGATCGTGGTGCGCTCATTCCGCACTCGTCAATGCTTGGCCAAATGCTCCCTCGTGGAAGTGCTTAGAAAATTCCAAGCGTTTTTTCCTCTCCATCGCTTGCTGTAATTACCGCGGCATCACGTTGGTCAACACCGCCTACAAGGTACTATCCCAGATTTTGTTGTGTCGTCTATTCCCAATAGTAAGACAATTCGAAGGGCAGTATTAGGCGGGCATTATGGGAGTCCGTGCTTCTACGGATTAAATTTGGAGCGAGTAATGTGCTACTGTGGAAGTGGTTAATGAGTTCGTATATTTGAAATCTCTAGTCACCGCTGACAATAATACGAGTAAGGAGCTCCAACGACGCATTCAGGCTGGAAATCGAGCCTATTTTTCCCTCCGCAAGACGCTTCGATCAGGGAACGAATGCCGCCGCACAAAGGTGACGATGTACAAAACGCTAATCAGACCGGTAGTCCTCTACGGCCTTGAGATAGTAACTTTGCTTACGGAAGACATACATACACTTACCATATTTGAACGAAAGGTATTGCGGACTATTTTTGGCGGAGTACAAACGGAAAGCGGAGAGTAGCGGAGGCGTAAGAATCACGAGCTTCAGGCACTGCTTGGAGAGATTCCTATCGTACATCTGCGCAAGTTGAGAGACTACGGTGGGCCGGCCACGTCGCAAGGATGCCGAACGACAGTGCAGTGAAATCCGTCATGTTTAAGAACTCCACTGCACAATGGTCCAGTTTCGAAAAAGAGCGGATATGAGCGAGGTGACGAAGAGCGGAGGTGACCGTGAATTCACCTATTAAGGTGAACTTTTGTTTTATTTTTAAATAAAATTTAAATAAATAAATTTTTTTCCTCAAAAAGTTGCAGAGCATTCTAAAATAAGCAAGTTTGCTGAATATAGTAACTATCTATCGCTTACCGGTTGCGAAATATGTATAATGATGTGTTAAAAGTAAACACTTAAAAATCAATTATGCTCAATAACTTTGCACACGATTGTTTTATTGCTTTCAAGTGTTCTACAAAGTTATTCAGTATGTTAAAATACATATTTTGTCTGGACACTGTTTGTACCTAGGACGCATATTTAATGAATTGCAGTAAGTTATAGTTATTATAAGTACGCCTCCGCCTCCATAGCGCCGAAATACTTGGACGGTTCTTCGTAGAACTTGGCATACATCAACAAGAAAATTAGGAAAAAATTTCGTAAGATCGTTTGATCATCATCGACAGAAAATACAAAAGTGGCAGAGAAGCAAAGGCAGTTATTCCCAAAACTCATTCAAATGTAGGGTACGGGAGGGTATTTCCAGCCCATTAAGCGGTAGCCTGAACAATATTCAGGAATTACGTTGAAACTATATTTATTCGACACGAGATTTTTATACCAGTTGTTAGAATAATATTTACTGAATATTGGCGTGTATTTTGGTCTTAATAATAAAACGCTACTGAATTTGAGTTATAGTCGCGAGAAATGATGAAGTCGCTGCAGCTAAATTGAGCTCATTTTCTATGGTGGTGGTGTTTTTTAAATTCGACCGGCCGAAATTGCCAGCACAGGGATTAAATGCATTTCAAAAACAGATCAAAAGAGAGACCGATGACCTATATAACGGCTCTTTGAAGATAACTAGTTTTGCAGTGACAACAGCTTGCTGCTGGCGCTAGTGTATCATTGAGTCGTTCATATACACTAGCACCAAAAGCAAGTGGTTGTCACTCAAATACTAGCTATGTCAACACGATAGAATAGTTCCAGGAGTAACTGCCTCACACATTGGTAGTAGTGTAAACAGAGCACCATAAGCTGAAATTAAAAACAAAATGCTACTAATGGCTAGTGAATGAAAATTGATTTATATTTTCATATCAGAAGGGAATTTTTGTGTTCTTCCGTGATAAAAAGAAGTAGAATTGTTCTGTGATAGCATATTTACAGCTGTTTAGTTTCTAGAATGAGTAGATGTGATCATAATTGTGTGTTTTCCAAACCATCATTAAGAGCGGAAAAACAGTGGTTTTGATGTTTATTGAATAAAATTTAGGAAATTACTTACACTTTTATGAAAATAGTTATAACACATTAAAGCTTATGAGCGCTACATTCGTTTCAGTATTGTTAAATAGCGGCAAAGTTTTTATTTGGGAAGTTTGCCAAATAGTTCCTCGTTTGGCAAGTAAACTGCAGTCGGTGACAGAAAAGTTACGCTTTCAAAACAGAAAATTTATTTTAAAAAAGAGGCTTCAAAAGAGGTTTTGAGACAGCATGACTTTGCTAGCCTGACTTGACAAGCTATCACTATTCAAATATCAAAAAATGGTGGTACAACTACTGTCACTGTGGTTTGCACGATGTGAAATCTGGCAAATAACCGGCAGTAGGTAACCAGACTGTGAAAGACTGGGCGCTATTGTTGAGCAAACTGAAGCCGAAGGATGGAACTGCAAGTGACGCAAAGGAACTCAAATGACAGAGAATTTAACTGTCAAATAAGCTTGTGATGTGATAGACCGTACTGCTAATACTGAATGCTGTTAATGCATATAAAATGCGGACTTGTTGCTTACTATGTTGGATATCTAATGAATACCTTTATACATTTATGCCGTATAATGTTTTATATAAACCCAGTTTAATATAGTTAAAATAGTATCAGCAACGAGAACCATTAAGTGAGAAATTGTCACCAATGATCAACACCGGAACCATCCAAGCGAAGCTAGTTTGCGTGCTTTCCCGAGCAGGAGCGAAGAGTAAAATAATATCAAAATGTGTTATTGGAAATCGAATAACACATATCAAAATTTGGTCTTGTTTGGGCTGACATAGTTGGTAAAATAATAAAAAATAATATCAAAATTTTACTCCTTTAAGGCTAAAAGAATAACTACTTGTGTTATTTGAATAACAAAGCTATAACATGACTGTATTCAGAGTTTAGAATAACATATTTTAGTATTATTAAGGTATAGAATAACAAATGCAGTAGTATATGATATATTAAAAAATCATTTTATAAAATAGTTATAATGTAAAATCGCTTTAATCAATCAAAAAAATTGTATGAAATATATCGAATGTCATTTTAAGGCCAAAATAAGATATGATAACAAAATCAGTTATTAAACTCATCTTACAACCACTGTTTTAAATATATACTCAATAACAAAATGTGTTATCAATGTATCTCCATATCTATTCAATAATAAAATATACCATTATAACACAGTTTGAAATTGTTTTTATATTATATTGCTCTTCGCTCCTGCTCGGGCGGGGTTACCGTTCATAATACCTATGGTTTAGCTGTCCATCATTTCTGCCATAGCCATTGTTCGGAAAAAATATAAAATCCTATTAGCAAATCACTTTAATAATTCGGTTCTATTACACCGGTCGCCTCTAGTTGCGTTTCTTTTCCAACAATTGTGATTAGTGATACTACATTCGAGCAAAAAAAAATCACGGTAAGTAAATTGGAAATTCAAAACAAAACGCATATTTTATATGTTTCGTATCTTGGTACATATAAATTTTCCATTTAAAAATGATTTAGTCATTGGAATCTTCGAGCAAGTAAAAGAAAACAAATATCCCAAACTTGGTAGTATAAAAAACTCGCTTATTATTGGTAATTATTGTTTTTCTAATACAAATAAAGTGCGTCACTGTACTGAAGAAGGTTGTAAGTAAAAAGTGAAATACGCATCTGCGGAATATTTGTGCAAATGAACAATTTTTATGTCGAACTATTTTTTAATCAATATTTTATGTACGAATAATTCACCAAGTAAATATTTTATGAATTCCATAAGCGTAAATTTCAATAGAAAAAATTCTTTCACTTAAATTTTAGTTAAAATTAAAGAGCATAAAGTTTCGCTGAATTCTGAAACTGTTTAACTCCACAGCACCGGAAAATAAGTCGGTAGCTCTGAATTTAATACCCCGAGGAAGTGCAATCGGAAGGATGCCCGTTAAGAGACGGTCTTCATACTCAATCCACTGGCTAATCTGGCGCCAGCCCGCTACTGGTATTGCAAAAGCAGTAATAATCCTATCTAGCATCGTTGATAGCCATTATCTTACCCCTCTGTCAAGCCTCGGCTCTGATCCGGCTAACAAGCGGCAGCTACCACTACGCTCACGCTGCTGATGCGGATGCAACTGACCGTTCGCTTGGTCATACATACAGCCATACTCAAACTGGTGCAGGTCGATTCTTGTTTTTTTTTTCAAGCAGAATTCAGTCATAGTTCTTCGTTGGTTATTTTTTATTATTTCTTCAGTATTATCGACATTACTGCGGCTATTATGCAGTTTTACTCATTTCTGCAACTTAAAAGTGAATTTGCTTGTTTAAACCTACTTTAAAAATACACGGACCAAGTGTATTGAAAGTTATTCGATATCAGTGCTCCCATTGTATCATCTATAGATAAGGAAAAATCTTAACTATTTTAATTGTTTCGTGCGTACAGCATTCATAGTCGCCTGGTCTTACGGTTTATGGCGCAAAAGCTACCTAGGCAACTGGTGCAGGCTGCTATGAACACCTGTGAGAATGCATCATTCTATGGCTGCCGTTATGGCAGTTTCCCGACAGGAACACTCACGCTTATTTTTGTTTCGCTTTCTCAACTAAGGTGTGTTCTTCATGTTGGTACCTCTCAGAAAGCTTTGTACGTTATTAACTTGACTAGCATTATGTTATTTCCAGCCGATACAATTAAGCAGAATAATTCATTTTGATATTGTCTATTTCCTTCAAAACTCTAATTTCATCCCAATCAACAGTTAATGATAATAAGAGCACAATGAATGATAATTATGATTTTCAATCACTTTCCAGAAAATATATAAAATATTAAAACTAACAACATAACTTGATAACTAAATAAGGTGCAAATAATAATAATTTGAAAAGAAATCCTCACTCAAAAGTCCATTATTGCTTAACGAGCCCTATGATTGCTACCATAGCTTCTTCAGCACCTAAATGATCGGTCAGTTGCTGTGTTGTTTCACCGAGAGGTAGCGCTTTGTTCCGGGCTGGTTATTTGAAGAATTCTCATAAAAGCCCTCACTTCGAGGTCACGTCAATTGCAAGCTTAACAACGCCGTAAATTGCGTTTAGCGTCGGTAATTCTCTTATGATGGCAACTAAAACTGTCATATACATGTCGTTGCACGCTGCCATCCTGCCAGAAGTGCCGATATTTTCAAGCGAAAAAAAATGGGAAACCATGATTTTCCCCGTTTTACACATAATTGTAAGCTTCCTGTTGGGTTAGAAACACAGTTTAATTATCCTGTAATATAAAAACCGTAGTTGAACTGTTTTAACATAATAAGATGAGAGCCAGTTTATTTCTATACTTGTGACAAAACAGGTTGCGAATCTCAGCTGAATGGCAAGCAAAAAAAAGTGATGTGACTGTGAGAAAGGGAATGATTTACGATGTTAGACACGATGGATTGTTGAACGTCAACAGAAAGTTATATGTTGCAATAAAACTGTCAATAAAATGCTCAAACATCTTTCGCTCTTGGTGAAGCCCAATTTCTTTCGCCAAGAAGCTAACATCTGCACATGTGCTTTTTTAATCTCTTTGAAATACTCAACGAAAGTAACCAGTCTATACCTACTGTAATTTGCTGTCTAGTTGCTGTCCATTAGTTAGATGTTCGTATGAGCTTGCTTATATTCAATAACTTTGAAAAAGAAAGCTAAGAAAAGAAGATTGAAAGAAAGCAAAGAGCAAAATTTCAAATAACAATCATATGTAAAATACTATTCAATTCTGAAATACGATCGGTTGCCGTTATCTAAAAGGGTTAATGTTGCAATTTATAGCTATAGAATGAGTCATTCCACGTCAAGTGACCGAGAAAAAGTACAAACTTGTAATCGACCTTCTTGGAATTAAACCAAATTTTGTCAGATTGTTCGTTTCAGGTCAGTAAAAAAATCGGTAAGTTTGGTGCATGGCTGTCTTTACAGTTCTGATCAGTTTCACGGGAAAGCCGTTCTTGTCCACCATTTTTTGTAGCTGCTTGCAATCAATGATATCATATGTAGCTTTGAAATTGAAGAACTGACGCGTCATGACGGTGCGCGAGGGCTTTGTATTCACGATCTTTTTGGAGTATCTACCACAGCATCAAGATTTGTGCAATGCTTCTTCAGCGCTAGGTTGATTTATCTGTTTTGGACAAGTGTTACACGTACTCGTTTTTTGGGCAGTTCCATTTAATTTTGCAGTACTGATGCTCACTCATCGGCAAAGCAAAGCAGCAAAGCACTGCAAAATCAAAACAAAAATCGTCGCGTCGGAGAAGGTAACATCTGACTTAGTGAGAGCAAATCGATTCGTTTTCTGTGCTTTGCCAATAAAACGCCGAGAATTGAGGTATTTTGCAGAGCACGACAGAAGCCTGAGTAAAAGTCCAAAACGGAGTACGTGTAACGCTTGTCCAAAATAGATAAATCACCCTACAATGTCGAACCTGCGATTCTTCAATACGTCGGAGAGTGCTCCCTTGAAAATTGAGAGACCAGCAAATCGACGTCCCAGAGTTTCCTATTCATAGTTCGTTTTTGTCGTGTTGATCTACTCCGTAACAAGTCCGAATTCTCTTGTTTTTCGTTATTTACGTATTGTTTTTTTATAGTGCAAGGTTTTTAAATTTTTTGTAGCGTAGGCTTGAATAAAAGGCTAAGAACCACTGTAGATTTTTTTACGCCTAGTTAGACCCGAAGTTGATACGGAGAATATGGTGTACATGTACAGATATCACTCATAATACAATGGGGATACAAACATTACTTACTTAATTGGCTAACGTCTTATGACAAGGCCTGCGTAGCATAATTTCTCCATCTATTTCGGTCCATGGCAACTGGTTTCCAGTTTCGCGAGCACCCAGTGCTCGCCAGATCTCACTAAAATTGCAAAATTTTAATGGCGCGATGATTTTATCTACCTATCATATCAATATGCACGATAAAATTTAATGTGCATATGCTGTAAACGAACTAAGATTGCTCAACATTTTGTTAATTACTCTATTGGATATTTTATTATGGTCACTATATCTCAAATCTATCAGAATGATCTGACAGTAAAACTTTAACTTTTCTGCTCATGGATGTATTTTCAAGTTGACAAAGCTGACGAACTGATTTAGCTTTTACCAAAGCGAAAAGCGAAAAGCTTTATTAAATCACTAGCTGAGTGCCCGATCTTACTCGGGACGCCTTTGTCTCACAGCCACTTGTACATTAGTTATTGTAACAGAAATGCTCATAATGCAAAAATATAACGCTTGTTCCTCTTTTGGACGTTCCTCCCCATTTGTCAGCTCCCCCTCTTTTGTCTACCCGGCCACTTACACATCTGTTTTCTTTACGGAAATCCCTATAAACCCCTATAAAGAAAGAGAAACAATAAATAAATATATAAATCAATAAATAACAATAACAATAACAAAGACATTTATCCTATTTATTTGTACCTTTCGCTAACAATGGTCGCCCCACCCATAGGTAATGAATAGTTTTGTTATCGTACTTTTCAAAATCAGTAGAAGGTGCAACAGTGTTTCTTCCATGGTTTCAAAAAACCTGTCATTCCTTTCATCTCACTTCAAGACAAAACTTGTTTGTAAACAATGTTTTTAGTTTCACCACCAGGAGCAAGTATGCATAAATTATTGGCCGAGCCCACTCTGGAACAAGCCACATAAAGTTGACCATGGAAAAAACATGGTGTTGTCAGATCAACTCCACATTGTTTGAATGATTGCCCCTGTGACTCAAATAGAGTCGGCCAGCAACACTTAGCACACTTTTTATTGATTCGGCGCATAACTACACTTGACAAATCTACAGCGAGCATTGCCGTTTAGTGCTTCGTATTTTGATTTTTTCTGTTGTACGGATAAATTATTACAGTCATGTGGGCGTTACTCCCCCCTTCCTATCAGCAACCTCATCAGCTCCCTCTTTTGTCCCACCGTCACTTAAGGAAGAACTGTTCAAACATTTCGAAGTCTTCCCCCTGTTACTCCCCCACTCTTTCGTCAACCCCTTCAGTTCTGATTCCCTTATATCAAGGAACATGTATGAAAGATTGATAAAGAACGGTCAAGGCGTTCCGGAGTTATCGTCTCCCCCCCATTAGTCACACCCCCCTTTGTCAATCCCCGGTGCTGATTTCCTGATGTCAAGGAACATGTGTGCCAAATTTGATAAAGAACGGTCATGGCGTTTCGGAGTTATGACCTCCCTCCTATTTGGTACCCTCCCCCTGTCAGGGAACCTCCCCGCCTCGTTTTTGTTGACCCCCCAGTGCTAATTCTCGTATGTCAAGGAACATGTTTGCCAAGTTTGATGAATAACCGTCCAGACATTTCGGAGTTATGGCCTTCCCCCTGATACGAACCCCCCCCCCCTTTTATTTCGAAGTTATGGTCCCCCCTATTAGTTTCTCTACCGCCTTTGTCAACCCCCGTGCCAAATCGCTGCTGTCAAGGAACATGTGTGCCAAGTTTGATAAAGAACTGTTAAGGCGTTTCGAAGTCATGGCCTCCCCCATATTAGGGACCCCCCCTCCCTTATCAGGGAACCTCCTTCCCTCGTTTTTGTTAACCCCCCAGTGCTGATTCTCTTATGCCAAGGAACAATTGTGCCAAGTTTGATGAATAACCGTCCAGGCATTTCGGAGTTATCCTCTTCCTCCTGTTACGAACTCTCTCACCTTTTGTCAACCCCCCAGTACTGGTAAATCTGCAGTAACAAACAAGAATAACTATTTTGAAGTACTGGAAACATCTTGATCTACAGCACCTGAGACCCACCGTGAAGAGTATGCCGAAGCGGTTACAAAAGGTACTGAGGGCGACTGGAGGATACATCAGTTACTAAACGGCTTTACCATGTCTTTGATTTAAATTCGCTGAAGCTTCTATGTGCTGTTCTTTGTTTCTAATCAAAACAAACTAATTATTTATCCAGTGCTTCTATGGTTCAAAGGTACATTAGTACCAGTGAGCCACATGCCCTGGCGGGTGTAGTGGGTTCGAATCCAGTTATAATCCCAGATTATAGCTTGGTTCGACCCATGCACCTTCCAGCATTGGACAAAAGGTAGGAGTCACCCTTGTTAAGTGTAGCTACTAATAACCCCCTCCCCCTCTCACCTTTTCACTCTAAATTTCATCATTACTCTCTTCTACCGCCCCCTCGTAATTCGTAAGAGAACTACCGTTTCAAAAAACATTAAATTTTTGTTCTAAATAGTCAATAATTCATTCTTGTTCAGTGTTTCATAAATGAAACTGAACATAAATGAAAATGAAAGCATGAAATAATATTTCAAACAATGTTACAGTGTGTTTACTCTTATCAAATAAGGCCATTACAAATATTTTATAAAGTTTTTGTCCTTTCGGTGTTCGGCCACTGAAGGGGGGGGGGGCGAAAAAAAACAAAGTGAATTTTTTAATCGAGCAAAAAAACATGGATTTTAAGAATTTTTATTTAAGGTTTAAACGTGAAAATCGAATCTATTCTTGCTTATAATATATACGTTATTATTTTCTATGCAAAAATATACGAAAGAAGACAAAAACGAAGGAAAAATTTTTTGGACGATTTTTGGAAATTCCATTGTTCGAATTTCCATTTCTGTTTCGTGTTAGAAGCGTTAACTCAACTCGTACACTCATTTTTCGAGTTTTTCAGACTGTAGAGCCCACAGACAATTGATTTTATAAAAAGAAATTTGACTCATATCCTACAAATTATTTTTTTGCCCCCCCGATTTTTCAAGCCAATTTCCAGGGGGGGGATGACAAAAACTTTAAATATGATTTGCAATGGCCTAATAAAAAAAATCATAAAATAATGCGTTAGGTGCTCTATTTTGCCGATGACTGTGAAAAATAAATAATAAACAAAATGAAAAAGTTGTTGCACAATTCTAAAAGCTATGCTATGTAGTGCATATGCAGTATATTCGCTATACAGATGAGGTAGAATGATCCCTCAAGTTCCAGTTATTTAAATTATGTTTGCTACTGTTAGAAACGAAAAAAATCTAGATAATGCTCTTCCATTTCCTTTTTATTTTAGTCTATTCTCGTTAGTCAGGCAAGTAAGACAAGTAAAAATCTTACTTCCACTCATATGTTAAAGCCGATGTTTCCATGGTCTAGATATTAACCAACTAATAAGCGGCCGGACGCCAGTTTCGTGAACTTACAATTAATATCCAGGTATTAGATTCTGTTCGAAACACAGAAACTATCTTAACAAGCCCCACGATATAATTAACCGTCATTAAAGTACAATCAATTTGCAGATTTCCACCATAGCGGGAGTGCCGATGAAAAGCGAAACCATCCAGACGCCAAATAACGAACGACGCACGTACGTACCGTCTCTCGTCCGAACAAACGAGCCACACCGGTACTTGAAATTAAAGCCGAAAGCTTCTCCATCATCCGTGTTTGCAACTTGGAATCCCATGCGTTTCTTGTATATCTTTTATAAAACAACCGAGATTCGCGCTGAAGGCCTCAGTATATGATTGACCGATCCGCAGTTCAGAACGCTTTTCTCAAACAATAATAACAACAAAAACGACAACGACGATAGCAACAACGCGGACGGTTCAGATCGCATCAACCGATTGCCCCGACCAAGATTTGCCGCGATCACGCATTCCCGCATCGCTGCGCTGCGCTGGGCTGCGACGACGCGACGCTGAAAGGCGAGCTGAAAGAAAGAAACGAGCACAAAAAAAGCAGATCTTCTCCGAAGTGATTCGTAATTCTTCTGCCTCTTGTGCCACAAGCCACAACAACCGTTCCCTCCCGTAACTAATTTCGCAAACCTGAGCCAAACCTGTGCGCCCTGCGGGTACTACTCGAGTACACACACCTTTACTTCGTGTTGCTGTGGCTGCTGACTGCTGGCTGTTGGCTGCTGACCGGGACTCTGAGTCATTCGTACTCGCCGTTGTTGTTGCTGCTGCTTTGCCGGACTTGCGGACTTGCCGAGTCGCCTCGAGAGTGATCGAATAAAGACCCGGCCCAAGCTCACGAGAAGAGATCATTTAAAGGCAGCTGCAATCAGTGCTCGATCAATCATTGAGCCGTGAACGTGACATTGGAAGGATCGACCAGCGATCGAATATATCAACGAGATTCCACCAGCAGTCAGTGTGACCCCAGTAGACCTCTAGACAACGTGTGCAGAACCAACCCGGCCAGGAAGTGCTTTATATCGCGAGTGTTTGAAGAAATTCCAACCCGAAAGCAGCGCCGCTCAAGTGCAGAAGAGAAAATGAAGTGTCTAATCTTATCGTTTTTGGTCATTGCCTTTGTGGTCGAGAATAGCGGTAAGTGCGAATTATCTCCCGTTCGACCTCGACACGGGGGCCGATTGTCCGCGATTGCCCATGCGAATGTGCACACAAAGAAGCAGGAGGAGGGAGAGAGTTTTCTTTTATTTGGCACGTACGCTAAAAAGAAGCTGGATAATGATTAGCGTTGTCGATTCGGAGCTGGTGATGATGTGAAAGCGTAAAAAGTGCTTAAATACCATGTTTTACAGAAGAAAAATAGTCCACCGGCTAATTAAAACCAGTTCTGGACACCTTTCGCCAAAATATGTATGTTCCCTGTCGTCGAGATGCTTCATCATTTTGCCACTTGAAAAGTCTTGCTCGTGTCAGCCGGTTTTTCACCACGACTAAGTGAAACATATTTAATACATTGTCGTTCGGCTGTGTTTCAAGTTAATCTTGAGCTCGTATAGTGTAACGGTTTGACGAGAATGTTTTAATAATTGACTACCATAGCGAAGTAGAGCGGTGATAATCATCTCATTTATCCTACTTCTCCTCGCAATGTTATTTCGAAGTTCATGGCATTTTCCCAGTGGGGCTCGCTTATGCTGCTGCTGTTGCTGCTGGCTGACTGAATGCTGCGGTGACCGCTAATCACACTCTCTACCTCCCCAGCACGCTCCTCCCTTCGCACACGTGTGTACAATCGAAGATAATCGGACATCGCCAATAGCAGAACGGTGTACATATCAGTTGTGTTTTACAATTATTATTGCATGTCGATGTTTGTCTTACTAAAACCCTGTACAGTCCTTTCTGCGTGTGAACCATTTAGTCGACACCGGATATCCGCACGGATATAGTTTGTGGCGCATCACCCGAAACAAACATTTGTAGTTTACTAACTAACGTGTGTTGTGTTGTGTTGCATCAATTTCCATATAAGTGTTGAGTGTTGATTTATTTACAGTTCGAATTATACAAATTGCATCGGACTAAAGAGGCTGCATGTTTAAAATGGGTGTAAGGGTAAGCGGGGCAAGACCGCCCGCCTAAGCAAAACCACATGTATAAAAAAAAGTTGTAGCTCAATTTCTAATTTATCTGCTTTAAATGAACAATTGATCTATTACCTACATATAAAAAATAAAAACATAAATATCTGTAATGATTTTCTATTTTTTATTGCGATTTGGAAACACGTCCAAAAAATAGAGTTTTTTTTTCCAAGCGGGGTGAAACACGCCCACTAACGGGGTAAAACCGCCATAGCGTATAACTTTAACAATATTCAACCGATTTGAATGAAACTGGTGGCATTGGATTCATGAATTTATCTAATTTAAACAAATTGAATCAGTTTGCTATCAAACAATACATAGTTCCCCGAGATTCGCAAGTTCGAAAGAGTGTCCGGCAACCACTCGTATTGGAAGAATATCAGTAATATAGGTACCAACAGTCTTGAAATTGATACCGTGTAGTTTCCTTAGACAACAAGATGGCTCGGGTTAGGCATCCTGGAGTCAATCTTTAAGGACTAGAGAGGATCTAAGATAAAATATAACAATATGGGTATTAAAGTTCCTGGAATTGATCCGGTAGGCCATTTTTTGACCTTTCAAATTGTTCTGATTGATAAAGCAGATACATATTACTTTTCCATTTCTAAGATAATTTGCTATATTTTCATAAACAAAATATGTTTATTCCATGTTATTGGTTCCAAGAGGGAGGAATTATTAAAAAAAGCTATATCCTAGAAAACAAGATAATGTCCATAGCGCCCGCAGGGAAAATTGG
Source organism: Sabethes cyaneus (assembly GCF_943734655.1). Taxonomy (NCBI): domain Eukaryota; kingdom Metazoa; phylum Arthropoda; class Insecta; order Diptera; family Culicidae; genus Sabethes; species Sabethes cyaneus. Next base: position 219,843,792 of record NC_071355.1, read on the forward strand.
CGATTTAGATTTTTCTAAACAGTCCACCAGCTATAAACTAAGCACATTTAAATTGTTTTATGTAAATCTGAGATCCTTTGGTCCAAACTATGCAATTATTTTAAAAATCTCCTTATCGCACTAGCATTATACACGACGGTCTTGCGCCGTTCGTTGTGGGCGGTTTTACCCCCAAATGACCGATTTGCACATTTCACTATTTATTTCAACAAAACTGCATGAACAGTTACCTAATTTAGGTACTGTCGGGTGAAGACAGGATCAGAGAAGCGATGTGGGTTGGATTTACTGAAAGTTTTAACGTTTTGAAGAAAATAAACCCTAAGTTCTGCGGGAACAAAGTTATAAAAAACGAAACGATTATAACGAAAAATCTATTTTTATTTATTTCTCCGATAGTTTATACGATATTGCTGTACAAGGTATTGTAAAATATTGCGTACGCATTCAGTAATATGACTGTCATCAACATTTAACACCAATTTGAGCAAGGCCCTGTAAAACCATGGTGGGCGGTTTTACCCCGGCGGGCGTTGTTACCCCGTTTACCCTTATGTTTTCAGCCGTGTACTGGGTAGGGCTGAAACCTAATGTGAATGTGACCGAATGAGAATTCGGTTGCTTGCATGCTGTCATTTGTAATTCATTCATAAAATCATTTCAAAGTCATATTTATACATGTTATACCATTCTGTTATTAAAATTTAGTAACAACCCAAATTAGTTAATGAGTGGTGGAAAACTAAAAAATCCACAAAATCGAAATGGTACCAATGTTGTAACCGTACGATAGAAATTTATCACGTCCTGGATAAATTTCCTTCCTTGGGTTTGTAACATTGAATTATCATACGATTATCGAAGTGCAACTCATCAAAATTTAATTAAATTACGCCGTACTTTAATTCGATTTTGGACTCTAATAAATTAAATGAGAACAAGTATCTAAATTCAATGGCCGTTTATATTTGGTTTCAATCAGTTATAGAAAAAAACACTTTACCCGTGCCTTTGGGCGAATGAACGTTAAAGCCCTTAAAAAAACTTGACCCGTGGCCACTTGACTAGCGATTCAAAAGGCCCGCCTTTCGGATTTCGTTCTTCTTTCTACCTTACTATTCTAATCCAAAGATGATTAAAAATTAGTTATGCTAATTGCTAACCAATAGTAAAAGATGCTCAATTTGTTTTGGAGAAATTAATAATACACTCACCTGTTCTTCAGAATAAAATAACAGTTGGTACGAGTTTTGAGTGATAAACTTTATATAATGAATTCCACTTTGTTATTGCTACTTAACAAAAACTGAGTCGTGAGCCCACAATATTAATAGGAACCAGAAAAATATATTCTCCGTATTTTGGTGGAACTTCAAGGCGGAGGTGGGTTGTGAAGGACTACGTACTTCCGCAGGCTCTTATTCCAAAATTTAGATTCTGGCCAGCCTCAGTGACAATGAATAAGTTGCGAGTTTGCAACAGAATCGATGACGGATAGTTACGGACCAATTTACTCGTCGATTTAGCCTCATTTATCATACCGGTTGATACACTTACAATCTTCTAACTCTTGCACTTTATTACACTTATCACAGCGCATCAAATAATATTTACCCGTTAAGAGGAAAGCCGGTTTGAAAACGATATTACATCATCCTGAATCATCCCACAAAACCCTGGTCCCCTGAATGGAAAGTCAATGTTATTATGTAAATATTATCTTCCATTTGACACGGCTTCCTTTGGAAGAAGAGTGGTCCAGCAGCAGCAACAGCAGCCAGCAAGTCGAAGGAAATGACTTAATCACATACTGCTTGCTGCTGCTGCTGCTGCTCTCATGAACGCATAGGATGCGCACATCTCGCCGTCGTGCCGCCTTATCTCCTGTGCTGTAATTAAATTACAATGTTCTTAGATGATGAAACGGAAAGCTTGCATTATTAAATGCACTTTGCATAAACGGTTCTAAGCTGTGCGGTATCACGCAACGCGAAGGAATGCAAAATTGCATTTAATCATATCATGCGTCTTAGAAGGCAAAAGATGCAGGTAGGACCTACGGAACAAGAGCGATAGCCAACAACGATATGTTGTCCGACGTTAAACGGGACGCCTCTTGTGCTGACCCGGCCCGGCCGTATCATTTGCGCTGATAGACATAATTGGCACTTTGGAAATACAGGGCTCTAATTATGCTTTACAGTTTCACAATTTACTGTGATGAGATTTAATATCTCATCAAGAAAGACGAATGGCTCTTATCTCTCTCTCTCTCTCTCTCTCTCTCTATCTCTCTCTCTCTCTCTCTCTCTCTCTCTCGTGTCGTTATTTTGAAAATGCTGAAATGTCGGTATGGTGAGACGGGTAGGTGAGGATGGTGTGGGGCTCAGGGCCTTTAATTATCACCGAATTTCAAACAAAACAGAAAATCTTTTTTCTTAGCATACATTGTTTTTTATGCCTCTGAGTTTCGTATGTACAACTGCACAGTGATTTTCATCGTAGTATACAAGTTCAATATATCGTGAAAATAGAACAGGAGAAAGTGATTTTCAAATCCACAATGTGATATTCACTTCAGGAAAAAAACAATTTTAAATGCAGTAAATGAAAAGAAAAATCTTATGTCCAACAGCTGAACGCAATAGATGCTAAATAACAACATAAATTTTTTTTTATTGATTTTCACTGCTCAAACGTGAATATCAGTTTGTTACAATATCACAGGGTGCTGATATTGTATATTCTCGTGCATGAAGTTCATGCTTGCTGCATTTAGTTATTATGTACGTTTGATCAAAGCAAGCAGATTTTCAATGCAAGGTAGACTGATAATCCAGAAGTTTGAACGCTTTGCTGATGAATATTAACAGCACTGGTGGGGCTATTATCTCTAAACATTTTAAAGTACGCCGCTCTAATTTAATTTGCGGAAATTTAACCCACTTCCGTTCTGCGGTTTTGTTGATAGATAAACTCTAAACCCTTTCCAACTTATATACATATTTACGATAGCTGATCTTTAAAACACCACGAATGAAATCGAATACTGCACTGTTTACGTGCGTAATCTTGAACTGTAGGAGCGAATTAGGAATCACATCCGCGTCATTCATTCTAGCGTAAACTGTGCCCCACACATAATTGCAAATATTTCTGCTTGAAAAACGGTGCAGTAAGTACCCAGCGAATATGATTCCTCCAATTGCAGCCCATGGCAGCAAATACCAGCACCCGCACGACTTTCAAGCAAGAAACCGTCGGTATAGCAGACAGCATAGTCGGAGTTTTTCCAATCTCGATGACGACTCCTCTCTAGGAGTAATATTACTTGAGACAACCCTGTACAGAAAAGTATGCTTAACGCAATATTGCCATAGTCATGAACTAAATACGGGTACAATCAAAAATGATCAACGGAGCCACTCTTTCTTAATTGAAGATTGAAGTTGAACACACAAACTCAAATATTTCAATGTATCCACATTGTTCCCAAGTAACAATGCAAGTTTTATTGCACTCTTATTGCGGATTTCATGGTCAATATTGGTCGTAAAAGCCATCATAAGAGTGAGATAAAAGCCAAATTCTTGCTTGGGTTAACAAAGCATTAGCCGTTATTGATATTTATACGTCACATAAATAAAAAGATCGAAATATTACTCGTATTTATCGAACAGATTCTCGTTACCATGTTTCCACAATTCGTTGCACCTACTGTATTATATGACATAAACAAAGTACAAACAGTCGAATAGTCAATGTAGGGTAACCAACGTATTTTGGACCCCCTCAGCAGCTGTACATAATTTGGACACTTACAGCAAAATCAAATGCAAGTGTCCAAATTATGTACAGCTGCTGATGGTCCAAAATAGGTTGGTTACCCTACAAACAGAACAAATAATCATTCGCAAAACTATCCGCATCCGAAAATCTGCAGGAGTAGGCCACCCCTGCAAAGTTTCATTAAAGAGTTAACGGGAGCACGCTTGTAAACCACAAACCACAAACACTTTGGTGCTCGATTTTATTAGCATAGCATAGCACAGCATAGCATAGTTTGACTGCCCGAGAGTTGCCCGCGATTGATTTAGATCAGCTGATATTGCACTAAGGACCATCAGAATAATGCTCGGGAGTAGCAGATCATTCTCAGTGTGCATTATCTGGTGATCTAACGGGTGACAACCAAAATTTTGGAATTTTTTCTCAAGCTGTCAAAAAAAGACAAAGATGCATGAAGAAGATCTGATCTACCGAAATTATATATACATTATCCATTGTTGAGAAAAAATTAGTGTACATTTGAAAACGGTCCGTAATCGGCTGTTCGGCGAAGCTTGACGTCGAAACAGGAGTGTTGTACGGCGATCATGCCAACTTTGTGAATGCATCTGTTGATTCTACCAATCAACTTTTTGCAATTCGTGGTTCTCTAGTTGTTTTTGTACACCAAGAAACTCAAAATCCCGAAAAAATCTTCGATTGGGCGCACTGACACAGATTTTTCTGGTCGTGGTTTTTGGGTAAAAATGGGATCGAATGGGTATTCAGGAATGATTGTGTTTTTTTGGCGTAATGCGATGTTGCTCTATCCGGACAAAACACGTATTGTCTGCACGTGTTGCATGATGTTTTTGTAGAAACGGGATCAAAATTTTCTTCAAACATTCGTCTGCTGCATCTTAATTGATAGCCAAACGAGAGGGCTTGTTGTTGAAGAAACGAGAAAGCGAACGATGTCCTTCTGCGTCCATAATTTTGGCTGGTCTTCCACTACCTTGCTTGCGAATAGTTGTTGGGTATCTTAGGATATGGTAAACAGTAAAAGCCGCAACATATTCGCTTTTTAAATGTTGTACTGTATACTTTTTGCCGAGATTTCTACGGCAGTTCGTAGAAGTGCACAACGCGCTTTCGAAATGCTTCTTGTTTCGTCGTCATTTTAAGCAAAACAAGGCAAGGATAAATAAAACAAAAAATATTGACAAAAAGCGAGAGAGAGAGAGAGAGAGAGAGAGAGAGAGAGAGAGAGAGAGAGATCACGTACATACTCACGTTTCTCTCTGAACTCGTTTGTTGTGGAGTATAGCAAAAGTAAAGCCTAGGTGCTACATTCCGTTATCGAAACTTGACCTTCTGCTTTTGTACGACAGACTTTGCAGCCCGTTGTTAGAATACAGGACAATTGCAGGGCTAGTTGCTACGATCCTATTGATTCCAACAGCCTCTCCCAGCCGAGATTCGAACATACGACGACGTATGTATGTATGACGTATCCACGACGACCTCGAGTCCAACTAGGAGAGCTGTTGTGGAGTATACGGGCCTCAAAAACATTTCAAAATTTTAGTTGTCACCCGTTAATTTTGTGATGATCAATAGCAAAGCTGGCCAGGCCCATGCAGGTCAATGTGGGAGGGAAAGGAATGTTAGTCCGACACTTGCTGCTACTAGAGACCGAGGAATTCTCTGTATCATCCACAAGTGTCACAGGAAGGAGTTGTTGTTAGTAGAAAGGAATTGATCTGGATCCACCGAGGCAGGTAGTGCGATCATTGTCATTCGAGCTCGAGTACGATTTGAGAACGTGTTTGATTAGGTGGCCATTGCGAAACAGGTAGTGGAAATCCGAAATACCGGTATAAGAAAAAACTATGAGAAATCAGTTCACCGCACTGAAAATTATGCGCTATTTACATATTCGATCATTTCGAAATCGCGCGCGGGCAGTTATTAGATACCGATGGGCATTTATTGCTATACACGAAATCCGTCCAGAAACAAACGTGAGTATTTGAACAAAAATCAATGAAGATAGAGCTGAAAGTGTACCTGCAGGTGTCGACTTTTCTGTTTTATGTCAGGAACATAAAGGTTAAACACGTTTTTCTCTCCAATTGTTGCTCAAATTGATGGCGATGACCTTCTATACCAACCAGTCCAAGCAACAATCTGAGTTTTATTGTACTCTTATGGTGGTCTTCAAGACCAATCTTGGTCTTAAATACCATCTTAAGAGTGTAATAAAACCCAAATTGTTACTTGGGAGATGACGCACAAGTCGCATTGTGGCCGTCAAAATCGGTTTATTGCGTGGAGAGTTCGGTGAATCTTCTATACTTCTATACTTCTGCTTGAAAAACGGTGGACCACTTTCCAAATGAGATAGTTTCCCTAATACCGGGTCCGTAAACTCTGGAGCCTTTGCAAGCTTTCATATTTGAACCATCTATAAAAAATCAGGTGGTTCCAGATGGAAGATCGGGTCCTCCATTATTCTACACCGAGCGATCTGTTATCACCTCATATGAAACGTCCATATTGGGCCTGGCTTCCATGCAGTCAGAAAAAGGGTGTCAAACTGAACTCCCGAAGAATGCAAAGATGACCAATTTGGTCACCCACGAGTATAGTCTTGCGCCTTTGTAACCATAATGCGCCGAACTTTGCTTCCTTCTTCACAGGAAGATGCAAAAGCAGTAAGCATAACATTGCCTCCATGGCTGCAGTAGGTGTTGTACGCATGGCACTGGTAACTGAAAAATAGGCCATGCGCTGAACATTATTTAGTTTGGCTTGGGGTTTCACATCATTCACATTTGGCCACCATACGACTGCAGCATAGGTTATCCTAGGCCGTACAATAGCAAATGACCAAAAGGCTAATTGAGGCTTCAATCCCCAGGTTCTGACAAACAGTGAGCTGCATGCTCAGATACCCGATGTTACTTTCTTAACAGCATCATCTAGGTGGACAGCCCTGTTCAGTTTTTTGTCGAGTATATTCCATTACTGAAGCTCAACCAGAAACCATTCAGTATAGGAGGAATAAAAGTATATTTCCTTTGCCTAATGAATGGTATAATGACTGTTTTGGTGGGGCTTACAATAAACTTCTGTTGTAAGCATCATAACACGGTGGTCGTGGTGTTAACACCCCTTAAATGCGCAATGTTGCTTTAAAACAACATAGTGAAAAACATCCCCAGAGCAAATTATGTTTACCGCCTTTAGATAGGTAAGTTTTTTTTATAAATGTTTTTTTCAGCGTGCGCATTTAAGGGTTAAAGCTCCTTGCAAGCGAATTGACAGTACTGCGTCAAACATTCTTCTGACTATCAGCACAACGTTGTCGGTCGCCGTAAGCAATGGTCTCAGAACCAAGCTGTGATAGCTTGTGAAGGAGTGCGTCGACCACCGGTGACCAGAGCAAGGGAGAGAGAACTCCTCCTTGTGGACATCCTTTAACCACCTAATTCTTGACCGACGTATCTCCCAATGATACTGTGATTTCTCTTCTCGAGAATATTACTTGAACCCAGCTCGTTGTAATGTGGTCGATTCCCTTTTGACAGAGAACCGTATTAATTGGTGCGAAGGACGAGTTATCGAAAGCGCCTTCCATATCAAGAAAAGCACAAAGTCCTGTCTCTTGATATTTGAGCGATTACTCAATTAACGTCACTAAACAGTGCTGTGCGGTTTCCGTATATTTACCGTGTAGATATGTATGTTGATTTCCATGCAACAAACACTCTTAAATAAAAAATTTTATGGTTTAACTGCATCCCAAACTACAATTATATCCTAATTATCAAACTTAAGTATGCTACCTGGCTCGTTAATTTTTTTTTGTATACCAGAAGGGCATTGGGTTAAAAGGCCACTGCGACAGTCTTAATGATCGTCTTTTGTGGTAGGCCCCGATTGCTGTACACAGTGCCAGTTAATAAAATTATATCAAACAGCGACCTAGTTATGACTCACAACACAGTTATTTGAATAATGGGCAAATTAATTACATATTACGTGGCACCTATATAAAATATTTTAATTTGAGCAGACAGGATGAATGGCTAATTTTTTCAAACCTGTATCACCATCAGGAGCGGAAACCCATTTGTTTATTTTTTATTATTATTATCTGAATATTGATCTTTGCACATTCTACAATCAGTAGTCAATAAAGGTTGAACCAATTTTCCGGATGACTCAAATATTATTACAAACTACTCTGTTGTTGTTGTTGTCTCAGTTTACGCTATCCAGCGGTTCCTGGAAAGTGTTTTCCAACTTGCAACTTGTTTACAATGAACCGATTGTCGCTCCCTGGGCCCTTGGTTATCGCCTAGAACGGCATTGATCGCAAAAACCTGTTTGCAAACCACACTTGCTGGAAACTTGAAACAGTTCAAAAGTCTATTTGTCAAAGAAATGAATCGAAATGCGCAATTTTCCTATGGCGGTGGAATACATTAATCGCCCGGTGTGACTCAGTGCTTGCATGCCTTACAATCTGTGTGCACTGGAATGAAGGAAACAATTAAATTTATTCAAATTCATTTCAAGTATCGAAACTATTTGCCAATGGAGACGGTCTCCGCCTATATATTTTATTCCGTACATAGGTGCATACTGTTTGATTGCGAAGTACGAATGCAAATTGATCCAGTTGATATGCGCTGGAAATAGAACAGGTTCGTTAACTGGTTGATGTGTCATGCCGTGGGTTCAATTCTATGCTGGAGAGTAATTTCTAATCAGCCAGTGTCACGCTCCCGCTTCTACTTCGAGGCAACATTCAAGCTTCAAGGTCGGCTAAATTACTCCTACTTGCCGTTACTTGCTCATTTTTCCTTTCCCACTCGACAGTAAACCTGATTAAATGATAAATTAGTAAGCAACTGCTCTAGCGCTCCTCACCTATCATCGAGACGTTTCGCGCATCCTAATGATCGAATTTATCCTCTAGGAAAACCAGTTCCACACGTTGCACGTCTCTGCACCTGAATGCTGAAAACCCGCGCAATTGCTTCCATATTTATGTACGTGTTGTCTCAAGCTGCCGGTTCTGCTTGCCCATTGATGATGGAGTGTTTGGAATATTCAGTAACTGGCGGCGATTTCCCGTGAATAGCTGCGGTTGATTTACCGAAAAATAGGTAATATCGGTGCAAAAGATAATGCGAGATAACTCAATTATACGGTTCGATGAGCACCTCCTTCAGTATTTTTTTTTATTTGGTTAGTAGCGTGCGGTTATGGTTATACGACAGCTGGTACGGACGGATACAGACACTCTGCTATTCAGGTATTTACTTTTTGTCGAGAAAGTATTATCCTTCGACTCAGGTGCTCTTGTGCCGGTAAAGTTGCAAATAATCCATCGTTTAATCAAGTGCCATTAAATAATTTCAAGTAATTGGGCAAAGAATGATACCAAAATAGCTTGTAATCGGTAGAATCGTATTGTACGAAACTGGAGAAAAATGCTAAACTAGAATACAATAATAATTGATGTTTTCTACAGCTACCCTCAGCTCATCCACCGCTTTCCAAAGCTTGTATCAGTTCATATCCACGCTGATAATAATTACAAACAGAACCAGCAATTTATTGCTCGGACAGAATTGTTTTAAAAATACTTTCATTTTCATCTGCAGAGGCCATAACCGGCCACCACTTCACATCACATGGTGTTATTTTTCACCACCCAAGTGAGAACAACGACTGGCAATGTAGAAAAAAAACAGTTAATGTGATTATACACAATAAGCAATAAATTTTCCGTTATTTTTCCGTTTTCGATTTCCTAACGAAAAACGGTGAATGGTAATTTTTTGCATTATGTATGGCTATTGAGTTCAGGTTAATAGCATTTTCCGGAATTGGTTGGCTTCGTTTCTTTTTCACCGCAGACCCAGGCCCGCTAGAACAAAACGAGCTGTTTGTTAACTGTTACTGCTGCGGGTATATGTAATCAAAATAATGATATCACGGGCTTAATTGCATGTTTTGATGAGGTAACAAAAACTGCACGTAAAAATCATTTTTGTTATACTTTCCACAAGCTAAATAAAAATCCAAATTAAAAAAATATTCGTAAATTTATCCCTGTTCACAAATTATCATCTAAAATTTGTATAATAAATGGTAATCCAATCACGCTCCTTTCAAGGTAAACTCATGGAAAGCTATTAAGACCACGATAATTGCGCTTCTGCTCTATGGGAGGCAGAAAAAAAGTAGAATGTAAATGATAAAGCTAATTACCATGAGGTGCTGTAATGTAATTAAAAAATCGGAGCTGAATACTTGCAGGTTTATCCGGGATAATTGTTTTCAAGTTGAACAAAAAAAAAGAAATCGTAAAAAACCTGAAGAGATGGCTAATCATCAACATCGTTTGCGGTAATCACTGGCTTGTCGGTGTGAAACAAAACATTCCCCAAAACAACATTCAGTCGAGTAGCAATCTATCCCGTTCGCGCCCAGTCATGTCGTTTGTCCCGACCGATGACTAGACAGATATACGGCACGATTTTTGATTAGAGTCATCTGCGAAAATGACTAGAATGACCTTCTGTTTAGAGCTCGTGAGATGAGCTAGCTCCTAGCTGAGTAATTCAATCTGTAGAATGGCGCTCGAATGGCTAGAACTGCTACCACAACATGCTATTTCGGAATTGAAATAACTGAAAACGAATCCGTACTTTATACTGTTCCAGCCTGCAGTCCCAGTCCACAGGTGAATTCCGTGGTGATTAATTAAGTAAACTTCAATCCGTTTTGAAGTACATTCGCCAAGCCCTCCTTGTGCTCGGTTTAGCTATAATCGCAAAGTGGAAAAAACCTTAACGATCGCAAAGGAAGACACTTCATGGATGTTTTGTGATGACCTCAACTGAGTTTAATAGTTTTCAAATCTGCTAAAAAATGACAAACTAGTCATTTACCCCGCCAGTAGGTTGAAGATAATTTTGCTGTTCATTTCGGAGTGATAAAAACTAAGTATATACTTATATACTTCTGTATAGATTTTTATTATAACTAAAATTTAAATATTGTTTACAAAACATTAACGTGTAATCACAGAGTAATCATATACTTATCTAGCTTCAAAGTAGCTATCATTCGAAGAATTATCAATGATTTAACAAAACTGGGCAGGCTATAAGCCGCCAAATTTATTTTATTGGCAACATAACGTTTGCTTGAGTTCAACAAGTTGGTTGACCGAACTCAAGTTTTCCGAGCTTTTCGTTTAACTCCTCCTCCGTCGTCTGACGTAGAACGCCGGCTCGTTTTAAACTGTTTCTCGCTTCCAACAAATTATTTGAGTGTTTTTATGGTTCCGCAAGACGCTGGTTCAATACCGTCTGCACGTTATTACCTGCATATCCGATGGCCTGTGTTCTGTAATGGCAGGATGCCATATCCGGCCAAAACAGCACGAGACAATCGTGTTACTTCAGGCAGCATGGCAATAGCCGTTTTTCATACGTTCAGGTTAATTTCTTGTTAACGGTCCCGATTACAATGAAAATATTGCTTTTCAAGCCACAAGTACAGACAGTCTGCCAAACCAAATATTTTTGAGTCAACTTTGACAGTTTCCTATGTTTGAAAATATCTGCTACCTTTCCCCTTTCGATTGTCGTATGAAATTCCTGCTCAAAGAGCTATTTAAAGTTTGTCTTGGCGTAGGTTTCGTCTTCCGTCACCAAGCAATCGAACATCGTCAGCATAATCGTGTTCAAACCGTGTTTTGGTCGTCTTGTTTTGTTTATCGTCATGAATTTGGGTCACTATTTTCTTATAAGTCGACAGTCCAGCTCGTTTTCTATCAAAATGTATCTCAAGCAGCACACGTTTGGCACTTTTAGTTGCAGCAACTCTTTTATGACTAGAATTGGGCACATATCGGTTGCCACAACTGGTTTGTAACAACTGTGCTACTAGGGATGGATGCCGATGACACTCCTAGCTAGTTTTCGTCGTTACTACAGCTACCGATTTTCGGTTCCTCCTGATCCAAGCTTTCTGGTCTGGGCAAACGTTCTTTGAACACTTTTATTACATTGATGGCTGTTCATTTGGCCACTTTTAACCATTTCGCTGACTCGACGTGAGAGTACAGACTGTCCCAAAAATTTTGAATGCAGTTTCACATTAGAAATAAAAATAAATGTTCGACAGTTTTTATTAGGTACTAACTGACCCGGCAAACTTTGTATTGCCACAAATTAAACTGTGCTGTACGTAAATCGTAAATCTCGGACGACTTTTTTCACGATGTCGAGTTTTGCAAGTTTCTGAGGGGTTCAACCTTGGATGAACCAATTGTCGATTGACTATAATGCGGAATATAGTGTTTCGCGGAAAGTACCATTTCGCGGGTGTGATCCTCTCCTTACTCGCTATCGCTCGTTCGAACCCAACTAAAGGAAAGTAATAGAGGTCAATAGACCTAGGAAAACGAATAAATCTAAGCAGCCTAGAATAAACCCCGCAGTGGCCGGCGTTTGAATCGTCAGGTGTTACTATAGGTAGTTTTTAATGGTCTTTTTATTGACTAATGTTTTATGGAAGAGTCTAAAATTTCTCGAGTTCGATTAGGTTTTAGTTATGCAAAACTTTCTGTCTTATTTATATGAGAGCCCTACCCTTCCAGAGAAGAGAGGGGTCTCAAACTATCATAGTAAAAAATCCTGCCACCATATAGTGATGTCCGATTTTCTCAGTTAATCGATTAACGAGTAATCGAATAGTTTTTTATCAATTGTTATTCGACACGATTAATCGTCTGTGATTAATCGGGTAATCGACGAAACTTCGATTACTCGTTGTGTATACTGCCGCTACTCGCATGGCAGTCCCATTAATATAGGAAACTCCATAGAAAATGGGACTGTTATGTGAGTAGCGGCAGTATAGGTGGTGGATAAAGCGTAGTAAAAATCGAACACCGTTACATTGTAACTCTCTTGCTGTTGATAGATTTGGGATTGCTGACGGCAGATGGTTTCCAGTATTTTTAGATAAAAATTCATTGAAATCCTGGTTTTTATTTGTAAAATTATTTTCAATGAAAATAACTTTTTATCTGTATGTTGGATAACTCATCCAACAAAGCTGGTACGACCAACTTGGGGGTGTATTATTTGGAACTCTAAATCAACAAAGTCCGTTGTGGGTGAATTTCACTGACCTACTTATGTCTTGTATTACATGCGCTATTGCTTCATTGGATAGCAACAGCTTATAATTATCGTTCAAGCTTGAAAATGGTATCCTCGCTTTAGTTATTACTGACCTGTCCTGTAAAAACAAGTTGTATCTGTAAACTGAGAAGCAGTTTAGTATGCGGTAGTTGTCGAAATGAATTTTCAAAAAAGCTTTGGCTCAAATCAAATACAGCAATGATTCGCTTGCTTAAGGATTCGTTAATTGGACGGTTCGTTAGTCGAAAAATCAACTATGGGCTATCTCCAACCAAAAAGCAAAACACATCCAATTGTACGCGTACCCCTGAGAATGAAAAATAAGTTATTTCAAATAATAGCACAGAAACCGGAAACCAGCGGGACCAACCAACAGAACTAATATTTTAAAAATGATTCACGATGACAAATGTAAAAAGAGATATTTGAACCTTTTCGTTCTCATGCGAAATCCCACGCATGCGAATTCGATTAGTCTCTGTTTGCCTTGCCAAAGAGAGTTTTAAGTTTGTTCGCACTTCACTTAAGGGCCAAACCACCCCATCGGCAGGCAACCATGTTTTCGCTGCCAACATCTCGTGTGTACGAAAATGAGATAGCATGTCAGCACTGCGTTTCACTCAACTGCGAACAGTTTGATTTGGGCCCGCTGTCAAATTTTGAGCCCAGGACATGCTGTCGCTGACGTTCACTGCATCTCGTTATAGAGAAGGGGGGGTTAAACAGAATGCTGCGTCAGCGCATCCGCCTGCGTTATTCTGACAGTTTTCCAATGGGTTTACTGTCAAATTGACACTGAGGGGTGCGTTGATGCAGCATTCTGTTTGGGCCTTTACACGGAATCTCTATGCCGAGTTGTCAAGATCGTCAAAAGTTGCTTGAAAACGGTGAAAACACAAACAGAAATATTTCTTTCTCTTTTTTTCTCGCACATAAAAGATATCATGAATAAACCTTTGCACGGTGCCTAACCTCAACTCTGGTTTGACGTTTTTGTGTGTTTTGTTTTGATTCCCTTTGTAACCTAATTTTATTGCTAGTGGGTTTATTACTTGTAATTGGTACCACTTGTTTGCGGAAACCGGAAATACCCGACTTTTCCGAAGCAGGAAAATGATAACAGTTCTGTACAACATACGAAGGTAAGGTGCTGCCACTTGGATAAGTTTAGTCTATGAATGAAGCAAAAGCAAGATAGGAATTTCTTAAAGAGTGCGAGAAACAGAAAGATCTTAAAGCATTCTTCTCTCACACTCACAAGCATGCACAAAAATCTGAAGATCTGACATCGCTGATGGCCAGTTCCATGAGGGTAAAAGAGAACGTGTATAGCTTCGAAGTCGCGACAAGTTTAATTTAAGCTTTCCGTTAAAATTACCATGTGGGCTTCACGTCATTTTGAGTTCAGCAAGCATAAACCTCAAAAAGCAGTATTCGTGTCAGTAATCGATGCGACTGTAATCGATTAGTTCGATTATGTGTTAGGCGTTATTCGATTAGAAATTATTCGATTATTCCATGCTGTAATCGATTACTCGATTAATCGAGCGATTACCGGACATCACTACCACCATAAACCCCCACATGCCAAATTTAGTTCCATTAACTTGATTTGTTCCCGAGTTATGAGACGTTTGTATTTCATTTGTATAGGAGCACCCCGTCCTGAAGGGGGAGGGGTCTGCATTCACCATAGAAAATTTCAGCCTCCAAAAGCCCTCAAATGCCAAAGTTGGTTCCATTTCTTGATTAGTTCTCAAGTTATGCAAATATTTGTTTTTCAATTGTATGGTAGCCCCCTCTCTTAGAGGGGGAGGGGTCACATGCCAAATTTGGTTCCATTTACCTGATTAGTTCTCGAGTTATGAGGAATTTTGTGCCATTTGTATGGGAGACCTTCCTCCCTCCCGCCCTCTTAAAGGGAGAGGGGTCAATTCACAATTAAAAAAATGTCTGCCTCTGAAACCCCCACATGCAAAATTTGGTTCCATTTGCTTGATTAGCTCTCGACTTTTGCAGAAATTTGTATTTCATTTGTCTGGGAACCCCCTCTCTTAAAGGAGGGAGGGGTCTAAATTCACCATAGAGAAAATTTCTACCTCCAAAAATCCTCACGTGCCAAATTTGGTACCGTTTGCTTGATCAGTTCTCGAGTTATGAGGAAATTTTTATTTCATTTGTATGAGTGCCCCCCTTCTTAAAGAAAGAAGGGGTCTCAGTTCACCATAGAAAAAAATCTTGCCTCGTAAAACCCTTACATGCCAAATTCGGTTCCATTTGATTGATTAGTTTCGAGTTATGCAGAAATTTATGTTTCATTTGTATGAGAGCCCCCTTCTTAGAGGGAGAAAGGGTCTCAAACCACAAAAGAAAACAATTCTGCCTCCAAAAACCCCCACATGCCAAATTCGGTTCCATTTGCCCACCCCATCGACATCTCTATAACGAGCTGCAGTAAACGTCAGCGACAACATGTCGTGGGCTCAAAATTTGACAGCGGGCCCAAATCAGACTGCTGGCAGCTGAGTGAAACGCAGTGCTGACATGCTATATCATTTTCACACACACGGGAGGTTGGCAGCGAAAACATGGTTGCCTGCCGATGGGGTGCATTTGCCTGATGAGTTTACCCCTCTTAAAGGGGGAGGGCTCCTAATTCGCCACAAAAAGAATTCCTGTCTTCGAAAACCCCCACATATTAAATTTGGTTTCATTAGCTTGATTAGTTCTCGAGTTATGCAGAAACTTGTGGTTCATTTGTAAGGGAGTCCCCCCTCTTAGAGGGAGAGAGGTCTCTAACCATCAAAAAAACCTTCCTCGGCCTCAAAAATTTCTGCATACAAATTTTCACGCCGATCGGTTCAGTAGTTTCCGAGTCTATAAGACAGACAGAAATTCAATTGCTTTTTTACGCGGTTTGTTTTTTACGCAACTATTACGTATTCGTAGAAGAATCTTCGACATTGGAATAAGAATATTTTGTCACTTTTTCTGGTGCACATTGCCAATACAGACATCAAATTCTTCTAGTCAAATCGCCGTACGAAAAATATCGTCTATTTGTAGGAACGAAGAACCTTTATCTCTTTTTGTGGTCTACTTCCCAAGCACAGATATCAAATTAGTATCACTTGTTTTGTACAAGAAAATCACAGTAAACAGATGGTGTATTTAGCTGTCGTCCCTGCCTGTGAAGCAAGGTGATCACGAAGAAAATGTACCTATGGGTAAATTTGATCTTGAAGCGAAGAATCGCAAATGAACGGCAAACTTTACAACGAGCAAGCATCGAAGATTACTGGTGAATCGCATATAAGCCGAACTTGTATGCGTGGTAGCGAATCCGAGAATTGAGTTGAAGAATTCGTGAGTTACCCAATGTATGAATGCAAAGCTTCACTCAAGACGCAAACCACTACATTCACTTGGTCGAGTACTGCCGTTATTGAAAGCTCCGTGAATACTCGAATCGATGAATTTATACAACATTGCTCTTGCCGTATCAAAAATTCCTCTTCATTGTACTCGGTTCTGGGCTACTGGTCACCAATTCGTTGTGCGTCTCGAGTCGGCTCGTCGACTCGGCGAGTCGGCAAGTCGGCTTCAACCTGGTCGAGCCATCTAGCACGTTGGGTCCCTCTATTGCTGGTGCCGGTGGGGTTCTTGAAGAGGATTTCACTGGACAGTCGTCCGGCATCCTTGCAACGTGGTCGGCCCACCATAGTCTTTCATCTTTCGCCAAATGTACGATGGGAATCTCTCCAAGCAGTGCTTGAAGCTCGTGATTCATACGCCATCACCACTCTCCGCTTACTACCAAAGTTACTGTCTCAAATCCGTCAAGGACTACCGGTCTGACTCGCATTTTGTACATCATCAACTTTCGTGATGGTAACTAGAATCTAAATTATGGAATGACACCCTGAGGTAAGACGTAGTCCCATATCAAAAAAGTACTAGCTAACTAGGATATAAATTTAATTAAAACTTTACAGAATTTGACATATTTCTGAAATGTTCGAAACAGATTATCTCATAATTTTTAACATAAAACTATA